>NC_140654.1:10580524-11780524 GCF_978046115.1 Saccoglossus kowalevskii
CATCTAAATTGCAGGTACATTCCAGTTCCATTCCCAGCATTATACTACCAGTAATGTTATATTTTTGGGGGCATCTTTCAATGTTAAAACAGCAATTACTTTGTATAATTGAACATGTATTCCTATATGTATGATGTATGTGCCAAATATGAATGAAAATGGTCCATAAGCTTTGGAGATATAGCATGGTCAAAAAGCAAGACGGCTGACAGTCAGCCACCTTTGATCTGATTATGAAACAAATTGTTATAGACATGTAATCTTAAATGCGCAATGTATGTACCAGATTTGAACAAAAGCAGATAAAGCATGCATAAGATATCACATTTTCAGTCGGCCATCTTTTATCCGATCACGAACAAAATCATCATAGACATATGTATACTAACATGTATAATGTAGGTACCAAATTTGAACAAAAACTGACAAAGCATGCATGAGATACCACAATTTCAAACAAGCAGCCTATCGGCTGAGATAGCTCCGCTGTTAGCAATGCACATTTCAATTAAAGAACTGAAGACATCATTAGAAAATGAACAATATGTATAGTATCAAAGCAATCGAACTTACAGTTTTTAACAAGAAGTCGAGAATATCACTTTTTACCAAAATGACAAAAATATTCACCAAAATTAGAGAATTGAAGTTATCATCACAAAATGAACAAATCTGAGAGAGGTCCACATGTAGTACCTATATATGTAATATCAAAGCAATCTGACTTACAGTTTTTAACAAGAAGTCGAAAATATCACTTTTTACCAAAAATGACAAAAATAACCACCAAAATTAGAGAATTGAAGTTATCATCACAAAATGAACAAATCTGAGAGAGGTCCACATGTAGTACCTATATATGTAATATCAAAGCAATCTGACTTACAGTTTTTAACAAGAAGTCGAAAATATCACTTTTTACCAAAAATGACAAAAATAACCACCAAAATTAGAGAATTGAAGATATCATCACGAAATGAACAAATCTGAGAAAGGTCTACATGTAGTATCTATATATGTAATATCAAAGCAATAGAACTTTTGGTTTTTAATTAACAAGAAGACGAGAATATCACTTTTTACCAAAAATTACAAAAATATTCACCAAAATTAGAGAATTGAAGATATCATCACAAAATGAACAAATCTGAGAGAGGTCTACATGTAGTATCTATACATGTAATATCAAAGCAATTGAACTATTGGTTTTTTAACAACAAGTCGAAAATATCACTTTTTACCAAAAATTAGAAAAATATTCATCAAAATTAGAGAATTGAAGATATCATGAAATGAACAAATCTAAGAGAGGTCTACCCAAGGTACATATACACCAAGTATCAAAGCATTCAGGCTTGTAGTTTTCAAGAAGAAGTCGAAAAAGTAAAACATTGACACGGACGACGACGGACAATCACTCATATGATAAGCTCCGCTCGACAAAGTCGCCAGCGGAGCTAAAAACAAAATGGTTGCCAATAGCCCATCTTTGAACCGATCGTGAAAACAAATTGTCATAGACATGTATCCTAACATGTATAATGTGTGTACCATATTTGAACAAAAACTGACAAAACATGCATAAGATACTACATTTTCAAAAAACAAAATGGCTGCCAGTCAGCCATCTTGGATTGAACCAGTAAACCACTGCACGTGCATATGTCCCAGATAAAGTACTAGGCACATACAAAGAAAGAACAGATTTGGTCCACAGGGTTCTGAATTATGACGGACAGACCAACAGGAGGATGGATGGATAGACAGACAGACGGAAAGACGAAGACCGAATGATTCATTTGAATGGGTAATAAAATAATAAAGTAATAAAAGGGCTGAGCGGGAAAAGTTTCTGCACTTTTTTCTTATATTCTTCAATATTTCTGGAAATGAACCTTAATTTTGGAGCCAGTACACAAAATTATAGAATTTTAGTCAATTTTCACTCAAAAAAAATTGTTTTGTGACAGTGAGCATTTCACTCATAACATGTTAGTAAAATTTAGTCAAAAATTTGGCAAAATTTCTTTCATAATATTATTCTTACCTGTTTTTGCTTTTAATGGTTCATAATCAAAAATAGCTACCCCAGTAGTTTCGCTTCCAGTACCTGCAGTCGTTGGAACTGAACACAAAAGAAATATTTCACATTTTAAACTGGAACAGAAAAAACATTCAGTTAACATGACAAAGAAATAAAACATTTGACACAATCAGGGCTGATTTAAAATTATATTTTTCAAATGAATGATGCATTTTATTGCAAGGTTGTTTTTGCATCTTGCACATACACCTTCTGTTTCATGCCTGGCTTTATACTAATGTTATATTTTTGGGGGCGTCTTAGGGTGAACCTTGGTAAGATTTGTATGCGAGTGGTTGTGTAGTGACCTTGACTGGTGGATTGACATTCAACTTACTAGCTATCAATGGTTTGGCCTTTATCTTACCAGCTATCAATGGTTTGGCCTTTATCTTACTAGCTATCAATGGTTTGACATTCAACTTACTAGCTATCAATGGTTTGACATTCAACTTACTAGCTATCAATGGTTTGACATTCAACTTACTAGCTATCAATGGTTTCACATTAAACTTACTAGCTATCAATGGTTTGACATTCAACTTACTAGCTATCAACGGTTTTGCCGTTATCTTACTAGCTATCAATGGTTTGACATTCAACTTACTAGCTATCAATAGTCTGACACTCAACTTACTAGCTATCAATAGTCTGACATTCAACTTACTAGCTATCAATGGTTTAACATTCAACTTACTAGCTATCAATGGTATGACATTCAACTTACTAGCTATCAATGGTATGACATTCAACTTACTAGCTATCAATGGTTTGACCTTTATCTTACTAGCTATCAATGGTTTGACATTCAACTTACTAGCTATCAATGGTTTTGCCTTTATCTTACTAGCTATCAATGGTTTGAAATTCAAATTACTAGCTATCCATGGTTTGAAATTCAACTTACTAGCTATCAATGATTTAGCCTTTATCTGATTAGCTATCAATGGTTTGACATGCAAATTACTTGCTATTAATGGCTTGACATTCAACTTACTAGTTATCAATGGTTTAACATTCAACTTACTAGCTATCAATGGTTTAACATTCAACTTACTAGCTATCAATAGTTTGACATTCAACTTACTAGCTATCAATGTTTTGGCCTTTATCTTACTAGCTATCAATGGTTTGACATTCAACTTACTAGCTATCAATGGTTTGACATTCAACTTACTAGTTATCAATGGTTTAACATTCAACTTACTAGTTATCAATGGTTTAACATTCAACTTACTAGTTATCAATGGTTTAACATTCAACTTACTAGCTATCAATGGTTTGACATTCAACTTACTAGCTATCAATGGTTTGACATTCAACTTACTATAGCTATCAATGGTTTGACATTCAACTTACTAGCTATCAATAGTCTTACATTCAACTTACTAGCTATCAATGGTTTGACATTCAACTTACTAGCTATCAATGGTTTGACATTCAACTTACTAGCTATCAATGGTTTGACATTCAACTTACTAGCTATCAATGGTTTGACATTCAACTTACTAGCTATCAATAGTCTTACATTCAACTTACTAGCTATCAATGGTTTGACATTCAACTTACTATATATATAGCTATCAATGGTTTGACATTCAACTTGCTATAGCTATCAATGATTTGACATTCAACTTACTAGCTATCAATGGTTTGACATTCAACTTACTAGCTATCAATGGTTTGACATTCAACTTACTATAGCTATCAATGGTTTGACATTCAACTTACTAGCTATCAATAGTCTTACATTCAACTTACGAGCTATCAATGGTTTGACATTCAACTTACTAGCTATCAATGGTTTGACATTCAACTTACTAGCTATCAATGGTTTGACATTCAACTTACTAGCTATCAATGGTTTGGCCTTTATCTTACCAGCTATCAATGGTTTGGCCTTTATCTTACTAGCTATCAATGGTTTGACATTCAACTTACTAGCTATCAATGGTTTGACATTCAACTTACAAGCTATCAATGGTTTGACATTCAACTTACTAGCTATCAATGGTTTCACATTAAACTTACTAGCTATCAATGGTTTGACATTCAACTTACTAGCTATCAACGGTTTTGCCGTTATCTTACTAGCTATCAATGGTTTGACATTCAACTTACTAGCTATCAATAGTCTGACATTCAACTTACTAGCTATCAATAGTCTGACATTCAACTTACTAGCTATCAATGGTTTAACATTCAACTTACTAGCTATCAATGGTTTGACATTCAACTTACTAGCTATCAATGGTTTTGCCTTTATCTTACTAGCTATCAATGGTTTGAAATTCAAATTACTAGCTATCCATGGTTTGAAATTCAACTTACTAGCTATCAATGATTTAGCCTTTATCTGATTAGCTATCAATGGTTTGACATGCAAATTACTTGCTATTAATGGCTTGACATTCAACTTACTAGTTATCAATGGTTTAACATTCAACTTACTAGCTATCAATGGTTTAACATTCAACTTACTAGCTATCAATAGTTTGACATTCAACTTACTAGCTATCAATGTTTTGGCCTTTATCTTACTAGCTATCAATGGTTTGACATTCAACTTACTAGCTATCAATGGTTTGACATTCAACTTACTAGTTATCAATGGTTTAACATTCAACTTACTAGTTATCAATGGTTTAACATTCAACTTACTAGTTATCAATGGTTTAACATTCAACTTACTAGCTATCAATGGTTTGACATTCAACTTACTAGCTATCAATGGTTTGGCCTTTGTCTTACTAGCTATCAATGGTTTGGCATTCAACTTACTAGCTATCAATAGTCTGACATTCAACTTACTAGCTATCAATGGTTTAACATTCAACTTACTAGTTATCAATGGTTTGACATTCAACTTACTAGCTATCAATGGTTTGGCTTTTATCTTACTAGCTATCAATGGTTTGACATTTAACTCACTAGGTATCAATGGTTTGGCCTTTATCTTACTAGCTATCAATGGTTTGAAATTCAAATTACTAGCTATCAATGGTTTGAAATTCAAATTACTAGCTATCAATGGTTTAACATTCAACTTACTAGCTATCAATGGTTTGACATTCAACTTACTATAGCTATCAATGGTTTGACATCCAACTCACTAGGTATCAATGGTTTGGCCTTTATCTTACTAGCTATCAATGGTTTGAAATTCAAATTACTAGCTATCAATGGTTTGACATTCACCTTACTAGCTATCAATAGTCTTACATTCAAATTACTAGCTATCAATGGTTTGACATTCAACTTACTAGCTATCAATGGTTTGGCCTTTATCTTACCAGCTATCAATGGTTTGGCCTTTATCTTACTAGCTATCAATGGTTTGACATTCAACTTACTATCTATCAATGGTTTGACATTCAACTTACTAGCTATCAATGGTTTGACATTCAACTTACTAGCTATCAATGGTTTGACATTAAACTTACTAGCTATCAATGGTTTGACATTCAACTTACTAGCTATCAACGGTTTTGCCGTTATCTTACTAGCTATCAATGGTTTGACATTCAACTTACTAGCTATCAATAGTCTGACATTCAACTTACTAGCTATCAATAGTCTGACATTCAACTTACTAGCTATCAATGGTTTAACATTCAACTTACTAGCTATCAATGGTTTGACATTCAACTTACTAGCTATCAATGGTTTGACATTCAACTTACTAGCTACCAATGGTTTGACATTCAACTTACTAGTTATCAATGGTTTGACATTCACATTACTAGCTATCAATAGTCTTACATTCAGATTACTAGCTATCAATGGTTTGACATTCAACTTACTAGCTATCAATGGTTTGACATTCAACTTACTAGCTATCAATGGTTTGACATTCACCTTACTAGCTATCAATAGTCTTACATTCAAATTACTAGCTATCAATGGTTTGACATTCAACCTACTAGCTATCAATGGTTTGACATTCAACTTACTATAGCTATCAATGGTTTGACATTCAACTTACTAGCTATCAATAGTCTGACATTCAACTTACTAGTTATCAATGGTTTAACATTCAACTTACTAGCTATCAATGGTTTTGCCTTTATCTTACTAGCTATCAATGGTTTGAAATTCAAATTACTAGCTATCCATGGTTTGAAATTCAACTTACTAGCTATCAATGATTTAGCCTTTATCTGATTAGCTATCAATGGTTTGACATGCAAATTACTTGCTATTAATGGCTTGACATTCAACTTACTAGTTATCAATGGTTTAACATTCAACTTACTAGCTATCAATGGTTTAACATTCAACTTACTAGCTATCAATAGTTTGACATTCAACTTACTAGCTATCAATGTTTTGGCCTTTATCTTACTAGCTATCAATGGTTTGACATTCAACTTACTAGCTATCAATGGTTTGACATTCAACTTACTAGTTATCAATGGTTTAACATTCAACTTACTAGTTATCAATGGTTTAACATTCAACTTACTAGTTATCAATGGTTTAACATTCAACTTACTAGCTATCAATGGTTTGACATTCAACTTACTAGCTATCAATGGTTTGACATTCAACTTACTATAGCTATCAATGGTTTGACATTCAACTTACTAGCTATCAATAGTCTTACATTCAACTTACTAGCTATCAATGGTTTGACATTCAACTTACTAGCTATCAATGGTTTGACATTCAACTTACTAGCTATCAATGGTTTGACATTCAACTTACTAGCTATCAATGGTTTGACATTCAACTTACTAGCTATCAATAGTCTTACATTCAACTTACTAGCTATCAATGGTTTGACATTCAACTTACTATATATATAGCTATCAATGGTTTGACATTCAACTTGCTATAGCTATCAATGATTTGACATTCAACTTACTAGCTATCAATGGTTTGACATTCAACTTACTAGCTATCAATGGTTTGACATTCAACTTACTATAGCTATCAATGGTTTGACATTCAACTTACTAGCTATCAATAGTCTTACATTCAACTTACGAGCTATCAATGGTTTGACATTCAACTTACTAGCTATCAATGGTTTGACATTCAACTTACTAGCTATCAATGGTTTGACATTCAACTTACTAGCTATCAATGGTTTGGCCTTTATCTTACCAGCTATCAATGGTTTGGCCTTTATCTTACTAGCTATCAATGGTTTGACATTCAACTTACTAGCTATCAATGGTTTGACATTCAACTTACTAGCTATCAATGGTTTGACATTCAACTTACTAGCTATCAATGGTTTCACATTAAACTTACTAGCTATCAATGGTTTGACATTCAACTTACTAGCTATCAACGGTTTTGCCGTTATCTTACTAGCTATCAATGGTTTGACATTCAACTTACTAGCTATCAATAGTCTGACATTCAACTTACTAGCTATCAATAGTCTGACATTCAACTTACTAGCTATCAATGGTTTAACATTCAACTTACTAGCTATCAATGGTTTGACATTCAACTTACTAGCTATCAATGGTTTTGCCTTTATCTTACTAGCTATCAATGGTTTGAAATTCAAATTACTAGCTATCCATGGTTTGAAATTCAACTTACTAGCTATCAATGATTTAGCCTTTATCTGATTAGCTATCAATGGTTTGACATGCAAATTACTTGCTATTAATGGCTTGACATTCAACTTACTAGTTATCAATGGTTTAACATTCAACTTACTAGCTATCAATGGTTTAACATTCAACTTACTAGCTATCAATAGTTTGACATTCAACTTACTAGCTATCAATGTTTTGGCCTTTATCTTACTAGCTATCAATGGTTTGACATTCAACTTACTAGCTATCAATGGTTTGACATTCAACTTACTAGTTATCAATGGTTTAACATTCAACTTACTAGTTATCAATGGTTTAACATTCAACTTACTAGTTATCAATGGTTTAACATTCAACTTACTAGCTATCAATGGTTTGACATTCAACTTACTAGCTATCAATGGTTTGGCCTTTGTCTTACTAGCTATCAATGGTTTGGCATTCAACTTACTAGCTATCAATAGTCTGACATTCAACTTACTAGCTATCAATGGTTTAACATTCAACTTACTAGTTATCAATGGTTTGACATTCAACTTACTAGCTATCAATGGTTTGGCTTTTATCTTACTAGCTATCAATGGTTTGACATTTAACTCACTAGGTATCAATGGTTTGGCCTTTATCTTACTAGCTATCAATGGTTTGAAATTCAAATTACTAGCTATCAATGGTTTGAAATTCAAATTACTAGCTATCAATGGTTTAACATTCAACTTACTAGCTATCAATGGTTTGACATTCAACTTACTATAGCTATCAATGGTTTGACATCCAACTCACTAGGTATCAATGGTTTGGCCTTTATCTTACTAGCTATCAATGGTTTGAAATTCAAATTACTAGCTATCAATGGTTTGACATTCACCTTACTAGCTATCAATAGTCTTACATTCAAATTACTAGCTATCAATGGTTTGACATTCAACTTACTAGCTATCAATGGTTTGGCCTTTATCTTACCAGCTATCAATGGTTTGGCCTTTATCTTACTAGCTATCAATGGTTTGACATTCAACTTACTATCTATCAATGGTTTGACATTCAACTTACTAGCTATCAATGGTTTGACATTCAACTTACTAGCTATCAATGGTTTGACATTAAACTTACTAGCTATCAATGGTTTGACATTCAACTTACTAGCTATCAACGGTTTTGCCGTTATCTTACTAGCTATCAATGGTTTGACATTCAACTTACTAGCTATCAATAGTCTGACATTCAACTTACTAGCTATCAATAGTCTGACATTCAACTTACTAGCTATCAATGGTTTAACATTCAACTTACTAGCTATCAATGGTTTGACATTCAACTTACTAGCTATCAATAGTCTTACATTCAAATTACTAGCTATCAATGGTTTGACATTCAACTTACTAGCTATCAATGGTTTGACATTCAACTTACTACAGCTATCAATGATTTGACATTCAACTTACTAGCTATCAATGGTTTGACATTCAACTTACTATCTATCAATGGTTTGGCCTTTATCTTACTAACTATCAATGGTTTGACATTTAACTCACTAGGTATCAATGGTTTGGCCTTTATCTTACTAGCTATCAATGGTTTGAAATTCAAATTACTAGCTATCAATGGTTTAACATTCAACTTACTAGCTATCAATGGTTTGAAATTCAAATTACTAGGTATCAATGGTTTGACATTCACCTTACTAGCTATCAATAGTCTTACATTCAAATTACTAGCTATCAATGGTTTGACATTCAACTTACTAGCTATCAATGGTTTGGCCTTTATCCTACCAGCTATCAATGGTTTGGCCTTTATCTTACTAGCTATCAATGGTTTTACATTTAACTCACTAGGTATCAATGGTTTGGCCTTTATCTTACTAGCTATCAATGGTTTGAAATTCAAATTACTAGCTATCAATGGTTTGAAATTCAAATTACTAGCTGTCAATGGTTTAACATCCAACTCACAACGTATCAATGGTTTGGCCTTTATCTTACTAGCTATCAATGGTTTGAAATTCAAATTACTAGCTATCAATGGTTTGAAATTCAAATTACTAGTTATCAATGGTTTGACATTCACATTACTAGCTATCAATAGTCTTACATTCAAATTACTAGCTATCAATGGTTTGACATTCAACTTACTAGCTATCAATGGTTTGACATTCAACTTACTAGCTATCAATGGTTTGACATTCAACTTACTAGCTATCAATGGTTTGACATTCAACTTACTAGCTATCAATGGTTTGACATTTAACTTACTAGCTATCAATGGTTTGACATTCAACTTACTAGGTATCAATGATTTGACATTCAACTTACTATAGCTATCAATGGTTTGACATTCAACTTACTAGCTATCAATGGTTTGACATTCAACTTACTAGCTATCAATGGTTTGACATTCAACTTACTAGCTATCAATGGTTTGACATTCAACTTACTAGCTATCAATGGTTTGACATTCAACTTACTAGCTATCAATGGTTTGACATTTAACTTACTAGCTATCAATGGTTTGACATTCAACTTACTATAGCTATCAATGGTTTGACATTCAACTTACTATAGCTATCAATGGTTTGACATTCAACTTACTAGCTATCAATGGTTTGACATTCAACTTACTAGCTATCAATGGTTTGACATTCAACTTACTATAGCTATCAATGGTTTGACATTCAACTTACTAGCTATCAATAGTCTTACATTCAACTTACTAGCTATCAATGGTTTGACATTCAACTTACTAGCTATCAATGGTTTGACATTCAACTTACTAGCTATCAATGGTTTGACATTCAACTTACTAGCTATCAATGGTTTGACATTCAACTTACTATAGCTATCAATGGTTTGACATTCAACTTACTATAGCTATCAATGGTTTGACATTCAACTTACTAGCTATCAATGGTTTGACATTCAACTTACTAGCTATCAATGGTTTGACATTCAACTTACTATAGCTATCAATGGTTTGACATTCAACTTACTAGCTATCAATAGTCTTACATTCAACTTACGAGCTATCAATGGTTTGAAATTCAACTTACTAGCTATCAATGGTTTGACATTCAACTTACTAGCTATCAATGGTTTGACATTCAACTTACTAGCTATCAATGGTTTGACATTCAACTTACTAGCTATCAATAGTCTTACATTCAACTTACTAGCTATCAATGGTTTGACATTCAACTTACTAGCTATCAATGGTTTGACATTCAACTTACTAGCTATCAATGGTTTGACATTCAACTTACTAGCTATCAATGGTTTGACATTCACCTTACTAGCTATCAATAGTCTTACATTCAAATTACTAGCTATCAATGGTTTGACATTCAACCTACTAGCTATCAATGGTTTGACATTCAACTTACTATAGCTATCAATGGTTTGACATTCAACTTACTAGCTATCAATGGTTTGACATTCAACTTACTAGCTATCAATGGTTTGACATTCAACTTACTAGCTATCAATGGTTTGACATTCAACTTACTAGCTACCAATGGTTTGACATTCAACTTACTAGTTATCAATGGTTTGACATTCACATTACTAGCTATCAATAGTCTTACATTCAGATTACTAGCTATCAATGGTTTGACATTCAACTTACTAGCTATCAATGGTTTGACATTCAACTTACTAGCTATCAATGGTTTGACATTCACCTTACTAGCTATCAATAGTCTTACATTCAAATTACTAGCTATCAATGGTTTGACATTCAACCTACTAGCTATCAATGGTTTGACATTCAACTTACTATAGCTATCAATGGTTTGACATTCAACTTACTAGCTATCAATAGTCTGACATTCAACTTACTAGTTATCAATGGTTTAACATTCAACTTACTAGCTATCAATGGTTTGACATTCAACTTACTAGCTATCAATGCTTGGACATTCAACTTACTAGCTATCAATGGTTTGACATTCAACTTACTAGCTATCAATGGTTTGACATTCAACTTACTAGCTATCAATGGTTTGACATTCAACTTACTAGCTATCAATGGTTTGGCCTTTATCTTACTAGCTATCAATGGTTTGACATTCAACTTACTAGCTATCAATGGCTTAACATTCAACTTACTAGCTATCAATGGTTTGACATTCAACTTACTAGCTATCAATGGTTTGGCCTTTATCTTACTAGCTATCAATGGTTTGACATTTAACTCACAAGGTATCAATGGTTTTGCCTTTATCTTACTAGCTATCAATGGTTTGAAATTCAAATTACTAGCTATCCATGGTTTGAAATTCAACTTACTAGCTATCAATGATTTAGCCTTTATCTGATTAGCTATCAATGGTTTGACATGCAAATTACTTGCTATCAATGGTTTGACATTCAACTTACTAGCTATCAATGGTTTGACATTCACCTTACTAGCTATCAATAGTCTTACATTCAAATTACTAGCTATCAATGGTTTGACATTCACCTTACTAGCTATCAATAGTCTTACATTCAAATTACTAGCTATCAATGGTTTGACATTCAACCTACTAGCTATCAATGGTTTGACATTCAACCTACTAGCTATCAATGGTTTGACATTCAACTTACTATAGCTATCAATGGTTTGACATTCAACTTACTAGCTATCAATAGTCTGACATTCAACTTACTAGCTATCAATGGTTTGACATTCAACTTACTAGCTATCAATGGTTTGACATTCAACTTACTAGCTATCAATGGTTTGACATTCAACTTACTAGCTATCAATGGTTTGGCCTTTATCTTACTAGCTATCAATGGTTTGATATTCAACTTACTAGCTATCAATGGTTTAACATTCAACTTACTAGCTATCAATGGTTTGACATTCAACTTACTAGCTATCAATGGTTTGGCCTTTATCTTACTAGCTATCAATGGTTTGACATTTAACTCACAAGGTATCAATGGTTTTGCCTTTATCTTACTAGCTATCAATGGTTTGAAATTCAAATTACTAGCTATCCATGGTTTGAAATTCAACTTACTAGCTATCAATGATTTAGCCTTTATCTGATTAGCTATCAATGGTTTGACATGCAAATTACTTGCTATTAATGGCTTGACATTCAACTTACTAGTTATCAATGGTTTAACATTCAACTTACTAGCTATCAATGGTTTAACATTCAACTTACTAGCTATCAATGGTTTGACATTCAACTTACTAGCTATCAATGTTTTGGCCTTTATCTTACTAGCTATCAATGGTTTGACATTCAACTTACTAGCTATCAATGGTTTGACATTCAACTTACTAGTTATCAATGGTTTAACATTCAACTTACTAGCTATCAATGGTTTGACATTCAACTTACTAGCTATCAATGGTTTGACATTCAACTTACTAGCTATCAATGGTTTGGCCTTTGTCTTACTAGCTATCAATGGTTTGACATTCAACTTACTAGCTATCAATAGTCTGACATTCAACTTACTAGCTATCAATGGTTTAACATTCAACTTACTAGTTATCAATGGTTTGACATTCAACTTACTAGCTATGAATGGTTTGGCTTTTATCTTACTAGCTATCAATGGTTTGACATTTAACTCACTAGGTATCAATGGTTTGGCCTTTATCTTACTAGCTATCAATGGTTTGAAATTCAAATTACTAGCTATCAATGGTTTGAAATTCAAATTACTAGCTATCAATGGTTTAACATTCAACTTACTAGCTATCAATGGTTTGACATTCAACTTACTATAGCTAACAATGGTTTGACATTCAACTTACTAGCTATCAATGGTTTGACATCCAACTCACTAGGTGTCAATGGTTTGGCCTTTATCTTACTAGCTATCAATGGTTTGAAATTCAAATTACTAGCTATCAATGGTTTGACATTCACCTTACTAGCTATCAATAGTCTTACATTCAAATTACTAGCTATCAATGGTTTGACATTTAACTCACTAGGTATCAATGGTTTGGCCTTTATCTTACTAGCTATCAATGGTTTGAAATTCAAATTACTAGCTGTCAATGGTTTGAAATTCAAATTACTAGCTATCAATGGTTTAACATTCAACTTACTAGCTATCAATGGTTTGACATTCAACTTACTAGCTATCAATGGTTTGACATTCAACTTACTAGTTATCAATGGTTTAACATTCAACTTACTAGTTGTCAATGGTTTAACATTCAACTTACTAGCTATCAATGGTTTGACATTCAACTTACTAGCTATCAATGGTTTGGCTGTTGTCTTACTAGCTATCAATGGTTTGACATTCAACTTACTAGCTATCAATAGTCTGACATTCAACTTACTAGCTATCAATGGTTTGACATTCAACTTACTAGCTATCAATGGTTTGGCCTTTATCTTACTAGCTATCAATGGTTTGACATTTAACTTACTAGGTATCAATGGTTTGGCCTTTATCTTACTAGCTATCAATGGTTTGAAATTCAAATTACTAGCTATCAATGGTTTGAAATTCAAATTACTAGCTATCAATGGTTTAACATTCAACTTACTAGCTATCAATGGTTTGACATTCAACTTACTATAGCTATCAATGGTTTGACATTCAACTTACTAGCTATCAATGGTTTGACATCCAACTCACTAGGTATCAATGGTTTGGCCTTTATCTCACTAGCTATCAATGGTTTGAAATTCAAATTACTAGCTATCAATGGTTTGACATTCACCTTACTAGCTATCAATAGTCTTACATTCAAATTACTAGCTATCAATGGTTTGACATTCAACTTACTAGCTATCAATGGTTTGGCCTTCATCATACTAGCTATCAATGGTTTGACATTTAACTCACTAGGTATCAATGGTTTGGCCTTTATCTTACTAGCTATCAATGGTTTGAAATTCAAATTACTAGCTATCAATGGTTTGAAATTCAAATTACTAGCTATCAATGGTTTAACATTCAACTTACTAGCTATCAATGGTTTGACATTCAACTTACTAGCTATCAATGGTTTGACATCCAACTCACTAGGTATCAATGGTTTGGCCTTTATCTTACTAGCTATCAATGGTTTGAAATTCAAATTACTAGCTATCAATGGTTTGAAATTCAAATTACTAGCTATCAATGGTTTGACATTCACCTTACTAGCTATCAATAGTCTTACATTCAAATTACTAGCTATCAATGGTTTGACATTCAACTTACTAGCTATCAATGGTTTGACATTCAACTTACTATAGCTATCAATGGTTTGACATTCAACTTACTAGGTATCAATGGTTTGGCCTATATCTTACTAGCTATCAATGGTTTGAAATTCAAATTACTAGTTATCAATGATTTAACATTCAACTTACTAGCTATCAATGGTTTGACATTCAACTTACTATAGCTATCAATGGTTTGACATTCAACTTACTAGCTATCAATGGTTTGACATCCAACTCACTAGGTATCAATGGTTTGGCCTTTATCTTACTAGCTATCAATGGTTTGAAATTCAAATTACTATCTATCAATGGTTTGACATTCACCTTACTAGCTATCAATAGTCTTACATTCAAATTACTAGCTATCAATGGTTTGACATTCAACTTACTAGCTATCAATGGTTTGGTCTTTATCTTACCAGCTATCAATGGTTTGGCCTTTATCTTACTAGCTATCAATGGTTTGACATTTAACTCACTAGGTATCAATGGTTTGGCCTTTATCTTACTAGCTATCAATGGTTTGAATTTCAAATTACTAGCTATCAATGGTTTGAAATTCAAATTACTAGCTATCAATGGTTTAACATCCAACTCACAAGGTATCAATGGTTTGGCCTTTATCTTACTAGCTATCAATGGTTTGAAATTCAAATTACTAGCTATCAATGGTTTGAAATTCAAATTACTAGTTATCAATGGTTTGACATTCACATTACTAGCTATCAATAGTCTTACATTCAAATTACTAGCTATCAATGGTTTGACATTCAACTTACTAGCTATCAATGGTTTGACATTCAACTTACTGGCTATCAATGGTTTGACATTCAACTTACTAGCTATCAATGGTTTGACATTCAACTTACTATAGCTATCAATGGTTTGACATTCAACTTACTAGCTATCAATGGTTTGACATTCAACTTACTAGCTATCAATGGTTTGACATTCAACTTACTAGCTATCAATGGTTTGACATTGCCTCTGACTGGAACACCTTTACCAACTGGAGCATTGACAAAATCCAAGAACTCGGCATCAGGATTACATAAATAGAGATTGGCAGCTTTGGCTGTGTCCATCACTGATCCACCACCCACAGCAAGAAATGAATCAAAATTACCTTTCTTAGCAAAATCAATTGCAGTTTGGAAACTGAAGGATAATCAAAAATTAAACTGTTACATTTTAGTAGAGTTGAGAAACACAAAAACTATTTTTGATTATTTTTAATCTTACCTAACATTAGTGGGTTCAATTCTAACATCATCAAAGACACTGTAGTTAATATGGTGTTTTTCCAACGACTCCACAGCAGACTTCACAGGAGGAAGCCGAGATAGCTGAAAAATCATTTAAATGGATATATTCAGTGACTGTAGTGATGTCATCAGTACCCGCAGTGATGCCATCAGTACATGTAGTGCCTGTAGTGATGTCATCAGTACCTGCAGTGATGTCATCAGTACCTGTAGTGATGTCATGTCATCAGTAAATATATAGTGTTATTATATCTCATGACCATGACAGCCAATCAGATTCACACATTACATATATTCATGTGTCTACCTGCTAACATATTCATATCTCCATCTGGTTTCCTAATTTATCTGATTTAGATTTTAAGTGAACACAATACCCTGCAATAATCATGCATCATTTCACTATTTGCATGACTGTCTTATTGGAGTGAAAACTTGAATTTTGTAGTGATTTTGTGTGATTTGTCTTCCCTGCTGCAAGTTTTGCCAGCACACTTGACTACAGACTTTGAAACATTCAATCTGCACTTGTGCACTTTTTTCTTTAAAAAATCTCTGAGAGTGGATTCTGCTGTGGGATGGCATCAGTACCCGCAGTGATGCCATCAGTACCTGTAGTGATGTCATCAGTACCTGTAGTGATGTCATCAGTACCTGTAGTGATGTCATCAGTACATGTAGTGATGTCATCAGTACATGTAGTGATGTCATCAGTACATGTAGTGATGTCATCAGTACCTGTAGTGATGTCATCAGTACCTGTAGTGATGTCATCAGTACCTGTAGTGATGTCATCAGTACCTGTAGTGATGTATGAGAGTGAATTCTGCTGTGGGATGGCATCAGTACCTGCAGTGATGCCATCAGTACCCGCAGTGATGCCATCAGTACCTGTAGTGGTGTCATCAGTACCTGTAGTGGTGTCATCAGTACCTGTAGTGATGTCATCAGTACCTGTAATGATGTCATCAGTACCTGTAGTGATGTCATCAGTACCTGTAGTGATGTCTGAGAGTGGATTCTGCTGTAGGATGGCAATGTTGTGCTTGAGTTTGATACGTATTTTGACAGTACCCTGGTATATCTAAATATTATGAACAGTATATTTGTTGTAAAAGAATGGTGATGACATATAAAGCCCATACTCAAGCAATGTGCAGCTCTCATATGCAGCTCATTTTGTTGTTTATATGCAAACTGTGATACCCCGAAGAGTGCACAGGGTGAACGGCGCCAGTTGCATTTGTAAAAAGTTATTTTTTGTCAGGTAGAATCTGCTAAAATTTGCAGGATCATGTTGTTCAAAAAGGCATCCATGATGAAACTTAATTAACTTAAATCACTGCTCTTGAACTCTCTTAACTTGTATATATGCATACATGCATGCATTCAGCTCTACAAGATTGCTATGTCTGCTTGAGTGCTATAATTTCTGTTTTAAGAGAGAGAACAGAGGTAAATATACAATTTTAGTGACCTGAAGAGGTCATTATATGATGTCATCAGTAAATAATGATGTCATCAGTAAATAATGTCATCGGTGAATATTGATGTTATCAGTTATGTACATAATCCTTAGTTATAGTTATAATTCTGATTACCATAGTTACATTGTAGTTGTGGATAGTGATGTGTAGTTACCAGTAGTTGTGAAAAGTGATGTGTAGTTACCAGTAGTTGTGAAAAGTGATGTGTAGTTACCAGTAGTTGTGGATAGTGATGTGTAGTTACCAATAGTTGTGGATAGTGATGTGTAGTTACCAATAGTTGTGGATAGTGATGTGTAGTTACTAATAGTTGTGGATATGATGTGCAGTTACCGATAGTTGTGGATAGTGATGTGTAGTTGTGGATAGTGAAGTGTAGTTACCAATAGTTGTGGATAGTGAAGTGTAGTTACCAATAGTTGTTGATAGTGATGTGTAGTTACCGGTAGTTGTGGATAGTGAAGTGTAATTACCAATAGTTGTGGATAGTGATGTGTAGTTACCAATAGTTGTGGATAGTGATGTGTAGTTACTCATAGTTGTGGATAGTGATGTGTAGTTACCAGTAGTTGTGGATAGTAATGTGTAGATACTGGTAGTTGTGGATAATAAGTGTAGTTATTGATGTTATCAGTTATGTACATAATCTTTAGTTATAGTTATAATTCTGATTACCATAGTTACATTGTAGTTGTGGATAGTGATGTGTAGTTACCAGTAGTTGTGAAAAGTGATGTGTAGTTACCAGTAGTTGTGGATACTGATGTGTAGTTACCAGTAGTTGTGGATAGTGATGAGTAGTTACTGCTAGTTGTGGATAGTGATGTGTAGTTACCAATAGTTGTGGATAGTGATGTGTAGTTACTAATAGTTGTGGATATGATGTGCAGTTACCAATAGTTGTGGATAGTGATGTGTAGTTGTGGATAGTGAAGTGTAGTTACCAATAGTTGTGGATAGTGAAGTGTAGTTACCAATAGTTGTTGATAGTGATGTGTAGTTACCGGTAGTTGTGGATAGTGATGTGTAGTTACCAGTAGTTGTGGATAGTGAAGTGTAGTTACCAATAGTTGTGGATAGTGAATGTGTAGTTACTCGTAGTTGTGGATAGTGGTGTGTAGTTACCGGTAGTTGTGGATAGTGATGTGTAGTTACCAATAGTTGTGGATAGTGATGTGTAGTTACCAATAGTTGTGGATAGTGATGTGTAGTTACTCGTAGTTGTGGATAGTGATGTGTAGTTACCAGTAGTTGTGGATAGTAATGTGTAGATACTGGTAGTTGTGGATAATAAGTGTAGTTACCAGTTGTTGTGGATAGTGAAATGTAGTTACCAGTAGTTGTGGATAGTGAAGTGTAGTTACCAGTAGTTGTGAATAGTGATGTGTAGTACCAGTAGTTGTGGATAGTGATGTGTAATTACCGGTAGTTGTGGATAGTGATGTGTAGTTACCAGTAGCTGTGGATAGTGATGTGTAGTTATCGGTAGTTGTGAATAGTGATGTGTAATTACTGGTAGTTGCAGATAGGGATGTATAGTTAGTTGTAACATTTAGTTACAGATACCTAGTTTCAAAAACGCAGTCATTTATAATAGATTTAATACAAACATGAAAATATCACTATCCCTTAAAATGACTTACATTTTTGTCTGTTACTAAACACACATTTTTAGCACCAAGATTATGAAAGTCCTGAAAAGAAAATGAAGTGGTAAAATTACAGCCAAAGATTTATAATTAACAAATTGTGAGATGGTCATAAAACTACCCTACATTTATAGAAATGTAAAATCATTTATTTTCACTGGAATTTAATTTCACTATTGTGATGCGATGAGCAATTTCACTGGGCTTCAAGTTCATGAACTTGGAAGGGGAAAAAAACGAGTTTTATTGTTATTCTTTATGTTCACCTGGATTTAATTTAGTTGATTTTACTTATCTGTGAAAATAGCGAAATTAAAAACCAAAGCATAATTAATGTGTATACAGTATGCAAATGAGTATTAAGTCTGTCGAAGAAATGGTTACTTTTTGTCTCTGCCATCTTCTTTAGCGTCAATACCTATTTGCAAAGTGCTTTTCACAGTTTTGAATACCATAATCTCACCCTTTTCTGTTTATTAAGCAATCAAACTTTTTCAGATGTCCATTGCATTCTATTGGTTAAAATAGGTTCACATGAAACTTGAGAGATTATGAGATTTTACAGTACTACAGTACTCACCATACCCACTTCAGAGGTTACTCCTTCTCCATAGCGGATATTACTACAAGCCATCTATAATAGAACATAACTACAGATATAGAATAAATTTTTCAATCTCCAATAAAATGTCTCACACAATAGTATTTGAAGAAAAATATAAGAATATATTTTAAGCATTTTAATCGTACACACCACTGCAGTTTTTTTTTATCAGAATGAATCACTTACTTCAAAGGCATATTCTTTAGATGGACTTGATTCTGTTGAACATTGTTTCATATTTTGCATCACATTGGCAGCACCACCATGTCCACCAAAACTGAAAGCCTGTGAATGGGCAGGACAGCGACATCTGAATAGACAATGATAAACTAAGTAATTACCCATAATACATTGCTGTTAGATTTGTTTAATCCTTTGCAATAAATAAGTAAGTTTGGCCAAGTTTATATTCGTTAACAACAATAATTTATTTCGGAAGGGGGGGTATGAGTTCCTGATATAGAAAATGTCGCAAAATTGTGCATTGACTCATTGTTTTTTTTAACTTAGTTTTAAGATAGATTTTTATTTCCAGGTTGATGTTACTGTAAACTTTGAGTTGAACTATGGGTAGAGGTTTCTTTTTTATTTATTTTTTATTTCTGTCTCTGACTATTTAACCAACCCCCTCCTGAGTTTCTATTTGTCAACCCCTTCTGAGAACACATGCAGTTTCCATAAGGATATCAGGATCAAGGGGGCCATGACGAGTTATTTTTGTGGTTGGTCAATACATGGACGTCTTCACGGCGGAACGACTATGTCCCGTTATAGGGCACTATCCTTGCTCAAATTAATGAGCCCTGTATTTGTACGTGTCACATCAAAACAGGACAGTTACAACATCGTTGTTATAACATTTGCAATGTATGTATAATGCCACGTTGACACGAGATGTAGAACTTATTGATCTCAATCAGACCATGTTACGTAGGTACACATGTACAGCGCTTATGGGTTGGTACACAGTCCCTCAACACCTGAGGGACTGTGGTTGGTAATAGGATCTTGCAGTCACCGCCCACAACAAACAGATGATTTATCCCGGAAGACAGCGGTACGAGTTCCCGATATAGAAAACGTCATAATTAAACAACACATTGTATTTCACTTCAATGGTTTCAAGCTACGCAGATAGTTTTTTTTTTAGTTTTACAGATTTACTTACGATGCACTGCCAACCTGCCGCAACAAATGAGTGACAAGTTCTCTTGCGGAAGCCATGTTTTCAAATGCGTAATTTGCAGACTGTTATTCGAAAATACAACGATGGCGCTGTTCGCATGAATATTTAGGGGGACGACGTTCTCTGCCGGGAAACGCGAAAAGTAAAAAAAGCTTTAATTCACATTTGCAAAGCAATTATTTTGAATAAATTTCAATAAAATTGTAAGTATTTTTCAAAGTTTGCAAATGAGCGGCTGCTATTGGTTGTAAGTCCATCACTAGGTCAGCTGATTCATTTATTCGTATTTGATTGGTGAGTGATTGATTATCGTCAGAGACTCTGTTAAAACTTTCACGAACAGAATAACAGGATATTATTTTAATTCGTTTCCTACACATTCATAGATACTGGAGGTAGTTGTCTACAGATCATTTTGCCTGGATTTTTACAATATGTTTTTTTTTTATTTATGTTCCTCATCCACAAAAAGCCAGAAAATAGAAACAACTAATTTTCACACAGAAATAGGTCAAAAATCCTTGAAAACTGATTTAATACTATTTATCTTGTATCTTCAAATTGTGATTGGAAACATATCAAAATAGGTACATTATCAGGATTCTCATGGGGAAAATGCATTTTTTCTCCAACAAAATATTTGACTCTTAGCAAAAACCTCAAAATTAATGAAAATTGTACTAAAATGTCAAATATCTGCAGACAATTTTCTGTAATTCTGTAAAGGCGCCATTTTGTTTCTGGCTGAAATAATTTGCATACTTTTACTATAGACATTTGTGGCAACAACATTTTGCAAAAGTTGCAACTTAAATTTTTAGAATAACTTCAGATTTCTTACTTTGATAGTTATCTGTGAAATACACATTTTCAAATCATTGTCGAATTTATAGAATTGCTTGTAAATGTTAATTTTGTATTGTAGGCGCCCATAAAACAAACTATGTAAAGCACGCATCTTTTGTTCTGACACACCAATGCAGTTTGACAAAATTGAATTTGTGAAATCTTGATTTCCATACATAGATTTTATGATCTCTGATAAGCATCAGTCAAGGGAAATATCTGAAAACTACACCAATCAGAATGATTATATGAAATCAATTCAATAGTAACCGGGGAACACAACATTTTCAGACTCTCAAATTACATCTGCAGAACAAACTGTAGTTCAAGTTGAACAATTTTTCCATCAAATATATGCTTCTGTATGACTGCTTCAACATAGGTTCTTCATTAACAACAAACCCCACACCTCCCCTTCAAAATTTCAAAATACACCACACATCTCAGTCACAATGTAGAAAATTGTATTTGTGATTATGTAATATAATTATATATAATAATCAGTAAAATTTTTAATTTTTTACATGCTTTATTTTTTCTAAAATATGGTATGAGACACAACTGAAACTATACAATGCCCTCGGCAATTCCACCAAAGCCATGCTGCCCACACTTCTTGCCAGCGACTTTACAGCCCATAGTCAGGGCCTCTGATATAGTTTGTTTATTAACAAGTGAGTAAATAAAGCCAGCATTAAACGTGTCTCCCGCTCCCAATGTATCAATCACTTTGTCAGGCGGGAACGTTGATGAATGATATTTGACTTTAGTAGTGGTTTCCATTGCCCAAGCTCCGTGCTCACCCCACGCACACACTAAAATAGCACTGTAAAATAAAAAAAATATGATTGTTACGTTTTTGTATTTTCTGGTAACATTAAAGCGGGGGAGTCGTCACCTGCGCATGCGTCAGATGGCCATAGCATGCCATTGTTTACAAACAAGCGTCTACCCATGAGCTTTTGCATTTTTAGTGTGTTGTTATCGTCACTACTTGGGACTCAATTCCAGCGTGTGCGCAGGTGACGACTCTCCCACTTTAACACAAGTCATTGAAAATCACACAGTCCCCGTTAAATTTTTGAAAATTCCCTTTGTGCTCGTCATATTAAAGCGAAGGGGTTGTCGCGAGCGTATCCTTGAAAAGTGGGTTCCAAGTGGCGTATACAACAGATTGTTTATTTATATCAAAACACGTGTTCCGTGTAGTAGTAATATGGCCAAAAATAAAAACAGTTGTTATTCGGCCATCTTTTGATCTGATTATGAAACACACTGATAAGTATGATGTATGTGCCAAATACGAATGAAGATACATAAATTGTGGAAATATAGTAGTAAGGCCAAAAAGTCAGAAAGCTGTCAATTGGACATGCATCCTAACATGTATAAAGTACATGTATGTGCCAAATTTGAATGAAAACTGACAGAGCACGTCCAAGATACCGCATAAAAAACAAGATGCCTGCCAGTCGGCCATCTTTGATCCAATTGCGAAATAAATCGTCATGGACATGTATCTTAACATGTATAATCTATGTACCAAGTTTGAATGACAACTGACAAAGCAAGTCCAAAATACAACATTTCCAAAAAAACAAGATGGCTGCCAGTCGGCCATTTTGAATCGAATCACTAAACCAATTCATGTGCATATGTCCCACATAATGTACTAGGCACATGCAAAGAATGAACGGAATCGGTCAGCAGGATTCTGAAATACAACTCTGGACAGATTGACACACGGACGGACGGACGGACAGATAGACTCTGGAACTTGCGGACGGTCAGAGACATGAATCCTAACATGTATGATCTATGTATTAAATTTGAATGAAAACTGACAAAGCATGTCCAAAATACAACATTTCCAAAAAACAAGATGGCTGCCAGTCGGCCATTTTGAATCGAATCACTAAACCACTGCATGTGCATATGTCCCACATAATGTACTAGGCACATGCAAAGAATGAACGGAATCGGTCCG
This sequence comes from Saccoglossus kowalevskii, assembly GCF_978046115.1. Taxonomy (NCBI): domain Eukaryota; kingdom Metazoa; phylum Hemichordata; class Enteropneusta; family Harrimaniidae; genus Saccoglossus; species Saccoglossus kowalevskii. The sequence continues at coordinate 10,604,364 of NC_140654.1, forward strand.
CAGGATTCTGAAATATGACTCTGGACAGATTGACACACGGACGGACGGACGGACGGACAGACAGACAGACTCTGGAACTTGCGGACGGTCAGAGACATGTATCCTAACATGTATGATCTATGTATTAAATTTGAATGAAAACTGACAAAGCATGTCCAAAATACAACATTTTAAAAAAACAAGATGGCTGCCAGTCGGCCATTTTGAATCGAATCGCTAAACCCCTGCATGTGCATATGTCTCACATAAAGTACTAGGCACATGCAAAGAATGAACAGAATCGGCCCATAGGATTCTGACGCACGGACGGAGACCGAATTATAAGTCCTCGTTTTCGGACTTCGTCCGAACAGGGACTAATAATAATAATAAGGTCTTTGCTGTTACTCAACAAGTACTGGGAACATCTGTTATTCCAATTGGGAATTTCATATTTAACAAGCAGCCTATCGGCTGAGATAGCTCCGCTGTTAGCAATGCACATTTCAATTAAAGAAGTGAAGACATCATTAGAAAATGAACAATATGAATAGTATCAAAGCAATCGGACTTACAGTTTTTAACAAGAAGTCAAAAATATCACTTTTTACCAAAAATGACAAAAATATTCACCAAAATTAGAGAATTGAAGATATCACAAAATGAACAAATCTGAGAGAGGTCCACATGTAGTACCTATATATGTAATATCAAAGCAATCGAACTTGCGGTTTTTAACAAGAAGTCAAAAATATCACTTTTTACCAAAAATGACAAAAATATTCACCAAAATTAGAGAATTGAAGATATCATCACGAAATAAACAAATCTGAGAGAGGTCCACATGTAGTACCTATATATGTAGTATCAAAGCAATTGGACTTGCGGTTTTTAACAAGAAGTCGAAAATATCACTTTTCACCAAAAAATGACAAAAATATTCACCAAAATTAGAGAATTAAAGATATCATTACAAAATGAACAAATCTGAGAGAGGTCCACATGTAGTACCTATATATGTAATATCAAAGCATTTTTAACAAGAAGTCGAAAATATCAGTTTTTACCAAAAATGACAAAAATATTCACCAAAATTAGAGAATTAAAGATATCATTACAAAATGAACAAATCTGAGAGAGGTCCACATGTAGTACCTATATATGTAATATCAAAGCAATTGCACTTGCGGTTTTTAACAAGAAGTCGAAAATATCAGTTTTTACCAAAAATGACAAAAATATTCACCAAAATTAGAGAATTAAAGATATCATTACAAAATGAACAAATCTGAGAGAGGTCCACATGTAGTACCTATATATATAATATCAAAGCAATTGCACTTGCGGTTTTTAACAAGAAGTCGAAAATATCAGTTTTTACCAAAAATGACAAAAATATTCACCAAAATTAGAGAATTGAAGATATCATCACGAAATGAACAAATCTGAGAGAGGTCCACATGTAGTACCTATATATGTAGTATCAAAGCAATTGGACTTGCGGTTTTTAACAAGAAGTCGAAAATATCAGTTTTTACCAAAAATGACAAAAATATTCACCAAAATTAAAGAATTAAAGATATCATTACAAAATTAACAAATCTGAGAGAGGTCCACATGTAGTACCTATAGATGTAATATCAAAGCAATTGCACCTGCGGTTTTTAACAAGAACTCGAAAATATAGTTTTTACCAAAAATGACAAAAATATTCACCAAAATTAGAGAATTAAAGATATCAACATGAAATGAACAAACCTAAGAGAGGTCTACCCAAGGTACATATACACCAAGTATCAAAGCATTTAGGCTTGTAGTTTTCAAGAAGAAGTCGAAAAAGTAAAACATTGACACGGACGACGACGACGGACGACGACGACGACGGACGACGACGGACAATCACTCATATGATAAGCTCCGCTCGACAAAGTCGACAGCGGAGCTAATAAAAAAAAGATTGTCTTTTAGGCTGATAATAAAAGCAGGGGAGTCATCACCTGCACATGCGTAAGATGGCCATAGCTTGTCAATGTTTATAAACAAGCGTATACCCATGAGCCTTTGCGTTTTTAAGCGTGTGTTGTTATCGTCGCTTGGGACTCAATTCCGGCGCGTGCACAGGTGACGACCCTCCCGCTTTAAGACGATGCATGAATAAATGTAACACATTTCCAATTTTTATTTTTTTAATGTATTCTATGGAGTTTTGGGATTAGTACTGTAGAATACTTTATTTTCGCTTGGAATTTATTTTCGCTATTTTCGCTGAAGGAATGCTTCAGTGAAAATAAAATCCAGCGAATATACTTTTTTTCCTATATTTCACATTCAACTTGTCAAAAATCCGTGAAAATAAATTTCAAACAAAACACCCAATAAGCCTTTTCAGCGAAAATTATTTCCAGCTAAAATAAAGTATTCTACAGTATGTCAGTTTTTATATAAAAGCAATTCTTTGCACATTATTGAGTATATATACTTGCCCTTGTTTGACCTTTGATTGAAGTCCATCTAACGCTGACTCGGCCGTTGAGTAACCGAAGTGCTTAGCATAATCTTTACTGAAAAATACCTAAAATTAATAAATTGATATGAGTCAATTTATTTTTATTATGTATCCAGGAATTTATACAGCATAAACCCCACCATAAAAAGTGCAGAATAGTTTTTTTTTTATTTCGTCATTGCACAGCACCCTCTGTGGACGAAGTGAAAAAACTTACAAAATGTGTGTGGTGAGAATGCCCTCAACTCATTAAATAACTAAGACTGAGGGGCGGGCTTATACCCAGGGAGGGGATTATTATTAATAGAGCAAATACAGTATATTATTAGTGTAATATATATCAATATCTTGACTAAATCGGTGAGGGCGCAACATTCAAGTTTACCAAAATTTATTAGAATGGTACTTTCAAAGTCACATGATATACATTGAATTATTAATGAGAAATTAACATACAATGGACCTTTTATGCTGTAGTGTACAAAATAATTGCGTGCTGAATATCACAACTTTTATATTTTCTATGGTGGCTTGTTAGTTTCGACCACATGTGTTTACAAGGGTACTGACTACAACTACAGCATTCAGAATCATAAACAAGCAGCCTATCGGCTGAGATAGCTCTGCTGTTAGCAATGCACATTTCAACTAAAGAACTGAAGACATCATTAGAAAATGAACAATATGTATATTATCAAAGCAATCGGACTTACAGTTTTTAACAAGAAGTCGAAAATATCACTTTCTACCAAAAATGACAAAAATATTCACCAAAATTTGAGAATTGAAGATATCACGAAATGAACAAATCTAGAAAAAGGTCTACATGTAGTATGTAATATCAAAGCAATTGAACTTTTGGTTTTTAACAAAAAGTCGAAAATATTACTTTTTACCAAAAATATTCACCAAAATTAGAGAATTGAAGATATCATCACGAAATGAACAAATCTGAGAAAGGTCTACATGTAGTATCTATATATGTAATATCAAAGCAATCGGACTTAAAGTTTTTAACAAGAAGTCGAAAATATCACTTTTTACCAAAAATGACAAAAATATTCATCAAAATTAGAGAATTGAAAATATCATCACAAAATGAACAAATCTGAGAAAGGTCCACATGTAGTACCTACCGGTTTATATGTAATATCAAAGCAATCGGACTTACAGTGTTTAACAAGAAGTCGAAAATATCACTTCATACCAAGAATGACAAAAATATTCACCAAAATTAGAGAATTGAAGATATCATCATGAAATGAACAAATCTGAGAAAGGTCTACATGTAGTATCTATATATGTAATATCAAAGCAATTGAACTATTGGTTTTTAATAAGAAGTCGAAAATATCACTTTTTACCAAAAATTACAAAAATATTCATCAAAATTAGAGAATTGAAGATATCATCACGAAATAAACAAATCTGAGAGAGATTCACATGTTGTACCTATATATGTAGTATCAAAGCAATTGAACTTGCGGTTTTTAACAAGAAGTCAAAAATATCACTTTTTACCAAAAATGACAAAAATATTCACCAAAATTAGAGAATTGAAGATATCAACATGAAATGAACAAACCTAAGAGAAGTCTACCCAAGGTACATATACACCAAGTATCAAATCATTCAGGCTTGTAGTTTTCAAGAAGAAGTCGAAAAAGTAAAACATTGACACGGACGACGAACGACGACGGACAATCACTCATATGATAAGCTCCGCTCGACAAAGTCGACAGCGGAGCTAAAAATATGATAACAAGTTATGAATATATATACTTACTACGTCGCCATGAAATGAAAGTTCATGGAGATTCATTTTGGGTTTTTCTAGTTCAACAGATATTGTAATTTTGTCTTTCTTTGTATTTTCTTTGTTATTGTACTCTTCCACTTTCAGGATCATTTTCAATATTTCTTTCAAATTTCTTCCCTGGATAATAAAAAATTTAAAGTTTTAATGTTTCACACACACTGTAGACTTGTTAATGTATTCTTACACTTCAGAGTAGAAAAAGCAAATATCAATTTAAAAAAAAAAATCATTACAATTTAGTAAAAAATAAATTTCCATAAAAACGGCATGAATGTTTTAAACTTAAATATTTATCAATTCAAAATGGCAGTGTATAGTGACATAAATGTTATGCGTCTTTAGAAAACTTATTCGCAGAGTGGGGTGGCAGGTCAAGGTGACGATTGATAAGTAACTGAGCAAACCAATCCAATTAAATGCCTTCTTTGGTTTTAAAAATATTTATAAATATTAACATGCCTTTAACTGTAGTATGAAAGTTTTGTTTAAGAAAACACTTAATGGATGATAGGATAACAATTATGGGAATTAATTATGAATTCAGGGATAAGAATAGGAATGCTAATTTTCAGCTGAAAGTAAAGTAGCCGGGGTCACCAGTTACCACTTCATCTTTCTTCTCAATTCACACGATCAAAGTCACTTCCTTATCAAGCAATGCCCAACGAAATTTGTTCTTAATGTCTTTATCGATCTATTGCACTGCTGACTCGTTTTCTTTTGTAACCAATTTCACCATTATCGCAGCATGAAACTTGTAAACAACGTTCCAGCTCTGCTAACAATTGAAACAATAAAATGGCGTCGTTGGTGTATGGCCTAAGACCATACACAGGCCTCTTGCAGCCGACAACAATGACCCGACAGTGTGTTTACTTCGGGTGAATAAACAAGATCTATATTTTTACCCCCTCCCCTAAAAAAATTGACCCCTGCGGCTTAGAAATCCATGGAATTCCACGGGAATTCCCTGTGAATTACTATGTTTAAAATTTTAATTTAGTCAAGAGTATTAAAGTTGTAATGACTAAGAAAGGAAATAGAAATTCGTGTTACGATAAAATTTAACAGTTTAAATAATTTGCTGTCACAGTAATGCTTTGTAATAATTACTGAAAACATGTCTTTTTAGCGAATTTAGCGAGAGAACTGATTCGCTAATTTAAGATGTCGCTAATGACTTTATTATAAATTTAAAATGGCCAAGGCTTGGGGATTTGTATACAGTAATCTGGGGCGCTTTCTAATTACAATTGACAGTTTTTCTTTCTTTTTATGGAGTTGATAACTGCGCATTTGTTTTGGCACGCGACAGACAAGTATTGTGAAAACAGGAAATCAACAATGACAAGAGAGATTCGTTAAATCAACATTTCGCGATTACGTCATTTTACCACAATTACCTAAAATTGCATGTCGCTTTTTCAACAATTACATGTTTTACATCATATGCTCTGGGAACTCAATCTGTCAAAAACTATTGCAAAGTAAATCTTTATAATGTTTTTGTTTTTATACCTCAAAATGTATCCAGGTGTACCGACGAAAGTCCAGCTTTTCAAAATCTTCACAACTTAGTTCTGGTAGATTTCTACAGATTTAAAAATATCAAAAGAGTTACAGCACTGTATAGAAATGTGTGCAAAAAACATCCCATACAATGTGTGTAAGAACAAACACTTTGTTTGTTTACACTAATGTTGTTAATAAATAAAATTTCTACACAAATATGTATACTGTATTTATTATATAGTTACACATCTACAATATAGGAGACTGTAAATTCTGGATTTGGTTTTTGTTCTAAAACAACCAAAGAAATGAATATTAAACATTTCACAACATGCCAAAAAAACACTATCTACATGGAAACAAGAACTCATACATTGCCATGGAAACTAGAACTCGCATTGCCATGGAAACTAGCACTCACACATTGCCATGGAAACTAGAATTTACTTGTTGCCATGGAAACAACAACATACACTTTGCTATGGAAACTAGAACTTACACATTGCTATGGAAACTAGAACTTACACATTGCTATGGAAACTACAACTTACGCATTGCTATGCATTATTGTTCGACTGCCGCTTGCATCGTTAACTATACAACACGAGGTGGGAACTTGACAATTATCGTGATAAACACAGTGATCAGTAATAACCCCGTAATGATGAAGATCCTCCATTATCAATCTATTAATATATAAAATTATACAGACGAAGCTATAAATGGTAATTATTTCATTTGATTTGATTGGCTGTAACTTTGAGGCATAAAGCTGGGTTTTCAATTTGGCCATCCAATCAGTGTTTTTTTTTGGTTTCCAAATTGTAACATTACCAGTTAACCTTTCTCGTCCAAATGTTTCTGCACTTTTTTCTGATATTCTTCAATATTTCTGGAAATGAACCCTAATTTTGGAGCCAACAGACAAAAGTTGGGTCAGTTTACAGTTTTTACTCCAAAAAATTGGCTATTTTTGCCCCAATCAAGTGCAGACTATAAACGGAACTATTTTGTGAGTTTGTGATGAAAAGTGGGAACTGGTGGTGAAAAGGTTAAATAAAGGAATATGACATTAATCATATTTACTAAGAATATAATTTGTTTTATAATGTTTGTGTAATTTTTAAACTATTGTGGCTTAAATATAACTGCGTTGAATAACTTTACACAAGGTTACAGAAATTGGCATTCATTTGTTTTCAGCTGTTGCATTTTTCAAAAAATAAATTCCTAAAAAAAGATGAATATTTTGTGATGTTACATAGATTTATTAATTGCTATGACATCATGGATTGTAGGGGTAGATAAACAAGGGCTCACAACAATAATCCATGAATCAGAAACTATGCTGCGTTTCACTCGTGTGAATCACGGGGGATTCCAATCAAGCAGCATTTAGCAAAGAAATTATTTTGTTTCTTATCAAAGAATTTATGACATGTGTGATGCTTAAATCTGAATCAATAATGATACATATCTACACAGTCCCTCTAACCCCGGTCTGGAAACAGTCATTGTATTAGGTGTGAATTACCTCCTTCCCTGGCAAAGGCGCGTTGCGGGTATGGGCATAGCATTGTAACGTGATCAATACACAGTCAGACACTATTTTTGACATCATCAGTGCTATGTGTTTTTTTACAACTTAGTTGTTTATTCCAGAATTCTTGCTTTTTCACGTAATTTTTTAATCAGGATATCTGTATAAGGTCATATTTTAGCCGGCGAGTAGTTCTTTAATTCATCTATTTTACCAGCAGCGACACATTTCCGCAACTAATTTCCATACCTTTACCCATAAATTGTTCGTGTTTGATTTAGGGGTGATTCAAATGAACTCTATTTTATTTACCCTATTTCTCAGCGCAACACCAATATTTGTCTTCGTTTTTGACATATTATGGTCAAAACATATCATAAAAATTGGTGGGCTGATTTGTTATTTTGTCACATCGAATTTTATTTATGTTAAATTGGGCGATTTTTATGGATGCTTTTTCTATCGTAAATGCAAATGCAACGTTTTGAAATGACAATGTACGATATTCTGTGCTGAAAAAAATCATTCATATACAAAAATTGTAGCATTGTTTTATACTTTTCATCGAGTAAAGTCAATAATTGTTATATATTTGACTTGAACTGTTATGCACCCCCAAGAATCAGAAATATCGCAGGTTTTTCGATCGACCATGCTAACATGAACGAGGCCATTTTGACAAGATGTGTTTAGCGATGTCAGCATGTTGGTACGCGAAGTTCTTTCCTTATTAAACTAGAAGATGAACATAATTCCCGATATTAATCATTACATGGCAGGAACTGGATGTTTATGAGGTAGGCTGGTTGTGATACATATCAGGGTTCAAAAACCACAAATTTCATGGTGATAATTTTGTTTACATGTTTTGTTTACATTGTGGTTGCCCGAATTTGAGATCAAAGTGAAGTCATACAATGAGGTATCGCTTTGCATGACAGTAAATTTGCCAATTTTACTTTCTGACTCCCTCGGCCGAGTGTGAATGGTTTGTTTACCTGCAACGCGGTGCGAGACAAAAGAACGCTGGTCGTTTCCAGACCGGGGATAGAAGGACTGTGATATCTAGGACTGTAGCTAAGTGTTTGTGGCGAATATCAAGTTGAACTTCCAATAAATTCTAGGCTATGGTTAAAGGGGTTCTGTGTTATTGTACTTGTACTTACTCAGACAATTTATGCTTGGCTAGGGTGCCAAGATATTCACATGGTAAGCCAAGCTGAGCTAATACAACCGATGAATTCCCTGCATTACCACCGCGTAAACAATGCTGCTCCATACATCTAATATTGAAAGGAATTTCATTACTGTAAAATACTTTATTTTAGCTGGAATTAATTTTCGCTGAAAAGACATTTTAGGAGTTTTGTATGAAATTCATTTTCACTGATTTTTGAAGAGTTGAATGTAAAATATAGGAAAAAAAGTATATTCGTTGGATTTTATTTTCACTGAATCATTCCTTTCACGAAAATTAATTCCAAGCGATAATAAAGTATTTTACAGTATTTATTATATCATACATACATAAATTCAATGTTAATTTCATTAAATAACAGAAGATGCAAAGCCTGCAACAAAAATGAAATACAGGATGAGAAACATTTTGTGTTAATATGTTCTCAGTACTGCACCCAAAGAGATAAATTATTCATTGAGGCTGAAAAAATTAATAAAGAATTTAAAAATAACAGTAACAAACACATGTCCATTCCCTTTCCCAATTTCTGAAAAATGCATTTGAAATAAAATATTTATTCTTTTTTTCTCTTCGACAACTGTACAATGTACTCATTTCTATTGATATGTACTTATTTGAGATTTTATTATTACCATTTGATTTGTTTTACCTATACTTTGAGTACTTGCCTTTAATATTTGTAGTTTGTTTATTTTTTTTTATCATTAATTTATTATTTTTTTTTTCTTTAGTTTTTGTCTTCAACTTTTATAATTGTAGTTTTTTAGTGACCTTACTGCTGAAGTCAGTGTTGTGTCAATAAACGTATAGGTTAAATCCAGATACGTAACTTGTTTGTCAGAAAGTGTTGACTAAACCAGGTGAAAATACAGTGAGAACATTGTATATGATTTGATACTTATCACAGTCGTATATTTTTTAGTAAATAAAAAAGATTGATTGAAAGTTATATTATAGCCAAAGTAGTTGCCCCAATTGGATTTGAATGAAACATCAGTAAATACCTCGCTTTGTTATAAATTAATTATAAAAATACTTAAACAGCTTTTCTGAAAGCACTGTATTAAAAAATGACATAGAAAAAAAAAGTCATGGTTGAAATGTTATCAGGAAATAAGTTGTTTGAAGAACAAAATTTTGTAAAAAAAATTGTCAATCGAATTACAACAATCATTATCTCCTGGCTACAACCACAGGCGCTCGGAACGTTTCTTGGCTAATAAAAAATGACCTAAAGTGGGATCGGCATAGTTAGTCAGTCGCCGGTACATTCCCCTACCACTCATAATAAGAGAGGGGTCTTAGACTGCACAAAAACACAGTTAGTACGTTCATTGCTATATCTACCTGGAATCCGTGTCTTCTTCTGGATAATGTCCTAGAACGTTAATAATGTCCAAACAAGTCAATCCAACTTGCAGAACACATTTCGCTTCCATTTGGACCGCTATATCCAGTTAGCAAATGGCTATTATATAAAGTTGAGCATAGGTCACAACTATTGGCTCTGACCCCCGACACAAATATGGGAAAGATAGTGAGAGCGCCACCAATCTTCGGAGTTCGAGTACCAAGTACTTGTTTATTACGCCACCAGTGGCAGTTTTTAATGTGAGCATTATAGGAGTGAATCATTATCCTGATTTGTTTGGTTATGCTGAATATGGTGTTTCTGGTACACAAAACAATGTGTATTGCACAAGTGAGTGAACAGATAAAGATACAATAACAAAAAAAATGACTTGCCATAAACTGGCCAATGATCATAAGATATTTATGCTCCAGTCAATGTCAACCCCCACCCTCCCCACCTCGGGGTTTAGTGGGGGATTTGGAAATTATTGTTGTAAAATTTGCGAAATGCCCCACCTTCTGGGGCAAGATGGATAGGCAAATCCCCACTCAAAACAAACCCCCATATTTCTCCCACCGATCGCCACTGTCTGCCATGCTTGCTATCAGCAGAGTACTAGCGATGACGGGACACGAAACACGGCCATCCCCCCCCCACGGGCACAGTTTGGCGGTAAACCCTGTCTAATGCCCCACATTTGTCCCGCATCGCCCAAGGTGGGAGGGGTTGGGGTTTACATTGACTGGAGCATTAGGTTCAAGGTAAAAGGGCATGTTCACCACTTCACAGTATGAAATTTTTGCAGAATTGTTGACAGGACTCAATCTAAAAATTTCCCTCAAATATACATCTCTAATTGGTTTGGGTGGTACTAGTATATATTAAGGGATCTGTTTTGACTCACGTGTGCGGGAGTTGTGTCGTCACAGGAAGCGCTGTTCCAGCACAGACGTAGAAGAGGACGACCTGCAGCGTCAATGGTGTGCGGGAGTCTTTGCAGTTAGCGTGTCTATGTGTGTCCGTCTGTTCCACTGATATCTCAAGAACCATACATCGGTTTTTGATGAAACTTGGTTCACAGATGCTCTGGGCCAATGCGCAGATTGATTAGGTTTTGGTAGAAATCCATGCATATTAATTACCTAATTTGCATGATAATTTGCTAATTGTCAGCTGTTCCATGACATCGATATCTAAACAACCACTCATTGGATTTTGATAAAACTTAGTGCATAGATGATCTGAACTAATGCTAGGTTTTGATTAGTTTTAGATAAAAAAAACGTGCATGTTAATTACCTAATTTGCATAATCATTGGTAAATTTTCGGCTTTTCCACTTTTAATCTCAAGTACTACTGGTAGTCATCACATTTCAATGAGACTTGGTACATAGATGTCATAGAACACTAAACAGAACTGATAGTTTTAAAGGTAATGTCAGTACATATTAATCACCTGATTTGCATAATTAGTTATTTTTCAGCTTTTCCATTGATACCTCAAGTACTAATCATCACATTTCAATGAAACTTGGCACATAGATTCTCTAGGACTATGCAGAGACCTGATTGGTTTTAGAGTAAATAATTACCCTAATTTGCACAATTAATTAATGTTCAGCTTTTCCACTGATACAATGCATCTAGAGTACTAATCACATTTCAATGAAACTAGGATTATGCAGAGACCCAATTTGTTTTCGGTAAGTATTTATGCATATTAATTACCTAAATTGTCAACTTATATTTTAGGTACTAATCATCACATTTCAATGAAACTTTGTACATGGATGCTGTAGGACAATAGACCTGATTAATTGTGAAATCTGTACATATTAATTGCATTATTTGCATAATTAACTAATTTTACTAATTACTAAACTAATTATTTCATTTCAATGAAACTTGGTACAAACCTGATATGTTTTGGGTTAAAATCAGTTCATATTAATTCCCTAATTAGCATAATAATTCATAATTCATTTCAATGGAACTAGGTACATAGATGGACTGTTACATTGTGCAGACCTCATTTGTTTATCACTCAAATCTGTTCATATTAATTTTCGGATTTGTATAATTAGTTTTCAGCTTTTCCATCAATATCTCAAGTACAAGTAATTTCGAATTAACTTTTTATGCATGTCCAATACTCTCAGCACAAAGTAGTTCTTTCTAAGCTCTCTTTGAGTTTATATTAGAGAAGAATCCTTGTACTTTGACTCATACGAGTGTGCCCTTCAACATGAATAATTTTGTAGGGATTCAGATTCAAAATGGAATTCCAAAATCAAGTGGAGTCTGCTTGTTGACTGCTGTGACTGTATTGATGACTTTTGACACATACAAAAACGTTTTGGCCTCTGATATTTTTACACTTATTTTGTTTAGAAAATGTGAATTTAATTTTACCAAATTACAAATTCAATAACTATAGTAAGATTACTCCATCAATGTATGATTTTCAGTTGCATCAATGACATACTAGTGAATTAAACTAGTTGCATCATAGCAAATCAGTGCGCATCACTGGAGTGACATATGCTGGTAACATTTTTTTAACAAATCTCCCCTGCCTACAAGTTACCAGCTCTACATTGAAAGATCATTTTTCCCAATGATTTCCCAATAAAAACATGTATGTCACAAATTATTTATATTCAGAAGTGGGTTTAATTTCAAAAGAAATTGACACATTATACAGTTGAATGCTGAAGGCAAAAATAAAACTAGATTTTGCCTCCGTCATCGGGTGCAAGCGTCAGTTTGAAATCTGCCCCTCTTATATTTTTGTTTTCAATTATGTATAGAATAATGTTTTTGTTTAGATGAATAGATGTTTTAATGATCTGAATCAACTTTTAATGCAGGAATTTTAGCATAATTTAATAAATGATAAACTTTGAACATATCTCGCTGTTGTGGTAAATAATCTTATTACAAAGAAATGAAACCGCACCACCTTTTTTTAGGTCAAAGTGGGTTTCAAACTTGCATCAGCGAAACAAAAGAAAATAAAGCACAGCCAGTGATCAAGTCTTATATGGTAATATGATTAGCTATAATTTATGCGTCACTGTCATCGCAGTGTCATGTTCGATATGGTTCCCGAGACACAGTCATTGACACAGACTTGTTGTCTAATCTCAAACATTCCAAAATTCATTTAAATATTTTTTGTAAGAAATCAGTTGATGATCTTTTTGAAACTTTTCTTTCTAGTTTATCTGATCTAATCTCATCCTCCGTTGGTCGTTGTTTAAATTTCCTTTCAAATATTGTCATTTCTTCGCCTTTCCGCTTTTTCTTCTTTTCCATCTCGTCTAGCATCTTCTTTTTCTGCACGTTCTTTAAATAAAAATTTGTTTCTCTCTTCGCTTGAGAAATTTCAGTTCTCATTCTCTGGTCATGCACTGCTCGCTCATAAGCAATTTTTTCATTAAGCTGAGTCCATTTAAAGCGATGTAGATATTTAATGTTCCATATATCGTAATGATATCGGTTTCTTTTTTTACCACCTATCTGAGTATTATTTAATGACCAAGCAACTTGTTTTGCAATGCTCTTATCTTTGAATTCTACCCAACCTTCTTCAAAAGACTTTGATGAGTTGCCGCCACGTTTCTTCCTTTCTTTTCGTTTCTGTTTAGCTGCAATAAATGACATGAGACGTCAGCACAACAAAGAAATACATTTTAACTGGCTGCTGGTTTTCAATAAACGGAATAAAACTTTGGGGGAATTTTCAAATGGTCTTAACCATAAATGAATAAATCCCAAGCCAGTTGTTTTAGTCTCCCTATTGAGTCTGGGACGCACTCACACACGCTACAGGGTCAACCCTTTATTTGTGTTGATGATAATTTTCGAAAAGCAAAATTATATGAAAGCAGTGGCATGATGCGAGTTTGTTGCATTAATGGGTTCGCTGGACTTTGGTTATGTGAGGCAGTGGCATTAATCGGTCCCTGGGATTCGGTTTTGTGAGGCATTGGCATTTAATAATTGGTTTTCCGGGCTTCCATTCTGTTAGGCAGTGGCATTAATGGGTTTTCATCAACTTTATAAAAGTACCTCACAATTGGTGACTATGAAGGTTTAGTAGAAGCTCAGCTTCTCCTGTTGTTAGACACGTGTTATTTGTATATTTAATTGTTTATTTTTGTGTATAATAAATTACTCACATTCTGGTTGAAGATAAACTCGTCCTATTTCACCAAACTGACTCAACATCAACTTCAGTCTTTTAGGTTTCATATACGGTGGAATGCGACTCAAATATACAATGCCAGCTATTCTATTGTCTTTTGCTTTTTTTACATCTTTTGTTCTTTTTAGCCTCTCTTTCTTTAGATCATCTCCATCTCTATCGTCATCCTCTTCTTTTTCTTCTGCACTCTCACCACCGTCATCACCACTACCATCATCATCAGTAATATATTCTTCTTTTTTTTCTTCTTCTTCTTCTTCCTCCTCCTCCTCCTCCACTTCATCATCAACAACCTTTTTCATTTTTTTTATTCTAGATTCAGAAAACATGTCACTTTGCTCTCTTGTATCTAAAAAAAAAAGAAGCTTGAATAAGGAAACCCTAATGTAAAATACTTTATTTTAGCTGAAATTAATTTTCGCTGAAAAGACTTTTTGTATGGAATTTATTTTAACTGATTTTTTTAATGTAATATATAGGAAAAATGGTATATTCATTGGATTTTTATTTTCACTGAATCATCCTTCATCCAAGCAAAAATAAAGTATTCTACAGTATCTCCAGTGTTGTCAGCACTAGTTTCTGTAGTGCTTTATTTGTTCAATGGTGAACTAGCTGAAGCCTAACAGTGAGGGTGCAATAACTAACACTGAGTCTGTCTGGCTAGACTGTTGTGTTGATTATTAACATTACATCAAACCATAAAAGGTATACTAAGGGGGAGAGAGCATAACTTATAATCAAATTTATTTTTTTTGCTTCAAACTGAAATTATCAGCAAATCGTTTTACACAATAATTAGTTTTATTTATTTACTTGAGGAACAAATTGAGAACATGCATATGATGGTTTTGAAGACAACACAGGTCACCGGCCAGATCAGACACTGCTGTTCACGTGCTACATTTGTTTCTGAAGTACAAGTCTAATGAATTGCTTTATTCATGTGTAATCAAAATGAACCAGACTTCCAAAAAATTATTATGAAGTACAATGACATACATCATGGTAATTATTTTTGTAATCACAATGAAGGATGTCAAGCAAAAACATACTTTCCATGATAAAAGAGTGATAAGACCAGAGGAGGAGAGTTGTCAGTCAGTGCAATTGTTCACAGACTCTGCTGCAATATTTTCTTTGAAATTTCAGCAGTGTTCTTACTCAATGTTGTAATGGCGATCGTTGACACAAATGGCGGCCATCGCTGTGGTTACTGACCGCCCGGTCGATTGATTGTACCTCCTGGTTAGGGACGACGTCAAAAGATCGATGTCGGATAAAAAACTTAATTCCTTTAGTTTTTTTCCAAACCCCCCTACCCCCCACTGAAACTTAATTGATAAATATTGGTCATGGCGTCAGACTACATTCATCATTAAATACAAATTGATAATCGGACAGTAGTATTGCATAGCAGTTGGTTGTCGGGTGGGTGTAAAAAGAGTTTACAAATGCACCTCATTTGACGCACAGATTTACACTTGAACCAAACCATTTTTCTGTGTTTTTTTTTCCCTTTTCGGGTTATTTCTGTCCATAATTGGATAGAACTACAAATACTCCAAGATTTGTTGACTTCATTAAAAAATAAAATCGTTTTTGTAAGATGGAAACTGTTTTAGATCAGACACCCCCCCCCCACCCCCAAACTAAAGGAAATAAGTTTTTTATCCGACATCGATCTTTTGACGTCGTCCCTTACGCTGTGCTTACTTAGGTGTTGAGGGACTGTGCTTATATACATGTGTATCATCAAAAATGGTTATCGTATATTGCAGCATTAAATCCATTTATGTACTGTAGTATCAATGGGAACGGCGAACGTTAAGTAAAGTTCATTCTGTTCATATTCTCAGATGAAACTACACACATTTTAACTACACTTCTGACAACAGTGTGCACATGCACATAAAAAAGAAACACAATAAGAACGTTTTAAACATACCAAACGCCGGATGTCTTTTCGAAGCAGCACGTTTTTTCAACTTACAGGGCGCCGCCATTTTGACCTCATATAATGGAAATTGCACCATGGGACTTAGGGATTGGTCAATGAAAATCGTGGGCAGGTCAGCCTAAGGTGTGTAATATGTGCACGGTTACTAGAAGAACTAATAACCGTGATATGTGTGATAATTACTAATGTTTGGTTTAAAGCGGGAGGGTCGTCACCTGCACACGCGCGGGAATTGAGTCCCAAGCGAAGACAACCACACATGCTAAAAACGCAAAGGCTCATGGGTAGACGCTTGTTTGTAAACAATGACACCATTTTCCTTCCCAGAGTTCCTTGCGGTTAGATCACCGAAAGTATTCGTGATAGAACTCTGCCTGGGGAGATTAAGATTGCAATGACACAGCCAATCTCCTTCCCATAGGCCTTTGCGCTTTACGCAATAGTGCCTCTGCTACAGGCAGCCTTCAATTTTGTGGTCAATCACCTCACTACGCTTGGCTGGTTCCCGCCTCAAGTGTCATGGCGTACCAAGCCACCATTCGCAAAGGACGCCGGGAACCAGCGAACTCACTACGCACGGCCATTTTCTTGTACCTGTTACATCTGAAAACGTACTACAAAAAGTGGAAATAAACGTATGTGACATCCGAACTATTTATTAAATGTCAGACCTCAGTAAAAACTTAAATACGAACCATTTTATTGCGGACTATGTTACGCAAGGTAATGTTACTGTAGTGAAATGGCGCACGTGATACACTAAAACTTGGAAGAAAAAACGTTCTGTTATCGTATATAGTTGGGAAAGAAACATTAAAGACTAATTTCACTGAAAAGAGTTTCCTAACATTTCCGTTCATCTTGTATTTTGGTGAATATTTCAATACTATTTCTGGCTTGAACGGGTTCGATTTCGCGCGTCTAACAGCAATAGAACACAAAGGTTCTAGTAAGTTTATAAAGTTAGTCATTTATAGTAGAAACTAATGCTTTGGCATGTAGGAAAGGATTGCACTCTTCTAGCGCAAGTCATGTATATTTTAATTTAATTAACAGAACATTTTATTCGGAGTCGGGCGTGAAACGTCTTATTTGAGTGATTAAAGTAACCAAGTGACTTACGCATAACTTTGTTAACCGACAGGGTCTTGTAGTTCGAACATATTCGAATATGCAAATGAGTTCTATGCAAAGCTGCTTTGTGCAGTGATGATAAGTAACGCGCATCGAACTGTGCGGAGTTCGTGACACCGCATCCTGCGTACCAAAGGTCACGCGCCATCTTCAGGTCCGTGCAATCTCCTTTCCAGAGGCCTTGCGCTTTATGATAAGTAACGCGTATCGAACTGTGCGAGGTCTGTGCTGGGACAGCGCTTCCTGTGACGACACAAATGGCCATCTGACGCATGCGCAGGTGACGACTCC
This sequence comes from Saccoglossus kowalevskii, assembly GCF_978046115.1. Taxonomy (NCBI): domain Eukaryota; kingdom Metazoa; phylum Hemichordata; class Enteropneusta; family Harrimaniidae; genus Saccoglossus; species Saccoglossus kowalevskii. The sequence goes on from NC_140654.1 coordinate 10,621,871, forward strand.
CCCGCTTTAAAGTGCCTGTGAAATGGCTGCTATTTTCACGCCTAAAATTATCCATTGATACATAAATATTATTATTTTTTTTTTATGTTTCTAAGAATGAATTATTTTTTTAAGTGAAAAAATGTGTTTTAAACTCAATCTACGGCAACTTTATTTTTGTGTATTTTAAAACGAGGCTCCTCATTAGCTTCTTATTTGCATACAGAAATTCCCTTGTGACGTCAGAAGGGGAAGTCGCATGGCAGCTTGCATTGCCGATACGTGTAAATAAGGCAAATTTCTTCTGCAGTTTTCTCGTCTTTGACTAAATTTTCACTTATGTACTTGTTCGTCGAGGAGGAATGGACCATAATGAACACATAGTATCAATTTGTGTTGCATGGGGTTGAGTTAGATGCGAAATATGTTCGTTCTGGTGTAGCTGGTCACCGTGATCGTCAGCGGCGCACGTTTGTACACTGTCGCTGGACAAAATAGAATTTGACGTCGGAATTATCTCGTTATTTAGCAGGTTACTAGGCACGTCACTACACTGTTTTATTTCATCGATCGTCTGAGTAAAACTTTCAAAATTAAAATAAAAGAGAACATATTTTGACATTCTAAACATTAGACCATAGTGATCACTATAAAATAATTTAAAAAACGACAAATCACAGTTACTAAATAAATGACAGCCGCGTGGAAATAAATTGAAATTTTGTTGAAATAGGTGAACGCTTCGGGTCACGACTAGGACAAGTGCGTTAAAAGCGGCGTTTAATTGGATAACAAAAATAATCGAGATCGACACACATACAGATAAATTCAGAGTGGATTCGAGTTAGCGTGATCCATGGCGTGATTGTCATAATTATAACATCATATTAAAACTTTATTTGGTGGAAAGACATTGACCAAGCCCGGATTCTTATTTCAGAAATTATTACGCAGATCAAGCTGCAAGAATGGAGGTAAAAAAAGAACAGAGGTGTGAATTCGACATTCAACACAAACCACCAAACAATTCAGAAACTTTTAGCCTTCGAAAATGAAAACAATTAGCAGTGTGTAAGGGCTGTGTAATTTCCTGTTTGTCCGACGCATCGTTTTCGTGTCACTGTCAAAATTATTAATGTCTCTATAAAACGATAATCAGGATCGCAAAAAAGTCAACTGATTTGAAACACTTGCCGGACGTCGCTCTCTCTTCTGAAATCCGCCTCGGTGATCATGGTCGGGAATCTATTTCTTTCAAAAGTGTTGCGCCAGGTTTATGTTGTCGGCGTTTCTCTTTAAACCTAGTTGTTTTTTTGAAAACAAGAGATCCCGGCACCAAAACCAACCCGGCACCACAATGTACGAGAGAACCCGGCACCAATTTGAACGGACACGCATTTGTGTTGGATTTATGTCGATTTAACAAACATTTTTATTTTATTTGCAGATATACACATACTTTTAACCGGCTACTCGTACCTGTTTTTTTGGTTGTCGATTTTACGAAAAAGTAGATTGTCGATTTCGTGAACGTTTGTCGGTTGCACTACCATGGAGGAACCTCTGTGCACGTATACCGATACTTAGTAAATGTATTTATTATAGTTCTTGATTCAAATACGAAACAACAAGTATATGAATCACGAGATGTTTAAACCATATTTCGTGGATGATTTTGAACGTACTTTGCATTGAGGGACTTATACAGTAAGATTAGGTTCATTCACTGAAGTGCCGGGATCGTTTTGGTGCCGGGATCGTTTTGGTGTCGGGTTGGTTTTGGTGCCGGGTTCTCTCGTATTCGTTTTTTTTCATGGACGAGGACAGTTTTTCCAAAAAATGAATCTGAGGTTAAGTGGCTTTCGTCCACTGATGTCGCACCTTAGGATCGATTAGAAACGTGTGAATACTTACACTATGACTATACGTTTCACTGCAACTGCCCACAACACAACAGCTAAAAACTCTCTCTTTAAAAAAAAAAGAAGAAAATAGACAAAAAAAAAGAAAGAAAGAAAACGCCGACTGAAAAATGTATATCGTTTAAAATTATACTGAAAGACCAGTGTTATTACGGCTCAGGGGTATGACTTCCTCTCACATTTTGACATTTGGTGGCGCACTTTCGGCGAGAGTCGGAAATCCGGAAACAATCGACCGTTTCAGGATAGGTGGGCGTGGCTACAACACGAGAAATATCCCAAATTGACTTGGATACGAGTAATGATTTTCAGCAAAAAAATCAATAACTGCCCATTTCAGTGGGATACAGATCTAAAATGGGAAACGTGAGGGTGGGCATTGCACAGGCACTTTAAGCTGAAACAGCCGCTGCTCAAGTGATTTTAGCAATTATGATCATATTTTGATAACTCAATTAGTATTTCCTTGTTCTTATTTTCCAGAATGAATATTAGTTTGTCTTCGTCTGCACGAGAAATTTTAGGCATGTTTATGTTTCTTTCTCGTCTGTGAACAGAAGCGGTGGCACGAGATTTTGCATGGAGGAACGAGATCTGCCCACCATCCCTCGCGCCGAAATCTAGACTCTCTGAAACACAAAGGGTTTCAGCTTGAATATGGAGGGGCGGCGCCCCCTCCCCCAACATTTTTCGACGCAAAGGGCGGTGTTCGCATAGATTTTTGTTCTAGTTGAACGTTCACATTTAGTAACTCGAGCTTTAATTTACAGTTAACCGAACTTCGAGTAAGTGGACACCATAGTTTTTTTCCCGTAACTCGAAATTGTCTATGTTTTCCCGTTACTCGATGTTTGATTTACTGAATGTGGACGTTCAGCAAAAAACTAAAATGTATGTTGCCCGTAACTCGAAGTTCTCTGAAATATAGGCGTGGTCGTTTTTGTAACGCGATGCCCGTAACCCGATGTCTGTAACAGCATCTCGTTCGACATTGCATTTTTCACGCGTTATACCAATCTCCCAGGCAGAGTTCTATTACTTTCGGTGATCTAACCGCAAGGAACTCTGGCATGGAGAATGGCGTTATACACGTCGCTGTGACTCGTACAAGTTTCCGGGAAAACGCATGCGCAGGTAACGACTCCCCAGCTTTAATTGCGACGAGCGCGAATACAACTCAATCAAACGAAGTACTTGTATGTTTATATTCATATACATGTGTATTTAGTATAGTAAATAACGGCCATGTGTGCACGTTATTTGAGATTCAAGGATGTGAGCATTCTCTGACTGGGATCACCCGGTCTCTTAATCTAAACCTTCGAAATACGTGTGTCAAAGGGCGCCACCTCGCGCCGATAAGAGAATTTTAGTCATCAGTGAAATTGTGGAGTATAAATATTTACTTTGAATGCAAAATAAAATGAACTATCCATGCCATGGCGGGATATATCCCGCTATTACCGCCTCTGCATTCTTTTGTAACGAGACCCCTCGACTAGGAAACATATCCATATTGTTATTGAAATGTTCTCGATGCTTACAAATTAGATGTGACAACAATTTTACGTAAATATATATTAAAGCGGGAGGGTCGTCGCGCAGCGCGTGTTCGAATTTCATGTAAATAAACAATGTATTTTACACGCGTTGTATACGTCGCTATGAGTCCCATATCGAACAGGACGCGGCGCGACGACCACCGCCCTTTAAGCTGACGTACAGTGTTAATGCGTATTTATGGCATAAGGGTTTGTCATGGCGAGTATACACCTACAGCTAGGGGCTTCAACCTGAGTTGACAAGTCCCTGTGTTTTCCGCTTGGATTTTGGGTGAGAGTGCTCCACAGCCAGTGGAAGATTAACCCTAAGGGTGTCTTTGACAACACAATGGATGTGTTTGTAAAATTACTCAAATTTTGCTGAAATTTCTGAAAATCTAAAAAATTGGGTAAAAAAAGAAAAAAGATCGACTTGGTCGTTAAGATGGGGGGGGGGGCAAAACAGTGACTCATACCCGTATACTTTAACTATGCGAGTATCTCTCACTCCTCCAGAGGTTCTGTCATGCAACGCGTGTGGTAAGAACCCTCCCCGCCCCTCCAAAATCAAGCGGAAACCTTTTGTGTCAGCAAACTTGCTCCTCAAAATGCAGGAAATAGCTTTTCAGAGGGTCTAGATTTCAAAATGTTTTAGGAGGAGCATGCCCGGACCCCCAGTAAGGTCGCGACTTCGGTGCTAGGTTGGGAGCAGATCTACCCTCCCCTCTCCCCATGCACAATTTCGTGCCCGCCGCTTTTGCTAAAGTGTCATGGCGCACCAAACCAAGACAAAGGACGCCGGGAAACAGCGAAAACACTTTCCAAGATCAAAATGGCCATAGCTGTTACCGCGTGCTGGCGCTTTTTGATAAACGAGTTGACTACTTGCAACAAGAGTATTCAAAAATAGAATCCTGAATATCATTAGCAATTACGTGTATATGTGACCATTGGTAGCTCCGTCTGGCAATCCGTACAATGTATTTACAACCCAAAACTGAATTCTGAAATACGGAGCGTAAATATAAATGGAAAAAACTACGAAAACGGTACATCGTTAAATCAATTCGAATGAGCCTTCAACGTCTAGACGATATAAGAGTAACCCGTCACGCGCACGGCACTCACGGGTCTTTTATTGGACACAAAACGCATGACATAACAAAAACTTTGATAAAGCCCATATTTTGCTGTTATTCCCTCCCACGAAGAACGCCAGATGTCACTCCTTTGACACATATTAGTAGTCCGAGGAAGAACTCGCCACACGCACCGGGAACACCCACGAATGGTCTATGTACAATGGACGGAGAGTTAGGAGAACACCTACTCCACGTGTCTACACAGCTAATCAAATACAATATAGTAGTAATAGAACGATGAGCTCGTTGAAGGAATTAGTAAAAGAAACAAATGAATAGTAATTGGTTTAGTGCTATATATACACATTTAGACACCAATGAAACACAAAATACTTGCGACCGTTGTGCGAAGTAAAATTCATTGACCATAGGAATGACATATTAGACGAGATTAATGTTAATAAACTTTAAATTACCTAATTCAACTCCGTGAATCGATTCAGAACGACCAAAACATCTGAGTAGAATTGGCATCCTTTGTACTGACCGTATAAATGGAGGATCCAGTGAAAATCAATACAGTATATAAACTTTGCATGAATGATTTTACCAATTTTACGACCCTCTCGACGAATAAAAAAATGATCTCTTAAGAGTAACGAAAATATAATAACGTGAACATTGCACTGATATTGCAGAGGCGGCGGCACGACCTTTTGCATGGGGCGTGATTTTCTCGCCGACCTTACTAGGGGTCCGGCCGGGGCATGCCCCCCTTGACAATTTTGAAATTTATACCCTCTGAAACCCTACTTCCTGCACTTCGAAGGGCAAATTTTGCTGACACAAAGGGTTACAGCTTGATTTTGGAGGGGCGACTCCCCCAACATTTTTCGAGGGGGCGATTGCCCCCTCCGCCCCCTTCCTGCCTGTGCCGCCGCCACTGATACAAGACACCAATATCTAAATTATACTTGATATACAATTATATTTATATATATATTTGATAGCGTTCACTTTTTTTTTATAATATTGTGTGTTCTCAGTAACGTTGGGCACAAAACGTATGAAATAAAAAAAAAAAACTGAGATAAAATAATGTTGTACACTTTGTTGTTATTCCCATCCGAACGGTAGATGCCACTCCTTCAAAGGAAGGGGTGAACTAACTCGTAAACTTGAAGTGGCCAAGACAACTTGAAACTGAGAAGTATCAAAATAATCAAAACTCCTTCGAACAAACAACCGGGCTCTGGGGCCCGATATGACACTTCCGGACAAAACTCCGCTATTGCAAAGCGTTACCTGGACAACGATGGTGTGACGGTGACGAGCTCATAATTTTGGTGACGATCAGATTCTTACCGTACGCAGTTTCTTGCCGCTACCACTGTTGAAGATAGCGTTGAGGGTGATATAACAAACAGAAACAGGAACTATGACAATCTCCCAGGCAGAGTTCCGAGCCTATTCCACGATCTAACCGCAAGGAACTCTGGGAAGGAGAATGGAACTATGAGTGTCTCGTACACTGGAACGAGAACGTTCTATTTGTTTCTGCCATGTTAGGTGGTCGGAGGCGTATATTTACATATTTTTTTTATCTGAAACGAAAACTTCCTCATATGGCATCAGTTTGGTTCGCTCTCACGCAATGACAATATCACCAGCTGTACATGTAATTCTTTTGCTAAGGCCATACCACACATACACATGCAATGACCAAAGTAATTGTTTTAAAACTCCAGCATCACTTCTATGATACCTGTATCAAATTTTTAGTTCAACAAACAGTTGATTATTCACAGTATAAACGTGGGAGACTAAAGATGGAGCAACAAAATAATGGCATTGTGTGTCCGAACAAATGCAACCAAACTAATGTCGATAAAATAGTTTCTATTCTATTAAAACACAGTGTCTTTCGTTATTTTTTTTTCAATTAATGTGATCTGAACATTGTATTAATCATTGGAATCGCATTGCCATTATTCAATAAAGATTAATGAGAAACAACTGGCATATATTCTACCAGTGGCCACCTTTCAGAAGGAGAATAAGAGTACTTATTCTGTGACTTGAGTCACGCGACGGAGAGCTGCAAGTGACTGGTGCGGCATCAACGACTGGTCTTCGGAATGTACCACTTCGACGAGCGTCAAGGGACACGGCTTCCCACAACAAAGACACCGGGAACTCATGTCCTGATTCAATCTTCTAACACTCTACTGTCGACAATTCCCCAAGCCTAATTTGCTTATTTTTCCGCGAGATTAAAAATAAAACGCCGAAGGCCCAAGCGCTACGCTCGAGGTACTGTCGACAGCCGGCCACTAGCCCTCTTGCGCTCCCGTTTCCAAGCATTGTATAACTGTAATCTCTACTAATTCTTATTATTTTCAATACATATTATCATTATTTATCACTATATCAATGTGTGCCGTTTATTTGTGTCCACTATCGTCGATGATCCTGGAACCTTGATCTAGACTGCCAACCGAGTGCAGTTGCAATTCCCCCGGCTCAAGCAAACAACCCATTGCAATCGTACAATCCTTACTCGAAACTCTCATCCCGACATACGCGTGGAACAGCCTAGATTTGGTCGATTCACTAAGAATAAAACCAACGCAACAATAGAGCATAGGACCAAACCCCTTCCAGACACTCCGGACAAAGCCCAGCTACGACATAACGGTCCGTACAAAACCCCGCTAACGCAAAGTGCTACCGTACTAAACCACCGTTCCATAATTATGATACAGCTGTAAGTCTGTATTATTTTTATTTTCAAGTTGTTTGCAATTTATATATGCGTTTATGAACGTAACAGTATATTGATGTTGCATGCTAACTTGATCGTCAGTTAATATCGTAAAATTAATATACTTCAAAACAAACAGTCATCAACACTGCGAAACAGACTTTTCGTTTTCGACATTGTGAAAATCTTTTGTTTTTATGCAGAAAAATACAGTATTTTTACAAAGTGAAAGTGACATTTAAAGTTATTGTTTATATATGAGTTGTTGGTCATACTACATAGTTTGTAATTTCTTTCAGCTTCTTTCAGTTATAATTCAAGACAGATAAAAAGCAAAAATATAGAGAATATAGCAATTTATTTTTACTGTAATATTCTTGTGTAATCGGTAATTACGATATTATTTATGGGTGCATAGGAAATACATTTAGTTTTGAATTATTCAAAATATTTTTTTTCAGAGTTTTTCTTCCAAAAAACGAAACAATTTCACAATGTCGAAAACTGAAATTCTTTATCGTAGCAAATATAGCAGATTAACATAACTATTACATTTCGTGCTGCACGCCATCTACGCCATGTCGTCACATGTACAGTACGGTCAATTGAGTTAAAACTTCATATTATTAGGTATTTCAAGCAACTAAATAAACGGCTGTAATTGTGTCAATTCGACCACACAAACGGGGAACCTATCGATTGTCAGCGTTCAGCGTTCCCTGAAAAGCGTTGATATTTGAAATCTATTGTATACTTCTCTCCATTCGCGCAAACTGTGTCGCGTACTACGGGCCAATAAAGCTATACGAATACTCCCAGACTGCAATTTTCAGTAAGATTTCGTCGTTTACTCAAATTCGCACAAAAATGGCATGAGATTACTAGTATTTCAAATTGTCTCTCTCACACACACTTTATCATCATAGAGGGGGGTTGTCCGGAAGAGGGGGGGTCAGGACAACAATCACACGTTGCTCAGCTAGTGAAAGGAACGTGTTCAGGTGCTAACTATATTTTGGCAGAAACAAATCTTTTAATATTTTCAAATGAAAAGTGGGGGTAAAATGATGTTGTCAACAAATCTCGCATCAAAACATTTGGTCATTTGCGAAAATACTAGTTAATATTACAAACGTGTTAGTAAGGGGTATCCCATTTTTTTTTCGTTTTCACCGTTGATCCTCGACATTAAGTAGTTTATCCCCAAAACCCCTCTATCCAACTCCAGTTTTCATATGGGGAACCGCTAACCGAGTTTGTTTCGGGCCCTTCTCGATGCCTGCGTATCAACAAATAATAGAATAAAAATGGCGGTATTGGGAGTTTCAATTCCGGATTTGAGGTGCTGTGTTTGTGGTTTCAGTACAGGAAAATGTGAACGTCAAAGACTAGTTCGGGAATTGCAATCACTCGTCTGGGAGTCTAGATCGATGTTCCAGGATCGTCGATGGTAGTGGTCAGTAATATACGCCACGTTGATATAGCCCGGAATCCACCAATCAAGGCGGGGGGGGGGGGCAATGTGGCACCTGCCCCCTGAGTTTGGGAGTTCAAGTTTAAAAAAAAAAAACTTAAAATAGAAAAGTTTCGACCAACCACGTATTTGGTTTGTACGTATACACGATTTGAAATAAAACATGGTAAGCCAGTTGCGTGTACAGTGGGTCAAACGTTACCTTCAAGTATTTCTGATTGACACGTTAGCCATGTCAGCTTCGAAGAAACGCTGCACACAACTGTCAATGTTGAATTTTTATAGTACAAGCAGTAATGTGAGGAATACCAGTATGATTGATGTATGACGTCGCCCTCACAGTAAGTATGGCAGTAAATTCAATTGAACGAAAAATCGATCACAATCTGATGATATAAATCATTTAAATTACGGCTTCTCTCCTTTTGAAAATATGTGGTGGCCCTGAAAATGGCCGTTTAGTTTGGTTGCTATGAAGCCACCAATCAAGCTCGATCACTTCATTATGATCTTCTTGGTGGTAGAGATTACACAGGGTCGGCAATGCCTCACGGCGGTGGGAAGCAATTAACAGAATTTCGTAAACGATGCGGAATATATTCAAAAATATTGAATGTATATTATCTTTTCTCGGATCATGTCATCCAAGATTTTGAGACGCGATTTGCTGATCATCACTGTGATCTGATAACTGCACAAGCACTTTTACCATGCAACATTGGTCAGCACACATCAACCCATGTGACCTCAATTAACAACTACTATGGGAAATCGTTGCAAAAGGATGAATTTTCGAATATTGAAATTGAGAAGTGGATAACAAAGTTCAGTGATACACCAATTGAGCAACGCATAATGATGCTGCTTCATCTCTTGCTGTTTGTGATGTCAACTATTCCCAAGCCATCCACAGAATTCTCACAATATTCTTTACAACAACTGTCGGAAGCGTGTCATGTAAACGATCTTTTCTGCACTTCGGCGGGTGAAGTTATGGACACGATGTAGCATGGCTCAAGACAGACTCAGTGCTCTTGCAATGTTACTAGTACACCGAGGCACAGACATCATTCCTTCCCCAAAAGTGATTTATTCAAGGAAAGTTAACTGGAGATAAATTTATATGCTATTGCGAAAGCTGTAAACATAAACTGTGTATTTTACAACTATCAATTGTATTAATCAGTCCCGTACATTACATTAATATTGCTCCTATATGAAGATAGAACAAAAGTGTTTTGTATATATTCATAAAATATATCAAGATGATTTTATTGTTAAAAATAGATAGATATACCCCCCCCCCTAGCCATTAACTTATGGCGCAACTGCACACCTCTACGCCTTTATACATTTATACGCAATTAAAAAATCGCATTTGCTGCCCCCCTAGTGAAAAAAGCTAGCTACGGCCCTGCCAATTCAGAATGCCCTTCCCAGTGCACTCAAGAATTGCCGGTGAATCGTTACGTAAATATGTAGACGGCACGGAATTCTGTGCCATCACTAATTGGCGGTCTCTGTGACTTCATTACATTGCCATGACGAGAACTCGCATATACGAAGACTGACCCGTACACAAGGCCCGCTCACAGCTCTCCACATCGATTCACTAGACTAGTGTATTATTTCCAGATTTGTCAATTTGAAAGTCTCGCGATAATAGACTGCATCTAGTCTAACATTGATATAGAGACAATGATGATATATTTACGATAACAAAAATAGTAGAATATACAATTAGTCAATGCTCGAACTGGCATGGAATCGATAACGTAAGAGAGATGGCAGCGACTTGAAGGGACTCGGGGACTAGATGAAAAGTTGTGTCCGTTGATACTCGCGTCTGTCGCTTGTCACTCACTGCCACCCCATGCACCAAGTATCCAAGTACCTTCTACCCGGTTGACGTTTGTTCTCTCCTTTTAAAAGGTGGACTCTGGTAGATGTATCAGCTTTTTCTCACGAATCTTTGTGAAAAGGTAACAATGTGTTTCCGATGGTAAATACAATGTTTAGATCACATTTATTGAATGGTTGGTATTGAACTTATAATTAAAATTATGATGTTTAGTGACGTCAGCGCAAACAATGACATCATTGAGTTGTTCTATATCTAGCCGCCACCTACGTTTACGCTGTGAATAACAAACTAGTTGTTTCGACTCACTATCAATTTGATTCAGGATACTGGATAGGATGCTGGAATTTTAAAACCCATACTTTCCAACTAACCAAGTGTCTTAAGAGCGAACTAAACTGATACCACTATGTGTATGAGAAAGTTATCGTTTCAAATAAAATATGTTATTTTAATATCAATATCCTGACATGGCAGAACAGAAATAGAAATGAAACGTCATCGTTTTAGATACAAAAAGATATATAATCATAATACGAGTACATATGTCGAATCACTGGTAGAAGCCCACGCATGGCGTAAATTGTATTTCCAGGCAATATAAGGATATTGACTTAAAAAACCGTTGGGATCACCAGCTTAATTTTCGAGAAAATGATCGTTGTATTTCAGTGGTGAGTAGCTATGTTGGCAGTATTATAGTGCTTCGACCATAGGTTCTTATGGTAGAGATAATATGTCATATCCTAAATTGTAGGCTGGTGATATAGGCTGACAAAAATATATATTGTGATTGAAGGGGTATTTTATGTTGTTCACAAGTATTTTAAAAAATCTGGGTGTTAAAAAATAGGAAAAAAATAAATTTTTCTGTAACATTGTGCTCTATGTAATTGTTCTAAAATAGTAATTTTCGAAAAATATTAGGACAAGTTTCTCAAAATAGGTCACTGTAACACACAAAAGAATGCTATTTTATGGTGCCATGCGAAAATAGCTTCATGAATTTACAGAATAAACCAATGAACGCTGTCATGCGATTTATGACCAACTTTATCCAAAATTATGAGTAGGCTTCTATCATAATAATATCAATATTATCATGATATGTATATATATATATATATATATATAATATGTTAATATGTTAATTTGCGAAGTATATGTCTGCTCGTTGGTGCAGTGAATTAAACATAAAGCTCCTGATGAGTGAGGTACTTGTACCTTACGAAACAGTGCTGTCGAGTTTCAATATTCATGTAGTTGTGTATTAATTCCTCTATTACCGCATTTATCCGCTCAACAAATACATTGTATTGAGCACTTTTGTTTTGGAATAATCGACTCCCACATCTAGACTATATATATATATATATATGCAGGAACCGGCCATTGTTATTAAATAAACATGCACGTGTTCCTGTTAAGAAACATCTGATGGGCAATGTTATCGTAGCGGGTCACACATGTTGATCAGCGAATGACACAGGTTAACCCCCTTTTTGCGAGCTTGTTGGCAAAACTGTAAACATATGACTGCACAGTGCGATGACCTCAGTATACATTGTTAAGTAGTCACAACTCAAAGCCGCCATTACTTGCATTATCCATGTGTACTAATACAGGGAGTTATTAAAATATTAAATATTAATAAACGTGATGAGTAAAAAATACACCCTAGAGACAAGAAAAAATACTACGCTTTATTCGCCATTCTTTGCTATTAGAGAGCAAGAAATATGATCTCTATAGTTGACATTTGTGAAGAAATCACATCAATAATTTACATCATGTCTTTGATCTGTCTAAATCTGTAGAAATCTACCAGAACTAACTTGTGAAGATTCAGAGCTTGGCTTAAGTCGGCATATATAGATTCATTTCATCGAATGAATTACCGCTTTCAAGTCGTAAACTACACAAACTCTAAACAAGTAATACAGCAATAAAGAGAATAGTTTAGCCATACTGTACAAGTATATTGTTATACGTCGCGGACAGACAGAATTTCCTTAAATGCGTAAATACTAATTTAGTTCAAACAAATTCATTAATCGTTAATCAATTAATCACTGTGACAGAAGAAACTCATCCGTCATATATCGGTGCGCCTCGGAACTAATTTAGAAAGAACACGACCACGGATGAGTGGTTCTATTCGACGAGAATATAAAGTGGACGTGTTTTGTTTGTCTTCACATCGAAATATAATATAGCAATTGATTTTGTTAATCTGTGTGTCCATTTTCCCCTCAAACAATTGACCACTCCTCGTTCCACGATAAGCAGCTTAAAGCTAGTCCCAATATTATCATCCTCTCTCAATTAGTTCCCGTTTAAATCTCGATGTTCTGCGCTCCATTTCCGGCAATGCATTGAAAGCATCGACGCTGTAGCACCATCGACGTGAAATATTAAGAAACTAAACATAAATACTTGATGAGCCCAAAAGACGTTAACAATATGGAAATTAATAGATTTGGGACCGATGGTAGGTCTCTTAGGTAGAATGAAGATTATATTTGAATGTTGAATATAATGTATATTGTCGCAGACAATTCGTTGATTTCAAGATTCTCGTTCACTGGTGCATATACTGCAGGGAACAGTATTACCGGATCATGAATCCTCAGCTTTACTTCTGTTGTCGAATACGACAATCTATCAGTTCCATATTTCAAAATCTGATGTCACCATTCGTCAATCTTCGCGTATCATTCGTAAATCTCCCTGTATCATACGTGACTGCCAGCCTATTAGATTGGAAAACCATTTTATTGTTTCGTGATAATTCATTTCAATTTAAATTCGTGTTATAACCAGAGATTTTGTTCAAATTCATTATTATTATCGTATCGTCGGCAACTGAAACGAACATTGCATTCGTAATTACAATCTTAGAAAAATGATTTTAATTATTACAATTGATTGTGTAATGAATTTATCCATATGGCGTTACCTCATCGGTAGCGTGGGTGACGAACGAAAACGGGTATAAATCTATCCTATTAAAGGCATTGCTCACCAAAATCCGACCCGGGAAACTCCAATATTCTTAATATTCGCACACATTGGCACTATAGCAATCGTTTTGGTCTAAAACGGTGTATAACTTTTAAATTTCTTACTAAAATGTTTGTTTTTTTTAAAGGAAGGTTTTCTTTAAAAAAATAATACGATTTTCATGGTGTTTTTTTTTACAAATAACGTGGCCATGATGTGGTCTATAAAGACGTATACTTAATCAACAGTTTGTCCAACATGGGGTATACTTTTTACCTAATGGGTTTGTAAGCACACTCATACTAAATCAGTAACCCAGTGCCCAAAGATATTCAACTTTGTATCCGTTTTCACCCAGACATTAATCCAACCATTAATCGAAAAGGTATATCCAAAACTTAGATCGCGATGCGAAAAGGATTATATGTTTTGATTTTATGATTGCGTAATGTGAATAATAATACCCCCAAATATACATTTTTGCACAACAAATGTATCAATAGCCATAACATAAATACAGCAGACTAGTCATGTGACCGGGTAATAGTATGACATAATGCCATTGTCTCGCCCTGACGTTTTTGAGGATGTAGACGTTATTTCAACGAGTGATGCTGTGTATCCCGCGGCTGTATTTTCACGAGCGAAGCTAGGAAAAACTTGACCACAGCATGGATATATTTCATCATCTCGTTGCTCTGTTAGCAACGAAAATGGCGACCGACAAATAAAGCAAACAGAACACTATTCAGGATTTGTTCAAAATAAAAATAATAAAACACAGCCTTTGGAAATTTCTTGAGACATAGGGCGTCTTCTTGTGTATTTTAACATTAATATCAATCCCAACCGAGACTCGGCATCCAAAGAGTACGTCTTATTGCCGTCGTCTGGGAGATTTTCAAACATTTTAGTCGTTTTCGATCCGGGTTTCATGGTTGCACAGTTTGTTTTTGATCGATATGAAAAGGATAGTTTGATTTTTGTTATTCCTGATGTAAACAAACGGATTAAGCTTTAGCTGAGGTACATCGAATTATGAAGGCGGTTCATTTGCATAATTCGCCATGGAAATACCGACATTATTACATGGACACGTGACTAATTTGCATAGTTATTTCATGACTTTTGATAATCTTGTTTGTGCAAGAAAATGGTTCTGGAGAGTTTTATTCAAACATGCGTAACCAGGGTAATAAACCATATAAACAAAGTGCCCAATTTGGTCGTCCTATCTTGCCGATTGTTAGAATTTGAAGTTAGATCGAATATTCAAAATATATTGTTGCAGCTTTATGTTTTATTTCGACAGTGTAAGGCTAATCGAGGTACAGTTGTTTATCAAAACATGCATGCGTAGCCAAGCGTGTTATTTATGCATAGACAGTATAAACGGTCGTGAGTGGCATGGAAAGCAGTTGGCCTAATTAAGCATTGTACGTTCCGTGTAGTTATTAAGAATATTAAAATTCCTAATTATATTATTTAATGTGAACTGGAATTAAAGAAGCGTGAAAACGAAATCGATAAAACGCATCTTGTATTCTTTGATGATGAATATAGGAGTTATGAATACAATTACGTTCGTTTTGACAACGCTATATCGACACACTGCCGATATACTAGTATACCAACGTCAGGAATTGACGGTCACGTGATGCAATTAGAGGCTGCGTGTGCCTGAGCTTGAATTGCCCCAGGCTCACGAGTTGCTGCCGTCAGCTGTATGTTGCTGTTCGTTTTTTCCCCCAGTTGAATTTAGCGGTACAACAAATGGAAACTCGAGTCCAACACCGATAGAACCAACATTTTAATATTTTCAACAAATCAAACAAATGTCTGAAATTAACACGGTTATATCTTCGCAATAATCTAAACTTGGAGATCAGGGTCAACAAAGAGAAGCCCAAACGAAATAGAAACTGACACAAAAAGAAAGACAGTGTGCAGGTTATAAAAAAATAATAATGAAATAATCGGTCTGATAAGTTAACTTATCAGACCGATTTGAGGATATGGCTGTGATGTCTGAGGTGATGAAAAATCCCTATATGAAGATGTCCACATTAGTTTCTGTATATTTTTTTTACGCGTCTCTCAAAATACACATATCATTCGAATTTATAGTGAGCTCGGTACAAAATATTTGATTTTAAAGCGGGAGGGTCGTCACCTGCGCACGCGCGGGAATTGAGTCCCAAGCGACGATAACAACATAACGCTAAAACCGCAAAGGTTCATGGGTAGACGCTTGTTTGTAAACAATGACACGCTATGGCCATCTGACGCATGCGCAGGTGACGACACCCCGCTTTAACTGAGTTCAAAGTTCTGAAAGTCACTGTTAAAGAAAGCTTAAATGGTTAATAAAACATTAACGAAACATTAAATAGTATGTGAACGTAAACTGAGAACAGACACACTGTACACTGTCTATTACGCGTTAACTTGCACACTGAACAAATGGCTTACAAATTAGTTCAATTCGCATGGTGGTGATTTATAACACAAATAATGAATCCCCAAAACAAAAAAATATACAGTTAGAAGTTATGAGAATCAAAAAATAAAACAATCTTCACGCCTAATATAATTCTCAAGGCCGTGTTACACTAGGTAACTCATGGAGGAACGCACGATACAACTGGTCTCAACAGTTGCCTCGTGTGTATGTTGTAATTGGATCACCAAAATGGGTCAAGCAACAATCGCTTGAAAAAAAACTGTTACGACTAGTTGCCCGTCGGCATAGTTAGTGCCTCGTGTGCACAATTCGTCGCGATGCCTGTTGACAACTCAGACCTTTTCACATACACGAAACAACGTGATGTTTTTGTTTTTGTTGTTTTTTTTAAATTTATTTTATTTGTAAGCTTAGTTTCATTTAGTATTGTTGTAATCTTTATTAGTTACATCCGAGAAATCCAAATGAAAATGAAAATGAATCCAACCTTCGAGTGACACTCGCTGAATTTTGTTTTCAAGTTCCCAGGACCGGAACAATTTTATTTTGCACAGTTTGCATTCGTCTCTAAATTCAAAAGTTTCTAATTGTTCGCCTTTTAACAAACCGAAATGACGGGCACGCGCCCACAGGAAAACCAGCTGTTGAAACTCTGAAACCGCTAAATAGACTTTGCGCTTGATTATTGTCTCGTGTAGGGTAAGTCGTGCCATGGAAGGTGTTACTGTATGATATGTCTACATACCAGACAGACCTAAGTGCGTTCACGCACCGGATAAAACAGTGGTTAGCACGGGCTAAAAACTCAAAAATGTGTTAAGAATATACACAAATCATCAGTCATTTTAACTATGGTTACTCAGCACAGTAACCTGGTACACCTGTCAGTTCTACCATGGAGGTAAAAGACAGACTCTATCTTTCAACTCCAATGGTTCTACGGTTTCATAAAACAATACCAAAGCAAATTTAGAAAGTGTAGATTGAAGAATAATAGGAAGCAGAACAGAGTCTCGTCGGCAGGTCATTTATTTCATGACAACAATATCTCTAGATGTGCTCGCGTTGATTGCCATGTCGGAAATAGTATACCGAAATGGTTCGGTAAGGGGGCGTGCTCCTATTCACGCCCGCTCAGTGCAAGCTGCAGGGGGCACGAGAAGGGTTTTTTTCCCCTGTTGGACGGAGAGTCTGCGGGCTATTTTTGCCTGGCGCACCTCCCCCTAAATCCGCGCGTGAATATAATAGTATATCTTTCAAATTAACGTTGAATACAGCGGCGTACACTTACACGTCTTTAGCCTGTGCTAATGGTCGGGTCTTAAAAACAGGCCAGATTTATACCGTCATTCATTCACTGCCAAGTCAACGAGCTAAAACACAGTGAAGCATTAATTAAAGACGTTTGTGAAAAACTTCAAATACGATGTCGGAAAAGATGTAAGGAATTAATGTACAACGACGACAAAAGCACAAACCATTCAAAATAAACTGAGATCGTACAGAAAATTAAAAACAGGTTTTTCACTGGAAAAATACTTGCAAATAATAAAAAAAAAAACTATATCGCTCTGCAATGGCAAAACTGAGGATGAGTGCCCATCGCTTTCTGAATGAAATGGGAAGGTACAACAATCTCCGATACAGTTTGTGAAATTAAAGAAATTGAAAATGAGCAACACTTTTTGCTTGTCATGTCAGTTATACCCTAAAGAAAGAGAAAGTTCGTTCAAAAGACACAACATTATTCATGGCAACAAAACAATGAACAGTTTATTTATTAATATTTTAAATATAAAAATGAAAAAAATATAAACACATCTATAACTGTTTTAATATACGAGAAAATACAAATTAACCATTTTCTCTATGTTTAGAAATTTGAGCGTCTTGATTGATTTTTTTTCAGTGTTAGTGATAGTTATTTTTACATGTTTTTGGGATACGATAGCAATAAAGATTTTCTATTTTTCATAATACACCCCCCCCCATGAATAACAAACAACATCGTTCTGTACACATAGAAAATATATTCGCATTGTAGCGTCCATATTAGAGAAAATGGCAGAATATAAAATGAAGAAGGGCATCATGGGTAATCTTTGGTTAATTGCGCACAAATTCCAAAATACTGTTCAAATTGACAAGTGGCTAAGCAATTAAAATCGCCTTCCATCAACCCTTCAACATAAATGTCTACAGAATATAATACACATGATGCAATGTGCATGCCTTCATTCACAATTCTGATTAAGTTTATTTCAATTTTGCTAAATGATATAGTTATGATTTATTTGAAAACTGAATTTTCGTTTTCTGTCAGTATTGAAATGGGAATTTTATTTTTGTTTGAGCTTAACCCCCATACCCAAAGAGAGAAAAAAAATCACATTTTGCACTGTTTTTGGAGTAACTATCCGTTTTATTGACTTTTACGGTTGTTATATATCTCTGAACACCTTGTCCGTACGTGTATAACATGTTGTGTTCTTTGGTGGAAAGTCAGTTGATGAGAATTTCGGAGGGTTGTGCACTGTTCGAAGGTTCAGCAATGAATGACTTGTTAGTTTGTTCATGCATTATAATTCTGGACTGTTTTAATGAGAAGTGATTGGGCTCTACGTCATTACACAGTCCCTCTATCTATAATAGTGTTCAAGCTACACGAAGTACGGGCTAAGATTAAGCCAATCTCATACGTTTGCATATCGGATAGACTCAAACAAGGAGAAGGGAATTATTTAATAACACCAGAATGAATGGAGCAACAAGCAAACTAACTATCTTCAATATGGAGAATTATTTAATTGATATACAAAATTTAAAATTCAGGCGATTTGCAAATTTATAATTTCTGACAATAAACTACTCATTGAGATTGACAGGCAGAAGAAAATTCCTAGAAATGAAAGAATATGTAAACTTTGCACAGATGATGAAATTGAAGACGGGAACCATTTCTTAATAGGATGCAGTAAATATGACATACCCCGTAATACATTATTTAAATATATACAGGACAAAAAATCTGACTTTTTAAAAATGAATGAAAAAGACAAATTTCGATTAATTATGACAAGCTTTGCAGGAATAGAAACTGCACAATTCATACATACAAGTATGAACTTAAGAGATGGAACATAGCAACTCCATCATTTAAGTATACGGGTGGTTTTAATGCAATGGCATATTTAGTAGCTTAGTAGTTATATTCTTATACTAATTACCATGTTTTTTTTCTTCCATTTTTAGTTACATTTATGTTTTATACGTGATGTTGGTGGAGTGAACTGTATTTCAGTTTTGCTTTGTCCTACAAAATAACATTAGCTTATCATGTTTTTCCTCGTTCTATAATTTCTTGCATTTAAAGCGCGGTGGTCGTCGCACAGCGCGTGTTCGAATTTCATGTAAATAAACAATGTATTTTACACGCGTTATATACGTCGCTATGAGTCCCATATCGAACAGGACGCGGTGCGACGACTGCCGCCCTTTAATGTGTTATTTGTGATATTAGGTGCGTGAAGTATTATTTCTGTTTTTTTGTTTTACAACCATAAAATTACTCTCTGTAGTAGAGTGTCGTGTTGAATAAAATTATTATTATGGTTTCTGCGTGCCCGCAAAACTCACCCGCAGATACGATTTTGGGGTACCCGTACATACCTCTGGAGTGTTCCATTTTTATACACACTTGTGCGCAGTAATAAAAAGACAAACTGATACATTTTGAAGCAGCTGGCTCGAAAGTTTGAGTGTTGACAATTGTTGAGAAGGTAGATGATGTTTTTTTTTTTTTAGCAGTGATGTAGTCGTAGCTGCTGGGTGGTCAGTGTCATCAGATCAGGTGAAAGTTATGGAATTATTTGATGATTGGATTATTATATTGATCTTACTTCAAAATAAATCGAGGCAGCCATGTGTAACTCCGGGGTACTGGTGCCGCTGACAGTAATCTGTGATAAAGAGACTGTGATTAAGTCCGACCCTAGACAAAAGATGTCCTCGGGCAAACTGTCTACAGACATGAATATTTTAAGGAAATGTTAGTAAATTATGTAGGGCGTGAATGTAGTACACGTGTATACGAGTCTCAGACGTCTACAACGTGCAGTATTTGGATATTATAACCAAGAGTTGCTTAATCATGAACTTAGGGGTGGACATTTGAATATTAATACCACCCCCGTCAACATGGCAAAACAACTTTTTAACTTGAATCCCCGTTCGAACGTAGTCCGAAAACTAAGAGTTTCACCTCGAGGCGCCCACCCCCACGTGTATCTCAGATATGCCTGGGCCGATTTCATTCAAACCTCACATATCCATCATATCATAAGCGTAAGCATTTATTTTCATGGTCAAATTTAGTACTGACAATTCATCAAAATCATTACTGCCATATCAGAACTGGATCAGATCGTGCAATGGCATGGACATTCAAAGTGCTGGTATGTCCATTGAACATAACGGGTTCTTGATGCACACAATTTTGCCCTCGATTTGATTCAAAATTACTGATTGATAGCTATTTTTAACAAATCCTATATCCAGTATTAGTCAACAGTAAATGGACGATTTTCTTTATGTGTGTCAGTGAAAAGGTGTAAAATATTTCATCAGTGTTTTTCCGAAAACATAAATGAACACACTTTTCTCACAAAAGACACTACTACAATACAGTCAATTTTCTGTTGTTTCTATCCTCGGGGGGACGGACATCCGGTCATTTTTACCGCCTGGCAATCCGCGGCGGTGAAAACAAAGGCCCAAAACTTGCAGAAAACAGTACTTTGGGATGATTGTTGAGACTCCTCTGAATAGTGTAACAAGATTAGCCCTACGTGTGTAACATATATAAATTTGGTTGTTCGGGATTACTTCAAAGTTGAGTTTGTGTTGTTTTCTCGAATTTTCACCGGCTCGACCGGCGTTCCACAGCAGCGCGCACAGAGCCCATAGAAATGCATGTACAGTGGTGCGCGTCTTAGCAACGTGGAACGTCTTGTGACGTAGCTCCGCCCCCGAAGATAAATGCACAACTTAATTCGAAACACAATAATTATTATAAAGCGGGGGAGTCGTCACCTGCGCCTGCGTCGGATGGCCATAGCGTGTCATTGTTTACAAACAAGCGTCTACCCATAAGCCTTTGCGTTTTAGCATGTGTTTTTATCGTCGCTTGGGACTTCAATTCCCATGGTGTAAGGTAGAGTCCGGAACAACATACATTTACACTGTGCCTATGATTACCGACAATCCTATGTGCTGAGATCTACTCTAAAACGAGTGGTCATAGTAACATATCAGTATTAATTTGCGTTATTTTGTTTTTGTTTATTTTTCGCCAAATTGTTTTGTATCGTTTTGTTTTTTAAAGCGGGGGAGTCGTCACCCGCGTATGCGTCAGATGACCATAGCGTGTCATTGCTTACAAACAAGCGTCTACCCATGAGCCTTTGCGTTTTTAGGGTGTGTTGTTATCGTCCCTTGGGACTCAATTCCCGCGCGTGCGCAGGTGACGACCCTCCCGCTTTAAACCATTACAGTACTGGATCACGCTGGACGTAATAAGGAATACAAGCCCACCATGAGCTGTCATGTTTGATTTCCTTTTCAAATACAGATAGCCATTTTTCATCCATCTCAGTGCTGTTTTTAGTATGCATATCTGCATCATGACAATTTATCCATTTGTACAATGGTCATTTTGGTCGTCTTTAACAAAATTGATCTAAACACGGCTCATGTTCCGTTACATGTTTATTATGTATGATTAAAAGCATTGGGTAAATTAGAATCTATTTTTGTGTGAAGTTTTGTTTGCCATGAAAAATAACAATAATGATAACTTAATAATAACCATGACTCGATCCTTCACTACTACCAAATTTGAGCATACTGACGGCAACATTCTCCCGCCACATTTTCGTGCAAAATTTTATACATTTTTCTATAATTTCTGCAATAGTTTTTGGACAAGATATAGATAATTTCCATTGTCAACATATCTTAATCAACATTTTTAATAATGTGCATAGAAATTATTCGGGTTTATTTTGTGAAAAGTGACAAAGTTATCTCCGGGTTTCAAATGCTAGGAGCACATGCGCATAAAATCAGTATTTTTTAACTGCGTTTGCGCAAGGTGGGTCCAGTATTTTATTTTACCAGGTTTTTTGTTGGAGCGGAGTCGTCACCTGCGCATGCGTCACATGGCCATAGCTTGTCATTGTTTACAAACAAGCGTCTACCCGTGAGCCTTTGCGTTTTTAGCGTGTGTTGTTACCGTCGCTTGGGACTCAATTCCCGCGCGTGTGCAGGTGACGACCCTCCCGCTTAAAAAAAAACAAACCATAACAAATAATTGATAATAATTGAGTAATTCAGATGTATCTTTAGGATCCTATTTGGGGCACTGTGAAAATGCAAATATGGGTGAGAACATGTAATTTTTAGTATTGTTGTTTGATGATACTGTATGTCGAAGAATACATTGGACTATGATTTATTGAAAACGCCGTTCTTGTATTACACTTATGAATATTTGATAGTTAAACAGTTAAAAACTTCAATACGCATATACATGTATATCTGCTGTTTGGGTGCGTACAATAACAATCATTGCACATGCGTATTAGCGGATTTGAGTTTTCATCTAACGAATACTGCTATATGTCCTACAAACGCAAATTGTGTACCTCATGATGATTAAAGGGCGATGGCCGTCACACCGCGCATGTGCGACATTTCTGTTGATAAACATTGATTTCCTCCACAATCCAATGCGCTCTTCTAATGAAAATCACGAGTATGAGTTTTGACCTGGGCACAATATGCACTAATTACCGCCGTTGACTCCATCGGTACCTTCCAATCACCAAGGATATTTAATAGTTAATGCTTAGTAACGTCTCAGTTTGTACTCGGTTTGGTCTGCGCAACAGTCAAAGTCGCCATCTTTGTTCATATGAGTTCCATATCTCGCGCATGCGTGGCGCAACGAACACCGCCCTTTAATCATGGTCCAATTTGGTCTCAAGAATAGTTTATCGAGCAACTATATCATTAAACATTTCATTTTCATCTATATAATTTCCACGAAGCGCTTCGAAATGTTTGCCAAGTTCTGGATGAATTATGAAACCCGTGACTGAAGATATCCGACGAATACAGCAACAAATGACACCAAATTATTGGCGAAAAAAAAAAATCTGGCTATGAAACTCTGCTTTCTTTTTGCATGGCGAAGAATGATTCAACGCCGTGGGCGAGGTTTAAATCTAATCCAAACCGAAACACTATGCAAGCAAAAAACACTCTTTATACGGACGTCCGTGCTGTAAACATATCCCTTGCCTGTCAGTGATTTAGGGTATTACCAGTATTCAATATCAATATAGAATGCATGGATTCTTCGCCTAATCGGCTCCTCACACATTCTCTATTACAGCGCATCTATCAATAATTACTCAACGCGGCTCAACCCCGCATTAAATGTTGCATCTTAATCCCACGGATTAGGCTAGTTTTTCACGATGACGAGTATTATTTACATTCGATTTAATATACCGTGGAGACATGAATTATTAATTACAGTATCCTTTTGTAAAATTAAACAATGTGAAACAAAGTATGACAGACTCTATTTGCGGTGTTCAGAGTCACGTAGTTTTGTTGTCCTACTACGTCATCAAATTCGCCATTTTCATCTCAAAATTCTGAAAAATTGTATTTGTGTGCCGTAAAACAACTGCGAACGAGGCTAAAAGTTGATAACGTACTAAAAGAGAATATCACGTGACCCAGATGCTGTTATATGCGAGATAGATTTCTGCCAGTAATCTTCAGCAGACGGTTTAATCTGAAGTGTTTTCGAACGATTTGTTTGGCTGTAATGACTGAAATGGCTGAGAGACTCACGGGTAATAACGTCATCTGTAGTCAGTTATGAATTCTTCTTTTGTTTTAAATGTTTGGGTATTTGCAATGGTTTTTAAATAAATCTCCATCATCCCTCTCACACATTATTGGACCACTACTTGAGAAAACCATTTGTCTTTCCGTGTGAGTGACCCCATTCAAGTGCGGTAGTCGTCGCGCTGCGCATGTGCGAGATATATGGGTCTCATATAAACAAAGATGGTGACTTTGACTGTTGTGAAGATCAACAAGTACGAACTGACACAATTCCAAGCTTTAATTAGGTAATTTTCATGTGATTAGAAGGTATCGAAGGAGTCACTGGCGGTAATTAGTGCAAGTCGCACCCGGGTCAAACCCCATTTAAAGAGCGCATTGGATTGTGGGAAAATCAATGTTTATCGACACAAATGTCGAACATGCGCAGCGCGACGACTACCGCGCTTTAAACTTTATACAAATGTACAAGCATAGGCCTTATGGCGACTACCATACGAGGCGGAGACGAAGCTGCCGTACAATATACAACTCGGTTCAGATAAAGAACTTTTTTTTTAACTGTTTTGTTTTGGAAGACAAAACAGGGGTAGGACATCCCTCTGAGTATACTTCACATATTCAAGCATATTTTAGAAGTCCTAATTAATTAACACGTTAACTGTTATGATATGGTACGCTTCCGGCATAAATTGCTGTTCCGTTGGGAATTTTCACAAAATGGGAGACATCGATTAATAAATTTACGCACGACTAACTCTTCTATGAAAGTTTTTGGAATGTAATTGGGTATATTAAAATATGTTTTTAGACAGTTTGCAATTCTCATTTGTTACTATATTTTGTCATTGCAAACAGTATATTACAACATGAAACACACCGTATCATATCATTTGATAATGGAGAAAAGAACTAAGACGAACAAGATGGCAGACATGATGACCTACTCCGGCACATGTGTCACGTGATAATAGCATTTCCCTGTGTCATACTAAATCACACAAAAAAACAGAAAGTTGTTATACTAGTATTGCTTGAACTGATGGCACCATTTCCACAAGATTGCAGAGGGGCGACGCTAAATTAAACTACATTCATGACAAACAATGACTACGTGTGGCTGATATATAGAGAAACCATTGCGTTGACCCATGGGAGGGTGATTATTAAAGAGAGCGGCTGTATATTAGGATCTCAATCGAAGATACGCGCTGTCTAATCCGCCCTGGGAGATTATGTGAATGTTTTTTTTTGGTGAAACTTACAACCGATGGCGTCGATTAACGTGTATTTAGTCAATACTATATATCTAGTCTTCCCCCGGGGTATAATTTCACTTCTTAACTAGTATTTATCTGAATAAAAAAATATGTTTCCATATAGCGGTTGCGTTGACCTGACAAATGGGCTCCCGGTTTGATAAAAGCAAAGGTGAGAATGACGTCACTTTGTGACAAGCCACGGCGAGGTGATTAAGATTGCCAGTGTGGGCCAGCCAACTGTTATAGGTCGATTGAAGAATTAGCACATTATACGTGCTATGCCAAGTAACTCCTCCATACGACTCCCAATATTTCCTGAATTACCTATGAGAAAGCAACAGTTTTCTATAAAACCGTCACCTGAACTGGATATTATCTGTAGGTGGGTGATTGTTTTAAAGGCTTTTGTAGAATTTTGTGGTATATGACTTCGATTTGTTTCGGTTTAGCTGAAGAAAGTGAAAGGTAAGATTCTCTTTCTATATAAGATTTTGTCTACACATTTATACACCACATGGTTTATAGGAGGCTCACTTGGAACATAAACGGAATATACTCGTTTTATACACGGGGTATGCACGGAGTATGTAGGAGTAAGCACGGAGTATACACTGAGTAAAAACAATAATATACACGGGGTATGCACGGAGTATACACGGAGTATACACGGGGTATGCACGGAGTATACACGTAGTATACACGGAGTATACACTGAGTAAAAACATAATATACACGGAGTGTGTAGGAGTAAGCACGGAGTATACACTGAGTAAAAACAATAATATACACGGGGTATGCACGGAGTATACACGGAGTATACACGGGGTATGCACGGAGTATACACGTAGTATACACGGAGTATACACTGAGTAATAACATAATATACACGGAGTATGCATAAAGTATAGACGGAATATCCACGAAGTATACATGGAGTATACACGGAGTATACACGGGGTATGCACGGAGTATGCACGGAGTATGCACGGAGTATACACGGGGTATGCACGAAGTATACACGGAGTGTACACGGAGTATGCACGGGGTATGCACGGAGTATGCACGGAGTATGCACGGAGTATGCACGGAGTATACACGAAGTACACACGGAGTATACACGGAGTATACACTGAGTAAAAACATAATATACACGGAGTATGCATAAAGTATAGACGGAATATGCACGGAGTATACATGGAGTATACACGGAGTATACACAGGGTATGCACGGAGTATACACGGAGTATACACGGGGTATGCACTGAGTATACACGGGGTATGCACGGAGTATACACGAAGTATACACAGAGTATACACTGAGTAAAAACATAATATACACGGAGTATGCATAAAGTATAGACGGAGTATACACGGAGTAAAAACATAATATACACGGAGTATGCATAAAGTATAGACGGAGTATACACGGAGTAAAAACATAATATACACTGAGTATGCATAGAGTACAGACGGAATATGCACAGAGTATGCACGGAGTATACACGGAGTATACACTGAGTAAAAACATAATATACACGGAGTATGCATAAAGTATAGACGGAGTATACACGGAGTAAGAACATAATATACACGGAGTATGCATGGAGTACAGACAGAGTATGCACGGAGTATACACGGAGTATACACTGAGTAAAAACATAATATACACGGGGTACTATGATGGCATATTCTAGAATATTCTATTGCATTATGGGATCGTTTTTGACCGAATCGAACACAACTCCGTTATCGTTCGACTGCTCACAGTGCCGAGGAAGTTTGAGAAAAAAGATAGCTAACGACGAAATCGTTAGGTAACAAGCTGTTTAGGAAATTTTCTCAAACAAAAAATATAACAGGTGTATTTTTAAAAGACATTTTATACGGGTGACACAAGTTTTACGCTTGTGTAACAACGGACCAATTTTCGACCGCGGGGCGTCCGGGTATCGAACAAATTCATAATTTGTTGGAAATGTATCACGGCGCTCGAACCACAGCAATATCGTGACATTATTGGATGTTACAAACGCAGGTTACAGGTTCAGTTTACTCCCGAACATTTTATTTTGTTATGTAGCATTTAATTATGACAATGTACGTTTGCACCGCGGTCCCAATGTGGACGACTGTTTTGGTGTCTTTTGCGTGAGAGTCATGCAAGGCGCCCGACACAAAAAAATATTTGTATTTGTAGCCAGCTTGTTCGTAATTTAAAACGATTATGAATGGTATAATTATACAGGGAGGGCAAGGGTTATTTTCGTTCAACGTAATTGCAATAATTTTTTGTTCGTACAACGTAAATTGAAAAAATAAATTCCGTAATTCTGTAATCACAGGCTAGACGTACAACGTAATCAATCAAATATTTTTTTCGTACAATGTAAAAATGTGTAATTTTTCTCGGTACGTACAAGAATTTACATCTAAATAAGAAAATCGTAAAGAATAATCCAGGGAAATTACATTATAGAAACTGTAAAACGACTAGATGGCACAATTCACTACAAAATTGAATGTCAAGACGTAAAAGGCCCTCTAACCGAATGAAGAGCATTACGAGGGTAGTATGCGCATGCGTCTATACACACGGCGCAGTAATGGCAGAGAATTTGAGTCGGAGAGCTCTTCGGACCATTCAATGTTCCATTTTTTAACACTGTAAACTGTAAAAACGTATTTTTTCCCCTTGTAAATTGTAAAAAGCCCTTTTTATTTCCCGTAAAACTGTACCAGCTACCCCCCTTGCCTCCCCTCATTATAGTCTTTATTACTTGAGCTTATTAATTATAATAAATACACAATTTTACAGTAACAAATGTGTTTTAATATAAATACCGGAAGTGGCAATTACCTACTGAACCGACCACCTGTACTGTATAAATCTACCATGTCCTTGTTACAGTAGAGAACTTACTATATTATGCACGTACTTTTATTCCACATGTCAGTAATAAGGCCAAGTTGGGAAATTACCGCCATCCACTGTGTAATAGCTGTATTGATTCATCGTGTACTGTTCCACTTAAAAAAATATAGCCTCTCTTCCCAAAATCTGCAAACGAGGTTTATGCATTGTAGAGTTAAGTAATAACTTTATTAATCCAGTATGACATTGTTTCCGTTACATAAACTACGACCACAATCAGCTGGCGTAAATTGATATTCAAACTAATGTGACTACCGGTAATCTTATTTACTACATGGAGGCAGCCATCTTTAATACGACTTTAAAGTAAAAAAAAAAAAAAAGAGAAAAGTTGAGAAACGGGTTATTCAGATTCCTACAAATCAGGGTAAATACATAACAAACTTTCACAGCCAGTTCGTGGTAACATTAAGCTAACCGTTAACACAATTTGGCTAAAATTATTGTTTTTGTGTGGAAAAATTCATTATACGTAGAACACGTTTCCGGGGTAATTGAAACCGAATCATGAACCGTGGACGTACAAACATGTTAGTACGTCCCTATCTTCCACACAGAGTTCTATTTCTACGAATATACTTTCGGTGTTCTGACCGCAAAGAAGTATAGTCTTCTATCTACTATGCTCATGTATGAGGGACTGTTTTAAATGACTCATATGGGTATGTTGACAACTAGTGTCACGCTGTATTCCTTATCAAACGTTTTAGTTGAACGCTAAAAAAGCTGGTATAAGTGGCTCATGCTAGACTTAGCACTTGGACTCGGTCGCTCGGCTTAACAGATAGACAAGGCGTGAATTCTATGTTCTGTATCCGACTCCATTATTAAGATCCACGTGTAATACCCGCTTGTATTAAAGTTATGAGAATTAAACTGATTTGAAAGGTAAAAAATGAAAATATACTTTATTGTGAAATACTTCTTGACAAAGTATTTGTCTGTGAAATTCAGTGTGAAATGATACAAATTTGTGAAATGCGTTTCTCCATATCGCGCACGTGCTTCCTGGTATACCGTAAGTCACAGTCCCAAACACAACGTGGAACGTCTTGTGACGTAGCTCCGCCCGAGGATAACTACTGGCTTAAAACTGCACAGAGATTCAGGACATGCTCATTAAAACTTTGGGAAGTGTAAAACTAAACTGTAATACCCTTAACAGGAGCAACACGTGGAATTCTGAATGCTAGCAAATAAAATCACCTTATCAGCTGCTGAAATTCTTTATTTATTCAGTTCTCACCCTCTTTCGCCATTTTGTTTGCTAGACTTTATTTTACTTTTATCTAAATCCTTTAAAGGGATATGATTATTATTATTACATTATTATTACATTAATATTACATCATTTCTAGTTGTCATAGTACTCTCATATGTTATATACCCCGGTAATATTACATAACATCGGAAAAGATTAAAAACTGGTTTTACAATAGTGATTCTGTAAGTTTGCGATAGTTGTGTCGTGACAACCACGGCATTTTTACTGGCATTATGCAAATTAATATATTAATATGTTAACTCTAGATGCCGGGACTCTATTTGAAAAAAAACACGTTTTTCTTTGATGTCGATGTTAAAATACGTTTAAAATAACTTGAAGGTCACCAAGACTCGTGTATTGGCGGCGGATTGTACTGAATTGTTCGTAATTTGAAAAGTTCTTGAATTTTGTTTGCTGCATAAATCATCTTGCATAATAAAAAGTGATGTGATGCCTACGGTAAGAACAACATGACGCACGTGTACTTCGAGTTAATAATCTATTTGGACGTCACGTTGTTCCGTTGTTTTCTTACTATTCGTAATTAAATGGAACGTTCCGCTGTCTGCATCAAATAAAACCTGGTGGGACTATTGTCCATCTGCAAATCGATCAATATATCAGAAAATTCATCGTGATAATTCTGCCGAGATGTGAATGCAACTAATCCACTTAAGTCATGTATGAGTGAATTTCATTATATATATAAAAGCATTCCAAGAAAACGCACCATTCCACGAAAAGGTGACATTATCCGTCCGTCCATAATGTCACGCTTCATGGTGTTCGCTTGACTGAACGGTGAACGTCTCTCCTTCCCAGTGTAAGACAGATTAGTACGATCCCGACAAACGGACGGTAAGCATTTCGCTTTATTAGACTTTTCGGTCTCATTTGTTTTTTCTCGGATCAGTTTTGTTTTGCATTCTTGTTTGTTTCTAACATACTTCCATCGCGGTCGACCTGTTCTCAATTATTTGGAAAAAAGTGTTTCCTCGCTTCCATCATGACGTGTACCAAAGTTTAAGTTGGTGAAAAACACAGAAATTAGTAAGCACCTATAGCCTTTTTTCGGTTTTTGTATAGCTCAGTAAATTTTCAATTTTCGTTTTTTTTTCAATTCAATGGAAAAATCAAAATGAATCGTGTGCAAGTCTTAACTGCGTATAGTCGCGTCGTGTTTCTCCGAAGTTTTGCCGTATGTTGTGTTATTGTGACGTAACTTGCTAGTAGAATATTAAGGTAGGTAATAGCCCTAATAAATATTTACCGATCGATTTTGATGCTTTTTACCGTACTTTTACTTATTTAAAACAGCTTCCAATCACGGAAATCAATTACAGCGAGTTTCACCGTCTCAAATTGGGATATTATTTTCACCGTTCGTATTAGACCAATAATGTGTGTAACTAATATATATGTATTTATAAATATAATTACTATATTGAAGTAAGCAATGATAACAGTGAGAAATAATAGAAAGGAAAAAACGTGATTGGATATAAATGAATGTAGAATATATTTACTAGAATGAAATTGATAGAATACCGCACCCCAGGGGCCTGGGTGAGATCTTCCACGGTAGTTGGGAATTTATTTCTTACCAATGCCGCAGGCGGGTGAGATAAAAAAAACATCACAAAATATTGCAATTTAGTTGTTCTTTTACGCCGTATGATTAGTCTGATAATAAACTTTTTTGGTAGAATATGCGTCAATCGTTCGGTGGCTTCGATCCCTCGTTTTAAGACGCACAATCTACCAATTGCTTTTTGTTTATTACGTACTAATATATACTTTCAGAAAAATGACATATAGGAAGGAAATGCGCGTTCTTATTACATGTTATACAATTTAACTGTTACGTTAACATTACTATGATGTATGTCGTCCATAGCGCTGACAACACTTCAAGGCACGCGGTCCGGCGAACGGTAACACGCTACCCTAAATGTAAGGCTACATCGGGTGAAATACGTATTTCCATGTAAATACATTGCGTTGGTATACTAGTAGAAACTGTACACACAAAGACCATAATGTAAGTTTACGCTCCGTAGTCTTGCATACAGTCATATTGTTTGTTTTTGGTATTTTTTTCAATAAAATAAAATATTATGTGAGCTTTCGAGGTAACTCGGCTTTCGCTACTTTCGCTATGAATATAAACACGCCATACAAAACAAGAATATGATTTTAGATATTGAGAAAATAAAACAATGAATTCCATGGCACTCGCCATGAATTTAGAACAAAAACAAAACAAAAAACTTGATTGTGAAATAAAAAAAAAATAATGAGTAACTTCGAACATGGTTTTCGGTATAATAGTGCAGGGAACAACAATTTTGATATTTAAAAAAATGAAAACATAATAATTATGTATACTTTGGTATTTGGTCAAAAAGACAGCAGTGGGACAAAAGTTCGTACAACTAATAGAGGAGTAACGAGTTCTAGGAGTGCGATCAACGACACAAATGTTCCAGTTGTTCACAAACTGAATACACTTTTCCGGCTGTTGACGGCAGAGATATTTTACGAAGTACGTACAAAGACTACCAAGATATGTGTATATAAATAAAAAGTATGTTTTCTCCATTTTACGAATATTTCAGAGCCAGCCTGGATGATTACAAAAACTAAAACTTATCCATGTTACCTGTTTGATTTCCCGTCACGATAGCGGATTTGCAGCTAGCGATTGATAAACGAACACGTGCGCTAGACTCCATTACCAGCTAATTACTCGCGTATGCCGTTATAATAATTGAAATTAGATTACCAGTCATGCTTTGTCGGTTACGCCGCCGAACACCGTGTGTCTGGAGCGTGTCGATGCCTCTAACGCAGGGTGTTCTTATGGCTTAAAGTGTTCTGAGATGATGTATATAAACTGTTGACACAATACAAGCTGTCGTCCGGCTACTCTTAAAATTGTGTGTGAGACGAAGCAAACCTCATTACCGCGTCTATACCATTTTACCGAACCCAATATGACGCTGTGGGAATTAGTTGTCAACACCAAATGAATTAGTTTAATTTAGTTAAATTTGAGAAGAGTACATTATATTATGTAAGATATGACGTCATAAAAACCTCTAATTCTGATAATGGTGAATCATAATTAAACAATAATGAACGACCCGCCAACCCATAATGGGCGAAAGCTCACTTTGTGCGACATATATGTACGAGGCGTGAGCCGAAATGCGAACAATGTAATTATAGATAAAATAATATCAGAAAAACTAATAACAAAATTTGAAAAAAATTGTAAACAGATTTTAGACAATGATAACAAAGGGAAAAATCACAAAAATAAATTGCACACTTACATAGAACTGAAAACAGACTTTGGCTTTAAAAACTACTTACACGTGATCAAAAATACTCATCACAGGTCATCAATGACAAACTTGAGGATTAGTGCTCACAGACTACAAATAGAGACTGGGAGATATAACAACACAGATATATCTGACAGAAAATGTCTATGTTGTGAAAATAACGCCATAGAGCCTGGATAAAGAACATTTTCTTTTAACATGTGATCTCTACGCGGGAGAAAGAAAACAACTTTATCAGCTGTTATCACCCCCACATTTAGCAAAAGATAAAGAAAAACTAAAATATATTTTAAATAATAAAGATGAGAAAACAATAATACAAATAGCAAAATGCATAGAGAACAGTTTTAAAACAAGAGAGGCAAAACTGAAAACATTATAGTCAGCTATTATTATTATTATTATTATTATATGGAGCACAAAGTGTGCTTGGGCTGTCGGGGAGTTCATTATTGTTATTATTTTGAAGCGTTGTCAATACCAGTGGATTTGCTGCCTCTAAAAAACGGAGAAATTTGGAGAAAAATCCACAGTGAACGGAAGAGTTTCACAGTCACTGGCCCGTGAATCTGAATATTTTAAAATGTTTTTCTGGAAATTGTTTCCACAATCTCATATAGCAAACTAAGAAAGAAACTAGTTTTAATCCATCAAATATTATTGTATTTAACTAATTTACATTGTGAGTCAGTGAATGAATGACTGATGTGTGGAGTAGCATTGCAGTGATCGCCCGAGCGAACGGTACACCGTGACTGGTACGCCGAATCGGTCACGGTGTCCGCCGCGGCCTTGCACTACGCTACGCTAGATCGCTGCAGTGGTCCAGCTGGATCGACTGTGCGTAGGGGTGCGAACACGGGGTACATGTACGTAGTTGCATCGTTAACCCATCCCACTAGTGTTTTCAAACCATCAAGGTAGATGTTATTGACAACTGTCCTGTCTATTAATAGTTATTTTAAATTCCACGGGAGGGCGGTGATTTGACGAATACTTTGAAGCCAAACGAAAGTTACAGGCGTAGCGAGCATGGCTGGAAAGCTAGTGGGTGTTAGCCATCCTAGAAAAAGAACCAACAGTGTCTTTAATCTGACTGTATAAATAAAAAAAATACACACCTGAAAACACGGATACTTTCTTTTGCTTAGTTGGATATGATATTGTCGGGAATACAAAAAACTCATGTTCGAAGAGACACGACTTTTCAATTATGGCATAATATGCCTCACAGCGAGAGATCATTCATAATACAATTCGGACACGTGGAAACGAAACAAACGCCTCGCAGCAATATAATATCAGAGGTACATTACTTGGGGTTTGCAACGCAAATAGTACTGTATGGTGACATCATGCCAAGATCCCATTCAAGTCTCATCTCGTAGATAGCGAGACTGGTGCTACTACCTTCTGACATGACATAGGCGGTTTGTAATAAAACAACAAAACATGTAATACCACATTCATAGTGAAAAAATGGAATACATCGAAAATGTACAGAAAGTAGTTATCGTAATTCGCCATATCGTGAACAGCTATTTTGATCCACCTGGACATCCCAGTATCCTAGTTACCTCAGGCATGCGCATTCGCATTTTTCTGAGTTGGAACGCTTATGCGAGAGCGAGATTGAAACGGGATCTTGGTATCGTGTCACCGTAGTTGCAAACCCCAAGTAATGTACCTCTGATAATATATACAGTTTGGAAAACGCAATATTTGCTCTCGTTTTGAGAAATGCGATATTTAATTTGTTCTTCACTGCGTACTATCACCATATGCTTGAGTCATTCGACACAAACATCGCAGAACTACTTTCTGTTTTGACGCGGAACTTTCTGTACGTGAATAACTCGTTCACTATTAGTTCCTTTGCCTGTCAAATTGTCTGTCCAGCTTTAACCCATAATAACTTGTAGAAGACGCTTAGATAGATATATGTCGTAATAGAAACAGTGTACAGTACAGTGTTCGAACAGACCATTTGACGTTATTCACGCCGAGTACGGTGTTCGAACAGATCATTTGACGTGATTCACGCTGCAGCACAGTGTTCGAACAGATCATTTGACGTGATTCACGCTGCAGCACAGTGTTCGAACAAACCATTTGACGTGATTCACGCTGCAGCACAGTGTTCGAACAAACCATTTGACGTGATTCACGCTGCAGCACGGTGTTCGAACAGACAATTTGACGTGATTCACGCTGCAGCACGGTGTTATAATAATAATAATAATAATAATAATTATTGCATCTTTAGAAATACAGTATTTCTATCAGTACAGTAGCAATAAAAGTATAACAATAATGAAATAATAAAGAAAGAGAAAATATTAAAATGTTAAGTATAAAAGTAAAATGTACTAATACTAATAAGTTTAATAATAATAAAACTAAGACTAATAATAATAAAATTCAAAGCTAACAACTATCTATTCTTTCTTGAAAGGCTTTGTAAATAAACTGTGAAACCTTTTTTATAATTTCACAATCATCTGCACTGAGCAATCGAAAGAATGTATTGTGTGCATCATGTGATAGAAAATTAAATTCAGATATAAGTTGTTGGCGCAAGTTTCCATATTTTGGACAGATCATGAGAAAGTGAAATTCATCCTCAATCACATTCATGTTGCACTGTTTGCATTTTCTTTCATTTACTGGTGTTTTAGGGTGTGTGTACCTGCCCTTTTCAATTTCAAGTTTGTGTGTGCTTGTTCTCAATTTTATTAATGCATTTCTATGGTTAATGTTTTGTAGTGTCAAATATGGCTCAAAAGAGTATTTAAATTTGATTTTTGCAAATGTTCTAAGTTTACTATTATCATTTGAGATTTGTGACTTCCACTGGTTTGCATATTTTTGTTTTATATTTGCTTCAATGTTATTTATAATCTTATGAATGTTTCTTTTTGGAATACCTGTTGTAAAATTTATGTGTAATAATTATATTTTAATATTTTATTTACTGATGATAACCATGTTTGTTGCTGTGATTTTCTTTGTTCATAGTATGCTTGTTTTGTAAGGTTATCCTCTGGCATATCTTTTAGTCTTAACCAGTATTTTATTAGCATTTTTTTAATTTCTATTAATAGTGGTAGTTCGCCTATTTCGCTCCTACATGCTGCGTTACTTGTATATCTGTTTAAACAAAGTGTTCTCTTACAAAATTTTAAGTGAGTTTTCTCAATTGGACATTTCTCCCATTTTCCAAAATCCAAAATGTCTGATCCCCAGACATCTGCACTATAGAGTAAAATGGGTTTAATGTTTGAATGAAATAATTTCAGAAAGAGTTTGATGTCAGTGTTCCCTTCCAATGTTTTGTTCAGTATAAACATAGCTTTGCCTGCTTTCTCTGCTAATGTTTTCTTTGCTTCTATAAAATTTCCAGATGACGAGATTATTATCCCAAGATAAGTATAACTTGTCACACAGCTAATAATCGTATTTTTGTAATAGAAGTATTCAGATGTTTTTAATGATTTATTCCTAAAAATTAAGATTTTTGTTTTAGATAAATTTATTTCTAGGTTCCATTCAGAACAATACGTCTCCAAAATATTTATTAAATTTTGCAAACCGGGTGCTGTTTGAGACATAAGAACTAAATCATCTGCATATAATAATGATGGTACAGTTTTATCATTCAGTATGGCTGGATTGAGTTGTTCATGACTGGAATTGAATGATGTACTTAAATCATTTATGAAAAGATTGAAAAGCGTTGGACTCATCACACAGCCCTGTTTTACTCCTTTTTTAATTTCGATCATACGAGTGATTTTGTGCCCTGATTTTATGGTTGCGTATGTCAGGAGATACATGTTTTTTATAACTAAATATAGTTTACCATTAATACCAGCCTTTAAAAGTTTATAAAATAGCCCATTTCTCCATACATTATCAAAAGCTTTTTGAAAATCTACAAAGCAACAATAGAATTTTTTATTTTTTTCAATTATTGTTTTAAGTACAAATATTTGGTCTGTTGTGCGATGATTTTTTCTGAATCCTGCTTGATTATTGTTGATAATTTTGTTGTCCTCTAAATATTGTGTAAGTCTTGAGTTTATGATGGAGCAGAACGCTTTGCCGATACTGCTGGAGACAGAAATTCCTCTGTAATTATTTGGATCATGACTGTCCCCTTTCTTATATAGGTGTGTTATGATGCTGGTATTCCACATGTCTGGAAATATACCTGCATCTAGTATTAAATTGAATAATTTTGTTAGTGACTTAGTTAAATAATTTGTTAAATAATTTAGGACATATACCATCATAACCAGCAGATTTTTTAGATTTAAGACAGTTTATTGATAGTTTAGTTTCTTTTTCCGTTATGTTTTTATTTATATTGAGGTCATGTGAGATATTTTTTTCTAGATTTGTTATTTTAGTATGTATGTTGTTTTCGTTATTCTGAGTGGTATTTTCATTTAAAATTTTGTAGTATTGTAACCATTTCTCGGGTGATATTGGGTTGTTGCTATCTTTCTTTGAATCTTTCATAGCATTTATAATTTTCCAAAATTCTTTTGGGTTTTTTTTTGTTGAGATTTGATAGTTTGTTTAATAACAAATTTTGTTCCTCTCTTTTTTTCTTTTTAATAAATCGTTTGATTTTGTTCTTTTTACTGTAATATGTCTCACGAAGGTTGTTATCATATGGAAACTTGCTCAGCAACTTAGCTGTTTTTATGAGATCATTTTTTATTGTTTGACATTCTTTATCAAACCACTTTTTCTTTCTTTTCTTTGACTGTGGTTTACATTTGTTTAATATTGGTGTTGCTGAAGTATCTATTATTGAGTTAAATGCTTTAACTGCTTCATTACCCCCATCATTATTTTTTTCATATTTTCTCTCTAGAAATAAATTAATTTTTTGTTGTACCCTGTCTGAGGCTAATGTATCTTGATATGTGAAGGTGTACAATAGATTCCATTTCCATGTTTTGGGTAGACAGTATAATTGTTCGTTGTTTGTGTCATTATCTAATGATAAATGTTCTGGTAGTTTAAGAAAACAAGAAATTTGGCAATGGTCTGAATAAAAGGTAAAATCATGAACTTTGAAATATTCAAACTGATTCAATAAAGATGGTGAAACGACTGTGTAATCTACTGTACTGACCCCATTATAGTGGAAACATGTAAAATTTCCAGTTGAATCGCCAGGAATTCTACCATTTAATATATTTAGATTACAATTTTTACATAAATTTATCAACATGTTTCCATAAGAGTTGACAGTTATATCCTTATTATGACGTGAGTCATTATCATCTATGTTGTAAGAATCTGGTAGAGGTAAGAATCTAGATGTATCATTTTCAATATAATCTGGCAAAATTCCAGTTCTACTGTTAAAGTCTCCTTGAATTATAACGTCACCCAATTTAGAATACTCTGTAATCTTTTTTTCAAGATTATCAAAGAAATTTTGTTTAGCATATGTTGAGTTAATAGGAGGATGTGTTCGAACAGACCATTTGACGTGATTCACGCTGCAGTACGGTGTTCGAACGAACCGTTTGACGTGATTCACGCTGCAGTACGGTGTTCAAACAAACCATTTGACGTGATTCACGCCGCAGCACGGTGTTCGAACAGACAATCTGGCGTGATTCACGCTGCAGCACGGTGTTCGAACAGACAATTTAACGTGATTCACGCTGCAGCACGGTGTTCGAACAGACCATTTGACGTGATTCACGCTGCAGTACAGTGTTCGAACAGACCATTTGACGCGATTCACGCTGCAGCACGGTGTTCGAACAGACAATTTGACGTTATTCACGCTGCAGTAGAGTCGACTGGTCCAAAATACGAGCACACTCCCGGTCCTGCATAAATATGTAGTTTTGGACTCATATTTGACAACGCCAGCTTCAGTTTTGTGCCGTGCATGTTGATTTTGTTTTGTAGCCATTAACTGTACGCCCGAGTTGTTACAGGTACACATTCGTTACATACAGTATTAAAGGGCGGAGGTCGTCGCGCTGCGCATGTGCGACATTTGTGTTGATAAACATTGATTTTTCCACACAGAATGAAATGAAAAGTATGAGGTATGACCTGGGCGCGACTTGTACTAATTACCGTCGGTGACTCCTTCGATACCTTCTAATCACCCCCAAAACTACATAATTAATTTAGGTAGAGGCCTACTCATAATTTTTGACAAAATTGGTCATAAATCGCATGACAGTTTAGGGATTGGTCAGTTACTTCGGCCTAGGGGGGTCGGTGGATCAGTAGGGGGGTCACCCTGTTTTTGATATCACGAATTGGTGATTGGGGTCACCATGTTTTCCAGAATTCACACACGCGCTTATTCATATATTTTTAAAATTTTATTTCAGAACAAAGGATAAAATAGTTAATCGTACAAATGTGTTCTCAATAATAACTATTACCAGAGGTACACAAAATGTTATAGGCTAAATATTTTGGGGTTGAAGTTGCCAAATAACTAACAGATTGTGCAATGCGGCTTGAACCTCAATTATACTGTTAAGTTTTAAACACTTCCCAAGTCCATGTGCTGCTGATATCAGATGGTACAGCAAATCAAAAAAGTTAAATTTGTGAAAATGCTGATATATAAATTAAAATAAATGATGAAAAAATACATAAATATTTTTTCTTTTAACTTTTAAATATGCATATTTTGCTCTGTAAAATGCCAAAATCCAACACAAATTTAAGCAAAAATCAAAGTTTCCTTTGTTTTCATAAGCACTGTGCTTCGGATGTAAAGCATTTCTGGTCTATAAGATATACATTTTGTATTCATTTTTCAGGGGGGTCAGCATGTTTTAAAATATAATGATGGGGTGGGTCACCCACTTTTTTTTATTTGATAGGGGGTGTGTCAACTGAGATTTACAGCTGGCAAAATGGAATCTGCCGACCCCCCCCCCTAGGCCGAAGTAACTGACCAATCCCTTATTATGTACAATCATGAAGTTAATGTCCCATGGTACAATTAAATAGCATTATTTTGTGTGTTACAGTTAAGCTTTTTGAGAAATGTGCCATAACATTTCTTGAAAATTGCTATTTTTAGAACAATTCCATAGAACACAGTGTTAAAGAATTTTTTTTAAATAATTCAGAACAACAAAAAGCCTATGTCACCAGGCTAGATTTTGAGATATTGCATAATATCTCTGCCATAGAAACCTATGGTAAAAGCATTATAATAGTGCCAAACTGGCGACTTTCCACTAAAATACAACCATCAATTTCTCGAAAATAAGGCTGGTGACCCCTAACTTTTTTTAACTCAATATTCTTATATTGCCTTCGAGTACAGTTTATTACAAAATTAATACATTTAAGCTTTTTAGTTTGTACTCGTTGATATGCGCAACAGTCAAATTCGCCATCTTTGTTTATATGAGACCCATATATCTCGCGCATGCGTGGCGCGACGACTTCCGCCCTTCAATTCGTGAACAACTGTTGATTCATTGAGACGTGACGTACTAGTATTTTCCATGCTCTATTTCCCAACCGAAATGAATTCACCCATATGTCGCCATTATCGAAGTAATTAGTTTATAATTCAACATGGCAGCGCTACATGACACTTACACTATGGATGGACTGTGACAGTCGGCTTTTTTATGTATGTTTTGTTTTAGTTGGTTCGATAAATACGTGAATATGCCGAAAATATAGAAAAATCTGCTATTTTAATTATTATAGAGAACACATCATGCGCACATTCTCCTACAATGAGCTCTATGCGTATAATATAAAAAACAAGAAAAAATTACAAGTACTATAAAAGAGAAAAAAAAAAGAAAAACTAGAAAAATTGTCTGCAGTAATATATTTTAGTGCCTTTTTAAGAATGAATCTGAGAATTAATGACAAATGTTTGAACCGGGATATTGGATATTGCACCGTAACATTTAGGCTTAATACGTGGTGTCAATCGTTGTTTTGCGCAAACGATGGACATGACGCAATAGGAGTGATTTCATATGATTAATTCGCATGATTTGAAAAATTCAATAATGGTAATTTTAGGCTATTCGGGGTGTCAAGGAAAATCCAAGTAAATTAGTTTATAAAAGTTTATGTATTTACGAAAACTTCGACGTATAAGAGATCCAGCTGCCAGGGGAATAATATAGAAACCTAAATGTGGGATCTTCGTGCACGCGAATCGTAACGGCGTGGTATCAATCGCTGCCTTACGGAAACGATCGACATGACGCGATAGGTGTTGATAGGAGTGATTTCATACGATCGATTCGTATGATATGAAAATACAAAATAATGGTCATTTTAGGCTTATCGAGACACCAATGAAACGCAAAAGAGTTTGATTTAAAAGTATATATATTTGCAAGTACGTGGCTCAATCCCATCCACAACCCGTACATTGACCCAACAGACCCGAGGATTGGTGGATTACATCGCGCCGATCAGTGTCTATTACAATCGTTTGACATAAAGTGGTATGGTTGCGTATGGGTAATGTCATGCCCTTCTACGGCATGACAGCGTAAGATATGACGTCGTTTCAAAGGTATGAATCGAGATCCCGAGTTATACATGAAATCGAACGTGAAAACAGGACAAACGTGGGATTTGACAAACGCGAAGGAATTTTGGGAGATATTTCTACGCTTAATAATGTGCTGTACACATTTGATGATGGTCAGTTTCGATGAAGTAAGGCATCTAATCGTAACATTCCCCTTTAAAAGATCGGCCTTTCGACTTTGAGCTATGAAAAAAAGAAATTTGAGTTCAAAATCAAATCGTTCGATTTTTGCGGCAGACGTTCGGCCCGCGTCTTTCACACGATACGCGAGATTTCGCAGTTGAACGGAAAATCACCTATCACCTAGCGGGATGGTATCGTGGTCCAGCGTTACTTATCGATATGTAGCACAAACTTGAAATTTTATATTTGATACGTCTGTTAATTTGATTTTAAAATCGGTGAAATGCGAGATGATATTGAACCTTGCTGACAGAAAAGACAGGCAGCTGAATTCTGAATTTTTTGAAGTTTCTTTATCAAATAATCAAGGCATCTGGCTATAAAGTATTGAAATAATCAAGACGATAGTATGAAAGTACATGTGAGAGTTTGTGTCGCGTTTGTTATAAGATAGTAGCGAATGGAAGACATTGTTGTAGTTTAATTACGGATTACGGACTTATGGCGAGGAACTTACAACATACTCGTCGATCGACGTCGTCGTGCATCGACGATGCTGGATGCTACTTTCTCGGTCTAACGTACAAGACGTGGGGTCATAGAGAAATGTCAATGCATTCTTAAACAATCTGGATGATTGAACAATGGAGTGTGTATATAGTTGATTGTTGTCGTAAAAAGCATGGTGATTTACTGAATGTGCTTAAATCCCCAAAATTGGTTCTGAGTACAGCCGGCCACACAGACAGGACACTGGAGCGTAATGGCGATGAGTCCGACTTCAAACCATGAAAGGGCTAACGACGTGACGCCTAATTGACGTAGAATCAGGTGGTCGATCGCGATGGTGTCAAAAGCAGCGGAAAGGTCCAATAAAGTCAAAATACTGATCTTTCCCTTGTCTATTACATCCAGAATGTGTTTTTTTTTTTTTTTGAAATTTTAAGTGCATTACGGGTAATGTGTATATTAAAAGACAATCTGTCAACAAAGATAGCCGTATTCGTGCAATACAATAAAGAAAAACTCTAATGCGCATGCGTACAAGATTTATCTGTGCGTACAGGTAATTACAATCTCGTTTTTTCATTATTTTCCAAGGTGGCATACGACTTACTTGTACACAGCGATACAGAGATAATAAAACCAAAATTGAGGTAACCATGTTATCTTTCGAGAAACAAGGGTCTACGACTTATTTTTGTTTTTGCACTGGCATCTATGGCTAAAATACGCAAATTTGTCTCATTTCATATGATGAAAAAGTCATAGTCATAGTTTTTTATTGATATTAATTCGAATATTGTGAAATTAAAGCTTTATCAAAAACTAAAAATACAAAACAAAAATAATAAGAGGTGTTAATTGATCTACTCTGGAAATTGTCCCATGAGGTACCTGAATTTGTCAGTATCATTGTGTGTGTATAATTGAATAACGTATGAGGACATAGAGTATACTTGATTCCGTTCATTTATGTATCACGGGGGAAATCTTCTCCTCTGGGGTTTTCCAACCCGTGTCAGGGGGAAATCTCGTCTGGTCTCTATATCTCGTCTGCTTGAGGTACGGGATCGGGAAAGCCACTTATACTTTACAGTCAAATAGACGCACACAACAAAACACGGTTCAACTCTCGTCTTTAGTCGGTCAGTCGAGTACTCTATAAGACACAGCGCATTGGGAAAAAGTCCCCAAGATTATCGCAAGGCTGACCCAGGACTCTGTCCCTAGACTGCCCCAAGACTATCGCAAGGCTGACCCAAGACTAGACCCTGGACTTCGTCTCTTGTGATGTTTTCGCCAAGACCAACTAAAACAACTTTATTCACTTTCAAAACCTTAACCAATTACAAAGCAGTTAAAATACTCTAAGGCGTGGTCTTCACACATTCAACTTGCACCTAGCCAATCAAACTAAGTACTGGACACGTCATATCTTTTGATTAATCGTTCACCAACTGCAAATACCAACTGTCAGAAATAGTAGTCCGGATAGCGACGGTTATATCGTAATTAGTTCCAAATCACTGAGTCGAGTTCCGTCCAGGACCTCGCATGAACCTAAACGATGACAGAGATAACACAGCCATTCCCTAGTAATCAGCTAAATAAGCCGATCAACAGAGTACGCGCAAACAAATTCATGACATATGTACAGTACAATACTGAACTTACACAAATCAATAATGTGATCTTGACCTTTGACTTTTGACCCGAACATTTGCCCAGGTGTAACAACATGTGCTGCAAGATCGTGTGTTATGTGTGTCAATCAGACACTTTGGCCTTGACCATTGACCTTTTCTTCCTGGAATTTTTAAAAACAGATTTTTTTACTAGAAAAATACTTGCAAGTAATTTTATAAAAAAAACACTATATCGCCCATCGCTTACAGATTGAAATGGGAAAGTTCAATAATTTGCCAACCTCTGATAGACAATGTCCAATTTGTGAAAATGAAATTGAGCAACACTTCTTGCTGCCATGTCAGTTATACGCTAAAGAAAGAGAAAGTTTGTTCAGAAAACAGTATAAATAATGTGGCGAAACACATTTATAACTGTTAATATACAAGAAAATTTAATTAAAAGTGAAATAATTAAAGCGCGGTGGTCGTCGCGCAGCGCGTGTTCGAATTTCATGTAAACAAATTGACATGGTCGTTGACAGCTATTGCGCTCTCACCGACGGATTCACTCTGACACAAACGTAAGGGTAAATCTGTCGGTGAGGGCGCAATAACAACTAGCAACCATGTCGGGCGAAGTAATAAGCCTCCCTAAATTGTAG
The DNA here is from genome assembly GCF_978046115.1 of Saccoglossus kowalevskii. Lineage (NCBI taxonomy): Eukaryota > Metazoa > Hemichordata > Enteropneusta > Harrimaniidae > Saccoglossus > Saccoglossus kowalevskii. The sequence goes on from NC_140654.1 coordinate 10,666,193, forward strand.
ACTGGCGCAGTCGAGCGATTAATTTGTCTTTGTAGTTTAAATAAATTGCGTTCCGCCGTTACCTTAGAAACGTGCGCACCCTTGTGTAAAAACGTTTGTCTGCGTAGGTGGTTTAAAGCCTGGCGCACACTACAGCATCTTGCTCAGCAAAAATTCATTCGTGGCAGTTTGCTTAAGCATGTTGCTGTAGTCTGCGGGCTTGTTTTGGACCTGATTCCTGCTATTTGGGGCATAAAGCAAAATATCCAAGTGTTTGATAATTGCTGCCACTCGTGGAAAATTCCTCACAGTGTGCGCTGGACGAAAGCAACTTGCTTAAGCAAACTGCCATGAATGATTTTTTGCTGAGCAAGATGCTGTAGTGTGCGCCGGGCTTTATTTCTCTTTGTAAACATTCGACTGCTCATTCTGACGCCGGGAACCAGAGAAACCAGCAAACAAATACGTGTGAGCTGCTATGATATCACCCCCCCCCCGTATTCTAGCACGGAGACCGACTGACAGCGCTACAACTGGAAACTCGTCTATTGTACAGTCAGTTGGAACATGGAACTATAAACTGGGGGTTATAGTTCCATGGTTGGAACAATTCGATTTTCAAGTATAGTATTAAATAGTTTCGTAAACAGGATTACCATCTGCTTAGGGCTTTATTTCAAATATTTGTATACAGGCACTTTTATAAGCTCTTCACTTTATGTGTTCGCCTTCTGGATTTACCGACATGCATTTGGGTAAGCTTCTTTAAATTATTCATAAATAATTCAAATTAAATAATATGTTGCCTGAGCCTAAGTTGGTGCTTGTATTGGTTTAACTTATTTTCGAGATCGAACATTCGAAGATTTTCAAGTGCCTTGAAAACATCAGTCGAAAACTTTCAAAAATGTACTTTGGTCTCGATGTTGATACTCTCCTGAACAGTGTAACAAGATTACCCGTACATGTCACATAAAAAGCTCTCTGCTGTGATGTACATTTTCCTTTTCCGTTTAGGCGCATTGCCACAAAAATTGTGTTTATACTTTACCCATAATCCTTTGCTGAAGAACCAAGATGGTGGACTACATAATACTGGTGAAAAGTTGAATATCTAGAGAATGAAAAGTGATATAAATAAACTGTAAATTGCATGTCCTTACATTTACAGAGCTCTTTTATCTGGGAGCATTATGTTGTTAGTCTTGACTTTTCCTTTAAAGAAAAAATATTGTTCGAATTTACTGAAGCCACATATCTGGACTACTAAGTTTTTGACAGAAATTCAAATTCTGTTCTGCCTCCAAGCTTCTCCGAAAAAAGGCAGTTGTGTATTGTCTTATCGACATTTGGTCAGTTTCACATGTCACCGTACTTTCAAATGAACTTACTTTAACACATGAACCTAGGGATTGAAGTTAGTCCTCACAGGGCTCATACCACTAATTGAATTTCCATAGACGACAATGTTATCATATGACGAGATTGCTATATGAAAATGGTGAAGAAAGTTGAAAACATGGCTCAAAAATGGGAAATCAACATGCCGGTAATCAAGCACTTGAAAAAAACTAACATGTTGGCCAGCTCAAGCTATTGCAAATCTCAGGTAAAACAAGACACACCTACTGTATTTGGATTGCATCTAGAGAAATCACTGGAACTTGAAACACCAAAATTAAAACATTCAAATACACACAGAATAAACTCACAGGTACACAGTCGCTAAGGAGTAAACAAAAGACCACATGTTGGTCTCACCTTTGACCCAGGTGACCACGCCCTCAAACAGGGGGCACCTGAGAAAAAAAAATATTTAAAAATTTCATTGGTTCTTGCAAGGCATATAAATTGGCTACGAGCAGCCATTGGTTGATTAGTAGAACGTATGTTAGAAAGACACCATTATGAAGTACATTTAAAATGAGACAGTAAGCACGTTCGTTTCCGAACTGTGAGGGCATTGTGATAGTTAACGCTCCAGTACACGCTGAAAAAATATATATATTCAGTTATATTCAGATCGCAAAGTAACGCTCATTCATTGATGATGTCTTCGGATACACTTACCTATATTTCTATATTTCTACCGTTTCTAAAGTTAGACAGCTTGCAGCCAAAAACAGTAAAAAAAACAATCTTCCTAATAAAATTAAGGGAAAGTCAACATTATAACAATAATTTAAAAAAACTAACGCGTTGCTTGAAAGCAGGAGAGGTGAAAAGCTGATTTTAACATGGGGCTCTATGAAAAAAATGTGAGCCCCCCCCCCCCACCAAATCCAATATGGAATTAACACATTTCTTTCCTGTATAAAAAACAAGGTTTTCCTTTTGCTCTCAAAAATTGCGTGTATATAAAACTGTTTTTTGTTTTTTTGTTACACAACTTGCGAGATATACCGGAGCCATCTCAAAGCAGGTACACTGGGTGGGCCACTCTCACTTGGAGAGTCTTCGAGCTTATGACCTGACCTAGGGAGCCACAGTGAGCCGCAACAAGTGGGGCGTTCCCTGGCGAATACCTAACTTAGCGATAAAAGACCCATAGTCGCTGCAAAGGAGAATGTGGATGAGCATGAAGTTATAGCAGTAATACTTGTTTACGGAAAACGAAAATTAGAATGTTTTTAAATTATGTCACATTTGTCACGCACATGCCTTTGAGCCGGGTTCCCGGCCCAGTGGAACATTATGGCGATTACTTTTGGCCTGCGTCCGACGTGCCATTCGTAAGGGACACCGGGAACCAGCGAAACGATATAATACTAGTACACATTTCCAAAAATTCTGCCCTCTATTGACGGGCGATTCTTTGACGTTCTATGACGTATATGGATGAAAGCCACGTGGTTCAAATGGACACCTCTGATTGGTGGTGTAGTTGTTCTTCATCTAGAATATAGCAACATTTCTGAAAAACATAATTGTCACTGGTTTGTACTTATAAACTGCCAAAAACCAATTTAAAATTGTACCTAAACTAAAAAAAAAATACCTAAACATAAATGCACATGTTTTACAGATAGAAGCTGGCAGAAAATGTCAATCCAATGAGAAGGTGAAATCGAAGATGAAGACAATTGTTTGCTAAACTGTAAACTAAACATGAGTAAACGTTATAAGCGAAACAGGACAATTTACAAATATAATATCAAATATAGAACAATGATAGCCATCATGACAGTTAAAGTGATAGAATACTAGCACCTCCATCAAAATATAACTAAGGAAGGAAAATTTAAATTAAATAATTTGTCAGATGCTTTATAACAGCTTTTCCATATAGTTTTTTTAATGTTTTATAGGATTTATTTGTTATCAATTCTCTGTGCGTTTTTCCCGTTATTTTCATTACTGTAAAACGAAAGGCCTTCATTTCGCCATTTACATCATAGAGGGCGCGATTCTCAATGTTTCAGAGTTAAAATTTTCGATAAAGTGTATAATAAGTTAGATGTTGTTATTTTCTTCAAATAAATATGGCGGATGCGACTCAAGTTTCGCCTCAGTTTCACTTTTCCGAAAAGTGGCAATAAATTAACATTTCATTAAATATTTAAAACTTGATTTTTGTGTTTAATGTTAATTTGTGTAATATAATGTAGGTAACTGGAGCTCTTTATACATGGAAAAAATTGTGAATTATTAATGCCATGAGCTTAAAACAGATTGTATAGAAAATGGGGGTCGGTTAATTTATTAATAACCCAGACATGTGATGCACTGCAATGTAGCCGTATATTCAGTTGATACACAGTGGATTAGAAACGCTCATTTCAAGAACAATTTTGCGACAAAAGTTCAAACAAAAGAATATTAGATTAAATTTGTTTTAAACAATTAAGAATAAGATTGTATGTGTCGTATGGATTGCGTTTATATCGTTTAACAATGTTACTAATTATTATTATTATTATTATTATTATTATTATTATTATTATTATTATTATTATTATTATTATTATTATTATTATTATTATTATTATTAATATTAATATTATTATTATTATTATTATTATTATTATTATTATTATTATTATTATTATTATTATTATTATTATTATTTATAAAATTGTTTAAAATAACTCATTTTGTTAGTCGTGTGTGTTTGTGTATGGTCGCAACCAAAAGAAACTGGTACATCACTTAGACAGTCTGGATACCAGACATCTTTGAAATTATTACCTTAGTTTATAAATATCATAATTGATAATAATATAATTATGTTAAATGCTTTAGAGCCAAATTACAGTATCCTCGGGGGGCGGAGCTACGTCACAAGACGTTCCTCTTTGCTAAGACGCGCACCATTGTACCATGCATTTCTATGCAGTGCGCGCTTCTGTGGAACGCCGGTGGAGCCGGTGAAAATTCGAGAAAACAACACAAACATAACTTTGAAGTAATCCTGAACAACCAAATTTATACAAGGCTAATTTGTTACACATGTCAGGGGAGTCTCAACAACCATCCCAAAGTACCGTTTTCTGCGAGCTTTTATTTAACCCTTGTTTTCACCGCGATGATTGCCAGGCGGTGAAAATGCCCGGATGTCCGCCCCCAAAGATGTGTAGTTTCGACTGTTACCCGGATATTTAAATGGTCGCTATACATCTCAGACCTCGGTACACATGTAGGATTTGTAATGGAGTACTGTAAAACATGTTGAGAAAACGAAATGCAATTTTAGCGAATTGTGGTAAAATGACGTAATAGACCGCGAAATGTTGATTTAACGAATCTCTCTTGCCATTGTTGATTTCCTGTTTCACAATACTTGTCTGTCGCGCGCCAAAACAAATGCAGAGTTATCACCTCCATAAAAACAAAGAAAAACTGTCAAATGTAATTAGGAAGCGCTCCAGATTTTTATGTTCCGGATTACTGTATACAAATCCCCAAGCCTTGGTCATTTTGAATTTATAAAATAGTGATTAGCGACATCTTGAATTAGCGAACCAGTTCTCTCGCTAAATTCCCTAAAAAGACATGCTCGTGAAAAAGACATGTTTTAAGCGAGGACACTTAAAATGTGTTGACGGTGGTTCACTGCAAAGCACAATAAGGTATAGTCTAAGGTATGACGTGAACCCTAAGCAAACTTTGTCAAAGCATAAATCGAAGATGGACAAACTGCAAGAGCGCCGCGTACGGTGATGTGACAACGCGCTCGCGATGGTAAGGCAGTATTCACGTGGGCAGTATTAAAGTGTGTCACTGTGTGTGTGTGTGTGTGTGGGGGGGGGGGTAATGCTTATTCCCATTGACGCTGCAGGTCGGCGTCTTCTACACCGATCTGACGCATATCGCGCAAGGTGTGTCGGGAGTTTGTTCGAAATATCGAACGTTTCGAAGTCAGTCGTCAGTTGGCACGTATTGTACAGAAATATTAAATCGTTTCATGGGTCTGTTTACCAAGAAAACTTGTAAGAACAAACTGGGCCCAAATTGCGCAAATTTGCAATAAGTTTACGCTGCTAGTGTCTGTTTCGGAAGGCGTTGTACGCGTGATTTTATTGCGTTCATTGACGTTCTATTTTCGAACTCGTTGAAACCGGAAATTACGCAATTACTTTCGAACTTCAAACACAAATTTGATTAACATTATTATGTGTTTTTTTCTTTTGTTTCAAAGATTAAATTATTTATGACATTAATATTTCACCACTAGACAATATTTCACTATAATACGCGATTAAAAAGCAACTTAAATTGGAAAAACGATTATCAAGTTCCGTGTATAAACACTAGTGTAAAAAGGCAGCGGAGCGCTATTTTAGCCAAAATCGGCTAGTAAGGCGTCATATGACACAGGTTTGTGCTGGGACAGCGCTCCCGGTGACGACACAACGTGCTTATTCCGTGTCAGAAAAAAAAACACAGAGAAGACCAAGTTGGCGCTGAGTGGTATTTGAGACGGCTCGATAGACGGACGTTTTACTCAATGTTGTCCTTGAGTTATTATCCTAAATTGATTTGGATTTTACAGAAAAAAGAGAATGGTCACTTTTAACTACAACTATATATTTATGAATCGATGCGATAAACAGAGAAATCGATAACAGACATGATACTTTATCGTATCACATGTCAGTAAGCCAAGGGCCACCAATAAAACATAAATTAATTTCCTGGCAAACAACTGTAGTATATTGCTTGCGGTCATTTCGATATCGCTATCTGTGCGTGCACCGGGGTTTGAAGACTCGATGATACCAGACGTCATTCTCGGGGTTCACAATGCGCTTGTCTTATCTCTTGATTATTACCCATATAGACCCGTTGTTGCTAATTCATATTACATTCCGTGTTATCGGTAAAGTCATGCCGCGGAAACCCAATAAACAGCCGCCATCTTGCCGTTTTGTTGTTCCCGAAATTAAAGAGCAGGCCGGCGCAGGTATGGACTTCAATACAAAAGCATCTATGGGTGGATGGATGTGATATACAGAGAATAAAAGAAGATAAGATACCACACAATAAAGATGATGCGGCTCCGTATTTTCTTTTAGTATATTATGTGCAAGTTAGTGTAGACTACTAAGAGATTGAAACTACGTACTTTTTCTTAGTACTAGTATATACCTTTCAATCGGGCAATAACAAACAACAACCCAAAATATATTCAGGTTGGCTACACAATTTACGAAATTAAATTTAGTAGTCACATCACCCTTCTCCACAGCCATCATTTTAGAGACCTGATTTGTTTTAGGTTACATAATCTTTTCGGTACGTACATTGAAGTGCATGCATATGGTCACTTGTTTGTATGTCATAAAAGACCGAGTGTGAAACATTGTATAGACACTACGATGTCTTACATAAACGTATATATCCACTGAAAAATCTTTTTTAATAATGTTTTATTTTCGATCTGTTGCTTCTGACCACTGTACCCGTAGATCCGCTATGTTTAGTATTGGGTCCCGAAGATGAAATAGAATACACGGGTTTAGTTTCTCTATATTAGAAAGGTTATATTATTACGCCATTCCTAAAAGTCTCCTTCTTTGCCGACGGGGAGATATTGTGACGTAAGAATGACGCAAATAAGTGAAAGCAGCATCGCTCAAAACGACATTACCGGCTTTGTAGGTCGTTCTTCGTTTATAAAATAAATACACTTTATTTTCTAATTGTGGACAAACCAATATCGAAGATGTCGGCCATCTTCTTTTCACCTTATTCACGCCACAAAAGAGACCCGTCGCTAGATTGTGAAATGACCGATATTCTAAACAAGCAGACCGACCAATTTCGACGTTTGACATTAATCTATTCCATAGGGGTACCCAGTCTTGATTCCAAACTAGAGTTTGAGGTACCCATACATACGTACCTACTGTGAACGTGCTGATGTAGCATTTTATTACCGGCTTTGTAGGTCGTTCTTCGTTTATAAAATAAATACACTTTATTTTCTAATTGTGGACAAACCAATATCGAAGATGTCGGCCATCTTCTTTTCACCTTATTCACGCCACAAAAGAGACCCGTCGCTAGATTGTGAAATGACCGATATTCTAAACAAGCAGACCGACCAATTTCGACGTTTGACATTAATCTATTCCATAGGGGTACCCAGTCTTGATTCCAAACTAGAGTTTGAGGTACCCATACATACGTACCTACTGTGAACGTGCTGATGTAGCATTTTATCTTTAAGTACAGGTCCTATTTTCCCTTAAGATATAAACGTATAAACTTCGGTCATAGTGTGACGGTGATATATGTAGTAGATAATATTTGCTAATCTTTGTCCTAAGTAACTATTAAAAATATCTAGACGTTTCGCGCAATGGCTCTTTATCGATAACACAGTAGAACATGTTAAAACGTATAGGTAGAACTTAAGAACGTAATGACACGCACAGCAACTATAAAATGGAATTTCTAAGTAGCCAGTTTGCCTCAACTTTCCTCGAGAACATCATGTGTTACATACATCACCGACACCATCCTAACACCTACTATATTAATAAAATTGTGTATACAAAGCTATGTACCTATGTATTATACTATATTATCATACATCTGTCACCGTAACGCCATAAGTTACAGCATGCCGTAATTTTGCGGTATTTTACGGGGTATTTTCATCCTACCATATTAAGAAATGCGAATTCCAAATATGGAATGATTACGCGCGTAAGCGTTCTCTGATAATAAAAAAAAAAAACATTGCTGCCACAAAGCAAGGTTTGGCCGGACTCCACACAAAGAAATTCGCTGATTCTGTTCTAATTTTTTTGGATTTCGGCATTCCCATGATGTATCATTGGGAGGAAAAGATGTATAATAATAAGGTTATTACGAGGATATCTGAAAATATGCACTCAGACAGTACGCCGTCGCATCGACCTACTGCGTCCAAGATTACTGCCAAACCAAGGTGTTTTTTTAAATATGCATTATTGCCTTTTACAGGGTGTAATATGGACAAAAACTGCTTAAACACAAGAATACCCATAATTATGCATATTTTCTTTTTAAATATTACCGACCGAATACGACTTGGCATAAATGACCCAACACGTGACGAACTAAACATAATACTTACATAATACATACTACGCTAAGAATAATACACTTACATATAAAGATGATATATAGACACAATGAGGGGGTAAATTTGAAGCGTGACGTAGTAGTAACTGAAATGACACATCGAATATACTGCACATCAAGAAACATAACAACATGCCTATCATCTGGATTTTGACAAAATTAACCTCATCCAATTACAGACACGTTCACGCTAGCAAGGTTTGTGTGTATACGGACAGTATCTTGGGTATATCTATAACTCTGAATCAATAGAAAAAGCGACACTTATTCTGTGGTGATTAATATTGTATATATGAATTAGCTTACATGTTTGTAATGACAAATGAACCATACCAACTTTGTACACCTGTATGCTATAATTGGATGTGATGCCATTTTAATCTAAAACGTTTCCTTTTGATGATTATTTTAAATTTTTGACCGGTAAATTTGCTGTACTGGATTTTCCATGACTGTAAGAAGTCGAAATGAGATGGGTACAGCAATTATAATCAAAATCGATTGGTAATTTTAAAGGCTAAGGTACACGTGTTTAAGTACATGTATTTTGGATTACTAGTACGTACTATTAATTTAAGATACATGTGTTTGAATTAGTGGTACGTACTATTAATTCAAAATACATGTGTTTTAATTAGTGGTACGTACTATTAATTCAAGATACATGTGTTTGAATTAGTGGTAAGTACTATTAATTTAAGATACATGTGTTTGAATTAGTGGTACGTACTATTAATTCAAGATACATGTGTTTGAATTAGTGGTACGTACTATTAATTCAAAGTCCATGCGCATTGGATTACTAAAACGTACTATAAATTTAAAGTTTACCGCACTGAGTATTAGTACGTACTACTAATTCAAATGCATGCGCAAAACACGTTTTTAGTTTATGATAACTTGTGTATGTGTGTGCGTGTGTGCCAACATGTGAAATCAACCAACACATTCACCAAGCTGCCCGATATTGCATTTTTAAGGTTTGCGCTTCAAGGGATGGGAGTTTAAACGCATGCATTTCCACTCTATATGAAAATTTGTCCGAAAACTCGCGACACATGGCAAATAAGACGTTTACGGGGGCGCAGATTTTATCGAGATCGCCATTGGCACTTTTAGATGGTAATATTATAAAAGAAGAAGGTGAGACGCGGGATGTTAGGAGACTGTCGTTGGTTCAGCTGATCGGGATGGATGGGTCCTCATTACATGACTACCTTTCACTGCAGTAATATCAATATTTACTAATATTCCCCTGAAATTGTGATGAAAATAATTATCCTGTTGAAATGTTTTTTTCCTAATTGTGTAGAATTGATACAACTTTTACAATATAACTGTCGCAATCCGATGTCAGCGTTTTAATTTCAACAAAAATGCGTTTATTTTGAGGTAAAATATATTAATAGAACAAGGCATTTAAATGATTTTGCTGTTATTATTTATTTATTACTAGCCTGGGTATATACATCTATATCAAATATGGCGGATGAATATTCAAACAAAAAAGAAATGAAACACCATAACCGACGATTTTGTGAAACGACTCCGCGCTCCACGCCTGGGATAGCCTAAGTTCAACTTTTTACTCGAGTTTTAAATTATAAATTGTTCAGAGAGCCTAAGTTGCCAGGGTTGTGACATTTGCAGTGCCATGCGCTGTCAAAAACCCGAGTAGAGGGTCACGATAGGTTAAAAACAATGAATAGTCAATCAACACCTTGAGCGTTTCACTCGTGTCGTTGTTAAAATAGATACGATGATTATTATATGCCTCTTAACCGTATCGGATTGCAGTGCAAGCTTTCAAAGATGGACAATAAAACACTTTCGGTCAAATGAAAGTTATTTTTAATACATTAAAACTCCTGTTCAGGATAATCACGGCTTTACTCACTATTAGTGTGCTGCCACAAATCCGGGTTCAAACTCATTGCAGATACACAATACAATATTCATATTCACATTATTTTATATGTAAACACCCCCAACTCCATTCAATATGCTTTCATACAATATATTCACAGAGTACATATCTACGCCATATGCCACGCTCACACCCATATATTTATACATATACACATACACCATTACACCGTATACTACACTTCCATACAATATATTCACAGAGTACATATCTACGCCATATGCCACGCTCACACCCATATATTTATACACATACACAAACACCTTTACGCCATATACTACACTTCCATACAATATATTCACAGAGTACATATCTACGCCATATGCCACGCTCACACCCATATATTTATACATATACACATACACCTTTACACCTTACACTACACTTCCATACAATATATTCACAGAGTACATATCTACGCCATATGCCACGCTCACACCCATATATTTATACATATACACATACACCTTTACACCTTACACTACACTTCCATACAATATATTTACAGAGTACATATCTACGCCATATGCCACGCTCACACCATATATTTATACATATACACATACACCTTTACACCATACACTACACTTCCATACAATATATTCACAGAGTACATATCTACGCCATATTCCACGCTCACACCATATATTTATACATATACACAAACACCTTTATGCCATATACACTTCCATACAGTATATTCACAGAATACATATCTACGCCATATGCCACGCTCACATCCATATATTTATACATATACACAAACACCTTTACACCATACACTACACTTCCATACAATATATTCACACAATACATATCTACGTCGCACGCTGCGCTCACATCCACATATTCAAACGCCCGCACCTACAGGCCATATAATATATGAAAAACTATTAACGATTTTAAACAAAGCAAAATATGACCAATGATATACCTGTAATACTAAAGTAACCAATGTAGGCGGCGTGTCCTGTAGTACACACTGTCCCTACAATGACATTCAGTATACACACGTCAGTAGTGTAACTTTAACCTTATCGACGTAAGTGCAGAATGGTGAAAATTCAAATCAAAATAAGCCGGCTATGTCTTTAATGACGTAAACTGACATAGCCACACAGTGGTACTTTGAAAAATATCAACGGGCGGGGTACTACTACTAGCATACTTCCTAGTTTCTTACGTTGTGGGGTCGTACGGTTTATTGACGGGTCCCAAATTTCAATAAAACGATCCTAACAGTGGAATGTTTGATTTGTTGTTCATCTGTGTGACTGCACTCATTAGTTACCACGACTCCGCCTCGCTACTTTCGCCGCTACTCTTAGAAAGCGGATGCAAAAGAGGGAACAAAATAAACCCGTTCATAAAAAATGATGAATGCTTCTAGTTTTTTCTTCTTCTTAAAACGCCCACTAACGTGTACTAATTGTAATTAGTATTACACAAAGACGAGTAAATGGAATCTAAACAAACAAGTGGCGGTAGGATGCTTTGATGTATTCATAGTCTCCCTCCTCGTACAACGTATTCCGCGCTGACAATGATGTTGATCTACGCATGCTCAGTTCACTAATGCCCATGTGTTAATTTCTTTGGCTTTCAGATCACACATTTGAAGCGGGGGATCACAGTGACAGCGCCTTGTGTGAAACATAGTAACAACGATCGGTGTTTCTACGTTATATATACGTGACCCAGCCTCTCACCTGGCGTAAGACGATATGGACACCTGTATCCCAGGACTTTCTTACCGGTAAGCTTGCATCAATTTAAACTACGCACTGAAAGTGTAAGCGACTTAATACTATTGTCGGCATCTAGTTTGTAACACATTGATCTCTGTCAGGGGGGAGGAGAAGTAAAATCGCTCAAAATACCGTAATTATCAAATTAGCAAATAATAGTGCATGACTCCCACTTCACAAGGTACGGGCTGGTGTGGATAAATGTCGATACTTTCTTCGGATAGATACTTGTCACGCCAAGTATAAATTTAATTGTGTAAGTGACTCACAATGATAGACCTTCATTGTAGTGACAGGAATTGGCAAACAATCCACTCGAATGTAATCAGATTACAACGAGCCACTTAAATTTGCACGGACTTTCACAACTTTAGAGTGCATTGCGGAAACGCCTCCTCCTATGCATAAAGGCACAGGCACTATTTAACACCGACATTCAAAAATTGAGATGTTCAAATATTTAAAGGGGGTAAAAAACAAGTCAGTAAGCGAGTTAAATGACAATACAACATAAACTTGACAGTCCTTACTACCTGTCTCAATGTTGACGGCACGTATCTCCAACTTGCGTGTCTATGCCATCCGATTCCCAAACTCAGTACGACGCTATTCGAGGTACTGTCCCTGTTTGTTGGAACTGCTTGTTTGGGTGCACTGACAAAATCGTCATACATTACTACATTGGTCAGTGTGCTTCTAAATTAAAAGAGTTGAAGCCTCCGTAACTACAAGCGCGTCGAACCCGTCGTTTACAGAAAATCGGACGTCGGCGTAAACGTACAAACCGATTCCATTATGTGGTCGCCGATCTCCACTCACCTTCACATGTAGTGAAGCCACAATTGTCACGAATCAACACATTTTGATGACGGTGAACGAAATCATACGCTGATAGCAGTAAATTTTCACAGTTGAATGACGAAAATAATAAAAAAAGAACGTTTTGGCATGCAGCTGAAGTAAAGATGTTAAAAAGCGGCACCTCATCTACTGTAAGAACGTTGTCCTATGTCTTTGTAATTCGAACCGACTTTACAACTTAGGCGAGCAACCCACTTATTGAAACAAACTGTGTAAGTCAAGGATGCGGGATTCATTTTACCCCGTCTTATCAAGTTGGTTTTCGTGATTTTATTGACTGCACAACATGTTCGAAAAGTCTGAAAACACCGATATATTGCATACACAAATATCCATTTAAAATCCGTGAATTTAGAATTTCAAAATGAATTGAATAATCACTAATTTTGAATATTTCCTTTGTGCGGCGTTAACATGATATAATTGTGATACACTGCCCCCTGACAACAATGAATGAATGACGTAATCATATACAACACAGCAACACTCGAGTTTGCAAATGACGTCATTTCCTGGATAGCAACCTGAACGCAAGTGTACGGGGATTCTGGGATAGTGTCTTTTATAATAACATGGCGTACTTTAGGAATGTAACAGACCGTGTAATGACAATATTATCCCGTGGCCAACTACAATGTGTATTACAAATTTGGAATTCAACAATAATAGTACAGGCCTTCGTCTCAATGTCGAGTAAGGGAAATGATATTAGTAAGACGTTGGAGAATCTACCTCAGTTGTCTACTATTTGCCACCCACGTTGTGTAAAGTAAGGTACCTATCATTATGTACAATATTCACATCTATCAGAAGAGTAGTTTATCATGCATCAATGTACCCCTCGGACCAGGTGGGCCATGGATTATCCCTATCCCTTTATACAGAACTTGAAATGTTCCTGCAAAAATGATAATAAGATTTTGTTATCAGCTCTAAACCATACTTATTTTAAGCGCTGACCTGACTTTGTGCCAAGAGTTCCTCGAGTGTTTTCACAAATTGTTACTCGTCCACCTGCCTCAGATGGGCAGAGGCATGTCGGAGTTTGCATTAACTGCCACTATATTATCAACCATGGTGCACTGATACATATCCATAAATCATATATCCCATGATGCATTGCCGAATGTCCCATGATATGCACATCACACGGTGCAGAATCGCATATCCCATGATGCATTGCCACATACAATGTATACTATAATGCACTGTTCTATATCCCATGATGCACTGCTTCAGTCCAATGCTGTCCACGATGCAACGTCTGGGGTTGACGACGAGATAGAATCTTTCTTCAAATATTGTTGGCCAAGGATGGAGTTTGAACCCAAAACATCAACCACACCGAGTAGAGGCTCTAACGACTGAGCGATTATGGATTGCGATGGACGATCTCTGGAATATAGCTACGGTCAATTCGATTGTCATATGGTTGTCGAATTGTCCATGTGCAAAAGACTAAGTGTACAATACACATATACACGAGCAGTTCAATTGATTACTGAATCGTTAAATATTACCATTTGTCACTCACTAACTCAAAAGTGTTATTTTGTAAAAAGTCGTGTGAAATTAGTACACACGGGCTAGTACACCCGAGACGTGCATTTTACTCGACTTTGGCCTAAACTGTGGGATTATATCTGTAAACCCACACGTTCTTGTGGTGTTTCTAGCACATATTATTGGTGTACATTTGTTAACTAGCTATCCGTGCGGACACGTAACCAACGATATTATCATTTGTCAATGACGCGATACGTACACGTAATAATGTGTTGACATACATGCCCATAAAAGGCAAACATAGATATTGGTAAAACCAAAACCTGACCAAAATAAGTACAATTAAAATGTTAAAACAATTGAAGCGAATATTCGACCAAAAAATACAGAAGAACTGCTAATCGGTAAAGTCTGAGCTGATGGTTTCACACATATTTGGAGAGTGGGACTTCATAAATGATGTCTTGTCAATTTGTCAGCAATATCCCCACGCTATAAACCGTGATCATGTGTTCCTGTACATAACGTGGCCCGTCTGGGACTGTATGCCACTAGTCCGAGCGCGTACAAAGAGCGCGTCATCGAATTATAACGGTCTGCTCAATGAATACGATTTTAAACAGCTAACATGTTGTTAGGCTTCCTTGGGGGTTTTACTGTAATTTAAAGAGTACCATAGAACGCCGAGCATGTTTAACAAAGCGTTAATAACTAGTATCAAAGGTCGGGGTAATTTATAATCGATGTCCTGCTAATATTTTTATGATTTGCACTCGATCCAATCTGGGTCGCTTTTTCATCACGGTAATGTGCTAAATTATGCAATATCTTGTAGAATCAATATACCTGGTCTCATTGTTAGTGTTTTACCTATTAATTTGGATCGCGTATCGTATAAAGACCTCGCCTTAAAACGATTCTACAGCTAACAATAGTTTCTTGCTTTACCCGCCGGCGAACGTCTTAATATAAAGTTATTACTACTATAAATGCCGACAAAAATAGCACTTTCCGTGCTTTTTTATTCGACTATAGTGCCGAGCACTCTGTCGCGTTGTCAATCTTTTATTCGGCTCAACTTGAGTTCCAGATGGAAATCGTGCGTCTGTTTGGTTCAACCGTTTACACTCACCCACGTATTCGTAAATCATGATACTGTTATATTAGTACCATATTCTTACGCGTCGTGTTCACCAAACCCGACGCATATACGAAGTCACGAGTGATTGTTTGCACGGAATTGAAACTCGTGCACTGCATGACGCCACCCCACCGACATATCACAGTACTACCTGTCGCTATAACGGTACCTGTTCCTGCACCTAGAAACCATTTTATTTGAAAATTTCAAAACTGGCCAGAAATTGCCGAAAATGTAATTTCATCATCTGAAACATTGGCATAAGTTATGAGATCAATTATGCAAATTGCTTTTAAATTTTCGTCGCTTGCCATTGGCGAGGATATTGAGCCACAGGTGTTCATATGGGCAATACGATATTATTTCCGAGCATCCGGGTATTTGGTATAGTATTATATCGCAGCAGATAAAGTGTACTCGCAGTTAAACGTGCTATGGCACAGTGTTTCAATTCATGCAAGAAATCATTTATATCGCCGGCAATGAATAAAGAAATTAGTATGCGGGAGAATAATATGGTCTTCCAGTGGTTCGGTTTGTATGTGTGTTTACCAGTCCATCGTCGCCGCGTTACACGATCTGTGAAGGGGTCTGCCTCATCCGACTCTACTTCCCAAATTTAATAGTGTGATTCCATATTTGGATGGACATCATTATACTGAAGTCATTTCGGGCGTGCTATAATTACGATATGATAGTAATTTACACATGACGTAAAATGGAACTCGTAATGAAATACTAGTAGATTAGATACCCCGGCAGTATGTATGAAGGTTTATGTTCAATTGTTTAATCTGTGAGATGGAATGGATAATTATGAGTTGTACTAGGACAATACCATGACACAATGAATATAATGAGCTGAGCTTGTATCGTTATTGTTTCTGTCTTCTCCTCACGACATTGTGTCCGTATTAATCGTGCACATGCGCGGACGTTTAGCTTTGCGTTGACAGTGTTGCAATCGAGTGAGTGAGTGAGCATGTATCTCGAAGTGTCCGGCCAAGATGTGCATGAGAGGTGCGTGACTGTTTGAATTGTTTACGGAGATTTTATTAACTTATTGCTTTTTTTTAACTGTTCTAATTCTCTATTTTACGCATGTAGGTTAAACATGAATTGGCAGTCGAGAGTGCAGACCTGTGAGATTGGTATGCTGAGTTTTCCGCCTCCTCCACACCTTCCGCCACCGTCATCAACCCTACATCTACCACTGGAACAAGTGTGTAGCCAGCCTCGTCATACAACACCAATGCACCCAAGACCACAGTTAGTCCAGCAGATAAACGACTCCACTTCCACTAGTCGGCAACGTATGAACCAGCAAACTTCAATAGTTTCTCCGCCAGCTTCGTCATCCCGCCAGCTACCAGTAACCGTTCCCTACCCATTGCCGTATTATTTTTCGCAAGCTGAAATCGACATGGTTTTATATGACTGCGCGCGAAATCCATTCAATGACCAATCTCCAAGGCACGCCTTGTCGGGCCTCGGACTCAAAGATAATGGTACGTACTAGTTATGACTGTTTCATTTTAGAGCCCAGAAATTTCATTAACCTAACCTGCCACTATATTTATCGCTTATTTTACGCATTTATTTCAATCTCTAACTCGAATCTAACCATCTGTGATCGTAAATATCTTTATCGGATGATCAACTAACCAACTTCTTTTAACCAGATCATTTTGTGTCAATTCTTTTCGAAACCGTTGAACGAGATAATGTACTTTGTCGTACAAGTTACGTTATTCTGAGTGTATAAGTATATTTCTGAGGAACCCGGTGCGTTAACCGAAAGTAACTTTACCCATACGTCGGCGTGATGCAAATCAGTTAGTAACGGCGCTCTTTGTTGTCCATCTTCAAGTCATTGATCTATGATTAACACTTTATCACCGAGAGAATGGATTCCTATTAAGGGGGATTACGAAAATCATGGTGCTGTGTGTATATAGTACGCTATCGCACATGTAGACGACGCCCAGACCCCAATTACTATTATTCACTGGTCTGAGGATGAACCGAAACGGTAGTAATGTGAGCCACGCCCACGAGAGGGTCCGATCTTAGGTCGCAATCCGGTATCGTGGCTAGTAGTGATTAGATTTAACGTTTTAACGGGAGATGCTCCTCAAAATAACTACTCAATCGATGTGCCAATGGGTTGCTGAATATCGGGGACTTTCGGGTACTAGACTGAACAGCGGCAGACCAACGTTTGTAAGTATGTTGGTGACAGCATATCTCCCATCAAGTTTTTTTTTCGACCGCTATAAGTTATCCACTAGTGTCACTCGTCATTGATAAGAATAGAACACAATTAAAAAAACCGCCCATCTCATCAACCTCATTATCCGCTATAGATAGTACACAGTGTACGCATTGTGGAGGAGATTATCCGACAGCTTGTTGGCAGATTGAGCGTTGTATGTATGTATGCATGCGCGTGTCAGCTTATCCCTCTATACTGAATCCTCCAAAGATGTACAAAGTCCGGAGAAGCACCTGTATTTTCAATAAAGCAGAGGATTACGCGAGACAATGCTTTCACTGTGTTAACTTAATTATGGCTTTTTAGTGTAGCACTCACAGTCAGATAAGTTGTTCTTTTAATCTCAGCACTGAAGTTCATAGTTGAGTAAACGTAATCATCTATGCAATTATCGGCCACTAAACTTCCAGCTTCTTGTTGCTTTCCGACGTAGCATTCCAATCAATGAGATAAACGAGTTAAAGGCGATATGCTTCAAAGTAACCAGAAGCACATATCTACGAAAAATCACCTTAAATGGCAGAATTCGTGACATGTGTAACCATAACCGGAGGTGGAAACCGAAAACCTATTTTCTCATAAAATGCAATAAATGTCAGGATTACAGAAAAAGAAATAGCTGACTGACACATCGGCAATTGTATTATTAAACAAACCACCAGAAGCAGAATTCGCTGAATTAAGTTCCGATAAGGAGCTGATAGTTTGAACCACAGGGACGTTTAATTATCGTAGACCCTCACAGTGACAGCCCGTGTGGTTTGTCGGTTGATTCGAAGCATTTATACCTGGCTGAATTTGATGCGTCGGGAAATCTGTCAACATAAAAGCTGCTCTCTAATTGGTCTGACTGTTAGATTTTTTAGTTGTTTCGTACTTTTTTTCTGTATGTATTTGTATCTATTTCTACCCCACCCCATGAGCATGTGTGAGTGTTATTTAATAAGTTTTAAACTGGATGGTGGAATTCAGACATGTGCTTAGTTTAAACCAACTCGGGATATGGATAAAGATAAGTTATTATAATTTCATTCTATGATAGTTGGGGGAGGGTCGTGAAAGCAAAGACATATTCAAGATGAACGACATTCGAAAATATTGAAATTGCGAATTTATATTTACGTCCATCGAAAGAGCCATCGGGGAAAACAAAAAAACGTAATTGTTCGACCTGGCAGGTCGAGAGTTAGACAATGAGGTTGGCAGGAATGGCCAAGGATAGTACAGCAAACAACAATTTCGGAGATTGTTTAAGGAGAGAGAACTGTTATGATTTAATTTTTTGCTCATCTGGTGAACTGAAAAGAGGGACGTTGAAAGTGGATTGGACGCGATTTACTGCGAGAGGGACCTATGCGATATACTGACTATACAAATTGAGAAGCGACGATGTTTCTGACATCATGGCGGTCAGGACATTCCGAATGTTTTGTTGTGGGCTATGCTACGATCCTGACATCTCCAGGACATTCAGTGTTATTGTTTGGGTTATGCGTCCTGTGGACAGGACTGTGAGCTATCATAAGACTCCGTGCGCGTTATGCTCCACAGAAACATAGTATATATATATATGTTTTCCAATCAGTCTGAGCAAAATATTTTCATTTCTCCAATTCATTGGCGTAAATAGCTGTGCCACCACAAATTGTGTAAAGTGATTACGGTTGAACTTTCTGAAAGTTGAAAAATATGAACAGAATTTTGAACAAAAGTTGCGGCCTATAAATACACTTTATAATCATTGATTCCCCTTGGAAGTAATTTCAGTGAGCAGAACTTATAGAAATTGGCACATTATACAATAATTTGAATATGTACACAACTAAAATACGATAATTCGTGATATATCCGGTCGTAATCATGCCCGACACATGGGTATTTCATGAATACACACTCGGCCTCTTAGACGCAAACCTGTGGATCAATACCGACACACAATTCAACGCGTCTTTTCAAATTGGCCAACAAACGATTGCAACGAATGAAACATTGACGATTTCTTCCTTCGTCAAATGGTGTAATTGCTATATTTCCGAATAACAGCAATAGTCCTATTTAACCATGACCCCCAATCAATTAACTACTGCAGGAGCTTCTCCGGTTATTTGACTTCGACACTTAGACGAACGCATAATGTATATTTGTTATAATTATATTAAAGCAACCCGACATGTTACGTGTTTGCTCGATACATTGTAATTTCTTTTAGTTCGATTTACGCCAGTGTCCGGAGCTGTTTATTTTTGCAGATTTTTTTTATTCGCGATTTTTTTCGGCTTATTCCGTTTTCTTCGGTCCTTTGTTCGACTCTATCTAAATGCCTGTAACAATCTCTATTGAAAATCACCGAAGCGAAAAATTGGGAACACATAACACCACTGGTTTGGTAACACTACGCTAAAGCCTGGAACATTGTGGACGCACACGCGCGTTGTTTTACAAATGGCGTAGTAGTACAAAGACTTTTTTCGGACCAGTTGAAAACAGCTGTTATTACTTCACTTCGTCATATCTCCCGCCCTTCAATCATTAAAAAAATAACATTCTGTTATTTTAAACATAAATATCGTTCAGTTTGTTTCTACTATGTTTACACCAATGCGTGACTTTTTCACGTGATTCACATTACGATTTGTTATCCTAGTGTATCATTCCGACCACGTGGTACTAAACAGATGTCGAACTCCATACAGTTTGCAAGCTACATAAAGAGTACTAGCACTTTGATAATCCATCTAAATTCATGACAAATACTAGTATCACCCAACAGCCTATTCGACTTGTTGCACTTGTTTGTCTTTTATATCGGACGCCGCGGCGTTGGCTTTCGAATCACACGCCCATGTTTCATTAATTTGGTCACAATTTCGCAATAAATTTCTGCGTGTCTCGAAGCCTTAGTCTGAGTTCTGGTAGAAGATCCCGGAGGAGCTTTGCCCAGACTGTCGACTCTGAGTCGCGCCATGTGTATGAATTGAGATTAGATTCATGCTAAATAACACAATGTAGACACCATTTGTACCGTCTTGTTGCCAAACAAAACTTAGCTTTCAGGTTGGCAAACCAACCGGCGTTTACATGTATTCAGTCTGTCTCGCATTCAGTGGGATTACAGCATCTATAGTATCACTTTAATTGGAAGAAAACGCGACATCAGCGGCAGCCTTTAATGGGACCGGTGTTTTTCTAATCTTCCGACTTCTCTTCTGACGTTTCATGTGCCCGTAGTTTCCCCCCAGGGATGCCCGAGGCGACGGTATACCGACAGAGCACGGCCCTATAGAACTGTAAAGAAATTACTTCTAATCTGTTATGCCTTGTATGTGAATAGTCCGCATAACGGTATCTATTATCGCACGGTAAGCGATAAGGTACCGCCACAAGCACCGTAACTTTCCCGAGAAAAACATAAATTTTAAACAAGCTATCTTGTTTTACAATTTTGTTTGCAAATGCGTGCTCGTTGTGGGTACTGGAATACGATACCCGAAAAGCCGCTGACAAAGATAACCTTTTGGGTCAGTGTCGAGTTTTCTTTTAATGTGGTTATTAAAATTACATACACTTTTTTAATGTCATATCTAGTCTTCCACTAGAAAAACTACAAATCTGTAGTTTGTGTGGACTCACAATAGTCATGTGATGTACAACTTATTCAACATTGAAATGTCACATTATTGATAGAATGAAGTCAGAGTGTATTTTTTGATCGAGATTTATTGTATAAAAACACGCTGAACTCGGCTTAGATAATTCTGAATTTTAAGAGTGTTGATTATCGAGTTTCATATTTCTGTTGGAAAGCACAGGATGCAAAGAATGACCTCCCTCCCCCATCCCCCGGGAGCACCTCTGACGGTTTTTGATCCTACGCTAGCTGGTATATACCCCTTCCTAATTTATGACTTTGAGTCAATTATGCTAAAAATTCCGAAATCAGTCCTGTTAAATTTGTCAATATAGCTTATTTTTGCCATCAATTTTACCAAAAAAAAACCATAAGATTAAAACAACTTTTGAAAAAGAAAACGACAGCTGTTTTTAAATGTTATTCATATAAAACTGATATAGAAAAATTTAACTAACAAACTATTTGATCAAAACGCACGAGAGATACCCTGGAACAAAATTACAATATATCTGGAAACCCATGAAATTTTAGTTCGCTATATACGTTATATAACGCGTTGGTTTGTGTGCGTCTAACAAACTAACCAATACCACCCGTCTAATGGTTTCCCCGCCCATGTCTTTTAGGCGACTCAGAATTCTTGAAACACTGATAATTGAGATCTCTCCGGCGATTGTTTTCCAAATACATAAGACAATGACCGTCCTATTGCAATTAATTTGCCAAACACCAATTAAAACGCCATGATTGCTAGTGAGATCATCTCTAATGATCGTATATGATGAAACAACGCTTGGATATTCTTGCATCTTTTTAAGTACTTCTTATTTCAACAGTTTTAGTGCTGTATATAATGTGCCACATTGTTCTCAATGGTTGACCAAATTGAATCCTTGAAAACGCATTATGATTTAATTCTTTAAATTTAAATAAATGGATTATAAATAAACATTATTCTAACCCAGGAGATCGACTTAACACTGAACGGTGTTAGTATTGGCACGACTTCGGGTTGTCAATCGCCGTGAAGACCTCGCATGGACTAGTAAATCACTCAAGACAGTTATCTATAAAGACCGCAAATTGGAAAATAATTGTTTATTTGTTAAAGTGTTGTCAGTTTTAAGGATTTAAACTCCAAACATGTCAGAACAGGCCAAACTAACCTGAAATCGCAACATCCGTCATTAGCCATGTTTTCGCCCAGTGATTATTTCAAAACATTACGCCACTCTTCTAGTTAATTGCTTGACTGATTGTTAAATAAACGCTGAAATTACTAGTACCATGGCAATTTGGCAAGTCATATACCCATCTATTTACTACTATTTATAAGCATTTAAGCAGTTTAAATGAAACGAGTTTCTTTCTCTCCATTCCCCTCATTCGTCCCGTTCATAACCCATCGCACGGGATCAAAATACAAATAAACATGTTTTCTAAAGTGTCCGGTTCCGAGCCGCCACACTAGGATCTCATCCGTAATATAGTTGAACGGCAGATGTGCCGGTCTTTACAAACAATTCAAAGACTCGGGAAATACATATTCCCAAAAGGAAAATTCCGTGGACTTCTATTGCATTTATTGTATCTATCTATTTTTTTTAGCTCCATTCTTCGTTCCATGAGGCATTCTGCGAACGGACCACGCGAAGGTTGAAAAAAAAACGTTTTTCTTTTCTTTTCAATTAAAAAAGTGTTCTTAACTCGGGTAATTTTATTTTTATAGATGATTTATAGATTTATAGAAAATTTCGCTGTCGGGATTATAGACTCTGCTATTCGAATGGATCTGCCAGGCCTGTTGAGTTTGTCGACTAGAATGAGATTTAACAAAAATATCATTCTCAGTTATTGTAATACAACCTACATTTCATGTATAGTATCTATCTACGTGACGTCATCTACAGTTGTGTACGTCAGAATGAAACCAATTTTACTAATTGAAAAAGTGCTACCAAATACGATAATGTTAACGTAATACCATCTCTTCCCTGGTTATTAGTGGTATGTCCCAAAGCTAATGTTTCAAGTTTAACGTTTGACTTTATTGGTTGTCGCGCAGTGAAATTTAGCCCGGGAACTAGATCAGTCTTGATCGTATTTTCATATTATCGTAATATGTGGGATATATATATAGTACTCGTGCAACTGAAGTGTACATAGTGAGTTGGCACACCGGCTGACGCTCACTGCGGTTACAGAGCACGTACAGTTACCTACGCATGTACAGACGGTTCATATTGATCGTCTGTTGTTAATCATCAATATTGGAGTGTTCTCGAACCTTGTATCCCACCACTCACAAGCCCTGTCTGACAACAGTCGTTATGCATCAGTAGTTTCCCGCTCTATGAATGTTTAATTCCACGCTAGATTCCAATTAGTATAATTGTAGGACTTCTAGTTTCAGTTTACTGGTGTCGAGCAGCTTTCCCCCCCCCCTCGGACATAAGCATTTCTGTGAACGATTGAGGGTGTTTAAATTTAGTTAATTATTTAATTAAATGAGGATTCGATAACAATTTTAACAATTAGTCAGTGCAATTATATGGGACTGTCTTTAGTGTATATATTATTAAGATGTTTCATGATTAAAATAAAACAGTGTAAAAGCGTTTGTGAAGCTTTATCTCGTTAACCAGTATCGTGGAAAACCACAAGAATTAAAGTAATAGTCGCCATGGCCGGCACACGTTCTAGTTTACTCTAAACAATCAACGTAGTTTACTCGCGTTGTCGCATAGGACTCGCGTACGTCGTAATGTAACGACTGCGATACTCCATGATAATTTATGGTTATTGAAACTGACTACATGTATGTTTTCGATATATTTGAACATTTTTGTGTGCGCTAATTATGCTGAATGTGGATATATTTGATTTGTTCATTTATTTCCACCATGATCAACCAAATTTGAAATTTTGTAGTTGTTGCGGTATTGTCAATGCCCACTAAAAAACGAACATCGTGACTAGAGCGTCCCAGCCTGAACGAGGTCCCCTCAGAGCAGAGTGGTCTACTGTATACGAGGTCTTCTACTATATACGTGCTCCTCACACAGTACTGTGGCTCAATCAAGAACTATCCCTCCCATTCACGGCGTATTTTTCATCCCGCACGTTGCCAGGCGTAGTTTTAGAGGCCCCTGAAATAATAACTTATCCTTTTAGTGAAACTGAGTATGGCTTCAAGGATTTTATCTTGGCCTCGAAGAAAAGAAATCTAAACACTATGACGTGAAAGCGATTTCCTTGCTTGCAATTGTTTCACTCCGCCGCGATTCAAACGCTTTTAAAGAACAAAGTTGTTTTTATCAACAATCTCGCATAGAGTGGGCCTCTATGTTAATATTTATACGGCGTCCTCGAATACACGTTTGTGAGATAGATCACATTTAAACAGAGAAAGGAAATGTGCGTGAAGGAATCTAATACCGTCAAAGCGACATCAGAATAAATAGTTTTGGAAGCGGATCGGAAGAAAGAGAGTAGGCAACGAAAAGAGGTTTGCAAGAGATAACAACTTGCTCCCGGTTAAAGCAACAGACAAAAACCATCATGACAGAACCGTGTTGCAATATAGTAACAATGTATTAAATTGATAACAGAATGATTAAAATTTTAAATTTATATAAAAATAATACAATTATTATTATTCACTTTTATGGCCTATCCGCGTATGTCTATGGCCTACACTTGTTGAATTACTGGCATGGATTTGAAGACAGCAGCAAGATGTTCGTTATTATTTTTCAAGAACGGTCAGATGGCCCATAGTTTTATAAGATGTATTATAATTTCAAAGATTGTTAACTGCGGACTCGATAACGTGTCCGGATCCCGCCGAGAACTGCTATAGCCGTGACGGGTCATACAGAGCGTAGTCGCAAACGTTCAGCCGCCCCACAACCGATGATGTGTCGACTTGTCTACATCGCCTTGACTGCGCAAACCTTCGAACCTTCGCAAGAAAAAAAACATATTTAGAATACATTTGCGAAAGTAGGCTATTTTACACTCCCTTGAATTTAAAACTTATACTGAGACAGGAATAAAGCAAATGACATTTACGCGGTTATTTGTCACGTCCGAGGACACCGCAAATTAAAACGTTTCCTATTTATTTCGAAGTAACTCTGAAGGGGTGCCCAGACGGTGAAGCACTCCATAGACACGGGCAAACTCACCTTGATCACTAACATTCCAATCTCGTATGTTTACGCCTTAATCGACAATATCAACAAACGATCTTTGTTTGCAAACTACCGTGAGCATGATCAAAAAAACGCCGCAGACATTGATTAGGAGAAAATTCCATAACTGGAATGTACCGCCCTCATGTGCCTTCAATTGCATTTATAGCTCACAAATTAGGCTCCTAACAAAACACAATTATTTTACACTCGAAACTATTTAGAAAACAAATATTACACTAATTTGTCGTTGGTATATGCGAAGGTATTTTCACTACGGTAGGTGGTGGCGTTGGACGCATGTCCCGTCTTGTTTCCGTCAACACCGGCATAGTTTAGCTTTATAAAACACCACATATTTTCATCAATTACCAGGCTTGGGTTCAAAAGATGTTATTTTCATTTTATTATTTTTCCATAGAACGTTCCTCATTCCGCGCACCGAACAAACAGCCAGCTGCAAATGGAGTATATTCTAAGACGAGCCCATTTAACGGAGTGACATCCTCTTTGGGTCTGGACACCACGCCATTTGACATTCCAGAAGGTGAGCGGCTCACACAAAGTCTTATTCTACGTGATTTTCCGCTCTCTTTTAGAGCGACCTACAGTGAGTGGAATGTCACACGGGTAAAGCGCAACTGTCGTCGTGTTCGCTCATAGACCTTAGGCTGTATTCCAATATTGTTTTTTCGCGTTGAGGAATGCACTCTTTGAGCACACGTTTTTTTTTTTTTATTTCTTAAGCGATTTATATGTATTGGACTAGTTTCTAATATACGACACCAATTTGTAATAAAAAAATTAAAGTGCATTTTGTTTCTTGGGATACCAAATACTTATTATTGTGAAAGTATTTCACAAATATAGGAGTAAAAAATAATATATTCTGATTTGTAAATTTAAATGATAGAAATATAAGTTGAACATGGAAAATAAAAATAATGGACGTTGATATTTTAGGAAAGCAATGACGTCACATATGGTAAATATGTGACGTCATTTCTTTCCTAAATGATGCTCGACAAATGATTTTACTATTATATTCTAATTTTATACTAGTATATGTTTTGCTTTTCAACAGGGATAGCAATTTATCAAACAACGTTTGCTGGTTGTATGCACTACGGTGTTTTCTGCAATAAAGACGTCATCCCGAAAGGTACTCGGTTCGGTCCGTTCGTCGGCAGAACCGTTCACACTAGCGAAATTAAAACCAACGATGATAACACTCACATGTGGGAGGTACGTACTTGTTGCCCTAGCGCTTCTTTCTCGTATATGCCGCCCTCTAGCGGGAGTTTTCGGAAACTATTTAATTCTGTTTCTTAATATACCGGTAATTTTATTTTAATGTTTCAGATTTTCAAAGATGGGAAACTGAGTCATTTTATCGATGGTCGAGGAAGCTCTGGTAATTGGATGAGTTACGTTAACTGTGCTCGGTACGCTCAGGAACAGAATCTTCTTGCAATCCAGTCTGATGGTGAAATCATGTATGAGACATGCAAAGACATACCAAGGGTAGGAACCAACATGTCATTATCGAAATATATTCGTAGTTAACTTATGTGACTGGTTAAGTCTATTAGATGTTGTTTGCTTTTGTATCTAGTTAAAATTTGTTAAATAAATTGTGATTCTTTAGTCAAATATCGACATTATTCAGGCACATGATCAGTTGTATTTGTTGTCTCTTCAAAGCTTGTCATCAATTTCCAATTTGATTTACTCATACGAATGCTAATGCCTAGTTCAAGCTAGTTAAATATTGTTACATCTGGTTCATTCTAGTAAAATATCCAATGTTTTATCGGGTTTAGTCTGTTTCATACTTGTTATTTCTAGTTCAGGCTAGTTGAATATTGTTACATCTAGTTCATTCTAGTAAAATATCCAATGTTTTATCGGGTTTAGTCTGTTTCATACTTGTTATTTCTAGTTCAGGCTAGTTGAATATTGTTACATCTGGCTTATTCTAGTGCAATATCAATTGTTTTATCAGGTTTAGTCTATTTCATTCGTGTTATATCTAGCTCAGGCTAGTTAAATATGGTTTGTTCTAGTACATTATCCATTGTTTTTTTCAGGTTTAGTCTATTTCATTCGTATTATACCTAGAGTCCAGGCTAGTTTAATGTTGTTACATCTGGTTTATTCTAGTACAATATCATTCGTTTTATCAGTTTTAATCTGTTTCATTCGTGTTATATCTGGTTTAGTCGTAATGCTCTAGTTTAGTCCGGTTTACGCTTGTTATATGTAAAAACATGACGCCGCACTGTATGTACATACTTATTCACACAAGCAGCCATGAATAGTCGTAGTCATGGTTACTGTCTTTTCACCCCAGGGTCAAGAGTTGTTGGTTTGGTACGGAGATTGTTACCTCCAGTTCATGGGGATACCAGTGGCTTTAAAAGAGATGGCGGATGGGAATACAGTTGATGACAGCACAGCTGAGAGTAAGTAGTATTCTCATTAATTTAGAAAATGTAGTGATAAAAGGGAGAAACGTACATAGAAAATATATCGAAAAAATCTTTTTCCTATCACTTTTTCCTCTGAAAGACGTATTATTTTTAAACGACCTACAAGATTGCAAAGAATTGTGGGTAACCACTGATGCCAAACTGGGAATGATATTACATAACAATCGATTAATCATCAATCATCCAAATCAATCAATCTACCATCATTTTCTTTGCAGATAAAGAAGGCTACGCCTGCGAACGCTGTGGTAAAGTGTTTGCGTACAGATACTATCGTGACAAGCATTTAAAGTACACGCGATGTGTGGACCAAGGCGATCGTAAATTCCCATGCCATCTTTGTACTCGTTCGTTTGAGAAGAGGGATCGACTCAGGATACATATACTGCATGTACATGAGAAACACCGCCCTCACAAGTGCACAGTTTGTGGCAAATGCTTTTCACAGGTGAGTTTAAGCGCCCTCTACGATTCAAACAAAGTAGACTATTTTTTAGTTTCAAAACACATTGTGACAATATGAACATTTATTTAAAGCCGTCTTTACCTGTGTATACGTCAGATGGCCATAGCGTGTCATTGTTTACAAACAAGCGTCTACCCATGAGCCTTTGAGTTTTTAGCGTGTGTTGTTATCGTCGCCTGGGACTCAATTCCCACGATAGCGCAGATGACGACCCTCCCGCTTGAAATGCTGCGAGTTTTCATCCATGTTAATAATCATATTTTTTTCATTATTCTTCAGTCGTCAAGTTTGAATAAACACATGCGAGTTCACAGTGGAGAGAGACCGTACAAATGCGTCTATTGTAGCAAGGCCTTCACTGCATCCAGCATTCTAAGAACTCACATCAGACAACATAGTGGCGAGAAGCCGTTCAAGTGTAAACATTGTGGGAAGGCATTTGCATCGCACGCTGCGCATGACAGCCATGTAAGAAGGACGCACACTAAAGAGAAGCCATGCGTGTGTACGGTCTGTGGCAAAGCGTTTACACAGTCGTATGAACTGAAGTTTCACATGAATATGCACACGGGTTAGTAGGTACATAATGTCATCTGAAAATATTCAAACAAGTTTTGTGTTCATGTTTTGTTTCGTCTTGTATTGTGTGTCATAGTTGTCAACAACGTTATCACTATATACATGTACTAATATCATCATAGTTATTTCATGCGATCGATAGAAACGTGACCCAGTTCATCCAATCAGCACGCATAATTTGGGACATGGTCTGAAATACAAGTTTAACCAGGGTGAAAACTTTATGTTACGATATCGTACTTCTTATTGATAGACTGACTTCAAATTTCAATTTTTTTTCAGGGGACAAACCATATCAATGTAAAAAGTGTGGTCGCGGATTTTCTAGCCCGTCTTCACGTGATCGCCACTGTATACATTTTGATTGCTCGGCGTCCCAGGTGATAAAGTGTGTACGAAGAGACAGCAACGCTGGCAGCTTGGAGTCGACTACATCGTCACCAAGAAGTGATATCAGCGGAATCAGTGATTATCTCAGTAGCACGCCACGCGGTGGATATGATCCTGTCAGCGATGACGAAATAGACGTAGAAAGCATCGATTTCACAGGGTCTTATGCATGTATTCGTAATTCAATTTCAACTATGTAAAATAAACTCTATCACAAGAAGGTGATCATTATTTCTATGGGGAGGAGGTGTTCTGGCAAATCTGTAAAAGAAAACAGATATGCCAATCTGGGTAGATGAAGGATCGTGCAATGTATTGCAAAATGAAAAATGAAGATACTTAAAGCGCGGTGTTCGTCGCGCAGCGCGTGTTCGAATTTCATGTAAATAACAATGTATTTTACACGCGTTTCATACGTCGCTATGAGTCCATATCGAACAGGACGCGGCGTGACGACCACCGCCCTTTAAACTCCCTTAGTTATGCAATTCGCATACAGGGTGGATTGTTGTTGATGGACCCTCACAAAATATGTTATTTTGTACTTTTAAGTGTATTTCACCATCCTCTGGTGCACGATTCCAATTAGAAATAACTTAAATACTGAAATTGGAAATTGATTTAAAGTAAATTAATTTATTTGCAAAATTAATGACTATATTGTATATTCAAGAATTATGATAAAAATGTGTTAGTTTATTCATTTATATGTATTTTGTTCATTCAGAATAAGATTACACTTTCTTCATATCAATATTTAATTCCTAAACAATAACTCGAGCAACATTCTTAAATTTGTATATTATTTGCTGTTTTGATAGGTCAGACTGATTTGCATATCACGTGATGTAGTAGTAGCCAATCAGAGACCACATCTTGAACATCGATTATAATATATACCTACTCCCTAACATGCTGTAAATTGTCTACACTATGATATGCGCCCTCTAGCGACAGCTGCAAATTACAGAAACATATGCTGGTTAGCGGCGACTTTTTCCTTACACGCAAAACATATCATTGTCGCAATTGAGGGTGGCATGTCATAATTTTCTGTGGATTCTTTATGGTACGTAAAAACCCTCAATAATTAAAAAAAAATCAAGTAAAACATAAAAATAATTCAATTCAGGGCACCATTTTTCAAGGTAGTACCGGTACACAATGACTTGTAGTTTTTGAACAAGGTATTTCCAACCTTTAGACAGCAGGATCGGCCAGCTTTTTGCAATAAACTCTGTTACATTTTTGTTTTGTTTTATTTATTAAATTTTTGTATATAAAATATGGAGACTCTGCAGCTCTATAGCTGTGAGAAGTTTTTTTTATAATTATTCAATCTTTTTGCACATCATGACATGTAAATACATTTGGTGACCATACAAACAGATTGGAGTGGGGGTGGGGGGGGTTCAATTTATTTCGTTCGTCCACATATACTGACACTGAAAAGCTAGTCTATAATTAAGTGTTCAAGTTACCCGTACAGTTGGAGAAATTGTAATGTTTTGCTTTTTTTTTGCCAATTTTACTAACTTTACTTCTCAATACTTTATGTGACGACCCCAATGTAGTTATCCAATGAAAATCACCTGTAATGTAACCTTTGACCTCAGCTGTTACAGTTAACCAAAGTAGCTCCACCCACCAAACAATCAGGAAATAGGTTACAATTTGTGCCTAATAACCAATCAGGAAGCAATTTGCATATATCATTCAATATAAACCAATTGGGAAGTAGCTTATCAGTGACTATATTTGTAATTTTCTCCAACTCGCTTATATTGCAATAAATAGAATGGAATGTTTTTAAAGTATTTCTTCTAAATAAAGGTTAATAAAGACATTATCTAGTGTTATTTTAATATGTCCAAATTTGGGCATTGCATGTCAATCAAGGTAACGAACATTACTTATATGTGCTTATCTTTGTCAATATACAATATATCAAACAATGAATGTCAAGTTCAAAGTCAAGTTTAGAAACTTGCCTTGACTTATTTGGTACATCACTATTAAAACATGGAACACTCACCATAAATTCGAAATTGTTCAGATAAATATCAAGTCATGGGAGCCACATGTATTCTACAACAGACATATCAACTGAATGCAACATGAATGGACCCCTTCCCCCTTCTGTCGCTAACTTCACCAGTCTCGATTTACATTAGGTTCTCTTCGCTTTATTTGTCGGTCTCAATTTTCAGTGTAACAAACACAGCAACAAGAGGGCATCTGTCGATATTTGGACATGATTAGAAAGCTGGATTGACCAATTATCGGATTTAATGGGTCACTGCCTTTGCAAGCACTCACCAGAACATATTTGACGAAGTAGTTTTGACTTTCCAGCAACTTTCATAAAGGAACATATATAATAATAGCAGAATAATATGACTTCGCCCTGATGTTAATGGGATATGGACAATTTTTTTATTCATTTACATCGAACCGAGAGCGAAAATTACTTCCACTGGTTACAAAGATCTATGCAAGGCATATCATTCTGTCAAATTATTTTTCGTGTTTTAGCAGCGTGAAAACAATCACTGCGAGCCCATTTAATCTCCCTTACTCAAATATGAAGCATATTTTCAGGATTTCAGTTTCAATTAAAATTAAAAAACAAATCGAAGGAGTGTGCAATAATGAATATAGAAATTAATTTCTACAATAGTGAATCACAAAGACACAAGTTGAAACCCAAATGATGTATTTTAGAAAACAGACATCCGAGTCAAAAGACTGCCTTCCATCAAACACCCCCCCTCCTACACACAATGTCAGTGAAGACACACACTATAAGTGTCAAAGTTCATTCAATATATTCATTTAGAAATGCAGGACAGAACATTCCACATTGGAGACGACGGGAGTTGTCACCCTAAGACCATACACTGATACAGGCCTCTTGCAGCCGACAACATTGACCCGACAGCGTGTTTACTTTCGGTGAATGAAAAAGATTTGTATTCTTACCCTCCTCAAATTTTTTCTTCAGATTTAGATGTTTCAGAAAATCGAGCCCTGGGGCTTAGAAATCCACGGAATTCCGCGGAAAATTCTCATCCCTGTATATGCGAACGTAACACACACTATTGGATGTCATAAGCGCCTTGAGAAATACACTATGTTTATCAGTCAATTTGAAATTTTCCATATCCATGCAAGCTCCATTGTTTACCATTCATTTTTTGTTCTAACTATGATCAATAGATATTACTAGCATTATAGCTAGGCATTACTAGCATATAGCATGAGGAACTTCACATATATTTCACACTAGGACTGAAACAGATACAAACAATATATGCGATCTGTACAAATTTGACTGTCCCATGTAGAAATGTAATTATTGTGGGTTTTTTTAATTGAATTTAATAACACTATTTGAATATGCTGCACATCAAATCCCAATGTCTACATCAACATTGGTGATATGCACGGATAATATTTTGAAATCCTTCTAACATTTCAAAACTACCTGTACTACTATAATTCTAGATACAATGAGAATATAAATTTACATCTCTGCTGTGTGAACACTATAAAATGAAGAAATACAAATTATTTCATACAATAGCATTAGATATTCTATATGAAACTTGAATATCATGACATAATTTAGATCTGAATAATAATACTTCATATTACAATGAAAAAAAAAATAACAATTTTACAAAATAATGTGAATATTTCAACTGGTGGAGCTGGGTATAGTTGGGTAACTCAAGAAATGCCTACTGTGGAGCTGGGTATACTTGGGTAACTCAAGAAATGCCTACTGTGGAGCTGGGTATATCGGTACTTGGGTAACTCAAGAAATGCCTACTGTGGAAGCTGGGTATACTTGGGTAACTCAAGAAATGCCTACTTTGGAGCTGGGTACACTTGGGTAACTCCAGAAAAGACTACTGATGAAGCTGGGTAAAATTGGGCACCTCAAGATATTTTTACTTCATTCTGAAATGTCTATTGTAGAGCTGGGTTAACATGGATAACTCCAGATGTTTTCAGATCCAGATTTTCTGTGGGTAGAATTCGAACCTCACAAATACGTGTGATCAGTTTTGCTTCTGACCTACTGACATAAAAATCTATATTCGTTTAAAAAAAAACAATCAAATGAGCTAGAATATAATATAATCAATAATCTGGATGGAAGTGTATCTCAGGGACTATAAAAGGGATTACTTGGATCTAGCTGTTTCTCATCTTCCTCAAATGGATTATTACTTTCTTGTTCAAATGGGTTTTTGCTTTCCTCAAATGGATTAGTTGGTTCTCCAGTTAAGAATGGATTAAGGTGATCAGGAGTTCGTTGCGGTGTTGGCTTAGGAGCAACTCTATTACTGACTGTCGCTTGACGATTTTCAAATAGTTTCGGTTTCTCGCTAGGTTGGACAAGAGCTTTACCCCTATTTGTAGGTGGTGTGCGGCTGACAGGCGGTGTGCGGGCAGCAGGAGCTATGCGGCTGCTAGGTGGTGTGTGATGTGGCACAGGTTGCGGCTTGGCAGCTCGCTTGCTACTATCAAATGCAGCAACATGCTCTGTAGGTTTTGCTGTGTGTCTACTGCTCTCAAACGATGATGCCACGTGGTCGGATGATTTAGTTGAGCGCTTGCTGGTTTCAATTGACATGACAGGATCTTTGGATTTAGAATGCCTAATCCCATCAAGAGATGTTAGAGGTTCTGTCTGATTGCGACTACTCTCAAACGGAGAAACGTTATCAGTTCTTCTGACGGCTGGGAATGGATTGATTGGTTGGCTTTGTTTATGTCCCATCAGCTGATCACGTTGAAGGGTGGGGTCGATTACAACTCTCGTTGGAGCAGGTTTCTTCTTCACTGGCATTGAGTCAGTCAAAAGAGTCACCTACAAGAAAACAAAGACACATACAGTAAATAAAGAGAATATCTGTGTGAGAACATCTATGGGTAAACAGAGACCACATACAGTAAAATACAGAGAACACTTATGGGAGAACTAACTAACAGAGATCCCACATGCACATACAATAACTACAAATAAGGTAGAGAAAAACCATAATCTAGAATTGATGTTATGACATCCAATTTGCATAAATCTGAATGGTAATGCGATACATGGATGCATGGAATGTCACATAGATTCTAGGCGTTAGTGGATAGTTAGGTATTTATATTTACGTTCTCCACCATTACTACGTATAAAAAATTGTGAACATTGAACACCTGGTATACTGACAATTCATCCAATCACAGTTAGACATTTATATTTACATTCTCCACCATTACCACGTATAAAAAATTGTGAATATTGAACACCTGGTATACTGACAATTCATCCAATCACAGTTAGACATTTATATTTACATTCTCCACCATTACCACGTATAAAAAATTGTGAACATTGAACACCTGGTATACTGACAATTCATCCAATCACAGTTAGACATTTATATTTACATTCTCCACCATTACCACGTATAAAAAATTGTGAATATTGAACACCTGGTATACTGACATTTTATCTAATCACAGTTAAACATTTATACTTGCATCGCCATATATGGAAGTCAAATTTTAAATGTACCGTAACCTTATCACAATTCTACTTCAATCCTGAACAATTAAAACCAAAACAAAATTCCTCTAAAATGACTACCGGTAACTGACACCAGGTGGTAAGTTTTCTGCGTTACATCATAAAACGTCTTGCCTTAATTCTTCAGAAATTTTAAAACCACTTTGTTATAAATTCTGGTTTCTTAAGAAGGAAAAACAAAAGTTATATTTCCAAACCAAATCAAGCCATCAAAACAATATTTAATTTGGCATTTATGAATAAAAGTCTGCAATCAATTACTGAGTAAAGAAAAGAGCTTTCTGATAAAATGTTTTTGTGCCAGACAACAGAATTATGACAAAGAGTGTAACTGTTGGTGCAATTTAAACTGTACATATATGTACATACACAGACATTAATAGACCCTCAGAACCAATGTCGCATTAGTGAATGAGAAATGTCTTTCCTGTATGGCACACTCACCCAGGGAACAGACCAATTCTTTTAGTGTTTTGTCCCAAGTTGGACAAAGCACTAACTTCTGATTAGAAATATTAAGACTGGATAATTGCTACTTATGTAAATTGAGCGCCTATTATGTCCAATGTATGTACCAAGTTTGAACAAAATCCATCTGTAAACAGCAGAGATCCATTTCCATAATAACAGAAACGCTTGATTATTTTTAGCACCCTCAGCCATTTTGAACCAGATCATAAAACGAGTAGACGTGGATATGTATCCCAAGATGTATGATGTAATTGTGAAGTTTGAATGTGATTGGACCAGGCATGTCAGCGATACAGGTGGTCGCACATACACACATCACAGAGATCAAAACATAAGTCCCTATTTTTGGACAGTTTTCGAACTGAAACTAATAATAATTATAAAATATTAAATTTATGGGTAAAGGAGAAAAAAATGTTGGAAGAGGGGGGGGGGCAAGATTAATGGTTCTCTGTTCATGATGAAATTCATCTACACAACGATTGTCCTAATGTAGTAACATTTGTATCACTACATTGAATCACAGCTAAAACAGTAAAAGCATTTATGTTAAATGGGATTTAATTTAACTTTTTGTTATAATATTCACTGCAGCAGTTCACAAATTCACACATTCTTGAGTTATTTATATTTTTCATGTTAAAGCCTGGTAGTCTCATATAAACAAATATGGCGACTTTGACTGTTGCGCAGATCAAAGAGTACGAACTGAGACGTTTCCAAGCTTTAATTAGGTAATTTTCATGTGATTGGAAGGTATCGAAAGAGTCACCGGCGGTAATCAGTGCAAGTCGCGCCCAGGTCAAACCTCATACTTGTGATTTCCATTTGAAGAGCGCATTGTATTGTGGAAAAATCAATATTTATCAACACAAATGTCGCACATACACAGCGCGACGACTACCGCGCTTTAATTTAATTTATGGAATTTGAAGCAAAGTGAGTAATTAATGCAAGCACTTTGGATTTCAACTACACAAATAATATTGGTGTTGCACAGGTCGTGTGGGACCCATATTGGACAGTACATAGAATGTGACACTTAAGTCCCAGTCATTGTACATAATCAAATGACTGATGGAAGAGCTGCATAGTAGGCTCCAAACAAGCCTACTGAAATTAGAAAGTAGGCATGTAAGAAAGACTTATTACCTTGTTGAAAACACCTCTTCCAAAATAGTCGGCTACAACAGAGAAGCCATCAGTTGCTCTATCCAGCTATAAGAAAAAGTTACAAAAAATGATTTAAAAAAATCAGGGATTAAAATTCGAGATGTGGTGTATTCGGCTTCGCTCGGGAAAGTACGGCCGCAGGATACATCGCATCACTCGTGAAAATGACTTCCATACGCAACGAAAGCCACGGGGAGGGTGTGGGGTTCTGTCATATTACAATACATCATTGCCCATAAACTACTGTAGAATACTTTATTGAAGGGATGCTTCGGTGAAAATAAAATCCAGCGAATATACCTTTTCTCCCATATTTCACATTCAACATATAAAAAATCAGTGAAAATAAATCCCATACAAAACACATTTCAGTGAAAACTAATTCCAGCTAAAATGAAGTACGGTATTTTACAGTAATAACAATATACCAATGTTCAAAACTATAACTCTACACCACAATTACATAATTTTTTGTTTTCAATTAAAAAATTTTGTATTAATTTGTTTAAAAAAAAAACATTTGTAGAATGTTTCACCACAACTTTTGAAAACCAAGATGTTTACCTGGTGATGAAACTGTTCATGTAAGTCCTTGCTGTGTTCCTGTGCGCGGATGATATCCAAGACCTTCCTATTTTCAGACATGCAAGCCGGACACTCTGATTCACTCTCAGCGTAACCTTCAAAACAACTATTTGATAAGGAAATAACATTTTTTTCATTTTAATATTAAAGTATGGCTTTAGTGCATCATGGGAAATGTAATATGAATGGCTCACCCATCATTATTATTATTTTCAGCCTAAGATTCACAAGGTAAACAATCCTGGTAGACCCATTGTCTCAGCATGTAATTGTCAGACTGAGCACATAGCTCGATATTTGGATTCAATGTTGAGACCAATTGTTGCGTCACAGCCTACGTATGTTCAGGATACTAATGATGCACTTAGGAAACTAGAGTTATTTCGTTTCACACCGGATAAACCCAGATTTTTATTTTCTATGGATGTAAAATCACTTTATACATCTATCCCGCACACTGATGGACTGTTGGCTTTACAGCATTTTCTGAATAAAAGGGCAGTTAAGGATCCTCCTACGTTTGTGTTGATGCGCCTAGCGGAATTAGTTTTGAACGGGAATTGTTTTTCTTTTAATGGAAAACATTATATACAGAAACGAGGTGTGGCTATGGGCAGTTGTTTTGGTCCGAGCTATGCATGTTTATAAATGTCATATCAAGAGTTAATTTTTTCGTCCTTTCAAGGCACTAAACCTGAATTTTATGTCAGGTACATTGATGATGGCTTTGGTGCCGTGTCAAGCAGTCGGGATGAGTTATTACAGTTCATTGACTATGTTAACAACTTTAATCCCGCCATACAATACACACATGAGATATCAGAAATAACACTACCATTTCTCGATATTTCTACTAAGGTAGATGGTGATCGGATTTCTACATCAATTTACACAAAACCTACTGATTCACATTGTTATTTACAGTATGAATCATCACATCCTACTAGAATGAAGGACTCCATACCTTACTCACAGTTACTCCGGGTACGTCGTATTTGCAGCGATGATACTGATTTCCGTAACCAGGCGAGGAATTTATGTAATTATTTCAAGAAACGGGGTTATCCTCGTAATGTCACTGGGAAAGCATTGGCCAAGGTTGTGTCAATGTCAAGAACGGATTGTATTGGATCTACAGTTTCCCGTGACAATCAGGATCGTGTAATTTTGGCACTTACGTACCATCCTTTAAATGTCAGGAGTAAAAACATTATGTACAAACATTTTCACATTTTACAGACCAGCGAGGAGACAAGTTCTACGTTTCCACTGATGCCTACTACTGCCTGGCGCCGTGACACTAATTTAAGGAGGTTACATGTATTGGTGCATACGGGTGAAATGGGAGACCCTGAGAAATATGGTT
The DNA here is from genome assembly GCF_978046115.1 of Saccoglossus kowalevskii. NCBI lineage: Eukaryota > Metazoa > Hemichordata > Enteropneusta > Harrimaniidae > Saccoglossus > Saccoglossus kowalevskii. Next base: position 10,705,146 of record NC_140654.1, read on the forward strand.
CTGTCCTGTGTAATCGTCCTAGGTGTAATACTTGTCCTTTTATTACAGACTCTAATCGTATATTTGGTCCCAAGGGAGATGTTGAGGTCAAATATCCGTTCAGTTGTATCACTATGAATGTTGTATATTGCATTTAATGTATTAAATGCGGGAAACTTTATATTGGTTCTACAGCTCGTCGATTGGGTGATCGGTTTGCTGAGCATCTACGGCAAACTAGACAGAAAAATCGTTATTATCCGGTTTCACTTCATTTTAATTCTAGTGGACATAATATTACAGATATGTCTATTTCTGGTGTATGTGTTGTCAATGGCAATGAAAATCAGCTCAGGCGTGTCGAGGAGGAAACTATATTCCGCCTTGAAACTAAAGAACCCCATGGAATAAACAAACAGTTCAACTCATTTGTTGAGCTCACTACCTAAGGCGCGTTATTTGTTCTATTGTGGATTTTTTTGTGATTCTAATTTATAGTTCATGCGCGTTCTTACGTTTCTATGTTCTACCTGTACGTTGTAACATTTTCTTCTATGCTATCGATAAAGAGCCATTGCTCGAAACGTCTAGCTATTTTTAATAGTTATTTAGGACTACGATTACCATATATTATCTTCTATTTATCATTATTATTATGACTGTATACAAATTTTATCACATGTTGTAACCTCCTGGTAAAGTTTTTTCTCATTAATTTTGGCTATCAGTGAAGGCTCTTAGCATGTCATGTGTTAATTCTACATACTAACATCTTATATACACCATTATTGTTCAGATTACATTGGATTTGAAAAAAAAAAGCGATTGACAGTCATTTTGAAGAATTGTATGGCAGTTTATTATACCAATAATATGCTAGTTTAATATATCTTTGTACACTGATACGCAGATCCTATTCTGTAAGAGCTACGCCATGTAGAGATCAATCAAATTTCCAGAACAATGTAAATTTCCTGTCATTCAAATCTATGAAAAGTAAGTAGACAGGTATAGTTATGGAGAAGGATTTGAGTGCGGTGGTATTCACTACAGCTATAAGATAATATAAAACACATTGAAATACCTACATGCCATTTTAGCAAATTTGACTCAATACATGAATTAACAAAATCTTAATTTAGCTAAAAAGCCAACAATCTCATTGTGAGAATATACTTTATTCTAAATTAGCAACATCTTGAATTAGCGAAATAACAGATTAACTAAATTCGCTAAAATGACATGTTTTCCAGTATGTTATAAATATTTTGCAAATATACAAGGACACTGAAAGAAGTGATTCTGTCATCATCTTGCAATTCAACTACATGCGAGTTGTATGGCCATATCTTATAAGTTCTGGATATTAGAGATGGTAAATTTAATCAGAATTCAATACTCACTGTTGATGGTAGGAATGTTGACACAAGAAATGCACAGAAGGCAATTCTAATGGGTGATTACAAACACTGCATTTAGACACTTGAAAAATCTTTGCACTGAAAGACACAAGCACTGACTGCTTAAATTTAATAGCACAGATTGCTGACGCAGAATGTTAACAGCACAGATTGCTGACGCAGAATGTTAACAGCACAGACTGCTGACACAGAATGTTAACAGCACAGATTGCTGACGCAGAATGTTAACAGCACAGACTGCTGACACAGAATGTTAACAGCACAGACTGCTGACACAGAATGTTAACAGCACAGACTGCTGACACAGAATGTTAACAGCACAGACTGCTGACACAGAATGTTAACAGCACAGACTGCTGACACAGAATGTTAACAGCACAGACTGCTGACACAGAATGTTAACAGCACAGATTGCTGACACGGAATGTTAACAGCACAGACTGCTGACACGGAATGTTAACAGCACAGATTGCTGACACAGAATGTTAACAGCACAGATTGCTGACACAGAATGTTAACAGCACAGACTGCTGACACAGAATGTTAACAGCACAGACTGCTGACACAGAATGTTAACAGCACAGATTGCTGACACAGAATGTTAACAGCACAGACTGCTGACACAGAATGTTAACAGCACAGACTGCTGACACAGAATGTTAACAGCACAGATTGCTGACACAGAATGTTAACAGCACAGATTGCTGACACAGAATGTTAACAGCACAGATTGCTGACACAGAATGTTAACAGCACAGATTGCTAACACAAAATGTTAACAGCAAAGATTAGTAAAATAGAATGTAATGGCAGACTGCTAACATAGATTGTTAACATAGCTTGCAAAACAATTATAATTATTGTAGCATACATTAAGCAAAGCTAGGAGGATACACACAATTAAATATAACAACCATATTAGCTCTATCAATAGCATGTCTCCAATAAAAGCAACATACCGTAAACCAAATATTGTACTTATTGTGCACTATAAAACCAATTGAACATAACTTATTTTTACAATAGACAGACCTCCACCATAAGTGTACTTGTTCTTAATAGACATACAAACTTCCAAGCACTAGTTTACTAAATTATTACCTTGATTTCAATTCTTCTATTTGGCTCCTCATCTTCTGAGTTTCATCTTTATATTGTTTAATAAGCCGTTCATCTTCAGCAATCTGGTCGTTCTCCAGCTGTAGACGACGAACTATATAGTCCTAAATCACAGGGTCAAAGTAATGTAAATCATAAAATGAACAAATAATTTTTCATAATAATAATATATAGGAATGTATATGTCTCACGAGTATTTGCATTTATTTATTAATTATCTTGTAGATGTACAAAATGGCAAATCAAGTAAGGGTCACCTGAGTCAAACCTGGGTTAACCCGGCCTGCCCTTTCCTGCCCTATTCAGACCTACAATATGCAAATTAGTAGTAGGTTTGAACCTAACCTCTGGATTAACTGCCCATTAACGCCCCCACTGAAAACAAACAACAAAGAAGACAGACTTAGGGAAACCTAGGTTTTTCTTACAATACTGTTTCAGCCAGGTTTCAGTAAAAAAAAAAAATAAGATGTATACTATGGAGCTCCATGTTCATACTGAGTGTTATATTTTGAAGTGTTAAGAATTACAGCAGTGATTTTTTTTTCTTTGCAAGTCTTGTACATGTAAATGCTAATAAAAAACAAACTTGCATTTGTTTCACAAATCTATTTACATCATGTCATTTATAAGTGTGATGAAAATTATATTCATTTATTTCTGTGATTGGTAATAATAATCAGTTTCCCACAACTTACATTTTGGTACAAGTCAATACAATTGTTATTGTTATTCAATTTATCTGGAATTAATTACAGACGTGATGGTTTGTTATATTTAGTCATTAAATGTGAATCAATTAAGTGATACATAAACCCTCTCTATTGTGATATATATGGTAAATTAATGTTTGAAACGGAACAGGAAATCAAAGAAAGCTTAGAAAGAACTCCCATGTGCTGAGAGTATTGGAGACACATTAAATATAATTCGAAATTACTTAGCTGAAAACTAATTATGCAAATCAGAAAATTAATATGACCAGATTTGAGTGTAAAACTAATGAGGTCTGCGCAATGTAACAGAAAATCTATGTCTCCAAGTTTAATTGAAATGTGATTAGAACCAAAAAATTATGAATTATTATGCTTATTAGGGAATTAATATGAACAGATTTTTACCCCAAACTAATTAGGTTTGTACATTGTCCTAGAGCATCTTTATACTAAGTTTCATTGAAATGGAATAATTAGTACCGTGAAAACTCCAAAATTTCGACCCCTCTAAAAATTCGATCGCCTATTTATTTGCCGGGTTTCGGTGTTTTATTTACCTCCAAATTTTCGATTCCACTAAAAATTGACGACTCATTCTTATTCGAAAATTGCGACCAGTTTTAGTTTTCCCACAAACGAAAAAAAAACGATGTGAGCGTTCAAACGGGACCTTCCTCGAAGGCATGAATCCGGGTTTCTGATTGACTGAGAGATTTTTATTTTATTGGTAACGAAAATATATTCTAAATAAACGAAGTTTCAAATAAAAACGAACACAAAAATCTCGGCATGCTGCGTTTCTGAATTGTTGATTATTACTGTACTCAGTAGTGATTATAATAATGTACACAAAATAAATTTGTTGAATGGTTATGAAATACAAATAAAAGTAAGCGAATGATTCCGGTCTCGTATAAACGTTTGATGCTGTAGGATATCCGCCATGTTCTCTTAGGTCAAATAGGTCAAATCGCTAATTAACCAATCAAAAAGCTGGATGATGTCAACGTGTTCAAATTACCATAGCTTATTTAAATATGTTAATGTTATTGAACGCAATGCGGAAGAGATTGGTGTTGTAGTACGATGTTTTGGCTTGGATTTTGATGCGAAAACGGCATGATTTTTTTTAAATAAAAAAATTTGTTGTTTTTAAAAAATAAACTGGTCATCTGAAGAATAATTTAACATTGTTCACAGTGATAACAGCTCATTCTCGAAAGGAAGCTTACCCGCTCACGCTAGTCACGATAAAAATCATACACATGTACTCTTGAATAGACAAACGTCAATGACTACGGTAAAACTTAGACTCTATTTTAGCCGGCAGGATTGATTGAAATGTCCGAAAAATGACGCCAAAATACACCTTAAAAGTCCCATTTTATTTTCTTAAATCCCATTTTATTTTTTAATCCAAGGGCGAATTTACGGCAGAATTTGGTCCCTCAAATAAGGGACACGTGAGCTTTGATTCTAACCGAATACATTGCACTGGGTCGGGGAGATAGTTTGCTAAACTTCCATGCATCTTTTGTCCAATGGGTACCTGTACTTCGAACATTCGCAAGTTTTTCTAGGTAGTGCGAGACAGCTTTGTCTTTTGACCTATTAGTTTTGTGCTGACCTCTTCTCCGCGTCTTGATGTTTTGTTTTGCTTGTCATAATACTCACCGATTGATGACTTTGTTTAGATTTTGAGTTACAACTCGGCCACGACCTTTGCTTTTACCGTGAAACATGAGGAAGTTTACGTCAATTGACGGACATTGCATTTTTTAAAAACTAATGAAGCACACTGTCTATCATCCCCATTTTTTCATTTGCTGATTTCTATTCTGAAAAATTCGACCGTCCGAAAATGCACCTTAATTTTGACTCTAAAAACACGTCACATATCTAACACCAATTATTTAAAACTGGTCGAAATTTTGGAGTTTTTACGGTACTTTAGATATCAGTGTGAAAGCTTAAAATTGGTTAATTATGCAAATTAGGTAATTAATATGTACAGATTTTAACCCACAATTATTCAGGTCTGTCTATTGTCCTACAGCATCCATGTACATTCATTGATATGTGATGTATAGTACCTGAGATATCAGTGTGAAAGTTGGTTAATTATGCAAATTAGGTGATTAATATGCACAAATATTTACCGGAAACTAATTGGGTCTGCATAATTCTAGATTCATTGAAATGTGATGATTAGTACTTTAGATATCAGTAGAAAAGCTGAAAATTAATTATGCAAATTAGGTAATTAATATGCACAATTATTTACCCTAAAACTAATCAGGTCTCTGCATAGTCCTAAAGGATCTATGTACCAAGTTTCATTGAAATGCGATGATTAGTACTTGAGATACCCGTGGAAAAGCTGAAAATTAACTAATTATGCAAATTAGGTGATTAATATGCACAAATATTTATCGAAAACAATCAATCTCTGCATAGTTCTTGAGTATGTAAGTACCAAGTTTCATTGAAATGTAATGCTAACTACTTATATCAAATGCTGAAAATTAATTAATTATGCAAATTAGGTAATTAATATGTACTGATATTACCATAAAAACTATCAGGTCTGTGCAGTGTCGTATGACATCTATGTACCAAGTTTCATTGAAATGTGATGATTAGTACTTGAGATATCAGTGGAAAAACCGAAAATTGACTAATCATTATGCAAATTAGGTAATTAGTGTCCACGGATTATTACCAAAAACTAATCAAAACCTAGCATTAGTTCAGAGCATCTATGTACCAAGTTTCATCAAAATCCAATGAGTGGTTGTTTAGATATCAGTGGAACAGTCATGGAACCACTAAAAAATAGCTAATTATCATGCAAATTAGGTAATTAATATGCACGGATTTTTACCAAAAATTAATCAAATCTGCGCATATGTTCAGAGCATCTATGTACCAAGTTTCATCAAAATCCAATGAGTGGTTCTTTAGATATCAGTGGAACAGTCATAGAACAGCTAAAAATTAGCTAATTATCATGCAAATTAGGTAATTAACGAGCATGGATTTTTACCAAAACCTAATCAAATCTGCGCATTGGCCCAGAGCATCTATGCTCCAAGTTTCATCAAAAACCGATGTATGGTTCTTGAGATAGCAGTGGAACAGTCGGACACACATACACACACACACACATACACACATACACACATACACACATACACACATACACACACACATACAGACACACTAACTGCAAAGACTCCCATTTTGTGCTTCGCACATGGGAGTCAAAAAATGCACTAGAATTTTAATGAGCAGCTTCTTAGGATAAATTACTTGCGTTATATATATATTTGGCATAGTCAGTAAAATATGTTTATCCATGGAGCGAACTGGTACATTTTGTCTGCAACAAGTACGGTCAGTTTTGTGTCCATGTCAGTTCATAAATTCATAGAACACATTTTTTGGTTAAGTTTGTAAAGTCTGTGAGACTGTGATTTATCAAAATATGATGAAAGTATTAAATCGATAATGGCAACATTGTTTTCTACGAAGGCATTTGAAAACCACTCTCCCTCTATCACAGTGTCAAAACTAAAGTCGGGGCTAACGCTACAACTCCGGCGCTACGACCACAGTAACATTGTCACCTGATGGCATTGTGGGGAAATTACAGGTATTTACCGCTGCCGATATATTACTTTTCTGTGACAAAATGCACACATTTCGAACCCCCGGTTAATTAAAAATAAAGGATTATTTTAGAAAATACATCAAAGCACAGTGCCTTGAGGAACTGTGGGCGAAGTAGGCAGCGAGGTGTTGTTTTTAAACACCGCAGAAAATCATGCACTCAACACAGCCATCTTGTTACCTCAATCGGAATTTCTCCTTGTCACCCAGCATGCATCGATTGCAATGTCGCAACGTGCACTGTGTCGCCTTGGGCGACGGTCTTAGGTACAAGACACTCTATGAATAAGGTATTTTCAGAGGTCAGGGTTCGTTTTTTATAAGCAGTCTTGTCTGCAGATGAATAGCCGTAAATAATCAGCGCAAGTCCATTTAATTTAATTCTCTGTTTTGATACTTCGTGTCACTGGCAATTGAATAAGAAAAACTGCAAATAACCGATGTGCAGCAAATCGAAATAAATTTTCATGGCGTACGCTGCATTTGTTTTCCCGGATTTTGCGATGCTGCACTCCTGAATGAACTTTTTGAAAATTGAACGCGCAACAGTAGTAAAGGCTTGAACACAGTAGCCTAAGTCTCAAGTGCAACTTTGTATCAACAAATGTTCGTCTTCTGATACTTATTAGCTGTCAGGAACACATATCAATTGTCCAGCCCAATGAAAAGTCTGATTCACGTCCTCTGCTCAATTTGCGACTCGAGCATAACAGTTTATCAAAACAAAATAATTTATTCAGCACGCTGTTCACCGATATATGAAAGAGTGTTTTTTTTAGGCAAGACACACGGTAAAATGACTACTGTACACCAATAAATGGACACATTTTAGAGACAAATATCTAGTCTTCAAAAAGCAATGTAAACTCTGTCAATCCTAAAAATAAACAACAGCTTGAATGAGGTGTGAATGAAATCGGTTCGAATCGCAGTTTTTTATGCAAATTCGTGCGGTCATCCTGAACCGCACTGTCTATTGTTTAAACTTCCAAACCGCAAAACTGGGTTTTGTTCGGACGGTTTAGGGCGGTTTGGGTTTTCGTAAGTTTGACCTGCATGTTTGAATATATGAGATCACCCCCAAGTCATAGTTGGGTGACTCCATGCTATACCCACAGACTTCATGTAAAACTAATATGGGGTATAAAGTGTTCAAGTATATATGCATGGTAGACACATAACCTGTGAACAAGAGGGTTTAACATCAGGTGACTACGATCAGTCTAGGAATGTGACAAATCTTATGAACCAATGTATCTACTCATGCCAGAAGAGTGCAAATGCTAGATTTTCGGGAATTTCAAATGGCCATTCGTCAGCCATGTTGAATCAAACTGTGATAGAAATACATTGGCATCAAGATCTGTGTTTGGAATGCCAAAAATGGATGGTTTTTGTTTTATTTTTAACACTAAAATGATTTATATGCACATGTCAGTATTTGTATGTATGTTTGAAGTTTGAATGTCGTGTTATCAGTAAAGCTATATGAATCAGTTTGAACAAAATCAGTTCACTTATGCCAGAGATCCTGTTTCAGCCATCTTGAATCAGATAACATGATGTTATTTATGTGTTTGACCGAGATCAGTTCAATCGTATAATCACATATTATCATACTGTAAAATACTTTATTTTCGCTTGGAATTAATATTTGCTATTTTTGCTTAAGGAGTGATTCAGTGAAAATAAAATCCAGCAAATATATATTTTTTTCCTATTTTTTACATACAACTCGCCAAGTGAAATCAGTAAAATCAGTGAAAATAAATTTCATACAAAACATCCAAAACGTCTTTCCAGCGAAAATTAATTCCAGCTAAAATAATGTATTTTACAGTATTAGTTTTTCAGCAATATCTGAAATACAAGTGATATGCCATTTTATACATTATCATGTACTTATGTCCGACTTCACTAATAATACTTACTTTAACCACAGACAGAGTAGCAGTTGAATTGTGTGCCAATGTTTGTATCACCAGTAGCGGTGGCAAGAGATTCTTTTTATCAATATGTGATAAAACCTCCATGATTTGAGGTTTACAGTCCTCCTCTTTACCAGCAAAGTAAGACAAAGCCTGCACCCACAAACTCGGATCTTGTTGTCTGACAAACAAAGGAAGATGAAAAAAGTTAATTTCCCAGTGGAACATTTATTTTTGTTGTAATTTTTTATTTTTATATTTATTTCATATTTATTTATCAGTGAAAATAGTGGACGTAAAAAGGGCCATGTTACAAGTGCTTGACCCAGGCCATGTGACCTGACACAGGACAACATGACAGGTGACCTGACACAGGACAGGTGACCTGACACAGGACAGGTGACCTGACACAGGCCATGGTGACATGACATATTACTACACACTAATTTGGTAATAATATTAATTTTGTCAGATTTCATCTGTGCTCTGTGAAGATGAAAACAGTATGCCTTTCAATGTTAACCAATCATAGTAATGAGCCTACGACCTTTTCTGTAATAAAGCATCTAAACCTAGAAATTAACATAATAAATAAACATAGCGTAACTATTAAAACTTAGCCAATTGAGAATCTAGATTAAACAATGAATGGAAGCAACTTTATTCAGATTTTCAGAAATACACACAGTATGAAACAACCATTTTAGTGTATAATAACGCTGCAAATAAAGCGGTAGCATCACTGAAGCGAAGCTAGGTGAACACAAACGAAAATGACTGATGCCACTTCGTAGCAAAGCCAGTCTTTTGTTTACTTGAAACGAAGCTGAAGTCCAAAATGCTGTAGCATAGTATAACATGAATTGTATAGAAGTTTCTAAAAAGCAATAGTACAGCAACATATCTAAGCAAAATTTGACAAGAAAAATACAAGCCAACATGCTCCTCAATTATTCCATGTACTATATTAATCTCATTGTCCCTTATAGAACAATGTAATGTAAATTATATAATAATAATAATAATAATAATATATAAAACTTCATAAATAATAGTGCACTTACTTAATATTTATTAGCACAAATAAAATACTAGCCAGATTTGAAAAAGGCAGGAAACTACACTTGTCGCTTTTTTTGATTTACACTAATAATGAAAACAACATATCAGTTTATTACACTTTACCTAATTGACAGATTTTAAAGAGCATATTACTAAAATTTTTGTTTTCAATATCAGCAGAATAAATCTACATTCAACTAATGTTTTTTATCAGCCAAATTTTACTCCATATCTTCTTTAATACTCCACTTGCTAGTTGCACCTAAACTAACTAAGTTGACATTTCTTAGCGATTAATAGGATTTCTAAATTTGAAGATGATCAGATACAAATTGTTTTAGTTATTGGACCACAAGAAGACATTTTGAAGTGAAATTTAAATATTAAATATTTGGAAAAATATACGAATAGAGCACACACCAAAACGTGGTCATGAAGAAAAAGTTTTTTGATGACAACAACAATGAGGACAGACATTTTCCACTTGTATACTTTGACCTTCATGATACAGAAAAGATAACTGAATGCAAATATGGTTTGGGTTATATTCCAATTATTAAAATTCTTTTTTTTTCTAAATTGGATATTTTTTCCACTGTTGTCAGAAATGCATATATGCATCATTGATAGCAGCCAGTTTTAAGAGATGTACTGAAAACAAGTTGTCCATTTACAGGCAAGCAGGTAAAATTCAAGTGATTGTCAAATTACGAGTCTTGCTTGGCCTAGATAAACATTGTTTTTAATAAAGTACTAGTTACTTTAATAATGCTTTAATTATTAACTGGGTTTTACTTTTGCTGATGCGTAAAATCCACTAAATGCTAAATTAAATCTATGTGAACATGTAAAATAACAACAAAACTCATTGTTTCATTGACAAATTCGTGGAGTTAAAACACAGTGAATATACTCAAAAAAAAAAAATAGTTAAAATAAATGGTTTTACAGTTTGACTGACAGCAATATTTAGGTTTGTTCTGATTGAATGAACTAAGGTGTGCAGTGCGTGACATACATGTAGGTACGGAAAAACCAGAGAACAAAACTATAGAAAAATGTCAGAATGCGTACTAACAGTATTGCTTTAAAGCAGTATATTTAACACAGATATATTTCAATCAATTATTTTAATATGTAATTTGAATATTAAATAGTTGAAAATAGGATTCCATAAAAATGATGCTGGGAGGAATGTCACAACTTACCCAAATCTTTTACAACAATCGATGATATGGATGTGCTCATCATGTTCCATGTGATAACGAAGAATTTGTTGATATCTATGAAAAGAGAATTAAAATAACCTAAAGTTTCACAGACAAGAAGAATACCAGCACTGTTCAATTTTTTTTAAATGTTGCGCATAAATTTGTTGAAATCATTTAACATTGATTAATCAACATCAATACCAGAAACAATGTCATTGGTTTATTTAGAAACGAAGAAACAGTCAATGTCATAACATTTGCATGTCATTAGTCGATCATGAAATATTCCTAAAGTTTGTTTCTTGTTTCTCAAACGGGTTATTTGAATACATACTTACAGTTTTGCTTTTTCATAAAGATAGAGCATACCCGCTTTGAAATTATGCATCTGACATAGAACTAAAGCCTGGTCTATATCATACTGAGCCTGTCAACATAATAAAACATAACAATAAGTTATGTCATAGCTAACCTTTTGTGATGTCATAGCTATCATTTTGTGATGATGTCATTACTAACATTTTGTGATGTCATAGCTAACATTTTGTGATGTCATAGCTAACATTTTGTGATGTCAGCTAATATTTTGTGATGTCAGCTAATATTTTGTGATGTCAGCTAATATTTTGCGATGTACAGCTAACATTTTGTGATGTCATACCATACCTAGCTATCATTTTGTGATGTCATTACTAACATTTTGTGATGTCATAGCTAATATTTTGTGATGTCCTAGCTAACATTTTGTGATGTCATAGCTACCGTAACATTTTGTGATGTCATAGCTACCGTAACATTTTGTGATGTCATAGCTACCGTAACATTTTGTGATGTCCTAGCTACCGTAACATTTTGTGATGTCATAGCTACCGTAACATTTTGTGATGTCAGCTAATATTTTGTGATGTCAGCTATTTTGTGATGTCAGCTAATATTTTGTGATGTCAGCTAATATTTTGCGATGTACAGCTAACATTTTGTGATGTCATACCATACCTAGCTATCATTTTGTGATGTCATTACTAACATTTTGTGATGTCATAGCTAATATTTTGTGATGTCCTAGCTAACATTTTGTGATGTCAGCTAATATTTTGTGATGTCAGCTAATATTTTGCGATGTACAGCTAACATTTTGTGATGTCATACCATACCTAGCTATCATTTTGTGATGTCATTACTAACATTTTGTGATGTCATAGCTAATATTTTGTGATGTCCTAGCTAACATTTTGTGATGTCATAGCTACCGTAACATTTTGTGATGTCCTAGCTAACATTTTGTGATGTCATAGCTAATATTTTGTGATGTCCTAGCTAACATTTTGTGATGTCATAGCTACCGTAACATTTTGTGATGTCATAGCTACCGTAACATTTTGTGATGTCAGCTAATATTTTGTGATATCAGCTAATATTTTGTGATGTCAGCTAATATTTTGTGATGTCAGCTAATATTTTGCGATGTACAGCTAACATTTTGTCATGTCATACCATACCTAGCTATCATTTTGTGATGTCATTACTAACATTTTGTGATGTCATAGCTAACATTTTGTGATGTCAGCTAATATTTTGTGATGTCAGCTAATATTTTGTGATGTCAGCTAATATTTTGCGATGTACAGCTAACATTTTGTGATGTCATATCATACCTAGCTATCATTTTGTGATGTCATTACTAACATTTTGTGATGTCATTACTAACATTTTGTGATGTCCTAGCTAACATTTTGTGATGTCATAGCTACCGTAACATTTTGTGATGTCATAGCTAATATTTTGTGATGTCATAGCTAACATTTTGTGATGTCATAGCTACCGTAACATTTTGTGATGTCATAGCTACCGTAACATTTTGTGATGTCAGCTAATATTTTGTGATGTCAGCTAATATTTTGTGATGTCAGCTAATATTTTGCGATGTACAGCTAACATTTTGTAATGTCATAACATACCTAGCTATTATTTTGTGATGTCATTACTAACATTTTGTGATGTCATAGCTAACATTTTGTGATGTCATAGCTAACATTTTGTGATGTTATAGCTAACATTTTGTGATGTCATAGCTAACATTTTGTGATGTTATAGCTAACATTTTGTGATATCATGGTATTTTGTGATGTCCTAGCTAACATTTTGTGATGTCATAGCTACCGTAACATTTTGTGATGTCAGCTAATATTTTGTGATGTCAGCTAATATTTTGCGATGTACAGCTAACATTTTGTAATGTCATACCATACCTAGCTATCATTTTGTGATGTCATTACTAACGTTTTGTGATCTCATAGCTAAAATTTTGTGATGATATAGCTAACATTTTGTGATGTCGTAGCTAACATTTTGTGATGTCATAGCTAACATTTTGTGATGTCATAGCTAACATTTTGTGATGTTATAGCTAACATTTTGTGATGTCATAGCTAACATTTTGTGATGTCATAGCTAACATTTTGTGATGTCATAGCTAATATTCTGTGATGTCACAGCTAACGTTTTGTGATCTCATAGCTAAAATTTTGTGATGATATAGCTAACATTTTGTGATGTCATAGCTAACATTTTGTGATGTCATAGCTAACATTTTGTGATGTTATAGCTAACATTTTGTGATATCATGGTATTTTGTGATGTCATAGCTAACATTTTGTGATCTCATAGCTAAAATTTTGTGATGTTATAGCTAACATTTTGTGATGTCATAGCTAACATTTTGTGATGTCATAGCTAACATTTTGTGATGTTATATTATAGCTAACATTTTGTGATATCATAACTATGACTTTGTGATGTCATTTTATAACAGATGTTGCTATTGGGCTCTCATTTATAACATGTTGTGATGTCAAAATGTTGACATAGAATTTCTCTTACCTCAGTGTTTTGTAATAAATCTAATGTTTTTCTTTCGATGTCAACTCTTTTCTGGATTTCCTTTTCATGCACTACATCATGTAAATGTAACTCTAAGAGTGTATTATAGATCAGTGATGAACAACTTGGTTGCACCTGAAACAAAGATTAGTATTACTGTAAAATACTTTATTTTCGCTTGGAGTTAACTGAAGGAAGGATTCAATGAAAATTAAATCCAGTGAACATATCCTTTTTCCTATATTTCACATTCAACTTGTCAAAAATCAGTGAAAATAAATTCCATACAAAACATCCAAAATGTTTTTTCAGCAAAAATTAATTCCAGCTAAAATAAAGTATTTTACAGTATTGTCTGTATATTTCTATATTTAAGTTACACAGTGTCATAACTGAGCAACCATGGTATATATAAGTCCTACCTTATTAGGAAATGTAATTTCTAAATAAGAAAATATGGAATATTTCAAAGATGGTGTCCAAAAACGTAGTACATAGAAAAAAATTACTATTTTTCAAAACTTTCTCCAATACTTGATCTGTTTGATTACCGCTAATCACTACGTTTGACACGCATCATGCAAGATTTCTCACAGAATGGTGAATGATCCTAGTGAACATATACCTTGACCATATGTTCTAAGAATTCAGTCAATCTGCTGGAATTATTCACGAATATATGAATGAACTCTTCAGCATGGGCTTTGTTGATCCTTGGCGGTAGGCTACCATCCATTGATGCTGGATCTACAAGGGGTTCTGAAGAAAACAAACAAGTTAAATAATAAATAAAACTGAAATGAGTGAGTCCTTTTGAATCAGAACATGAGTGATTATATATATATATATATATATATATATATATATATATATATATATATATATATATATATATATATATATATATATATATATAAATAAATAAAAGGGGATTAATTAATAGATGAGATTCAAGTTCCTTGGTTGCTATGATACTAAGTTTGCACGTCAGCGTTGATTCCATGATACAAAATAGGGAGGGGTGGAATTTATGACTAGTCAGGAGTTAACTCGCTGATTTTTTTACAATTTATTTATTTATTTATTTTTTGCTCACACAGAGTATCTGAAACAAGTTTATTGGTAGTTAGGATTATTGAGAAAAGAGAAATACTATGGATCACAACAGCTTTGTATCAAAAATTTTGCTATTAGCTCTTTCACCACCAGTTCCTTTTTTTCATTACAAATTCACAAAATAGCTCTGTTTATAGTCTGCTGTTTCCGTCAGAAGATTGGGACAAAAATAGCCCAATTTTTTGTGTAAACACAGAAAATTGACTAAAATTTCCAGAAATATTGAAGAATATACAAGCAGCCTATCGGCTGAGATAGCTCCGCTGTTAGCAATGCACATTTCAATTAAAGAACTGAAGACATGATTAGAAAATGAACAATATGAATAGTATCAAAGCAATCAGACTTACAGTTTTTAACAAGAAGTCGAAAATATCACTTTTTACCAAAAAATTACAAAAATATTCACCAAAATAAATTAATTAGAGAATTGAAGATATCATCACAAAACGAACAAATCTGAGAGAGGTCCACATGTAGTACCTATATATGTAATATCAAAGCAATCGGACTTACAGTTTTCAACAAGAAGTCGAAAATATAACTTTTTACCAAAAATGACAAAAATATTCACCAAAATTAGAGAACTGAAGATATCATCACAAAATGAACAAATCTGAGAAAGGTCTACATGTAGTATCTATAAATGTAATATCAAAGCAATTGAACTATTGGTTTTTAACAAGAAGTCGAAAATATCACTTTTTACCAAAAATTACAAAAACATTCACCAAAATTAGAGAATTGAAGATATCATCACAAAATAAACAAATCTGAGAGAGGTCCACATGTAGTACCTATATATGTAATATCAAAGCAATCGGACTTGCGGTTTTTAACAAGAAGTCGAAAATATCACTTTTTACCAAAAATGACAAAAATATTCACCAAAATTAGAGAATTGAAGATATCATCACGAAATGAACAAATCTGAGAGAGGTCCACATGTAGTACCTATATATGTAGTATCAAAGCAATTGGACTTGCGGTTTTTAACAAGAAGTCGAAAATATCACTTTTTACCAAAAATGACAAAAATATTCACCAAAATTAGAGAATTGAAGATATCAACATGAAATGAACAAACCTAAGAGAGGTCTATCCAAGGTACATATACACCAAGTATCAAAGCATTCAGGCTTGTAGTTTTCAAGAAGAAGTCGAAAAAGTAAAACATTGACACGGACGACGACGACGGACAATCACTCATATGATAAGCTCCGCTCGACAAAGTCGACAGCGGAGCTAAAAACAAAGTGCAGAAGAATTTGTACAAGGTTAGGTAGTGAAACAAAAGAAAGATAAACTTACTATCACTAGGTCTGTAGTCGGTACAGAGTAGTTTAAGTAATTCTGTTGTATCATGTGGAACTTCATTCATTAAAATTTTACCATATTTCTTCAAATTACTCTCTGCCTGCAAAAGAGTTACACAATATGGTTGAATTAAATGCGGAAATCCTACACCAAAACACTTTCTGAAATAATGTAAAAATAAGTTGTCCTTTTAAAGCAACTGTCAACAGAAATAACTTTCTTTTTATTCGTAATGTAACACTGACTTTGTAATTGTTTGTTAGTGGTGAAATAAATTCATTCATTGAATATTAAACAAACATGTTACCAAGACATACCTCTTCAAATTCAAGTTTCCCAATGTAGTTTAATGCCTTTGTGTAATCTTTTATATCTTCAAGCTGGATTTTAAGATACCAGTCATGTTGGCCGTGCTTCTCGGCTAAAAATAGTGCATGTGCGTAGTAACTAGCTTGTCGACAAACCTGCAGGAATAACAAGTATCATAATCAGAGAGTGGTTCACTACATGTAGTATCGATTAACATTTGGAGTAAAGCCAGTATCAAATATTAAAAATTCTCACCTTGATTGCCGTTTCTACATCAAAATCTACTTCTTTGTCTTTTGTCTATTAGTAAGAAAATAAAAATTACATATAATAAACCCTGAAATACTGTGGAATACTTTATTTTTGCTTGGAATTAATTTTTGCTATTTTTGCTGGAGGAATGAATCAGCGAAAATGAATTCCAGCGAATATACGTGTTTTTCTATATTGTACATTCAACTTGTCAAAAATCAGTGAAAATAAATTCCAGCTAAAATAAAATATTTTACAGTATCTGAATATTTGAATTTCCATGCTCTTAAGCATGTTCCAATACTGGTACGATAATCATTTTGGCTTCTCATTAGTGCCCCAATACTGCTCTAATTCACAAAGATTCCACTCTTTTCTGAATAAAAGTACGATTGCAATAATTAAAAAAAAAAAGGCAGAATCTCAGCAAATCCTTCTTTTCTTATAGCAATGCACACAAATTCAGACCATCAAATAATTAAATTTAAGTCTAAAGATTCCAATAAAGCTCTAAAAATACTATAAAAAGTTTTAAAAAAAAATCACAATGACCTTAGCAAAAGTTCATTGGCCCAATGAGTTCAATAACAGGAACCATTACCATGGTAACAAAATTACCATACTCACCATGATAAATTCATCTAATTTTGAATTGTCTTTTAACTTAGTATAACAGTTTAACAGCAATGTCGTGTGGTCTTCGTTAGCTAACGATTGTTTATGCAACTCTTGTAGATACGCAGTTAAGTTATGAATCCTTTGTGCATCTAAAAACTAAAACATAGTGAAAGTATTAGAACCCTGCCCATAGATGAGTGATCATAAATTGCCATAAACACAGCTAAACTATAATGACCTTGCCCAGGATTATAGTATGGCAAATTTAGGCAGAGGGTGATTAAGGAGGCAATATGGTATCGCCTCGATACCTCGGTCGCGTGGTTTGTGACATGAAAAAAAAATCTTGAGGTCTGGGGCTTCCTCTGACCTAGATTTTTCTCTCCGTCATTGGCTGAATCACAGATTAATGGCCACAGTTCAAAATAGTCATTTAGACTGACCGGAGTCTATGGTGGGTAATTGAAAGTAGTGAATTGCCATTCGCCTAAGTGGTCACGAATTGCCAAATTGCAATACAACCTAGAAACACTATTGAAACTTGCTGTGGGTAATATTACCTAATTTGTTTTTTGTGATTAATTAAATACCAACCTTTCTAATAACATAAGATGGTTCCAATCTACCGATAGTTCTGATATACTGAGATATAGCGCCATCATGATCTCCTTTGCTATATAAATGATCACCATATTGTGTAAATATATCTATTAAACCGTCCAAATCATAATGCTGACTTTTCGCAAGACTGAAAGAAACAAAAATGTAATACTATTTATTTGCAACAAGATGCATCTCAGTGAGTTTGGTGAAGAGCGCCAAGGTAGTATGTATGGAACTGACAGTTTTAACATTTCCTCTTTCAGGATGCTATACTTGAATTGAGATGAGAACCTGGAAGGGGAGTGTTTTTTTTTAATGTGGAAGTATGTGTGATGCACAGATACGCTGAATTTGCAAGGATATAAAATATACGGTTCCATGTATCATTTTGGTCTTAAAATGGCTGCCAACTGGCCATCTTGAATTGGATCATAGAAAAAAAGCATTTGTATATGTCCGATAGAATGTACGATGTATGTGTAAAGTTTGAATGCTCAATAAATTACATTTTCTTTATTGCTATACAGTTCCATGTACCATTTTGGTCTTTTAAAACGGCTGCCAACTTGCCATCTTGAATCGGATCATAGAAAACAAGACATGAAATGTCACAGTCCCCGTTATTTGATTATAAAATACAGGTAGTACAAGGAACATCTGCAAACAGGTGAATAAATATGTACTCTTTGTGGGTACAACTCATCATCAAGTGATTTCCCATAATCTAGTTTTGTACTGACAACTAAAAACTTCCACTGACCCATGTTCAGAATCTCAGAGTACACAAGTGCAACAAAACTACACTGTATTTGTCATACATGTATACTTGCTCAAGAAACTGCATTCATAAATCTGAGTGAACCTTGATGTACATGACTTGTTTGTTAATCAGGTCTTAGTATATTACCAGGACCCTGGGTTTGTTTCAACATCACCACTGGGCATCAGATTCATTCTCATGTCAAATACAATTTGTTAACACAGTAAGGTTTGTTATTTAAAATGTATTCATTTTACATAGAACAACATCTGTTAATTTAAACAATTGTAAAAGCTATGTTTTCAGAGCAAGTACATGTAATAATTAAGAAAGCCAGTAGTGATAAAGGTTGGTCTGCTCATAATCTTCAATGGAGAAGTAACAATAATTGTTCGAAGTCTTTTTAGTGCAGTGATATTATTGCATTTCAATCATTATTAATGGGTATAAAATACTGTAAACCATTTAATTTTCACTTCTAGATATATTCAGGATTTTATGAAATTTGTGTACAACATTTCAATAAAGTCCCTGACACTCCATGTTGTAGGAACCCAGAAAAAATTGCCTTGCGAAATTGAAGCAGTTCACAGCACCACTGTAAAAAAAAAAAAAAAAAAAAAGTTTAAAATGAGTATTGTCCAAGATATACACATGTGGGTTCATAAGACATATGAACCAATCTGAGTGGTTCTAGAGATTAGTATCACAAGATTTTACTTTCCGTTATTCAATATCAGCCCTATGTATAACGCTGTGTTGATCAGGCGAACTAATTGACAATGGCCCTACAGGTATCGCTATGCAATCACAGTAGTTTTGTATTCTTCTTGCATTTCGACCATGGAAAAATATTTGTTTTTGAGAGTGGCCGAGTTATTAGAAGAAAAACAGAAACTATTTTTTTTAGTATAAATTCTAGTAACTGAAAATACGCAAGATTGATAAACCTTCAGCGAGCACTCCTGAAATTTCAGATCATTGGTACCATGTTTTTGGATACATTCAATAACCTGATACATAAAACCACATTTTTTTATTGCTCAATCACTTGACCCTGTATGGCACAAGATTGCAAGCTTCTGTCATAAAATTGGGTTATTTATTTGATGCAACGAAACATGCATTCACAGCAGACGGAAATTCGTTTGAGATGTTCCTGGATTTTTGTATTCAGTTTTCCATTTCAACCACCATCATCACTTAGTAAGCTGAGATCGCGCATTGGGATACTGACTGTGCATAAATGCGCAGTGTAGTGCCACCAGAAGACTGATTGTTTGAGAATATTTTGATCACAGACAACAAAATAAAGATTTTCAATAACATACAAGTTTTCCCATAAATGATGATTGTATGGCAATTACATGCCTTTACCAGTTTTACTTTGGAAGAAGTTGGAAACAGATAACAGAAAGGGGCTACATGGCTACATCTTTTTTTTTGAATTTTAATCAAGCATGATTTTTAATTTTTTTTTTTACAAATGTCTATTTCAGAAACAACAAGTCATTGTCAATGACACGTCCCCGTTCCGTTCATATTTGAGTGACATATACATTCAAAGCAGATCATGACCGAAATGCACCTGCATATGTACAACACATTGTGCTAAATCTGAACAAAATCCATCCATGCATGACTGAGATCCGGTTCTGGAATTGTGAAAATACGTGATTTTGATGCATTTTCGGCCTTAAAATGGCCATCATTTCGCTATTGTTAAGCAGATCATGAAACAAAGGCACATATCTATTTGTGACATGATGTACCATGTGTGTGTGAAGTTTGAACTTGATCAATCCAGACATGTCTTGGATACGGATCCAGAACTGAATTCTTTAACAAAATGGCCGCCAGTCGGCCATTTCGAACTTGATCCGAAAAAAAAAAAGACGTGCATCAAGGTCCTATTATGTTTAATGTATGTACCAAATTTGAACAAAATCCATCCATGCATAACTGAGATAAGGGTCCGGAATGGTGAAAATGTGCGATTTCAATGCATTTTCGGCCTTAAAGCGGCCGCCATTTGGCTATCGTTAATGAGATCATGATACAAATGCACATACATATTTGTGACATGATGTACCTTGTGTGTGTGAAGTTTGAACTCGATCAATCCAAGCATGTCTCGGATACGGATCCAGAACTGAATTCTTTAAAACAAAATGGCCGCCAGTCGGCTATTTCGAACTTGATCCGAAAAAAAAAATGACGTGCATCAAGGTCCTATTATGTTTAATGTATGTACCAAGTTTGAATGAAATCCGTCCATGCATAACTGAGATCCGGGTCCGGAATGGTGAAAATGTGCGATTTCAATGCAGTTTCGGCCTTAAAGCGGCCGCCATTTGGCTATCGTTAATGAGATCATGAAACAAATACACATACATATTTGTGACATGATGTACCTTGTGTGTGTGAAGTTTGAACTTGATCAATCCAGACATGTCTCGGATACGGATCCAGAACTGAATTCTTTAAAACAAAATGGCCGCCAGTCGGCTATTTCGAACTTGATCCGAAAAAAAAAATGACGTGCATCAAGGTCCTATTATGTTTAATGTATGTACCAAGTTTGAATGAAATCTGTCCATGCATAACTGAGATCCGGGTCCGGAATGGTGAAAATGTGCGATTTCAATGCAGTTTCGGCCTTAAAGCGGCCGCCATTTGGCTATCGTTAATGAGATCATGAAACAAATACACATACATATTTGTGACATGATGTACCTTGTGTGTGTGAAGTTTGAACTTGATCAATCCAGACATGTCTCGGATACGGATCCAGAACTGAATTCTTTAAAACAAAATGGCCGCCAGTCGGCTATTTCGAACTTGATCCGAAAAAAAAAATGACGTGCATCAAGGTCCTATTATGTTTAATGTATGTACCAAGTTTGAATGAAATCCGTCCATGCATAACTGAGATCCGGGTCCGGAATGGTGAAAATGTGCGATTTCAATGCAGTTTCGGCCTTAAAGCGGCCGCCATTTGGCTATCGTTAATGAGATCATGAAACAAATACACATACATATTTGTGACATGATGTACCTTGTGTGTGTGAAGTTTGAACTTGATCAATCCAGACATGTCTCGGATACGGATCCAGAACTGAATTCTTTAAAACAAAATGGCCGCCAGTCGGCTATTTCGAACTTGATCCGAAAAAAAAAATGACGTGCATCAAGGTCCTATTATGTTTAATGTATGTACCAAATTTGAATGAAATCCGTCCATGCATAACTGAGATCCGGGTCCGGAATGGTGAAAATGTGCGATTTCAATGCATTTTCGGCCTTAAAGCGGCCGCCATTTGGCTATCGTTAATGAGATCATGAAACAAATGCACATACATATTTGTGACATGATGTACCTTGTGTGTGTGAAGTTTGAACTCGATCAATCCAAGCATGTCTCAGATACGGATCCAGAACTGAATTCTTTAAAACAAAATGGCCGCCAGTCGGCCATTTCGAACCCGATCCACAAAAAAAAATGACGTGCATCAAGGTCCTATTATGTTTAATGTATGTACCAAATTTGAACAAAATCCGTCCATGCATAACTGAGATCCGGGTCCGGAATGGTGAAAATGTGCGATTTTGATGCATTTTCGGCCTTAAAATGGCCGCTATTCGGCTATCGTTAATCGGATCATGAAAAAAATGCATGTGCATATGTCCCATATAATGTGTGATGTATGAGTGAAGTTTGAACTCAATCGGTCCATGCATGTTCGAGATACAGGTGATCACGGACGCACGGACGCACGGACGGACGGACGCACACAGGGCAAAACATAAGTCCCCGTTTTCGGACTGCGTCCGAACGGGGACTAAAAACAATAAATGTGTAGGTAGGCATTTTAACAATTGCACAATTAATATCGGATGAAAACGTCATTACCGATATAAATCATTCTGTTCAAACAATTAAAAATAAGATCACATTTAATTTATTCAGTTTTCATAATGAAATACATAATAACATGTATTTATAAATTTGAATAAGGTTCAACGGCCTTTTCATTTAGTGCCAGTTTATACACCATAAAACCTCTGGTTTAGGTGTCACACTCAGAGAAGAGTGAAAGACCTTTGGTTCATAGGCACCGCGAAATGTTGGAATTGAATCCCCCCCCCCCCCACCCAAATCACATAATGTAATATGCATTATTTTTTTATAATTTTGTTGATAACGAAAAGTAAAGTATGTTCTAAAAGAAGTTTTGAATAATACAAACACAAATACATTGCTTAGTGGTTAGTACCGGTAGCAAATGATCACAATAGCACAATCTGGTCATTCTGTGTTTCGCAAGTGAATAACGTATTGCAATTGTTGATTATTATTCAGTAATGATTATAATAACGCACAAAAAATTAATTCGTTGAATTTTTATGAATTTGAAGTAATATTCAACTTAGTTTCATCGTAAACGAATGATTTCGGCCGAATGTAAATGCTCGATAAGATTCAATATCCGCCATGTTTCCATTTACACGTGGGCTCATTTAAATATGTTAATACGGTTCAGTGACCTCGTGGTGAACGCAACGCGGTACTGTAGAGATTCACCGATGTTGTAGCAAGATCTTTATGCTATTTCGACTGGGAAAACGTCATAATTTTTTTTTTAATCCAAAAATTAGTTGTTTAAAAAAAAACTGAGCATTCAAAGAATAATTAAACATTGTTCACAGAAATAACACAGCTCATTGTCGAAACGAAGCTTACGCATTCAGGCTATTCACAATAAACATCATACTCTTGAATAGGTGTCGATGACTACGGTAAAATATAAATTAGATTCTTTTAGACGTCAGGAGTGAATGAAATATCCAAAATATTAAAAAGAAAACTGCCGAAAAAACGCCGGGCGATTTCATGGTCCGTTGCAGACTACTCGACCGACCGTCCATACACGTGTTGTCACTGTACATCCGCCATGTTGAATCGCAGGAGATCGGCAAAATCTTCATTACAACTAACAGTTTAATGCTCACAACATAAAAAATACGAATAAAATCATAGGCAACCTACTATTATATAATGAATAAATTGATCGATACAGGCCCCCCCCCCCCGAGTTGTGGATATTTCGGAAAACGCGACACAAGCAAAAGACCGGATATCGATTTAGTTGAAAGCTATGTCCCCATGTACAATAATTTGACAGTTTACGAACTAGTTTCGTAGATTGGAGACAATTGTTTGCTTTTTTTGGCTTTTCACACGAATATAAAGCTGGCAATCATCATAATATTGATGTCCGTACGTCACGGAATGTACACCAATCATACCCCAATAAACATTCAATTTTGTTGAAACTGGAGAACTTACCTTTGCAAACACGTCTCTTATGCCGCCTTCTTGAAGTTCTTGAAATCAAATAAAGTTACTAGTTCTTCTAGCAACTAGTGAATGAGACCACTGAGCCGAACAGAATACATGTATAAACAGTACTATAATAAATAGCACGCAATGTAGAAATCATGTGCCGTAATAACAGCAGCATTACTCACAGATCTAATCTACTGTAAAATATTTTATTTCAGCTGGAATTACCATTCGCTGAAAAGACTTTTTCTGGGTGTTTTGTATTGAATTTATTTTCATTGATTTTTGACAAGTTGACTGTAAAATATAAGAAAAGGGTATATTCGCTGGATTTTATTTTAACTGAAACATTCCTTCAGCGAAAATAGCAAAAAAATTTTGCAAGCAAAAATTAAGTATTTTACAGTAATTAATTTATTCTGAGCATGCGCAGACGTTCTGTCAATGTTGCCGGGAGAGGTAATTTTTGATGAAAATTGTAAAAAAGACCCACTTGGGATTTTCAGATCTGGAAAAAAAATTACGTGCATACTTGGAGAAGACTTGTTCATCAACCTGCCAAGTTTCACTGATATCTGCTGTAGAATTTCTAAGAAAATGTTGGAGATGGAAAAATGGACATAACCTGAATTATACAGTCCCCTTTTCAGGCTGCGCCTGAACGGGGACTAAAAAGCATTTGTATATGTCCGGTTGAATGTACGATGTATGTGTAATGTTTGAATCCTCAATAAATTACATTTTCTTTATTGCTATACAGTTCCATGTACCATTTTGGTCTTTTAAAATGGCTGCCAGCTGGCCATCTTGAATCGGATCATAGAAAAAAAGCATTTGCACATGTACAATGTATGTGTAAAGTTTGAATCTTCAATAAATTACATTTTCTTTATTGCTATACAGTTCCATGTACCATTGTGGTCTTTTAAAATGGCTGCCAGCTGGCCATCTTGAATCGAATCATAGAAAAAAAGCATTTGCACATGTACGATAGAATGTACGATGTATGTGTAAAGTTTGAATCCTCAACAAATTACATTTTCATTATTGTTTTTGAAATGCACATAAAGTGAGAACCACAAAAAATACTTGACACTCACTTGATAGCCATCACATACAAGTTCTTCTTAAATAACATCTCTAGTTTGGTTTGTGTGTCCTTCTCTTGTAAGTGATATAACTGGCAGAATACAGAAATGAAAAACATAAGAGAAAGAAACAATTATCCCTCCCAAAACTTCTCTTTGCAGCAGGAATACACGAATTAATAAACATATACTGAAGAATGTTTTTATGGTCCCAACAAACTAAAACATGTTTTGTGGTCTAGGCACATGTACTGTAAAAACTCTATAAATTTATTGTGCCCGAAATAATAGAACAATTTTAGGTCAATTCAGTGAATAGTGAATTGTTTTTTGGGGGAGTTGAAAATAAATACAGACAAACACAACATTTGCTGTGATATATGATCTAGCATCAGCAGGTTTCACGCACACAATAATAGTGCTGTTCCCATGGAGCTTCGTGATATGATGATATTAACGTTACACCCAAGATGGGACTCCAGTTTATACTTGACTGCCAATGACGTCACTATTTTCAACATCACCAGTTAGGATTTTCACAGAAAAGCATTGTAAAACCCATGAGTAAAACACGAAAGGCTAGTTTATTTTACTCAGTGCTGACTTAGTACAACTGAAACTTAGGATCTGAATACATTTGTTTTACACAAATATATGTTGTTTAAAAATGTTGTGGTCTGAAATGTGCATGATTTCAGTGATAATATCATCCCTACATGTCAAACCCAGTTTCCCTGATGCAAGTATTTTCAATTACTTCATATTAGAAGCAAGACAAACCTTGTGGTCTCCAGCTAGTACGTACAACGATCCCCATTCACACAGTACGTCAAGCACCTCGGGCATTGGTGAAGAGTACGCTGAAAATATGAACAACATCGTTATAGACGACATCATAAAACACTAGGCTATGTATCGAGCCGTTAATTTTGAGTGAGAGATTTTTGTCATCGTGGTAACTACATTGAAATGTTCATGCTGCAAATACATATTGTCTGCACTGTATTCTGATTTAGTGTTATGTTCATTACAGTAAAGTACAGGGGTAGCACACTCACTCAGTATACGATGCAACTCCAAAATATGATTTGAATTTAATAATAGGGACATAGTGATTCCTCTTGGAAACTTCTTAGAAATCTCTTATCACTGAAATGCTGAGCAGAACTGCAGGAACTGCAGCAAAAGGCAACACTGGTTTGACATACAGCATGAGACTAGCAGAGAGATAATAATTAAGGTGGTGAAACCAGCTACAAAAATGACAATACTAACCAATAAATTTGTTCTGTATATCATATACAGTAACCACATTCATATGACGGGTAGTTGCACCTCTGTGGAGAAGAGAAAGAATAGAGTAACAAACAATGTATCATATTGCTGCAGACCTCAGTATTCTATTGTTTTATTTATAATCTGACTCACCCTGTTGCAGGCCTTGGTATTGATTTATTTATAATCTGACTCACCCTGCTGCAGACCTTGGTATTGTTTTATTTATAATCTGACTCACCCTGCTGCAGACCTTGGTATTGATTTATTTATAATCTGACTCACCCTGCTGCAGACCTTGGTATTGTTTTATTTATAATCTGACTCACCCTGCTGCAGACCTTGGTATTGTTTTATTTATAATCTGACTCACCCTGCTGCAGACCTTGGTATTGTTTTATTTATAATCTGACTCACTCAGCTGCAGGCCTTGGTATTGATTTATTCATAATCTGATTCACCCTGCTGCAGGCCTTGGTATTGATTTATTTATAATCAGACTCACCCTGCTGCAGGCCTTGGTATTGTTTTATTTATAATCTGACTCACCCTGCTGCAGGCCTTGGTATTGTTTTATTTATAATCTGACTCACCCTGCTGCAGGCCTTGGTATTGTTTTATTTATAATCTGACTCACCCTGCTGCAGGCCTTGGTATTATTTTATTTATAATCTGACTCACCCTGCTGCAGGCCTTGGTATTGTTTTATTTATAATCTGACTCACTCTGCTGCAGGCCTTGGTATTGATTTATTTATAATCTGGCTTACCCTGCTGCAGGCCTTGGTATTGATTTATTTTATAATCTGACTCACCCTGTTGCAGGCGTTGGTATTGATTTATTTATAATCTAACTCACCCTGCTGCAGACCTTGGTATTGATTTATTCATAATCTGACTCACCCTGCTGCAGACCTTGGTATTATTTTATTTATAATCTGACTCACCCTCCTGCAGGCCTTGGTATTGATTTATTCATAATCTGACTCACCCTGCTGCAGGCCTTGGTATTATTTTATTTATAATCTGACTCACCCTGCTGCAGACCTTGGTATTGATTTATTCATAATCTGACTCACCCTGCTGCAGGCCTTGGTATTGATTTATTTATAATCTAACTCACCCTGCTGCAGACCTTGGTATTGATTTATTCATAATCTGACTCACCCTGCTGCAGGCCTTGGTATTGTTTTATTTTTTAATCTGACTCACCCTGCTGCAGGCCTTGGTATTGTTTTATTTTTTAATCTGACTCACCCTGCTGCAGGCCTTGGTATTGTTTTATTTATAATCTGACTCACCCTGCTGCAGACCTTGGTATTGTTTTATTTATAATCTGACTCACCCTGCTGCAGGCCTTGGTATTGTTTTATTTATAATCTGACTCACCCTGCTGCAGGCCTTGGTATTGTTTTATTTATAATCTGATTCACCCTGTTGCAGGCCTTGGTATTGTTTTATTTATAATCTGACTCACCCTGCTGCAGACCTTGGTATTGTTTTATTTTTTAATCTGACTCACCCTGCTGCAGGCCTTGGTATTGTTTTATTTATAATCTGACTCACCCTGCTGCAGGCCTTGGTATTGTTTTATTTATAATCTGACTCACCCTGCTGCAGGCCTTGGTATTGTTTTATTTATAATCTAACTCGCCCTGCTGCAGGCCTTGGTATTGTTTTATTTTTTAATCTGACTCACCCTGCTGCAGGCCTTGGTATTTTATTTATAATCTGACTCACCCTGCTGCAGACCTTGGTATTGATTTATTCATAATCTGACTCACCCTGCTGCAGGCCTTGGTATTATTTTATTCATAATCTGACTCACCCTGCTGCAGGCCTAGGTATTGTTTTATTTATAATCTGACTCACCCTGCTGCAGGCCTTGGTATTGTTTTATTTTTTAATCTGACTCACCCTGCTGCAGGCCTTGGTATTGTTTTATTTATAATCTGACTCACCCTGCTGCAGACCTCAGTATTGTTTTATTTATAATCTGATTCACCCTGTTGCAGGCCTTGGTATTGTTTTATTTATAATCTGACTCACCCTGCTGCAGGCCTTGGTATTGTTTTATTTATAATCTGACTCACCCTGCTGCAGGCCTTGGTATTGTTTTATTTATAATCTGATTCACCCTGTTGCAGGCCTTGGTATTGTTTTATTTATAATCTGACTCACCCTGCTGCAGACCTTGGTATTGTTTTATTTATAATCTGATTCACCCTGTTGCAGGCCTTGGTATTGTTTTATTTTTTAATCTGACTCACCCTGCTGCAGGCCTTGGTATTGTTTTATTTATAATCTGACTCACCCTGCTGCAGGCCTTGGTATTGTTTTATTTTTTAATCTGACTCACCCTGCTGCAGGCCTTGGTATTGTTTTATTTATAATCTGACTCACCCTGCTGCAGACCTCAGTATTGTTTTATTTATAATCTGATTCACCCTGTTGCAGGCCTTGGTATTGTTTTATTTATAATCTGACTCACCCTGCTGCAGGCCTTGGTATTGTTTTATTTATAATCTGACTCACCCTGCTGCAGGCCTTGGTATTGTTTTATTTATAATCTGACTCACCCTGCTGCAGACCTTGGTATTGTTTTATTTTTTAATCTGACTCACCCTGCTGTAGGCCTTGGTATTTTTTTACCGTAAAAACCCGCAAATAAGCGCCACCCTCAATTAAGAGCCACTCAGTGAAAATTTGGTACATTTGACCCTCCATTAAGAGCCACCAAGAGTTGAGTGGTTTTGTCAATAAGAACCCTGAAATAAGCGCCAGCCGCCCGGTTGTTTACAATCAGGCAGACACCGAGCTTGTCGTGCCTCACTTCCACCCTGCATTGTTTATTGCCCCACAGAAGGTGTGAGACAAATAAAGATTATCCCCATAACTTGCCTGATGTCCTATGTAATTGAGAACGGAAGAATGATAGACGAAAGAAATGCACTGAGAGCGTGAATGTGACTGTCAACTTGTCCATTTTATATTTCTGACACACAATCGACCAATTCACAAACTATTCAGTAATAACTACTAGTATGTTTTTTGCCGAAACACCGAAGGACACGTTGAGATATTCATTGTCAATGTTGTCTTTATAACCAAGTAAAGAACGTCACGATTTTAGAACGCCTTTATCGGAAAATCGGAGGTATCGAAAATGCATTCTCACAGACGGACCGGAACAGGAAGTCAGCAGAAAACAAAAGATTTTTTCCTTAGCGTGGGGGAAATTTGGTTAGCGTGGGGGAAAACAGAGGTGTTAATCCGGAACGTTTGAGGGATCGTGACGTAGCTCCGACTGTGAGAATGTAATGATTACGCAGCCCACTCTTGCTGATCGTGATTTTGGGTTATTTTTTGCATTTCATTTGAGACGTTCGTTTTGGGGTGATTCGAGACCAAATGTTCAGGGAAGTAACAAAATAACTGGCATTAGTTTGGAGAGGGCTCTCGTGCCGAAAATAATCAAAATCGAAGTCGAATGGATTAGTTCCATAAACTTGCGCGATCAACTTGTCTTACAGCAAAGTGAAGTCTACGTGACCCGCCTGACCCAAATATTTAAATTAGCTATTTGTGAGAATTGAAAATAATCTGAACTTGTACCAATCAGAAAATGCCTTGTAACAGGCCTGGGCTTTCGTGAATGATTTCGTCTCTCCGATTGGTCACAGGAAATTATTTTTAATACATGTAATTGTTACTTTCTCGGTATCGTCTCATATTTGGTTATATAGGGGTGGGGCTATAGTTTGACCCTGTTTGCGTGGACTGTGAAGTACATGAATATCATTAACATATCATTATAAGCTGGCTTGATTATGAAACAGGAAATATAAACCAAAGCTGTACTGTCAGACTTTTAGCGCAATTAAAACAATGCCCAAGTACCCAAGCTGTAAAAATCTATAGAAAAACGTGTTTTTATTTATTGTTTTTGCCATAAATACAAGTGATTGGGCATCATTTTTTTCATTCGTTCCATGCTTGCTTTGCAAGTATGTCTTCTCCTGTCGCTGCGTGTCAGATCAATTCTATCCGAAACTATTTTATATCGTCACCAAATCAACCACCACGCCCGCCACAGCCACGCAAGTTATTCCCAGTTTTCAAGAAAAAAGTTTGCCGTACCAAACTTGGTAAACAATTGTACAACGGAAGTACAAGTGATTCGAGTGTTGGGTCAGACACTGAGAGTGCTACCAAATCAGACTTCAGGCATCGCTACACATTGTCAGTGAAACGTGACTTCAGGCATTGCTACACATTGTCGATGAAACGTCGAATCGTCGTATTTATTTGACTTTTGTTATTCCCATAACAGTATTTTTACAGAATAAATTAATTGCAATGATACATCATTAATAATTACTTGTCTGTTTTGGTTGTGTGTGTGTTTGCCTATCCCCTTCCCTATTTCACAATGAAAAAAATTGATGACCCTGGTTTAAGAGCCACTGGCTACAAAGTTGTCAACATGTTACCTCAAATAAGCACCACCCAGAAATGAAAGTGTTACAAAGTGGCTCTTATTTGAGGGTTTTTACGGTATTTATAATCTGACTCACCCTGCTGCAGGCCTTGGTATTGTTTTATTTTCCTTGCTGACAACTACTAGATAACCTCTGTACCATTTTAATAGTAATTTGTCACCTTCAAACGCAAGACAAGGACCTCGTCCATCAGACTGGTAAAAATAAACTGCCTGAAAATAAACAATTTCAAAAGAGATGAAATATAAACAAGAGTTGTGAATTATATTATTTCAACAACTACTGACTATTATTATCATGAACCATAAAATGACTAGATGTTTAAAAGAGAGTTTGACTCGAGCAAGTTAGGGTAGTGACAGGAGAAAAAGTTAAAAATAGATCTGGAATCCAGATATTCAAAATCCGTTACTAAGTATTTTACTATAACAGACTATATATCATCTGAAAGCTTGAAAATAACTTAGACGACCAGTTTCTATAATGGTCAACAAAGACCCCCCCCCCCATACTACCATTCAAGCATCACCCAATTGAATTAAATTGCTAGAAGTTAATACTTACATCACTGCGACCCATCACAAATTGATAGTCTTGTGTGCTATCACTAAGTACACTACAATGAAGAGAACTACCGCAACTATCGAGATGCTCCTGAAACAGAAATAATGATGGGAAATTTTTCTTTTTCTTCGGGTTTAAGTGAAAAAATTGTGTTTGACATATTTCTGTAATAACTGCAACACCAGGGGTGTTTGCAATATATCTGCCTTGCCATAAACATCATTTGTACAGTTCTGTAGCTTCGATTGTGATTTTTTAATATTTTGGGGTGCCATCAAGCCACAGAATCATACAATGTTTTCTTTGTTTGACAAACAAAGATGGACTATATTACAAAATAAATATTCAATGTAAAGTAATTTTCGTCAAAATTAATCTGATGTCCACCAGAGTTTTGAGTTGTTACCTGTATTGCCACTTATTTGTGTTTAGTACCTGAAGCAGAATTTGCACTACAATGAGTAGATTTATCGTAGTGAAGGAAATAAATAATTCAGTCAATAAATGCCGCAATGCATCAGTTTTTAATCAGTGAATGCCGTGACTTTCAGAGATGGGTTTTGGCCATGTTACCCAAATTGGAAGAGCCTTCAACTAAGTTTTGCAAACAATACAAAAAATGCATAATTATATTCCAGCTTTCTCACCAACATATTTTCTTGCCCAATTTTTCTGCACTTTTTTTTATATTTTTCAATATTTCTGAAAATAAACCCTCATTTTGGAGCCAACAGACAAAATAAGAGTAAATTTTCATTTTTTACTCAAAAAATGTGGCTATTTTTGTTTCAATCTGTGTAGGAAAGTGTAGACTATAAACAGGACTAGTTTGTGAGTTTGTGATGAAAAGAGGAAACTGGTGGTGAAAACAATAAGCCAAAGAAACCTGAGAATCAAGGGCTTCTGTACACATAGAAATGGGTGCTTTCCACATACCTTTCTGTCCTTGGCAGTAATATTGACGGATAAAACATTGGTTTCAGATGCAATAAATAGAATGGAATACTTGTGTGAATGTTTGAAAGCTAATCCTGTAATGCGAGATTTGTCTTGGTGAATAGTCCGTAACTTTGTATGCCTGAAATAGAGAGAAAAACAATCAGTGACAAAAAGAGTTGTACAATGTTTTTTCTCTACTATAAAAACCAAATACTTGGGAAAGGAGGGGAGGGGGGGGGTCGTGAAAATAGAGTTGAAGGATACACTGGATCAAAATATCTTAATACCAGATATCATCTGTTTTTTTTAGATCATAGCATTCATTTTTTGGGTGACCACCATTTGTGCTGAGTTTTGTCAACTTTTGTATTTTCATGGAAGATACTATATTGTGTTGTGTTGTGCTACAGTGTGTTTATAGATATTCTGGAAATATTATGAGATTATTACGAGGATACCAAAAAGTATGCACGAAGTACAGCGAGAGTATCGACCAACGGGAAGCGGAGGTCGATGTCATACTGTCCGAGTGCATACTTTGCAGTATGCTCGTAATAACCTTATTACTATACATCTTATTTTCCTTCCAATGATACATCATGGGAATGCCAAAATCCAACAAGTTTAGAACAGAATCAGCTAACTTCATTGTGTGGAGTCCGGTCGAACTCTGGTGACAGCCTTGTTTGTTTTTATTATTAGATGACGCTTATGCACGTAATCATTCCATATTTGGAATTTTCATTTTCTAATATGGCAGGATGGAAATACCCTGTAAAATACCGCAAAATTACAGCACGCTGCAATTTACGATGACAGATGTATAATAATAATTAATATCTCCACAGTCCATCTACCGGTATAGAGGGACTATGTTATGACATCCTTAATAAATTTCATGACTATCTATTAGATTAAATTGTCAGTTTACCAATGAAGAGCCCTGAATTGAAAAAATTATGTTCAGGTGAGCATTTGGGACACAGACATATTGCTTGTAGATAGTGAGACTCGTCTTTGGAAGAACAGTGATTCAATACTTTTACTTTGAACACCAAACCAACTTTTGTCACAATTTACAAAATAAAAAACTCAATATTTTTCCCAAAATGTGGATCAAGACTTGTTACTAATCGAAAATTGTGTGCATTTGGTCAAAAATTATGTAAAATACATAAAATTAGACAAATAATGATAGCTGACATAATTACATACCTATCTCGAAGGACGTCTCCTTTTATAAGAGTAACAGTACCATCTGTGAAACCAATAGCCATCATGTTCAGCGTCTCACTCACACACAACGTTGATACGGGTGTAGGTTTATTATTACTAGGTATAGCACGGCTTATTCTGGAGCATGTTGGATTGCCCATTTTATCCATCTATGAAAAAGAAATACCGGTAATTATTACATATGTACTGCAGTTTATTTTGATTCGTCCCTGAAATCAAAATCGGTATTTCCACAACCCATATGCAAATGAGGTCCGAGAGCAAACAAAGTAGTCCCTTCAGGAGTACAGTTTTTCGGAATAAACAATATTTAGAAGTACGATATTTTCCCCTTAGGGTACATGAATATACTTGCCGAGTGACATGAAATTTGAACAACAGTAATGGTACTTTTAGGCAGTCACTTATTTTGGCCCAAACTAATTTGCATATCACCCATGCAATAATGTTTTCGGTATTTTCACGGTCGATATGCAAATGAACATGGTATAGGTGTACATCACATGGAATACTATGATTGGGAGAACTTAATGTGTGTTGACCACCTGGAAACTGAGTTTTATAAACCTTGAAGGGCTCTCAGAAGATCCACCAGCAGTAAAATCAGCGATTACTATGGAGCCGCAACCATCAGCATCGAGATACCAGGTTTCTGCTGGCAACGTTGCGGCGTTACTCAGTTCCAAATAAAAATTACCAACGCCAAAAGAGCAACATTTTAACCGGTAATCAAGACTCAGTCAATCCACGACCAGCAGGCAACATCACACACGAAAGTGTAGCGTGCAGCCACAGTCCCTCAACGAAGGACTGTGGTGCAGCTAAGCGACAACCGCTGTCGACGAAAGTCATCCCGTCTGTAGAGTACCGCAGTTGCACGGCATGTTTGCCAATGCACAATTCTGTGGCGGAACTTTTAACTTCAACATAAACTGTGTATCATAGTCGTCCAGTTCAAGTTCTGGTTCTGCCGTGGTTCCAACTAAACGTCAACGAGTTATTTATTCGAACAGTGACTCAGATTAGACGTCTGATTATTTTAATTTCAAACAAACAGTGACACGCGTTCTCCGGGCGCGTTCTACACTGACACGCGCTGCTAGGGCGTAACACTTATATTGGAACATATTAATGGGCAATGGGATTCCCCGACCTAAATTCCATCCCGGTTTGCACGTTCTTTCTTTAATACGAAATTATCAAGTATGGAACATATGTAATAATAACAGAACCCCACACCCTCCCCGTGGCTTTCGTTGCGTATGGAAGTTATTTTCACTCAAGATGAGGTGTATTCTGCTGTACTTTCACTCGCTTCGCTCGTGAAAGTACGGCCGCAGGATACACCGCATCACTCGTGAAAATAACTTCCATACGCAACGAAAGCCACGGGGAGGGTGTGGGGTTCTGTCAAATTATTATTTATTTACTGGAAGACCAATATCCTATTTTAAAGGCTTCATTAGAGAAGATTCCTGTAATCCTACGATAAACTACTACTATAACATGCAAGGATACTTCTGTAAAACATGTTCAAAAAGCGACACACTATTTTAGTGAATTGAGGTAAAATGACGTAATAGCGAAATGTTGATTTAGCAAATCACTGTTGTCGTTGTTGATTTCCTATTTTCACTACTTTTCTGTCACACGCAGTTACTGTAAAGGGGATAATTATTCACTGGGTTTTAATTTTGCTTATTTCGCTGACTGGAAAATGCGCTAAATTAAAACACAGTGAATATGTAAAATTTAGCATAGAACATATTATCTAAATGACGAAACCGTAAATTTAAAACCCACTGAATATGCCTGAAATGGTAAATTAGTCATTTTACAGTATCATCTCCATAAAAACAAAGAAAAACTGTCAAGTGTAATAAGGAAGTGAAAATAATCTGGAGATTATTACGTTTTCTGGGATGTTTACAAAGTGCGTGTGTGGGGAAAAGGACGTTGTTTGGTCGCTATTTTGAATTTATAATGAAGTCATTAGCGACATCTTAAATTAGCGAATTAGTTCTCTCGCTAAATTCACTAAAAAGACATCATCGCGAAAAATACATGTTTTACAGTATGTGGTTATCAAGAGTCCCCAAAATTTCTCAA
The DNA here is from genome assembly GCF_978046115.1 of Saccoglossus kowalevskii. Classification (NCBI taxonomy): domain Eukaryota; kingdom Metazoa; phylum Hemichordata; class Enteropneusta; family Harrimaniidae; genus Saccoglossus; species Saccoglossus kowalevskii. Next base: position 10,741,168 of record NC_140654.1, read on the forward strand.
AAAGTGCACAAAGTTAGTACAGTGATTGTATTGACTTCTGTATTGCTCAGTTTTCATAAAGCCAAATAAAACTTTTTCATTAAACATTTTTTTTTTGTGTGATCACAATGCAGTTGTGGTAATTTGACGTCAGCCCTAGATTTAAAAAAAAAAATATCCCACAAAAAATAAAGTTGCCATGATTCATCCAATTAAATATTTTCTTAACTTTGTTTGACGTTAGGTTATCATTGAAAGATTCTTGACCAAGGTACTGTAAAAAATAAATACCTTTTCTAAGTTCCATACTTTGATGAGTGGATTGATTCCCTGTTCATCTTCCTGTGGGACAGAAAATAAAACACCAGTGTTAACAGTACGGTGCTTAACATAATATGGAGAAAAACAGTTTGGTAGATGATATTACTCTGCAGTTGGTAACACACATTTTGCACACAATTTGAATCACAGTATAAAAAAGAACCCTCCATCTCCCCATCAAAGAAGGTGGAGAAGGTTTAATCTGCGTAACTGCAGACGATTACGCACCCTGTAACTCAGCTCGCCGGCAAAAACACAAGCTGCCAAAACAGCATCCTGCTGCACATAGGTAGCCCCTGCCAAGAGAGCCAGATGACAATGCAGGATATCACACATAGGAGGCTGGTGCGTTCCGCCTCTGACTGTTCAGAGTCCTAGAGATGCACTATTCAGGGTTCTCCACGGTTTGAAAATTAAACAGGGCGCGCCAATGTGAAGTGGGCGTGGCACATTTGTAACGTGCATCATTGGCAAGGATGTTGAAAAATAGAAACCAAAAAATCTATTAATCTACATATTATTACATATGCATAATATATATTTATTATTACAAAATGAATAGGAATTTTGAAGAGCTATTATTAAGTAAACGTCAGCACGTACAATCAGCTGATTTTAGCTGCACGATTCCTCAAGCGACGACATCAGTTGTTTACAAGTAATGATCGCGTCCAGAAAAAGACGTAACAAGTTTGTTAATTTATTTTCCCAAATAGATACATACATGCTTTATTTAATTATTAGCAAAAATGTATATTGATGATTTATATTTATTTGGACGAAGCAAAATAAAATATATGTCGCACAAACGTTCGTAATTGGTTCATTAAAAAACTTGCATGAATGGCATCAAAAACCAAGGTGATCAAACAACATAAAATATACACAATAGAAGATTTTCGATCTGCAGTTAACAGTTACTATCAAAAATAATAGAATTAGGTATAAAAAAACAAAATACATATTTAAAAGAATAATTTTCATTCGAATCGAAAGTTTGTTGATGTCTGCTTCGTTGACAACAGCTATGACCCGGAAACAGTTCATTTTACTGTGTGCACCCGGATACTATGTAACGATGCTTTTGATTGGCCAAAGCCACGCATTGACGCGAAAAACAACCAATCAGAATATTTGTTCCAAAAGAACACAAGTAAATTTATTTCTTCCACTTATGATGCGAGTTGAAAGCATGGCCGCTTTACCGGGGTTTTTAAATCGTGATTTAAAGAAAATTCAACTTTAAATAGTGACATTTAAATGTAAACATTTACATGTTCAAGCAAGCATTCGTGTGGACTTCTTGGTGATCAGCAATGTCTGTGATGGTACGTCGGCTGCGCTGGTCGTTTACCGATCATGCGAGTGCATAGCTGCCCGGTTGCTGCCTTTGTTCCACTCGGCGGTGACGATGTTGCCGCTACCTAGTCACGGCGTGAACTTGGTTTTAACCATAGACCTTATGTTTAACGAATGGTTTTACCGATAACGATTTTCTATATTTGACGTCACCCTGGCAGTAAAAATATGGGTACGGTAATGCACTTTTCTGGGCCACATGTTCATTTTTAATCGTGTTGAAAAAACTTGTAACTTTTTGTTTGGTGGTGTTATCACCTCACGGTGACCTGCTACGATAACAGACCGGAATTTTCACAGTTGCACCTTAAAACAATGAACCAGTTACCATGAGCACGATGAATCATCTTCGGAAGACAATGAGTGTTGGCCTGTTTTGTAAACAATTCTTTGTATGGGACCATGCAGGGCGCACAGGAAATATAACAGGGCGCTGACAATTTAAACAGGGCGCCAATTTCAGATAACAGGGCGCGGCGCCCTGTAAAAACCCCTCGTGGAGAACCCTGCTATTATACGTTCCAGTGTGCTGGCCACAAAAGTTAATGGGTCGTTTCTCGCAGATAAACTCCACGGAATGCGGCCATCACCCTTTACCCGTCCCGCCGAACAAAAGTTTGTGGTACTGGGTCTGGAGAAGGAACCAAGGGATCCAGTGGGGCATGAGGTTTGGCTACAGACTCTGCTGATTCTGGTATCAAACACCACACTGATCGGATAGCGCTTGGTCCAGTGAAAGTCATAAGGTTACCTCACCCTGGGATCTTAGGACTATACTCTTCCGCAGGGGACCAATGCCCGCTTATCAACACCTTCTGTGCGTCCTCCGTCACGTTCAGCAATCTGCTGGACCTGGGGAGCCCTGCATTTGTTGTTGCCTTGGATCCCGTCGTCTGGGATCCCAGAAGCGACAACACTATTGAGAGCGACTGCTTCAGGATTGAGGGTGAGGGTATGAACATCAGGTCACTAGGACTGATGACTTCCCGCAGCACCCCCACGGCATGGTTCATGCAGTCGTTTCAGAGAACGGACTTCGAGTGGCCGCCTGAGGTTGTACCCACAGAATCAGACATCACTGGACCCTCCTTCACTTTAAGAAAGTGAGCAAGGGCAAGTACGATCAAACCTCTGACAGCTGGGTCGGTCCCCTCTGGGAGCGTCTGCAGGTCATCGAAGAGGGAGTGACCCGTAAAAAAGGCAGTGCTCTGGGAAAGGTCCCTGGTATTGGCTCTGACTGACTATCCCTGGCTGGCAGGATGCAGGGGAAAGACAAAACCAACACCCTGCCCTGCTCCCCCCCCCCCTCCGTATTGGAGGCCTGACGAAGAAAAAAGAAAAAACCTCGACTCCAGCGCTACCCCCCCCCCCACACACACACACACACACACACACAGCAATACGAAAAGGACACGGGCTCCTAATAAGAAAAATTTTATCCTACCAGACACCACGTCTTACTGTTACCAACAGTCACAGAAGGAGTACCTCAGAAAACTCAGTCGAAAAACTGCTGACTGAATCGCACTGTTTTGCTCTGATGCACACTTGGTGCGGAGAAAACAGAGAGTGAACATAAGGCAAGATGGCGCTGACCTCTTGACCTTTGTCACGCTTTACGTGACATGGAAAAAGATGTTGTGGTCATGGGGCTTCCCCTGACCTAGAATTCTCTCTCCGTCATTGGCTGAATCGCAGATTAATTAATGCCTACAGTTCAAAATAGTCATTTTGACTGACCGGAGTCTATGGTGGGTAATTGAATGTAGTGAATATTGCTGAGCATTTATGTTGATTTAGCTGTGATCAAGTTTTCTGAATCTGAGGGTGTCACCAAGTACATTTTTGTACATCAAATCACACCCAAAACTTACGGCTTTAAAGCAAACAACTCAATTAATAAAAAATCAATGTTTTCTCATTTGTGTTCTAACTTTATACACATTATATGAGAATTCATAACATCCATTGTCACTGCGTCCAAGCGAACATTTTATACGCTTCCTAGGCTGCTTGTGTTGAGCGTGCCCGAAAACTGTTGCATGTTGGGATTGTATTATGGATGAAAAATAAAATCAGTCATACATAACTCGTAAATCCAGTTCATGGCTCTTTTTACTAAATATGGTAGACTTCAAATAAGTTTGACAGATAATACAAATTTAACACTGTCACCTATACAAAAACAGTGTTTTTGAAACACAAAATATTACCTACCCCAATAGACACTAATATATTATGTTGTTTCAGCTGGTAAAGTTGCGTTACTCTAAGTTCATAAGCCTTGAATGCCAACAGTTCTAAGTTTCTTGATAAGAAATAGATGGTACCATCGATATCTCCGATGGTAATTTGACCACGCCCACTCACGCATACTTCAATATTTATATCCTGGTGATAAATAAAAGTTGGATTATGTTAAGAAATGTAGCCCACAAAATTAGGATTGGATTAGGATTACCGTTAAAGTCCTATTATAAACCGCGGTTTATATTACAATGTATCAATTTAAAAATTGGGATCAAAAGCTCAAGTTCGGGGTGCGGTTTCTATTACGTACATATTGCAATCACTAAATGGGCGTGGTCATTTTTTGTCCACAACACATGCACAAAACAAACAATACACCGTACAATCTCTTGAATAGGCGTCCGGGAAGAGTGAAAGGCCTTATTTTGGTTCTAAAATAGGCGTTACGAAATGTTGAAAAATTACAGTCAATCAAAAAAAAATTCCACATGATACAAAAAATACTCAGTATTTTTAATGTAATATGCATTTATTTTTTTAATTTTCTTGGTAACGAAAAGTATATTCTAACAGAAGTTTCAAATAAAAACACGAATGCACTGCTTAGTAGCAAATGATCACATAACGGTAGCTCGATCCGGCCATGCTGCGGGTCACAAGTGAATAACTTACTTGTTTTCGAAGTGTTGATATTGGTGATTATTATTTAGTAGTGATTACAATAACGCACGAAAAATAAATTCGTTGAATTTTTATAAAATGCAAGTAAAATTCAACTTAGTTTCCCCGTAAGCGAATGATTTCAGTCACATGTAAACAGCCGATACGATATCCAGCATGTTTTTGAATGCTCACGTGACGTATTATTGACCGGATAGGTCAAGTCGCTAATTAACCAATCAAAATGCTGGATGGTGCCCAAGTGTCTAAATTACATAGCTCATTTGAATATGTTAATAACAGTTCAGCGACCTCATGGTGAACGCAACACGGAAGAGATTTACCGATAATGTAGCGCGATCTTTTGCCTTTGATTTCCATGGGAAAACGGCATGATTTTTTTTTTAAATCAAGAAATTATTTGTTTTCGAAAGATAAATTATTCTTCAATGCTCAGTTTAACACTTTTACGGTGATAAAAGCTCATTGTCTAAAACTTACGAAACACAGACGTATTCAGAAAGAGTATTGACAGAGGTCGCCGCCAGAACAAAAGCAGTTTCATTGCCTGTCTGACCGCCTGTGGTCTGACATCTTATCACCGCTGAACAATAAATAGGTGTGAATATTTTCAGGCATGTTGTCGAAACAAATGAATAGGATTAGGAACAATGCCGTTTTGGAACAGCTGATTGAAACAATGAAGTCAGTCACGGTCTTGTTGAATTGGGGGTGCGGTTAGTAATACATGTAGGTACTTTTCAAGTTTTCAATTTTTGTTAAGAACTCTTAAACCCCGAAGCCGGAATTGGGGGTGCGGTTACTATTACGTATGCGGTTTATATTAGGACTTTAACGGTAAGCAAAGCTTACACAAAGTACAAGATATATTAAGACACCCATATAGAAAACGTATTGTTAGAATAGACTATTTTCTGTTCACTGCAAGATACAATCGATGTTATGTTTGAAATTGAATGAAAAAACAGAAGTCAAGGTTACATACATTAATACTGTGGGTTTGGACAAACCTATTGGTGAGATAGAAAACAAAATACACACTCACCTTCAATTTGTCAAATGGTTGACCTAATTCATCTTTCACCAATTCCTTGTCAAAGAAGTTAAAGCGTCTCCACTAAAAATACAGAAAATAATTTTGCAATATATATATATAAATATCATATTTATTTTAATTTGCAGTCATTGTAATGTGTAAAACAAACATTGTATTTTACACATGTTGTAAGGGCTATTTACAAGTGTGTTGTACGAGGCAAAACAGCAAACAATGCATAAGGCAATGTCAGTTGCCGAAACAAGTCATCTCGTTTCTATGATATAACCCAGATGGGTCAAGCGATGTCATCATAAAAAAACACGTTCACATGTTGCCATGGCCAGTTGCCATGACAAAGTCAGCTTAGACTTTCATTTGAGACGTGACAAAACAAACCCAGCAAGTGATACAATTTGAGAATTAAAAAACAAAATATAAACACAATCAAATGCACTGATCAAGCACATTGGAAATAAATAGAAAATGTTGCGATGCAGAGTCTGTTTTTATTTTTAAAATGTATCACTTGCTATATTTATTTTGTCTTGAAACTGAAAGTCCAAGCTGACTTCGTTTTGGCTGTAAATCTCATCATGATGCCTGTGATGTTTTAATGAATTTGTTGTTAAAGTTGCATTCTGAGAGAATTTATAGAGCTTTAATGAGGACTTGGGACTATTACATGTATGTAAGATTGGATGGTCTGAATTTTTCACAAATTGTGAGAAACGTATAATAAATTTTCAATATTTTTCAGCACTTCCAAATACTTGTGATTCTTTTGGCTTCTTATTTGTACACGTGTTTTGTTTGTTGAGGCTTTAGAATAGTGTTCTAACACAAGTGGATACACAAAGATTCACTTTTATTCTTAAGTACTGTAGGTCTCATTAATTCAAAACAAGTCTAAATGCTGGTGAAACCTTGTTTTTTTCCGCACTGTGCACACACTTTTTTGACCATCAAATATTCCACATATTAATCTTATGACCTCTATAAAACAGTATAAATGCTCTCTGACAGCAAATTTAATGAATAAACAACAGTAACGTGTCACACTACGTATATGGGAGCTGAGGGAAGGAGAATCACAGAAAATAGGAAAAATCAGTCTGCATGCTAAGAACATGTTAGACGCATACAAGCACAGCTATTGTATGACTTACTCACTTGAATTCAATCAAATATAAAACTTAAATTAAACAACATCAAAGGACATGTCAGCTATAGAAAGTGATCTAGTGAGAATGGAGATTGGAGGCGTTGACAGTCAGACTTGTTGAGCAGTTAATTTTGATTTAATAGGCTTTTGCTTTTATTATCTCATTTCGAAATGTGTCTCGAAACACAAAATATCTTTCCCTAAAACGCTGCTTTCATAAAAATGACACAAATAACGTGATCTTACCTGGAGAAACGCCATTTTGGAAATTACACTCGATTCCAGCAGATCAGGTGACCGGAAATAATATGATTTTTTAAATTTTGTTTTAAGTTAATTTCCTTTCATACCCACAACTTAATGAATGACAAATCTACTGCTTTTAATATTTAAAATAAATACGGCAATGATAATGCGTTTTTAGTCTCAAGGTGAGAGTTCAAATGTGAAAGTTCGTGTCATTCCTTTATTATTACCCACAATTCACTGTTTTATGTTGCCACTGGTCACAGCGTCCCTTCCAGCTCGCTCGTATTTGATTGATTTCTTGGTCTGTCTTCGCACTTCTGCCAAATACTTGCAAAATGGCGTCAAGCATGGCGAGATTTAGGGACAGTAAGAAATCAACATCAGGTAAGACCACTATTTGACACTTTCCCAAACAACATTTCTTTGCTTTATGCTGCCGATTTCACTGACCTGTGTTGGAAATCGATTTACTACCTGGAGAATGTTTGTGAAAGAGAGGGTCAAACCCACCCTATTGTCCTCGGGTCTATTGTTATACTGCATTTGCAAAAGGATTTACGTTGTCCGTGTAGATAAGGACGCTATAAGACCCAGCTACCTGGCAACTTCTGAACTAATTACCATATTACGGCCCAGTTTAAAAAGTCCGAAGGTGAATCAAGTTTTTATACAGATAAATAAACAAAACGTACTACAAATCGGTACAAATGTAGTGTGAAAACTTTATTTGATAAAGGCCCCTTGTTTCAGATTGACTGTTGTCCCAATTCTTTGACAAATAGAGTTATTTTACACATAACAACGGCATGAACAACACTATAACACTAAGGTAGATTTCACCTTACGTCACAAAGCTTTCAGTATGGCAACTGAATACAGTAAATCACTTCATTTTCAAGAATTTTGCAAGTGGGAAAAAAAATATATTAGAATCTTTGAGACAGTGAGTTACAATCTAATCTTGAACATTGATTATATCTTGGATGTTACCTCTATGATTAATAAATATTAAACAGTTTTCCACGCTTAATGTCAATTGGGAAACTTAAAGGGGAACCGCTCAATCCTATGGATTGCACCAAAGAATCATGGGACACGATTGTTTATGTTGTTTACAATGTTAATCTGTCTTTTGTTAACCATTGTTATTTTAATCCAGAAAGTAAATTTGTTGTGAGATTAGGCTTAACTGGAAGGTGCCCCTTTAAAGTTTTGCCTTCACAATGGCTGATATGTCTGAGTGTGTTTTATCTGAAATGTGCCCTGGAACCAGACTACTGAGATTATTGATATTGAGCGGTGATGCAAATTTGCACCCATATTTCGGTGCTGCAAAGTTTAGTTGTGTAGATTCTTGCTCTACATTCAAGATATATGTAAAATCATCTCAATGGATATAATTTAGACACTGATTAGCGCTGTACGCTTGAGTGACTCTGATGCTTACTCCTTGTGCAAGTGCACATCTACTTTCTACTTTTGGAAGTGTTTCAATCCCAGGTTGCGTAATGTTACAGCATAATCTGAATAATTATTAGCAATAAATAAGCCTCAGAATAGACCACTTGTGGTAATTTCACATTGGACCAAAAAAAGTATTGAATAAAATTGTAATATAAACATAGCCAATCAATGCAACAATACCAGAACCAACAACTTATTCTGTAAACTGTTTTATAATTTATTTTGTGTAGAAAACATTTTTAGCCGCAGTTTTATTGATGTTCAGTGACTTTCATGGAATATAGTCCCTGGAATACTATCAAAATATAAAACTAATTCTGAAGATGAACATTGCCAACATGTCAATATATGAGACTAAAATAAACATCCATAATTTATTGATAAAAAATAACTATAATGATAAACTAAAATGAAATTGTATATGCTGCAGTTATAATTCTCACATTATTATGTTTTGTTAAACCATCAATGTCATGTTTTTATGTTTTTTTAATAAAAATGGCAAAAACTTATTTTTTATTTGTATTCATTTTAATTTTAATTTTTTTTTAATAGGCACCTTTTTTTCACTGGCTTTATTTTTGTATGTCTGTACATTGTTACTCGTTTTATGCAGCTGGTTGTTTAATCCCATTTTAATGAATTTTTCTTTGTTTTACCAAAATGGGACATAACACCACAAAGGTTTATGGGGGCTTGCTCAAATATTTTGAAAATGTAATTTCGAAAAGTTCGCACGTGTGGAAATTTGAAGATTCATGACATTAATTTTTTTCATCTACATGTATTTAGGTGAAATAAATAGATTATTCATTTGTTCATGACAGTCATGACATATCTCATTATTTATTCATTTTTCAACATATTTGTCATACCAGGTACAAACTCACTAAGAAGATCAGGTAGTTATGGTAGTCTTAAAAAAAGTAATCTCGCCCCATCGTTCAGCCCTGATGTATCGTAAGTATCAGAACACGATAACAATTATTTATTTTGTGTTTTTCAAGTGCTGTTGTAAACTAGTTGCCATGGTGATGTAACTAAGGCAGAAAAAATGTTGTACATTGAAATAATCCCATTTGCTTTTAATACAGGATGTTGAAATGATTTTATTGATCATGGGTCGTAACCGTGGAACAATCTCTTTAGATTTATCAATGGTTGTTACTGTGGAATTACCATACCTAGTATGATAAAAGTTACCTAGTGGTATGATACTTTGGGAAGTAATGAACACCTCAATGGATGCTTTTGCAATGTTTTTGATCTTTTGTTGCTCAAAACTTGATGCCTTCTGTGATTGTTTTAGTTTCTGACTTCAATGGAATGCCCTTTAATTATTAAGTCGCCATAGAGGGCGCTGACATGCTGACTGAAGTGTTGCTTTATTTTCCTAAGGCCAAAACATCAGAAATTGTTTTGTTTTTAATACTTTAATTTATTGATTGATCAGTCTAGAATTTTCTGTCTCAACTTAAAAGTCCAACATTGGATCTAAATTCTTCAGTATTCTTTGGTTTTAGCAATCGGGTCCCCATTAACTTTAAAATTATCTTTATTTATTTTTCTCTTGTTTTATACAGAAAATCAGCTACAGTCAGTAGAAGTATAACAAATCTAAGCAATATTGAAGCAGAGTATATAAAGAATCTTCAGCAACAGATTTACTTCCTGGAGTTGGAAGCTAATTTTTTATATCCTTTCATTTGATTTCAAATATTAGCATTAGTAGCTTTGTAAAGACACACCGCACACAGAAGATATAAATTGAATTACATTTAATAAAAAAGCACATACAAAATCAACACATACAAACCAAAAAACTTACTAATTATGCAATAATAAAAAAACAGTTAACTCTACAAAAAACAAAAAATCATATTTCTAATAAAACTATAAATTGGGCAAGGGGTCCCTTCAGTCTAACTTACCAGGGCCAAGGGCATAAGTGAGATCAACGTCAAGGCCACGAAGTGACCTTGTAGCTGAAGGTCACTATGCTGCCCAGGGGATGAAGGTCACTGTGCCACCAAAGGTCGTGCATGACCGTGAAGGTGGCCGAGCAAGTGAGGGGTAGCCTGGAGAGTGGCTACTGAGAAACTGAATGGGGGGCAGGATGAAATCCCTGGCCCAGACTGAGGGAATGACAAGTATGTCATGACTGAAGTGACCCCCATGAAATAAGGATTGGGTAGTGGGTTGATAGGATAGATGTACATCTATTGGAGATGTGTTTCTAATAGAACAAATATGGTACATGTACATCTATTGGAGATGTGTTTCTAATAGAACAAATATGGTACATGTACATCTATTGGAGATGTGTTTCTAATAGAACAAATATGGTACATGTACATCTATTGGAGATGTGTTTCTAATAGAACAAATATGGTACATGTACATCGAATTCTAAAACATTACCTAGTGCAGTTGTGAAAAATTGTATTCCATATATCTTGTACTTTGACATCGCGATGATTGTCACCATGGTAATGTGTTGATATGGTTGATAGCAACTGTGGTGATAATATAATTGAGTGATACATTGCTATTACAATTAATTCAATTCATTTTAATTAATGTTTTAATTTTACAGCTTTTATAGCTTCGGGCTAAGAAGCTACCATATTCATGAGCATTCATGCAGCATAGCCTTCAATCAGTCAAATTTGAAGTGCAGGCTTAGCTATTGTCATACATTCGGTCAGACTGCTTATTGCCTTCAAGGGAATAGCAATGAATAGTTAGAAAACATTTATTAGAAAGCCATTTAGCAGTTCATAACAGTAAGTGACGATGTCAAAAGATCGATGTCAGATAAAAAAACTTATTTGCTTTAGTTTGGGGGCGGGTGGGTGTGGGATTTGACCTCAAAAAATTTCCATCCTACAAAAATGATTTTATTTTTTAATGAAGTCAAAAAAATCTTGGAGTATAAAAATTTTGTAGTTTTTTTTTTTTTTCTAATGAAAAATGAAAATGAAAAAAAAAAATAGAAAATGGTTTGGTCCGAGTGTAAAAGGTACAAATCCGATATAAAGCTTGTTTTTCTTTGTTATTGGTGCATTTGTAAAGTCTTTTTACTACACCCACCCGACAACCAACTGCTATGCAATACTACTGTCTGATTATCAATTTGTATTTAATGGTGAATGTAGTCTGATGCCATAATCAATAGTTATCAATTAAGTTTCAGGGGGTGGGGGTGGGGGAAACTAAAGGAATTAAGTTTTTTATCCTACATTGAACTTTTGATGTTGTCCCTAAGCTTTATTAGCTTCTCACTACAATTTACAATTTTTTTATCTTTATTGTAGTATGTATTGTTTTTTTTAATACAGCATATGTAATAATAATAATAACTTTATTGAAATCCTACCTTGTTTAGGATCTAGATTTTTAAAAATACAAAAAAGTTTCAGATACATTCAAAATGGCAAGACAAAATACAAATGAAGACAATACGAAAGCATAATAAATTAAAATATAAAAGGAGAATTGGAATATTAAATGAAACAATACATTTTACATACATGCAGGATCTATATGGTTCATGGCATGGCAAATTAACTGTTTGAGTGTCAAGGTCAACTTTTGGCATCATTTACAAATTTTATACCAATTTTTCTCAAAATTTTGATCAAGACTCGTAGCAAGTAGGAAATTATCTCCATTTGGTCCAAACTTATCAAACAAATATAGAAAAAATACGTAAAAACAGAAAAATGCTATGGTGCTTAAAAAGTCACCAGTGTGTTATCATAAAAACAATAATATTATTCCATCTTTACAAATAAGTAAACCAAGCATTTAGTGACAAATGTATTTATAATAATTGTGGCATTTGTCAGACAGTATTTCTCTCTATGGGATTCACAAAAAAGTCCTGTCATGATCAATGCAATTGTTTATTTCCTTCATCACATTGCACACGCGAACAAGCCAGGAAAGCTACCGAGATGCAGCCAAGAATGACAGAAGAAGCTGAAAAAATGTTGAGAAAAATAAGGGTAAGTTCAGCACATATGTTATAAGGATTGATTCATCTATGCAGACACAGTGTAGATGTACATCACATGCATAACTTGCGTATTACCACAATGTTGTTTCACTATGGATGTGGACATATGCATGTGTCAAATATATAATCCCACAAAATTTAAAGTCGACATCAGTATACACTTGTAATTATGGTTTGGATTGATACAAAACTCTTGCTGTAATCATTTGTGTCTGCTGACGTTGACCTAAGAGCTAGAAAATATCTTGAGATTATATATAATTTTTTTCTTGTCAGACAAATTGTCAAAAATTTTAAAAAATTCTAAATTTTGTAGCACACAGAAACTTTCAAAGAATTTAATTGTAATGATCATGTTTGGTTATTTAACTATTTACATTGATCACCGTTCACCAGACATTGATTTGAATTTATTTTTTCTAATAGTCTTAATCTGTATTTTATTCATTATGCAGTTGGAATTATTAAAAGTTTTTGATTTTGTAAATATTTAGGAACTACAGAATCAGATAGATGGTTTGAATTTGGATATGAGAAGAAAGGACTCCAATCTGGACATGGTTGCAACAGAGAAAGACCGAATTGATTCTAGATTTAGGACACTGGAAGGTAATGATAACGAAGACATAAGAGGTGACGATTGTGACTGTGTCTTTTCAATATGTATCAAATGGGGACGATATCAAAACTCATATCCTGTGTGCTGTTCCCGGGGGTCCGACTTGCGGAAATACCTTGAACCCATGTCTGTGAAAGGGGTTTTCAAAATGACCCTAAACGAAAAGGTCAAAATTTCGTACTATTTTCACTGTTAGAAAGCTAAAAGATCACGCACCTTGAACTTGTGCCTCATCTCGCGATATTTGAGCTTTCTAACCCTTCTGTGTAAGCACGGGTTGGTCATATGCCGTGATCGCTCGTAATCGAGGGTCGTTAACCAGGGGGCCAGACGTTTTCCTCGTTTTTGCGATCATTGAATTCCTTAAAGCAATAACAAAAACGATAATCTCATTAAAAAAATAACCACCCTTATCACGTTGGCAGTACCGGAAAAGACACCCTTTTTGTCTATTTTGACTGAAATGGTAAGCCTAAACGCGTAACGCACGTTAATATACTTTTCATTAAAAAAACACCATTTTAATGCATTTTCTTTCACAGACATGCGTACCAGATCATTCTTTAAGTCGGACCCCTGGGGGTGCTGTTTTTACACAAAAAGTATAAACATACATATAAACAGGACTATTTTGTGAATTTGTGATGAAAAGAAGGAACGGTGGTGAACTTAAAGTTAAGAGCAGGGCTTCCATGTCTCCAATAGGTGATTTTCCGTACAATTGCGTGATCTCACGAGATGCATGAAAGACGCGCGTTGAGCGTCTGCCGCAAAAATCGAACGATTTGATTTTGAACTGGAATTTCCTTATTTCGTAGCTCACACCGACCGGCCGATTTTCGACAGAGGAATATTGCTTCTGAATACCCTTACTTAATCGAAATTGCCTATCATCAAATGTGGACAGCACATTATTAAGCATGGAAATGTCCCCAAAATACTTTCGCGTTTGTCGAATCCCATGCGATGTTTGACGTCACTACGACGCTATGACCTTTGTTTGTCCTGTTTTTACGTTCGATTTCACGCATAACGCGTGATTCTCGCAGTGAACGGAAAATGGTCTATTAGGCTCTATTGTTCATTGCTGTAATAAAAAAAAATACATGAATCTTATTTTCTTCATTTTTAAGAAACCTATACGAGAGAGAAGAGAGTACTTGTGGAGGAAATTGTGATGTTAAAAAAGCAGCAAGACGCAGCAAGGCGTGACTTGTCGTCTAAAGAACACCAGATTTTGGCTGCTAGGGAAGAACTTGACAAAGGCAGTATATCATTATCCAGTGCAGAAAACCAGTTACAGATATTACGAACACAGGTAGAAATTACCGGTATATCAGTAGGGAGTGTACTCTATAAATAGAACAGCCAAAATCATGCTGTTGACTTCTTGGATTGCCCCCCCCCTCACACTATGGAACTTAACGGCAACCATAAGTGTGCTTACAACTAAATAGAAACTGACTAAATCAATAAATGCAAATATATCTGTATGTATAATAACCGATAATACAGCTATCGTTCTATAGTAATGTCCAATACTGGTATTTCAGCATAATCATAACAAGCATTATTTTGTAGTTGGAACAAAAGAATGACCAGCTGAGGGCAACCCAGATGTCACTGGAGGAGAAAAGAACTGAAATGTTGAAAGTACAAACTCAACTACGAGAGATGGAAGATAAATATTACAGTAGTACTGCAGTTCTGCAGGACCAAGCCACAAAAGACATGAGAGTAAGTCGGTTTCATTCTCCATCATTGTTTGTCACCTTCCGCCCATAAAGTAGTTCTGTTGTTGAAGTCAAATGTAAAAATATGGATGTATAATTTATGTATAAGTTTTGATATTTTGCAGGAAGAAATCCGAATGCTTCGTCAGAAATTGAAAGACACAGAACTAGCTGCAGATCAGGATCGTTATCTTAGAAACAAGGTAATATTTAGTTAATTGTTTTATTTACGTTTGTCATTTCCACTTTCAGATAATATATATTATTTATATTAGATTAACCTTTATAAGCAGTACTGGTATTATTATTATTATTGTGCTGCCAAGGCTGGAATTTAAAGGGCAGTGGTCGACGCTTAGCACGTCTTCAACATTTATGTAAACAAACAATGTATTTTACATGTGTTGTGTACGTGTCCATGAGTCCTATATCGATGACCTCTGCCCTTTAATGAAATATTCAACCAAATGAATAAGTGGTCAGGAAACATCTTATAGGTCTGACTACATTTTACTCAGAACTATTAATGATAAACCAGCTTGTAGATAAAATGGACAAATTACAAGAAGGTATCGGTAGTAACAATTAAAACTACTCGTCTGAAAATATACATGTGGGGAAAAAAAATATTTTTGTTTTTTATGGATTTTTCCATACATGGCAAATAAACAAAAGATGCATGTCCAGTTTATTATGTGCTTGCACTGTGATAAAGAAATAATTGGACCGATACTTGATGATAAATTTTGAATTTGTTTTCAGATGTCTGATGACTGTGGTGGCTTGGTTAAAGAGAATGCATTGCTTGGTGCTCAGGTCTTAGAATTACAAAAACAACTGGACAGGGTATGTACAAATATTCAAATTTCTGATGAGGTGCATGTAATTGTCGGAATAATATACATATAATCATTTGATTTTGACATGATAGTATGGATTGCGTTAGCATTTTCTTGCAATATTTATTCTATGTACAAATAAGAACGCCATTTTGTGCTTACAAGTAGTTGCATCCCCTCTCTAATTAATACGAGAACAAACTATAAATAGTCAGGCAAGCTGACTGGAGAACTTGTGACTTGTGTAATACGCTCAAAATTGAAGACGAATTTCATCTCATAATGTGATCTCTATTCTAAGTGTGTATTTTGATTCATTTTAACTTTATTATCACTATTTTATATTTATATGTCATTTTTTTTCCTTATAATTCCTAGTTATTTTTTTTTGATTTTGTTGCACTCTTTTTTTTTCTCTGTTCTGTAGTTTTAGTGACCTTACTGTTGTACTTTCCTAAGTCAGTGTTGTGTCAATAAATATAATATACTAATATTGGGGGTCCAGAAATCAGAATATGGGATTAGCGCAATCTGCGTGATAGTTTGATGATAGTAGACATGAATGATTACTGGCATATAACATATATGTTTCTGAAGTTCAAAAATTTGCAGTAATGTCTGATTTTTACAGAAATTTGTTATGTCATTATACTGTAAAATATTTTATTTTCGCTTGGAATTAATTTTCGCTATTTTCGCTGAAGGAATGATTCAGTGAAAATAAAATCTAGTGAATATAACTTTTTTCTTATATTTCTCATACAACTCATCAAAAATCAGTGAAAATAAATTCCATACAAAACACCCATATGGCCTTATCAGCGAAAATTAATTCCAGCTAAAATAAAGTATTTTACAGTAAAAATATTCTTTGTTAAACAAATATAGAGGGCATTGTCTGATAAGAAGCAAGTCTTCACATTAGGAGAAATTGAAATAAATTTTTTTACAAGAAACTCTATCTTTATACTTTCTCTATCTTTATATGTTATTTTTCTGTTGCAGGAGCGATCGTTGCGAGAAGACAGAGATACCAAGAGAGCAGCTGATATCAGTGACTTGGTAAATACTAAGGACAAAGAAAGACAGTTACAGTTTGAGTTAAACCAAGTTCAAGAGCAGTTGAGACAAGAACGGGAGAGAATAAAGTACTATATGGAACAGGTATGGTCTATTTCATACAGAGTTGCATCCTGGGTTTCTGTTCTGTTCTGTGATGAATTTCATTTATATTCGACTACAATGCATTGTGTCACATAAGTGATTCAGCATTAATGGACAGAATTTAAAAGCAAGGCCTATCCCACAGAAAAGTAGCCATTAAGACCATTAATATGTTGCATGGGACCCACAATATACACTTTTGTCAGAGCTGCCACATTGGATCTTGATATACTTTAAACATCTTTGAGTGATAAATTATTGTGAAATTCATGAGTCATCATGGGTCCTACAAAATTTTGTCTTTACAAATGCATATAATTCTCAAATTGTGAAAATTTCCAGCAGTGAAAATTTCAGTTTACAGTAGTCATACTATTCCGTTTTGAACAGGAGATTTTTAATACTGTAAAATACTTTATTTTTGCTTGGAATTAATTTTTGCTATTTTAGCTGATGGTTCTGCTAATGATTCAGTATATTTTACATTCAACTTGTAGAACTTGTAAAAAATCTGTGAAAATTAATTCCATACAAAACACCCAAAATGTTTTTTCAGTGGAAATTAATTCCAGCTTAAAATAAAGTACTGTGGAATGCTTTATATTCGCTGGAATTAATTTTTGCTGAAAAAGGCTTTTTGGGCGTTTTGTATGGAATTTATTTTCACTGATTTTCCATGAGTTTAATGTGAAATATAGGAAAAAAAGTATATTCGCTGGATTTTATTTTCACGGAATCATCCCTAAAGCGAAAATAGCGAAAATAAATTCCAAGCGAAAATAAAGTATTCTACAGTATTTTACAGTACTTAATTTCTCTTCCCTTATATGTGTATGCATTGATCATGTCAAATATACTGGTACTGTAAAAGCATCAATTATTCACTGGGTTTTGATTTCGCTATTTTCAGTTGTAAACATGAACCACTAAATTAAGTCCACTTGAACATGTAGAATAACATTAGAACTCATTGTTTCATTCATGAACTTAAAACCCAGTGAATATTCTCAAAACATCAAAATAGTGAAAATAAATTGTTTTACAGGATTCAATATTTTTTCTCTACAGCTTTCAAAACAAGAGCAAATATCTTCAAGTCAGTCGTTAAGCTCTAACACAATACGTAGTAAACTATCTGAACTGGAAGGCATGCACGCAACAACAGATGCTGAGAATGCACAACTTAGAAGAGACAAAATGCTATTGGTTGATCACGTTGCTGAGTTACAAAGTCAGGTATGTATCTTAAAAGTCATTTACGGTGAAAAACACAGGATTTTTAACATATGGTTTGTATTAGTTAATTTGCATATTGAAGTGTTGTTATTTGAATACTGTTTACCAACAATTTATAGCCATCGCTAAATAATTATGCTAATTTTTAGGAAATCAATATATTTACAATTTTAAGGACATTTTGGTACCATTTACTAACTTTAAAAGTAATTCTATTGGTGAATTTTTACATATTTTATGACAATTTGACTTGCACAATGGCGGCGGTTGTGGTGGGTTGGTGGGTGGTTGGCTCGAAATCACCACCCTCGAAAAAATGTGGGGGGGCACCCCTCTAAAAATGCAGGAAATAGCATTTCAGAGGGTCTAGATTCCAAAATTTTTAAGGGGGAGCATGCCCTGGACCCCCCAAGGAAGGTCGCAACTTCGGTGCAAGGGATGGTGAGCAGATCTTGCCCCTCCATGCAAAATTTAGTGTCGCCGCCTCTGTTGCAGGTACATTGGAGAAACTAATCCCATGCGCTTCCAAGCTAATCATGTATGTGTAGGCATGTCACTAATATTGTCACGTCATGTCTTGTAAAATTATATTTTGAACATTGTACTTGAACATTCTTTCATCATGAATTTTTTTTTTTTTCGTTTTCAGTTGCGAGAGAAAGAAGATGATAATATGAAATTAAGGGCTCATTTTGGTGACCTTACTGGCCGTTTAGATAACATGGAGAGGAAGTCAGTGTTGGAGACAAGTTTACAAACTCAAAAATGGGGTGAATTTGAGAAAATGGCTGAAAGTATGAAGAATTTGTCTCGGAGTATGACAACAAGGTCTTTTAGTCCAGATTATGCATAAATAATTTCAAATGTAAAATGTTCAAAAATTTAAACATTTTTTAAAACTTTTATTTAATTAAACTTTGCTAACATTAAGCTCACTGATTCTAACTTGCTACTCCCTTTTTTTTTCAAAATCCCAATAAAGTAAAACTCTTTTGCTCATAATAATGTCTTTATTTTTGTTTAAGCATCTAAATGATTTTCAATATGTTCATCTATGTTCCACTTTTTGTTTTGTTTTGTTTTGTTTTGTTATGTTTGCAATGTATGTTAATGTTGTGTTTAGTTGTCTATGTTTTGTTTATGTCTGTTATTTGTTTTTGTTTTGTGGCAGTCTTTGTTTTACCACATTAAATTATAATTAACCTAAGTGTTTTGTTTTTGTATCAAGTGTGTCTGTTTAATCAATGTATTTCTTTCATATAAGTGTATATTTACATTCTTTCTATGCAACTAATGTTTACCTATTCCTTATATCTGCTTTTTATGACACAACAATAGTTTCTGTTCTTCATTTTTGTTACACTTTTTGTTGTTGTATTGTACAGTCTATGCAATGTGTCTTGTCTGTCTATGTAAGTTAAGTTTTAACAGGTTTTTTTTATATAAGTTATGTGGTGTTTTATTTTGTTCATATATATATATATTATGTTTGTTCATTATATTTGATTTATGTCATAATTGTTCTTTTATGTCACATTAGCAAGTGTAAATCATGTTTGTCCATGTTTTGTCATTTTTTATCTGTGTTATAATTAGTCTTGTATGTCACATTAGTCAATGTTTGTCATGTTTGTCCATGTATTGTCATATTTGTGTTATAATTGTTCTATGTGTCACATTAGTCAATGTTTGTCATATTTGTCCATGTATCATAACATTGGTAAATGTTTGTCGGTCCATGTATTGTCATTTATGATTTGTGTCGTAATTGTTCATATATGTCACATTAGTCAATGTTTATCATGTTTGTTCATGTATCGTAACATTGGTAAATGTTTGTCTGTCCATGTATTGTCATTTATGATTTGTGTCGTAATTGTTCTTATTTGTATCACATTAGTCAATGTTTGTTCATATATTGTCATATTTGTGTTAATCTTATATGTCATATTAGTCAATGTTTGTCATATATGTGTTTAACTATTCTTATGTCATATTAGTCAATGTTTGACGGTGCATGTATTGTCATATTTGTGTTATAATTAGTCTTATATGTCACATTAGTCAATGTTTATCATGTTTGTTCATGTATCGTAACATTGGTAAATGTTTGTCGGTCCATGTATTGTCATTTACGATTTGTGTCATAATTGTTCATATATGTCACATTAGTCAATGTTTATCATGTTTGTCCATGTATCGTAACATTGGTTAATGTTTGTCTGTCCATGTATTGTCATTTATGATTTGTGTCATAATTGTTCTTATATGTCACATTAGTAAATGTTTATCATGTTTGTCCATGTATCGTAACATTAGTAAATTTTTTCAGTCCATGTATTGTCATTTATGATTTGTGTCATAATTGTTCTTATATGTCACATTAGTAAATGTTTATCATGTTTGTTCATGTATCGTAACATTGGTTAATGTTTGTCTGTCCATGTATTGTCATTTATGATTTGTGTCATAATTGTTCATATATGTCACATTAGTCAATGTTTATCATGTTTGTCTACATATCGTAACATTGATTAATGTGTGTCTGTCCATGTATTGTCATTTATGATTTGTGTCATAATTGTTCATATATGTCACATTAGTCAATGTTTGTCATA
Source organism: Saccoglossus kowalevskii (assembly GCF_978046115.1). NCBI lineage: Eukaryota > Metazoa > Hemichordata > Enteropneusta > Harrimaniidae > Saccoglossus > Saccoglossus kowalevskii. Next base: position 10,761,902 of record NC_140654.1, read on the forward strand.
TTTGTCTACATATCGTAACATTGGTTAATGTTTGTCTGTCCATGTATTGTCATTTATAATTTGTGTCATAATTGTTCATATATGTCACATTAGTCAATGTTTATCATGTTTGTCTACATATCGTAACATTGATTAATGTGTGTCTGTCCATGTATTGTCATTTATGATTTGTGTCATAATTGTTCATATATGTCACATTAGTCAATGTTTGTCATATTTGTCTACGTATCGTAACATTGGTAAATGTTTGCCTGTCCATGTATTGTCATTTATGATTTGTGTCATAATTGTTCATATATGTCACATTAGTCAATGTTTGTCATATTTGTCTACGTATCGTAACATTGGTTAATGTTTGTCTGTCCATGTATTGTCACTTATAATTTGTGTCATAATTATTCATATATGTCACATTAGTCAATGTTTATCATGTTTGTCTACGTATCGTAACATTGGTAAATGTTTGTCTGTCCATGTATTGTCATTTATGATTTGTGTCATAATTGTTCATATATGTCACATTAGTCAATGTTTATCATGTTTGTCTACGTATCGTAACATTGGTAAATGTTTGTCTGTCCATGTATTGTCATTTATGATTTGTGTCATAATTGTTCATATATGTCACATTAGTCAATGTTTATTATGTTTGTCTACGTATCGTAACATTGGTTAATGTTTGTCTGAACATGTATTGTCATTTATGATTTGTGTCATAATTGTTCATATATGTCACATTAGTCAATGTTTATTATGTTTGTCTACGTATCGTAACATTGGTTAATGTTTGTCTGAACATGTATTGTCATTTATGATTTGTGTCATAATTGTTCTTTTATGTCACATTAGCAAGAGTAAATCATGTTTTCCCCTGTTTTGTCAGTTTATATTTGTGTCGTAATTGTTCTTTTTTGTATCACATTAGTCAATGTTTATCATGTTTTTTCATGTATCGTAACATTGGTAAATGTTTGTCTGTTCATGTATTGTCATTTATGATTTGTGTCGTAATTGTTCATATATGTCACATTAGTCAATGTTTATCATGTTTGTTCATGTATCGTAACATTGGTAAATGTTTGTCTGTCCATGTATTGTCATTTATGATTTGTGTCGTAATTGTTCATATATGTCACATTAGTCAATGTTTATCATGTTTGTTCATGTATCGTAACATTGGTAAATGTTTGTCTGTCCATGTATTGTCATTTATGATTTGTGTCATAATTGTTCATATATGTCACATTAGTCAATGTTTATCATGTTTGTCTACGTATCGTAACATTGGTAATGTTTGTCGCTCCATGTATTGTCATTTATGATTGGTGTCATAATTTTTCATATATGTATGTCACATTAGTCAATGTTTGTCATGTTTGTCCATGTATTGTAACATTGGTAAATGTTTTTCTGTTCATGTATTGTCATTTATGATTTGTGTCGTAATTGTTCATATATGTCACATTAGTCAATGTTTATCATGTTTGTTCATGTATCGTAACATTGGTAAATGTTTGTCGGTCCATGTATTGTCATTTATGATTTGTGTCATCATTGTTCATATATGTCACATTAGTCAATGTTTATCATGTTTGTCCATGTATCGTAACATTGGTAAATGTTTGTCTGTCCATGTATTGTCATTTATGATTTGTGTCATAATTGTTCATATATGTCACATTAGTCAATGTTTATTATGTTTGTCTACGTATCGTAACATTGGTTAATGTTTGTCTGAACATGTATTGTCATTTATGATTTGTGTCATAATTGTTCATATATGTCACATTAGACAATGTTTGTCATATTTGTCCATGTATCATAACATTGGTAAATGTTTGCCTGTCCATGTATTGTCATTTATGATTTGTGTCATAATTGTTCATATATGTCACATTAGTCAATGTTTATCATGTTTGTTCATGTATCGTAACATTGGTAAATGTTTGTCAGTCCATATATTGTCATTTATAATTTGTGTCATAATTTTTCATATATGTCACATTAGTCAATGTTTGTCATGTTTGTCCATGTATTGTAACATTGGTAAATGTTTGTCGGTCCATGTATTGTCATTTATGATTTGTGTTATAATTAGTCTTATATGTCACATTAGTCAATGTTTGTCACATTTGTCCATGTATCATAACATTGGTAAATGTTTGTTAGTCCATGTATTGTCATTTATGATTTGTGTCATAATTGTTCATATATGTCACATTAGTCAATGTTTATCATGTTTGTCCATGTATCGTAACATTGGTAAATGTTTGTCGGTGCATGTATTGTCATTTATGATTTGTGTTATAATTAGTCTTATATGTCACATTAGTCAATGTTTGTCACATTTGTCCATGTATTGTCATATTTGTGTCTCAATTGTTCATATATGTCACATTAGTCAATGTTTATCATGTTTGTTCATGTATCATAACATTGGTAAATGTTTGTCAGTCCATGTATTGTCATTTATGATTTGTGTTATAATTAGTCTTATATGTCACATTAGTCAATGTTTGTCACATTTGTCCATGTATCCATAACATTGGTAAATGTTTGTTGGTCCATGTATTGTCATTTATGATTTGTGTCATAATTGTTCATATATGTCACATTAGTCAATGTTTATCATGTTTGTCCATGTATCGTAACATTGGTAAATGTTTGTCGGTGCATGTATTGTCATTTATGATTTGTGTTATAATTAGTCTTATATGTCACATTAGTCAATGTTTGTCACATTTGTCCATGTATTGTCATATTTGTGTCTCAATTGTTCATATATGTCACATTAGTCAATGTTTATCATGTTTGTTCATGTATCATAACATTGGTAAATGTTTGTCAGTCCATGTATTGTCATTTATGATTTGTGTCATAATTGTTCTTATATGTCACATTAGTCAATTTTTATCATTGTTTTTCCATGTATCGTAACATTGGTAAATGTTTGTTGGTCCATGTATTGTCATTTATGATTTGTGTCATGATTGTTCATATATATGACATTAGTCAATGTTTGTCATGTTATGTCCATGTGTTGTCATATTTGTGTCTCAATTGTTCTTATATGTCACATTAGTCAATTTTTATCATTGTTTTTCCATGTATCGTAACATTGGTAAATGTTTGTCGTCCATGTATTGTCATTTATGATTTGTGTCATGATTGTTCATATATATGACATTAGTCAATGTTTGTCATGTTATGTCCATGTGTTGTCATATTTGTGTCTCAATTGTTTTTATATGTGACATTAGTCAATTTGTGTCCGTTTCATATAATTGCTTGTTTGTTGTTATTAATTAGTGTTGTATTAACATTGTATGTTTGTCCATTTGTGTTATATAACATGTCATTGGTACATATATATCACATTTGCTAATATGACTTGTTTTTGTGATTTGTTCTAGTTTGTTTTATTTTTTTTCGAGAATAATTTGCATAATATTTGTGCCCTAATATTTATTGCATTGTTTCTGTCCAAATTTGTGCCATATTCTTGGTTGTCCTTTAGTGTTGTTCATATGTCAGACATGTCAGTCTGCTGTGGTCATCACGTTGCGCATCAATCCGTCTGGCATGTATGTCAGTTTATTTATTGTGTTGCTTCTGTCCAAATTTGTGCCATATTCTTGGTTGTCAGTTTATGTCATGTTTGTGTATATATGCCATACATGTCAATTTATTGTTTGTCTGTGTATATGTTATGTGTTATGTTTTTCTATATATATGTCATATTTGTCTATGTTATGTCAATGTGTCGTGTTATGTCCATTATTGTTGTTTATATGTCAGACATGTCAGTCTGTTGTGGTCATCACTTTGTGTATCAATCCATCTGACATATGTGTATGTTTATCATGTGTGTCTATCTATGTATAGGTCATGTGTACATGTCATGTGTATTGATTTATGTCATATTTGTAATATTTATCATGTATGAAAAATCTCCATATGAATACTGTATGTGTACATGTGTGTAGTGTGTGTGTATCGTATATATCAATATGTCATGTTTGTCTAGGTATGTTGTATATGTATTTTATGTCAGTCTGTTATGTATATGTCAATTGAATTTATGTAATGTGTGATATTTATGTCATATGCATCAATTGTGTCATGGTATTATGTCATGTATGTCAATTTGTTGTGTCTCTTTATGTTGTGTTATCAATAATTTTATGTTTTTCTATGTATAACAATGCAGGTCATGTTTGTATGTTATGTCAACATGTTTCGTATTTGTCTATTTATGTCAAGTATGTCAATCTGCTGTGTTTATCTGTGCATATATTATGTTGTATCATGTTTAGTTATGTGTTTCAATTTCATGTTTGTATGTTATGTTGTATGTCAGTTTGTGGTTGTCCATATATGTTATGTCATATTGTTCATGTATAGTTATGCATGCCAATTTGTTTATGTTATTTCAGTTTATGTTTGTCTATTTATAGTAACGTATGTCAAGCTGTCATGTTTGTATATGTCAATTTGTGCTGTGTTTGTTTGTATTCATTCTGTCATGTTTGTTTGTTTATATTTGTCATGTTTGTCAAAAGTACATGATATGTCATATTGTCTATGTATATGTAAACATACATGTCAATCTGTCATGTTTGTATATGTCAATTTGTGCTGTGTTTGTTTGTTTGTAGTCATCCTGTCATGTTTGTTTATATATGTCATGTTTGTCAAAAGTACATATGTCATATTGTCTATGTATATGTAAATATGCATGTCAATCTGTCATGTTTGTATCTGTCAATTTGTGCTGTGTTTGTTTGTAGTCATCCTGTCATGTTTGTTTGTTTATATATGTCATGTTTGTCAAAAATACATGATATGTAATATTGTCTATGTATATGTAAATATGCATGTCAATCTGTCATGTTTGTATATGTCAATTTGTGCTGTGTTTGTTTGTATTCATTCTGTCATGTTTGTTTGTTTATATTTGTCATGTTTGTCAAAAGTACATGATATGTCATATTGTCTATGTATATGTAAATATGCATGTCAATCTGTCATGTTTGTATATGTCAAATTGTGCTGTGTTTGTTTGTAGTCATCCTGTCATGTTTGTTTATATATGTCATGTTTGTCAAAAGTACATATGTCATATTGTCTATGTATATGTAAATATGCATGTCAATCTGTCATGTTTGTATATGTCAATTTGTGCTGTGTTTGTTTGTATTCATTCTGTCATGTTTGTTTGTTTATCTATGTCATGTTTGTCAAAAGTACATGATATGTCATATTGTCTATGTATATGTAAATATGCATGTCAATCTCATGTTTTTATATGTCAATTTGTGCTGTGTTTGTTTGTAGTCATCCTGTCATGTTTGTTTATATATGCCATGTTTGTCAAAAGTACATATGTCATATTGTCTATGTATATGTAAATATGCATGTCAATCTGTCATGTTTCTATGTCAATTTGTGCTGTGTGTGTTTGTATTCATTCTGTCATGTTTGTTTGTTTGTTTATATATGTCATGTTTGTCAAAAGTACATGATATGTCATATTGTCTATGTATATGTAAATATGCATGTCAATCTGTCATGTTTGTATATGTCAATTTGTGCTGTGTTTGTTTGTAGTCATCCTGTCATGTTTGTTTGTTTGTTTGTTTATATATGTCATGTTGTCTATGTAAATGTAAATATGCATGTCAATATGTCATGGTTGTATGTTATGTTATGTCATGTTTGTATGTTATGTCATGTCATGTAAAGTTATGTCATATATGTCAATATATAGTTTTCTATGTCAATCATCCATGTGTTATGTTATGTCAGTTGTTTCATGTTTTTTCATGTGTTTGTCTTTTGTGTCATGTTTGTATGTGACATATGTTCATTTCTGACATGTATATGTTACATTTATGGGTGTTGACTTGCATTGACAGCAAACTATGTATAGTACTAATTGAAATACTTGTGTTGAAGGGCGGTAGTCGTCGCGCCACGCTTGCGTGAAATATATGGGATCATATAAACAAAGATGGCCAACTTGACTGTTGCGCAAATCAACCAGTACAAATTGAGACGTTACCAAGCTTTAATTAGGTATTTTTTTAGGTGATTGGAAGGTATCTAAGGAGTCACCGGCGGTAATTAGTGCAAGTCGGGCCCAGGTCAAACCTCTTACTTGTGATTTTCATTAGAAGAGCGCATTGCATTGTTGGAAAATCATTGTTTATCAACAAAAATGTCGCACATGTGCAGCGCGACGACCACTGCCCTTTAAGATACTTACCAAAGATTTGGCAAATACGTTGACAAAATTGTATTGAATCATTAGTGTATGTATATATGTTAGTAACCAAAAAAATGATTTGGCGAATTTTTTTTTGAGGTTCATTGGGACATAGGGAGTAGCACTTATTCACACTGACTCGATCATCTGAATTAAATGTTTGTGTTATCACGGAGACATTTAACAGTGCTGGATTTTTTTTATTTGAAGTAGAATCACATTTAATCTTATCAACAGTATTATGAAGTGTAAGTTTATGTTTTTAAATGTTGTATATTTAGCTATTTGTACATATCTTTCCAGCAACCTTGATTTTTGTAATGTATATAAACCTTTAAGCCTAGTTTTGTAATGAGAATTATAAAGAATTTTGTTACCCTTCAAGCCTCATTTTGGAATGAGAAATATTGAGCACCCTCAGTATGTGATTTGAATTCAGAATTTTGTTAACGTCCAAGCCTCATTCTAGATTGAGAAATATTGAGCGCCCTCAGTATGTGATTTGAATTCAGAATTTTTTTCTCTTTCAAGCCTCATTTTGGAATGAGAAATATTGAGCACCCTCAGTATGTGATTTGAATTTAGAATTTTTTTAAACTTCAAGCCTCATTTTGGAATGAGAAATATTGAGCGCCCTCAGTATGTGATTTGAATTCAGAATTTTTTTCACTTTCAAGCCTCATTTTGGAATGAGAAATATTGAGCACCCTCAGTATGCGATTTGAATTTAGAATTTTTTTAAACTTACAAGCCTCATTTTAGAATGAGAAATATAGAGCGCTAATTGAGTGTTTAGCGTAAAAGTATTTAAAATGCCATTTCTCTTTAAAAAATGTTTAATTGTAATTTTAGTATATCCATTAAAGTTTCCTTTATCCTGATGATATGCAAGGGTTTGGAGACTACTGTGTGACGCTATTCCTTCTTGACTAAAAAATTGGGGTGCTGAACTTATGTATATTCAACTGCTCCTAGACCACCTAGGCTACTGCTTATTATAATTTTTAGTCAATCATCAAGCATTTGACAATTACAGTTGATTTTTCAAATTAATTTATAATATAATTTAGTTTTTAGTATGATTTTAGTTCCATGTTTAGTTGTTGAGAGTTGAAAGAAGCATATCACAATCACATGTATATGTTATTTTCAGTACTGGCACATATATGCACGTATAACGACACTGACAATTTAGAAGTCAGCATCACTTTCAATATATACACCATATGCTGAATGTGCTTTTCAAATGATGTATTCTCAGTATCATTTAGACATGTGATCCCAGTCAGCCAATCAGGTTATCCCTCATCTAAGGCCTGTTGGTCACATAAGTTCTGAAATATATGTTTTGTTATATGCAAGATATTCATTAGTGTTTTTTTAGTTAATTATATATGCATTTTAATGTTTATTATCATGAATAAAATCAAACAATTTTTTCTATATTCAAAGATATTTAGAGCATGTTTGGTTATTTAATAACTGTTCCACAACTAAACAAGACATTGCATTTACAATCTACATATAAATACAAATGTGTGGTTTACAATCTACATATAAATACAAGTGTGTGGTTTACAGTCTACATATGAATACAAATGTGTGGTTTATAATCTACATATGAATACAAGTGTGTGGTTCACAACCTACATATAAATACAAGTGTGTAGTTTACAATCTACATATGAATACAAGTGTGTGGTTTACAACCTACATATGAATACAAGTGTGTAGTTTACAATCTACATATGAATACAAGTGTGTGGTTTACAATCTACATATGAATTCAAGTGTGTGGTTTACAGTCTACATATGAATACAAATGTGTGGTTTACAACCTACATATGAATACAAGTGTGTGGTTTACAATCTACATATGAATTCAAGTGTGTGGTTTACAGTCTACATATGAATACAAATGTGTGGTTTACAATCTACATATGAATTCAAGTGTGTGGTTTACAACCTACATATGAATACAAGTGTGTAGTTTACAATCTACATATGAATACAAGTGTGTGGTTTACAACCTACATATGAATACAAGTGTGTAGTTTACAATCTACATATGAATACAAGTGTGTGGTTTACAACCTACATATGAATACAAGTGTGTAGTTTACAATCTACATATGAATACAAGTGTGTGGTTTACAACCTACATATGAATACAAATGTGTGGTTTACAATCTGCATATGAATATAAGTGTGTGGTTTGCAATCTACATATGAATACAAGTGTGTAGTTTACAATCTACATATGAAAACAAGTGTGTGGTTTACAATCTACATATGTATACAAGTGCGTGGTTTACAATCTACATATGAATTCAAGTGTGTGGTTTACAGTCTACATATGAATACAAATGTGTGGTTTACAATCTACATATGAATACAAATATGTGGTTTACAATCTATATATGTATACAAGTGTGTGGTTTACAATCTACATATGAATACAAATGTGTGGTTTACAATCTACATATGTATACAAGTGTGTGGTTTACAATCTACATATGAATTCAAGTGTGTGGTTTACAGTCTACATATGAATACAAATGTGTGGTTTACAATCTACATATGAATACAAGTGTGTGGTTTACAGTCTACATATGAATACAAATGTGTGGTTTACAATCTACATATGAATACAAGTGTGTGGTTTACAATCTACATATGAATTCAAGTGAGTAGTTTACAACCTACATATGAATACAAGTGTGTGGTTTACAATCTACATATGAATTCAAGTGTGTGGTTTACAGTCTACATATGAATACAAATGTGTGGTTTACAATCTACATATGAATACAAGTGTGTGTGGTTTACAATCTACATATGAATTCAAGTGTGTGGTTTACAGCCTACATATGAATACAAATGTGTGGTTTACAATCTGCATATGAATATAAGTGTGGTTTACAATCTACATATGAATACAAGTGTGTAGTTTACAATCTACATATGAATACAAGTGTGTGGTTTACAGTCTACATATGAATTCAAGTGTGTGGTTTACAGTCTACATATGAATACAAATGTGTGGTTTACAATCTACATATGAATACAAGTGTGTGGTTTACAATCTACATATGAATTCAAGTGTGTGGTTTACAGCCTACATATGAATACAAATGTGTGGTTTACAATCTGCATATGAATATAAGTGTGGTTTACAATCTACATATGAATACAAGTGTGTAGTTTACAATCTACATATGAATACAAGTGTGTGGTTTACAATCTACATATGAATACAAGTGTGTGGTTTACAATCTACATATGAATTCAAGTGTGTGGTTTACAGTCTACATATGAATACAAATGTGTGGTTTACAATCTACATATGAATATAAGTGTGTGGTTTCAATCTACATATGTATACAAGTGTGTGATTTACAATCTACATATGTGTACAAGTATGTGATTTACTATCTACATATGAATATAAGTGTATGGTTTACAATCTAAATATGTATACAAGTGTGTGGTTTACAATCTACATATGTATAAAAGTATGTGGATTACAGTCTACATATGTAGACAAGTGTGTGGTTTACAATCTACATATGTATACAAGTGCGTGGTTTACAATCTACATATGAATTCAAGTGTGTGGTTTACAGTCTACATATGAATACAAATGTGTGGTTTACAATCTGCATATGAATATAAGTGTGGTTTACAATCTACATATGAATACAAGTGTGTAGTTTACAATCTACATATGAATACAAGTGTGTGGTTTACAGTCTACATATGAATTCAAGTGTGTGGTTTACAGTCTACATATGAATACAAATGTGTGGTTTACAATCTACATATGAATACAAGTGTGTGGTTTACAATCTACATATGAATTCAAGTGTGTGGTTTACAGCCTACATATGAATACAAATGTGTGGTTTACAATCTGCATATGAATATAAGTGTGGTTTACAATCTACATATGAATACAAGTGTGTAGTTTACAATCTACATATGAATACAAGTGTGTGGTTTACAATCTACATATGAATACAAGTGTGTGGTTTACAATCTACATATGAATTCAAGTGTGTGGTTTACAGTCTACATATGAATACAAATGTGTGGTTTACAATCTACATATGAATATAAGTGTGTGGTTTCAATCTACATATGTATACAAGTGTGTGATTTACAATCTACATATGTGTACAAGTATGTGATTTACTATCTACATATGAATATAAGTGTATGGTTTACAATCTAAATATGTATACAAGTGTGTGGTTTACAATCTACATATGTATAAAAGTATGTGGATTACAGTCTACATATGTAGACAAGTGTGTGGTTTACAATCTACATATGTATACAAGTGCGTGGTTTACAATCTACATATGAATTCAAGTGTGTGGTTTACAGTCTACATATGAATACAAATGTGTGGTTTACAACCTACATATGAATACAAGTGTGTGGTTTACAGTCTACATATGAATTCAAGTGTGTGGTTTACAGTCTACATATGAATACAAATGTGTGGTTTACAATCTACATATGAATACAAGTGTGTGGTTTACAATCTACATATGAATTCAAGTGTGTGGTTTACAGCCTACATATGAATACAAATGTGTGGTTTACAATCTGCATATGAATATAAGTGTGGTTTACAATCTACATATGAATACAAGTGTGTAGTTTACAATCTACATATGAATACAAGTGTGTGGTTTACAATCTACATATGAATACAAGTGTGTGGTTTACAATCTACATATGAATTCAAGTGTGTGGTTTACAGTCTACATATGAATACAAATGTGTGGTTTACAATCTACATATGAATATAAGTGAGTGGTTTCAATCTACATATGTATACAAGTGTGTGATTTACAATCTACATATGTGTACAAGTATGTGATTTACTATCTACATATGAATATAAGTGTATGGTTTACAATCTAAATATGTATACAAGTGTGTGGTTTACAATCTACATATGTATAAAAGTATGTGGTTTACAGTCTACATATGTAGACAAGTGTGTGGTTTACAATCTACATATGTATACAAGTGCGTGGTTTACAATCTACATATGAATTCAAGTGTGTGGTTTACAGTCTACATATGAATACAAATGTGTGGTTTACAATCTACATATGAATACAAATATGTGGTTTACAATCTATATATGTATACAAGTGTGTGGTTTACAATCTACGTATGAATACAAATGTGTGGTTTACAATCTACATATGAATACAAGTATGTGGTTTACAATCTACATATGAATACAAGTGTGTGGTTTACAATCTAAATACTAGTATGTATACAAGTGTGTGGTTTACAATCTACATACGAATATAAGTGTGGTTTACAATCTACATATGAATACAAGTGTGTGGTTTACATACCCATGTTTATAAAAGTGTGTAGTTTACAGTCTGCATATGAATACAAGCATGTGGTTTACAATCTCCATGTGTATGGTTTATAACCCCCATACATAGTGAGCGGTTCAACATTTCCACGTGAATACAAATGAGTGGTTTATACCTGGTATAATTTGACAATGTTATTTCAACCACTTGTTTTTCCTGTCACAGACACTCACTTGTACTGTGGTCAATAAGCTATGCACTTTATTAGCCTGGCATGATTCTACAGTGTGGTTTCAACTACCTGTTGTTCCTGACACCGAAATTTGTTTGTACAATGTCCAATAAACTATGCACTGTATTAACCTGGTATGAATTAACAATGTCATTCAACTACCTGTTATTCCTATCACCAACATCTGCTTGTACAGTTAATAAACCATGTACTGTATTAACCTGGTATGATATTACAACATGATTTTAACAGCCAGTCCGACGCCCAGTTGCATTATGGTTAATAAGCTATGTACTGTATTAACCTGGTATGATTTGACAATGTGATTTCAACCACTTGTTTTTTCATGTCGCAGACACTCACTTGTATAGTTATTAATAAACTATGTACTGTATTAACCTGCTATGATTTGACAATGTGATTTCAACCACTTGTTTCTCCTGTCGCAGAAACCCACATGTACAGTTGTTAATAAACTACATACTGTATTAACCTGGTATGATTTGACAATGTGATTTCAGCCACTTGTTTCTCCTGTCGCAGACACCCACATGTACAGTTGTGAATAAACCATGTACTGTATTAACCTGGTATGATTCAACAATGTGATTTCAACCACTTGTTTTTCCTGTCGCAGACACCCATCTGTACATTTGCTAATAAACCATGTACTGTGTTAACCAGGTATGATTCAACAATGTGATTTCAACCACTTGTTTTTCCTGTCGCAGACACCCATCTGTACATTTGTTAATAAACCATGTACTGTGTTAACCAGGTATGATTCAACAATGTGATTTCAACCACTTGTTTTTCCTGTCGCAGACACCCATCTGTACATTTGTTAATAAACCATGTACTGTGTTAACTAGGTATGATTCAACAATGTGATTTCAACCACTTGTTTTTCCTGTCGCAGACACCCATCTGTACATTTGTTAATAAACCATGTACTGTGTTAACCAGGTATGATTCAACAATGTGATTTCAACCACTTGTTTTTCCTGTCGCAGACACCCATCTGTACATTTGTTAATAAACTATGTACTGTGTTAACCAGGTATGATTCAACAATGTGATTTCAACCACTTGTTTTTCCTGTCGCAGACACCCATCTGTACATTTGTTAATAAACCATGTACTGTGTTAACCAGGTATGATTCAACAATGTGATTTCAACCACTTGTTTTTCCTGTCGCAGACACCCATCTGTACATTTGTTAATAAACCATGTACTGTGTTAACCAGGTATGATTCAACAATGTGATTTCAACCACTTGTTTTTGCTGTCGCAGACACCCATCTGTACATTTGTTAATAAACCATGTACTGTGTTAACCAGGTATGATTCAACAATGTGATTTCAACCACTTGTTTTTCCTGTCGCAGACACCCATCTGTACATTTGTTAATAAACCATGTACTGTGTTAACCAGGTATGATTCAACAATGTGATTTCAACCACTTGTTTTTCCTGTCGCAGACACCCATCTGTACATTTGTTAATAAACCATGTACTGGGTTAACCAGGTATGATTCAACAATGTGATTTCAACCACTTGTTTTTCCTGTCGCAGACACCCATCTGTACATTTGTTAATAAACCATGTACTGTGTTAACCAGGTATGATTCAACAATGTGGTTTCAACCGCTTGTTTTTCCTGTCGCAGACACCCATCTGTACATTTGTTAATAAACCATGTACTGGGTTAACCAGGTATGATTCAACAATGTGATTTCAACCACTTGTTTTTCCTGTCGCAGACACCCATCTGTACATTTGTTAATAAACCATGTACTGTGTTAACCAGGTATGATTCAACAATGTGATTTCAACCACTTGTTTTTCCTGTCGCATATACTCACTTGTACAGTTGTTTAATAAACTATGTACAGTATTAACCAGGTATGATTCAACAATGTGATTTCAACCACTTGTTTTTCCTGTCGCAGACACCCATCTGTACATTTGTTAATAAACCATGTACTGTGTTAACCAGGTATGATTCAACAATGTGATTTCAACCACTTGTTTTTCCTGTCGCATATACTCACTTGTACAGTTGTTTAATAAACTATGTACAGTATTAACCTGATAATATTTAACCAACAATTCCAACCACCGCTAGTCACTGCGCAGTCGTAGTACACTTACGTCGATGGCCATCCGAGATTATAACCTACACGTGACACGTGACGAACTTTGATACGGTCAAGCTTACCAACTTAAACATTACTGAGGGAGTGTCGTATACCAAAGATTAAACATTATCTTTTTGTGTCAACTCGAGTCCGTCGCCATTTTTTTATAGACAAGAATTGTATGTGTTGCTAATACGAGATAGAATCTGCCGAATTTATCGTTTGTCAGTGAATACGTATATTACTATAATATCAACAGGACAACGTTGACCTGGGATAGACATTGAATCGGTAAATATAATATTATCTGATCGTTTCCCAGTTTCAATATTCAATAGTAACATAGCTATATGTAGCAGACAGAAACATCAATATTATTATGTTCGTGATGCTGCGTAGTTTTAACGGGGTGATTTTTTAAATGTTGGTCCAGGTTTGACAATATGTATTTTGAGAACCTGCCAGGAATTCCATTTAATATATATTCCCGGTATACGAACAGGGTCGGACGCGTTTAAATTGAATTCATATTTGTATACACGGATTGTGCCAAAGGTCTTCAAAATAGACATAGTTCAAATATAACTAGTAAACACGGAATGTTGAAAACAATGTCCACTTTGGGAGAACACATATTGCATATAAGAGTTTTATAATTTATGATTTGGTTGACTTTTTATTTATATTGACTAAGGTTTTGACGTCATTATTTAATTGTACGCGAGAAAGGATACATCTGAATAATAACTTAAAGGGCGGTGGTCGTCGCGCCGCGTCCTGTTCGATATGGGACTCATAGCGACGTATACACCGCATGTAAAATACATTATTTATTTACATGAAATTCGAAGACGCGCTGCGCGACGACCGCCGCCCTTTAAAATCTAGGTTGAAATCAATTTGGTCCTGGCTATTATTTGATGGCCTAAGTACATGGGTTCTTTCATCTTTATAGACTCAGTGACGTCATCTTCGGTATGATTTATGGTTGAACCAGCAACAAATTCAACTCATGTTTAACATATGTGATTACGACCAAAAGACAAATACAGCTCCAACATAGTTTTGAAAGTGTAATACTTGCTTAGTTCATCAATAGACGTACCAACGTTGTTTTCAGCTATCTAACGTATGATGATCTATGATTAGAACAAATTTGTTCTGTTCCAATGTGTTCCCAAATGTCGTATTTTCGACACAGCTCTGTTTTCCAACTCCACATTTTGATAAAGTACAAAAACAAGGAATGTAATGTCATTCAACGACTATGTTCGTGGCAACTGAATTAGCAAGCTATTTGTCATAACGTCAATTGTGTTAAATCATATGTTGTACATATGATTTATTGTAAAACAAAATCTCTGTTTGGCAGCAAACATAGCAGTATTATTTCAATGAAATTATGAAAATTATTTACCGAGACGTTTAGAATTTACGTATAGGTACTAGCTCGTAATTCTTAACGCATGCGCACTATTGTATGTTTGATGTTAGGGGTTGACCTTTAGGAACTCGAGGGGCGATGGCAGAATTGGAACAAAAAAATAATTTGCACAGAAAAAAGTCCTGCAGAGATCAATAACAGAAATAAATCTACACGCGTCGCTACGTTTGGAATTGACGCGCGCGCCAATTAGAAACAGATCTAATTTTGTTATGCCTTTGACTGACAAAATGTAAATAAACAGACATTTGATATAATAACTTTCTCGTCGTATGTTTCCTTTTCAGCACTCAGCATTAACATTCACAATAATCGAATAATTTCCGATAATACAATCAAGGACCAGGATGACAACTAAGACGAATAGTAAAAATGGAGCGAATAATAATTATCAAAAGTCGTTTGTACAAAGATTACTTAATCCTCGTATATTCATGATACAGTTGTCTGTGTCACTGTTCCTGGTTGCATGTATGGCAATGGGTTATATGGCCGGAGTCTTGCCAACTATCCAGAAGCGATACCATTTAAGTGATGCGCAGACAGACTGGATTGGGGTTAGTTACGGAGTCGGCGTGGTTTTCGCCATACTTTGGATTAGCCATTTTGGAAGTTACGGACGCCGTCCAATCGTCATGGCATTTGGAATACTCGTCTGTGCCGTTGGGGGCGTCATTGCAGCATTGCCACATTTCGTGTTACCAAGATTACAAGAAAACGCGGCTTGGAACGTACTATCCAATAGGAGTACGGAAAAAGAATACTGTGGCCTCACTCATGACGTCAACAAGCCCGACGATTTCTGTGACGAAGGTCAGTTAGTTGACGCCGTAGCTCAAGATACGACCACCATCTTGGTATCCGTTGGTTTGCTACTGTGTGGTTTCGGTGTGAGTCCGTTACTGTCACTGGGTACTGTTTACATGGACGATGGAGTCGGTAGTCACGAAACTGCGATCTACTTAGGTGAGATAGAATAGAATAGAATAGAATAGAATAGAATAGAATAGAATAGAATAGAATAGAATAGAATAGAATAGAATAGAATAGAATAGAATAACATAGAATAGAATAACACAGAATAGAATAGAATAGAATAGACGTTTAATACCACCAAATTGTTGTAAATGTGGTTGATTGAATAGAAAATGGCATTTCCGGTTAATTTTTTTAACTTTATTTGATTGAATATGGATTCAAAATTAACACAACTTGCGAGAAGTCATACAATGTTTGTTCCAAGAGAAACAAACTTTTTCATCTCCTGATTCTACCCATAGAAACCAAGCTAAATTTAATGTTTTTTTTATTTTTTTGGTAACAATAGGTGTTGTTTCTGCATCTCTCATCCTTGGACCATGTATTGGCTTCGTAACTGGAGTTGCCATAGTGATGACCTATCATATTGAGTTTAACTACGTAGAAACCACCATGACGTCAACACATCCATATTGGTTAGGTGCCTGGTGGATGGGCTTCCTAATATTCTCGGGTATAATGGTCGTCTCTTCTGTGCCATTCTTTTTCTGTCCAAAGGAGTTTTCAAAATCGGGTGGTCGCAGAGGGCGCTACAAATGGGGGTTCAGTCCATTAAATGACAATATCAGTTGCCTGGGGAAGCTAAAAGGTAGTTATACATAAACTTACATATTTATGTTTTAGTGGAGTTTTTGAAGATGATTTTGTTGATTTGAACAACTTTTACCTTCATAGTACTTTTTTCACTGTAAGTAAATACTGGTGAGCCTGTCAATTTTCACCAAAATACAACATGGATAAGGGACAACATCAAAAGTTCAATGACTTTATGTAGGATAAAAAACCTTATTCCTTTAGTTTTTTTCCAACCCCCCTCCCCCACTTAATTGATAAATATTGATCATGGGGTCAGACTACAATCATAAATTGATAATAGGACAGTAATATGTCATAGCAGTTGGTTGTAATAATGAAGCGGAATATACATGTACGCATGCGCAAACTACTTTTCTGGGTTCTGCGAATGCTCTAGATCCATGCACTGAAACTGACCTCATTTGACGCACATATTTAGACTCTGGCCAAACCATTTTCTCATCTTGGATGTTTTTTTTTTTTCATTTTCTGTTATTTTTGTTCATGATTGGATAGAAAAAAAAAAACGAATTACAAATACTCCAAGATTTTTTTGACTTCATTAAAAAATAAAATCGTTTTGTAGGATGGAAACTTTTTGAGGTCAACCCCACCCCCACCCCCAAACTAAAGCAAATAAGTTTTTAATCTGACATCGATCTTTTGATGTCTTCCTTAAGAACATGTAATTTTCAATATTGTTGTTTGACACTGCATATTGATGATAATACATTGAATTATGATTCACCATGAACTAAAAACATTGTTCTTGGAGCATGAAAAATGAAAAAGAAAATTGATACGCATGTGCAGAATTGTTAGCAATGCACATACATATAAATGTTTTTTTTCTTCGTTTTTCATCCCACAGATAGTGTATGAAATACTACAAAATCAACATGTTTAGTTAAAAATAAATCATACTGTAAAAGGATTAATTATTCACTGGGTTTTTATTTTGCTTATTTCGCTGACTGGAAAATGCGCTAAATTAAAACCCAGTGAATTTGGCATAGAACACGTTATCTAAATGATAAAACCATGAATTTAAAACCCACTGAATATGCCTGAAATGGTAAATCAGTGAAATTGAAACCCAGTGAAAATTAATCATTTTACAGTAGTTAAGGTCCTTATATGCAGTATATAACAAAGTATATATGTATGCATTCATATTGCATTTTTAACACTCAACTTGTGACACATACAGAATATTTCATTGTTTATGTTTCGTGTATAATGTAGATTTCGGTGAAAAGTTGAAGACTTTGATGTGCAACCCCCTTTTAATGGCGGTCTGTATCGGCGCTGGTGCTGAAATGGCTGTTAATATCGGCGTTATGATGCATTTACCGCATTACCTTGAAACGCAGATGCAAGCTTCTGAGCTATATGCTTCTACCTTATCTGGTAAGTTTTGGTTCTATCTGGTTTATACCGGTTTTCACTAGTTCATTCTGGTCTTATTTGGTATGTACTACTAATATCTGGTATACCCCATATTGGGTAAGTATTATATGGTGTTAAATATTAAATCGGATACAAAACTAGTTTTTGTAGTGTATTGTGTTGTGAAATGTTTGCCGAAGCTAATTTCCCGAGGGGACCAGATTCAAAGAGATACAAAGTACATGATAACAATAAGGTGACTTTATGGAACAAGTAAAAATCTTTACAGCACAATCGAGGGCACATTTTCGGGCCGCGCTTTGTTTACGAAGAGTATATAATTCACTGAAATAATTACGACACAGAACATTTTACCAATCATATTTGACAATTTTGACAACGCTATGGACGCATAGTTAGACAGCAATACAGACCCGGGTGTACGAACTAATTATGTTTTTTATACACATGGCTGTCTAGTGTATTGGCGAATATGTAAAGGAATCTAATATGGAAGCATTAACTTTTAAAGTTGTTGTACTACTATTATGTATCATTTGTTGCTGGAAAAACCCATTTAGATTCAGTAAAATCAGTAAAGTAAAAACCGCCATTTTCCCCAAAATAACACTAATCTGTCAATGGATTATCATTTTCGCCTTTTAGCTGTCTTGGAAGTGGTAGTGAAGAATGGTGCTGTATAGATCGTGTATTCATTTGTGCATTTTAACATTGTGCATAAATTGGACCTTGTGTTTTTTTGCAGTTGCTATTATGCTTCCTATGGCCTGTCTTGGTATCTTCACTGGTGGACTCCTCATTAAGAAACTACAATTGTCGGCAAAAAAATGTGCTCGTGTAATCATGTACGCTGATCTGACGACCATATTGATCTATTTATTTATCTTCCTATTCGGTTGCAGTACACAGATATACCCAGATGTCTTTCACTCAACACCAAACAGGTATTCAGAAAACATTTTCTCATTTTTTGCCAGTTTACCGAAATTCGATTAATTCAACATTTTTAGTCTTTATTATTCTTTGTCATAGTCATGAACATCAGCAAATATATATTATTTGAACATCATAGTCAACTGATGTAACCCTGCTCAAATTAAACCTACAATATTTGTTCCATAATTTTCAGCCTACAGAAAATTATGTCCATTCGATCCAAAACAAACAAAGAAGTTATGGAAAATTAAATAAAAATTGACATCAGAACTTTGAGTAAGGCTTGTACATTCTCCATGTCTGCAGTACAAACACTAATTTACCTATAAAGCATCAAACGATCAATTATATTACGATGGTTTTGTGTGTTTTTATAGCTCCAGTACTGTTCTAGACAATAACACGAATATTACGACTGTGAATCTAACAATGCCTTGCAATGTACAATGTAACTGTGATATGGCGACGTTTTATCCGGTTTGTGGTTCAGATGATGTCACATATTACTCGCCGTGTCATGCTGGGTGTTTGGTGAAAGAATTTGACATCGCCAATGGCGCAAATGGACAACCTGTCAAGGTGAGTTATGTGACACCGCAAACTACCATACTTACAACACCAGAGTAACTGCTTTCAGGTTCTGTAGAATACTTTATTTTAGCTGGAATTAATTTTTGCTGAAAACAATTTTTAAGTGTTTTGTATGGAATTTATTTTCACTGATTTTTGACAAGTTGAATGTAAAACATAGGAAAAAATTTATATTCGCTGGATTTTATTTTCACTGAATCAGTGAAAATATCGAAAAAATTAATTCCAAGCAAAAATCAAAGAAAGCTTAGAAAGAACTCCCATGTGCTGAGAGTATTGTAACACATTAAATATAATTCGGAATTACTTAGCTGAAAACTAATTATGCAAATCAGAAAATTAATATGAACAGATTTTAGTGTAAAACTAATGAGGTCTGCGCAATGTAACAGAAAATCTATGTACCAAGTTTAATTGAAATGTGATTAAAACCAAAAAATTATGAATTATTAAGCTAATTAGGAAATTAATATAAACAGATTTTTACCCCAAACTAATTAGGTTTGTACATTGTCCTAGAGCATCTTTGTACTAAGTTTCATTGAAATGGAAGAATTAGTACTTTAGATATCAGGGTGAAAGCATAAAATTGGATAATTATGCAAATTAGGTAATTAATATGTACAGATTTTAACCCACAATTATCGAGGTCTGTCTATTGTCCTACAGCATTCATGTGCAAACATTCATTGATATGTGATGATTAGTACCTGAAATATCAGTGTGAAAGTTGGAAATTGGTTAATTATGCAAATTAGGTGATTAATATGCACAAATATTTATCTAAAACAATCAATCTCTGCATAGTCCTTGAGTATGTAAGTACCACGTTTCATTGAAATGTAATGCTCACTACTTATATCAAAAGCTGAAAATTAATTAATTATGCAAATTAGGTAATTATATGTACTGATATTACCATAAAAACTATCAGGTCTGTGCAGTGTCATATGACATCTATGTACCAAGTTTCATTGAAATGTGATGTACTTGAGATATCAGTGGAAAAACCGAAAATTGACTAATCATTATGCAAATTAGGTAATTAGTATCCACGGATTATTACCAAAAACTAATCAAAACCTAGCATTAGTTCAGAGCATCTATGTACCAAGTTTCATCAAAATCCAATGAGTGGTTGTTTAGATATCAGTGGAAAAGTCATGGAACCACTAAAAAATAGCTAATTATCATGCAAATTAGGTAATTAATATGCATGGATTTTTACCAAAAACTAATCAAATCTGCGCATATGTTCAGAGCATCTATGTACCAAGTTTCATCAAAATCCAATGAGTGGTTCTTTAGATATCAGTGGAACAGTCATAGAACAGCTAAAAATTAGCTAATTATCATGCAAATTAGGTAATTAACGAGCATGAATTTTTACCAAAACCTAATCAAATCTGCGCATATGTTCAGAGCATCTATGTACCAAGTTTCATCAAAATCCAATGAGTGGTTCTTTAGATATCAGTGGAACAGTCATAGAACAGCTAAAAATGAGCAAATTATCATGCAAATTAGGTAATTAACGAGCATGAATTTTTACCAAAACCTAATCAAATCTGCGCATATGTTCAGAGCATCTATGTACCAAGTTTCATCAAAATCCAATGAGTGGTTCTTTAGATATCAGTGGAACAGTCATAGAACAGCTAAAAATTAGCAAATTATCATGCAAATAAGGTAATTAACGAGCATGAATTTTTACCAAAACCTAATCAAATCTGCGCATATGTTCAGAGCATCTATGTACCAAGTTTCATCAAAATCCAATGAGTGGTTCTTTAGATATCAGTGGAACAGTCATAGAACAGCTAAAAATTAGCTAATTATCATGCAAATTAGGTAATTAACGAGCATGGATTTTTACCAAAACCTAATCAAATCTGCGCATTGGCCCAGAGCATCTATGCACCAAGTTTCATCAAAAACTGATGTATGGTTCTTGAGATATCAGTGGAACAGTCATAGAACAGCTAAAAATTAGCTAATTATCATGCAAATTAGGTAATTAACGAGCATGGATTTTTACCAAAACCTAATCAAATCTGCGCATTGGCCCAGAGCATCTATGCACCAAGTTTCATCAAAAACTGATGAATGGTTCTTGAGATAGCAGTGGAACAATTGAACACACATTCACACATACACACATACACACACATACAGACACACTAACTGCAAAGACTCCTATTTTGTGCTTCGCACATGGGAGTCAATAAAATATTCTACAGTATATCAAGACAGAAAGAAAGTGTAAATTTAACCTGTAATAGGGTCAAAATAAAGTGAGAGTCGATGCAAGGAGGTGCCTGATTTTGTAAATATTAATCTGATGCTATTAGAGTACCTTGTACCTTGTACCTTTGCGATACTCTTGGGCGTGAACAACTAGAATATCGCAATACACTATGGACTTATGGGAAATTTTATGACTGTTAGTCAGTTTTAGTAAGGAGTTGACAAGTAAAACAGTGTGAAACAAGATGGTTGAAAAACTAAACTAAATAAATTATATTTTTCTTCACCTGTGGTTTTTTCAGAATAATGTTGTAATTATTTTGCTTTGGATGCAAATGGATGTGTGTGTGTATTTTATTTTTTTTAAATATGTATTTTTTATGCATTTTTCTTAACCATTATTCCTATAATAGTCAGTTTTATCATAGAGGTATATCTGTTTATACCTCCATGGTTCTATTGATGACTATTTCATTTCCGTTTATATTTTCGCTTTTAATTGGGGTAATTGGAAATAATTTCTTTTACAGAAATATTCCAACTGCTCATGCGTTGCTGGGAACATGGACGAAGGAACCGATAATTATGTCATAGGGGGCGTGTGTGATACAAGCTGTGCCAATTTCCTACCTTTTACTTTAACTATGTTTGCTATTGCATCATTTTTTAGTAATATGCCATGGATACCGTCTATTATGATCGTATTAAGGTGAGTTGGCTTTTTACTCGGTTCCCAGACTTAGTCTTCAAGTTTCAAACTTTTAAGATGACTGTCACATAAAATCTTAGAAAGTTATGCTATTTCTTGTCTTATTTATCACTGTTGTCTGTGACAGTGTTTGTTCATTTGTTCGTTTTTTGGCCAAATATTCTATTCTATTCTATTCTATTCTATTCTATTCTATTCTATTCTATTCTATTCTATTCTATTCTATTCTATTCTATTCTATTCTATTCTATTCTATTCTATTCTAAGATTTAACATACTTAAAATAAAGGTCTTCATGATAATAATAACATTTTAGCTAAGTTACTTTGTATTATATATGAACAACAGTTTGAACCACAAGCATGCATCCATCACTGAAAGTTGTTTTGAAAATACTGTAAAATGACTAATTTTCACTGGGTTTAAATTTCACTGATTTACTATTTCAGGCATAATCAGTAGGTTTTAAATTCACGGTTCTATCATTTAGATAACGTGTTCTATGCTAAATTTTACATATTCACTGGGTTTTAATTTAGCGCATTTTCCAGTAAGCGAAATAAGCAAAATTACAACCCAGTGAATAATTAATCCCTTTACAATAAATCAAATTGCATTTGGATGTCCATGTGACCACTTGCCCTGATACATCTTGTGATCGTATTGTTTATTCCTTCCAGGACAATGAATTATGGTGATCGATCTATCAGTATTGGCCTTCAATATTTATTCATGCATTTATTTGGTAAGTAAAACAAATAGCGTATTCACGATATACTTTGTATTTGTGCATTTTCCACAAATTTATTTAATAATATATAGAAGAATTTTTTTTTTCTGACGTAGTTTCACCGCCACAGTAAAAATTATGCAAACTAAAATTATCTCGTAATTTTGAAAACTGGAATGTACTATCAACTATAAGTTCTAAAAAAATCCATTTTTTTAGTTCCCGTTCGAACGAAGTCTGAAAATGGGGACTATTAGTTTGGGTTCCGTACGTCTGTGTGTCCGTCCATAGTCATTTCTCGAACACCCTTTGACCTATCTCGTTCAAACTTGGCATACAGACAATGTATGATGACCTACATGTGCACTCCAATTTTCCCTATGATTCGATTAAATATGGCTGACTGGCAGCCATTTTGTCCCTTAAATTTGCTAAATTCTGATATTTAAACGTGTCCGGAACTGTTTATCGGAGCTGAACAGGGTGATTTCAATTAAACTTTCTATGGTGATCATGCATATTAGGTTATAGGTGCACGTCACTTTTTCTTCGAGATTAGACCCAAGATGGCCGACTGGCGGCCATTTTTTTTCCTTTTTCGTGCCGATTCCTCTGAAAGATATGGCCTAATCACTTGAAAGTTTGTACATAGGTAGTATACTGCAAGGTTACACAACAACATGTTTTGTCTTGAGATTTGATCAAATTTGTCGAAATGGTGACCATTTTGTCATGAAAACATAAAATATCATTCTGTAACATGTTCGGAAAGGTTTCTTGGAGCTGAACAGGGTGATATGGCCTGATTCAGTTCAAAGTTGAATAGGGAATTTTCAATCAAACTTTGCATGATGACCTTACATATTAGGTTACGGTGCAAGACATGTTTCTTTTGGAGATACTTGAACAACAATACCCGACTGGCTGCGTTTTTCTTTCGTGCTATTTCCTCTGTAAAATATAGTCCAATTTAGTTTAAAGTTTTCACGTAGGTGCAATACTGACAGTAACACAATCTATAATCTGTGTTAGTGTTAAAAAAACATTGATGATCTTACAATTCTACATGTCACATTTACATCGACTACAGCTAATACTGAACATTATCAATGCTTGTTAATTTTATTTTTCAGGGTTTATATTGGTGCCATTGATACTCTTGGCAGTAGTTGAGAGTACGTGCTTTCTGCGTCACATGGTATGTGGCGAAAGTGGAATGTGTATGGCGTATGATATTCTATCGTATAGATACGCATTCTTGACTGTTGCTGGAGTGTTGAAGTTCATCGCATTTTGCGCTTTTAGAGCAACAGCAGCATATATACGTAAATTATATAAGAAGAAAGGACGTAAAAGAGCTGTGATGACGCCAGCGAAGACGATGGAAAATCATGATGAGATGACAGAGGTGGACAAAGGCATAGAATGGGACATTGTAGAAGAACCAAAAGGAGAACACCTCACCAAGTTCATGGTGACGAAAGTTGATACCCCGAAAGCAGATGAGAAAAATAATCACGCCCAGAATGATAATGAGCACAAAGACATTGACAATACAGGACCAACAGCAGGGAATGGAGCAGAACTCAATAATGTTCATGTTTCGAGTTTGTAAACTGGATATGGCTTCCGACAAGTGTGCTCGTTCACGATGATGTGTCTGCACCATGCCGTAAATATAAACAGAGAAGTATGTGAAAGACGTATGAATGACAGACAATTGTATATTTTTTATTTTTAGGTAATAAGAAAATAAATCAAAATGTTTTTTATGCATAATAGTTAAACCCACTACTTTGATGGGAGTTATTGAAAAAAACAACTTTCTTTGCTGTGCCTCGTATCAGAAAATCTATCATTTACTATGCATTATTGGAACACAGCCCAGTCACTTGGTTTGAATTGTTTAATAATAATAATTTACTGTGCATTATTAAACCAAATTAATATGACATTGGTCTTGTGTTCGTATCTGTAAACATACTTCATATCTCATGTTTTCCATGACACGTAAAAAATCCACATTTCATATTGTAAACACTTTGTCATAGTTTATGGGTTAACACCATACACCTTCACTTTGTTAAAGGCCCAATTCACTTGCCCCGGGCAAGTGTGAATTGGAGGTGTGGCTATTCTAATGCATGGCGTTAATCACTTGCATAGCCTATGACGCATCCTGTTTCAGCGGTCCAACATCACGTGACTTTGATTGACAGTAGTAATTATTCAAGATTAGTCGCGCATCCCTTTCCCCGGTTCATGTTTTTTACTTTTATCCGCCAAAATCTCAGCTCGTACACAATTTATTGTCATAAATATTACACACAGTCACTGCTGTGATATTCATAGTCACATGCATCCACTTTGGCACGACATAATCGACCTGTAAGTTCGAGAAAACATGTTTTTACGGGAGCTTGGCTGGAGCTGTTTACTACAGCGTGACAAGCAAGGAAATAATCTCTATTGTTTAGGAGCGTATTTATAGTATACCTGGGCCTTTAAGTTGGTTGCTACTAGATATTCTCGCCCAAATTTTTGCTGCACTTTTTTCTTATATTCTTCAATATTTCTGGAAATGAATCCTAATTTTGGAGTCAACAGACAAAATTTGAGTAAATTTTCAGTTTTTACTCAAAAAATTTGGCTATTTTTGTCATAGTCTTCTGAAAGAAAGTGCAGGCTATAAACAGGACTATTTTGTGAATTTGTGATGAAAAGAGGGAACTTGTGGTGGATTATCTGCAGCGACCCTAACCCAAACTTTCTGTATCATTATTCACCATCATACTTTCTCTTATGCATTATTAGTAAACCCACCAATTCATTGTGCCTTAGTGAACCCCATGACTGAACACATTCAAACAAGCAGCCAGTCCGCTGAGATTGCTCCGCTGTTAGCAATGCACATTGCAATTAAAGAACTGAAGACATCATTAGAAAATGAACAATATGTATAGTATCAAAGCAACAATACTTTCCGTTTTCAACAAGAATTCAAAAATATCACTTTTCACTAAAAATGACAAAAATAATCATCAAAATTAGATAATTGAAGATATCACCACGAAATTAACAAATCTGAAAGAGGTCCACATGTAGTACTTATATATGTAATATCAAAGCAATTGGCCTTGCGGTTTTTAACAAGAAGTTGAAAATATCACTTTTTACCAAAAATGACAAAAATATTCATTAAAATTAGGGAATTAAAGATATCGTTACAAAATGAACAAATCTGAGAGAGGTCCACATGTAGTACCTATATATTTAATATCA
The DNA here is from genome assembly GCF_978046115.1 of Saccoglossus kowalevskii. Taxonomy (NCBI): domain Eukaryota; kingdom Metazoa; phylum Hemichordata; class Enteropneusta; family Harrimaniidae; genus Saccoglossus; species Saccoglossus kowalevskii. Next base: position 10,788,859 of record NC_140654.1, read on the forward strand.
AAGCAATTGGACTTGCGGTTTTTAACAAGAAGTCGAAAATATCACTTTTTACCAAAAATTAGAGAATTGAAGATATCATCATGAAATGAACAAATCTAAGAGAGGTCTACCCAAAGTACATATACACCAAGTATCAAAGCATTCAGGCTTGTAGTTTTCAAGAAAAAGTTGAAAATGTAAAACATTGACACGGACGACTACGGACAATCACTCATATGATAAGCTCCGCTCGTCAGCGAAGCTAATAAAACCAATTATTTGTCAGCCATTTTTAAATTGAAAGAAATCACAAATCAAGCCGACATGCATCAGGGACCATTCATTCGTTGTGTTCCCACCATGTTTTAACAAACATGGCAAATGCATGCCAGAGAAAGTTGATGACGAGATAATATTTTGAGATTTTAGTTTTTTTTAGAAAATCGTGAACATTTGGTTACATCACAATCCCAAAATAACTGAAGTGAGCATACTACCTACTATACATCTGTGAATTTGTATCTATGTATCTGGTAATAAACTTGTAAAATCCGCTAGTTCAATAATAAACATAACTGGTAAGTCAACAACTTTGAATCAGAACAATAAACAAATTTAGTTGTAATGTTTGATTGCGATCGGTCAATGTATATCAGAGACATGGCATTTGCATTGGGCCATTTTAAATCAAATCTGAAAAAACATTATGGGCCCATTATGGTACCAGTAAATATGTTCAATGTATTTCCAAAGATGGACAATAGCTGTCCTTGTATAATAACCATGATCTGGGTTGTAAAAGCTGAAATTTTGATGTATTTTTAACATTTGACTACTGTAAAATACTTTATTTTCGCTTGGCATTAATTTTCGCTGAAAGAATGATTCAGTGAAAATAAAATCCAGCGAATATACCTTTTCAATTCAAATCGTCAAAAATCATTGAAAATAAATTTCATACAAAATGCCCAAAACTCTTTTTCACTAAAAATTAATTCCAGCTAAAATAAAGTATTTTACAGTATTTGGCCATTTTGAATCAGATGGTAAAAGAAACAAGACATGAATGTCGCAGTCCCCGTTATTTGATTATAAAATACTCATGTTAAAATATTACATGGAACAAACAATTGAATTAATATGTACTCCATGTGGGTACAACTCATCATAAAGTGATTTCCCTTAATCTGATAACTGAGTACACAAGTGTAACCAAACTATGTCTCATACATGCTCAAGAAATTGCATTCATAAATCTGAGTAAACCTTGATGTACCTTTAATAACTTGACTTCTTTGTTAATTCAGGTCTTTGTATATTACCAGAACCTGGGTTTGTTTCAGTTACACTACTATAATTCCCATCAAAATGTAGCCCTGACACCCCTCTACAGTTTCCACTGAGATTGGTAATGGTACAACCCATCTGTCACTGATTTAGATCAAGTTCATGACATCACGAAAAACCCCAGCATTACAATCTAAGCTAATTATTTATTCTGAGCATGCTCAGTGGTTCTTTCAGTGGTGTTAGGAGAGGTAGTTTTAGATGAAAATCATGAAAAAGACCCACTTAGTATTTTCAAATCTGGAAAAAAAAATTACGTGCATATTCGGCAGAGACTTGTTCATCAACCTGCAAAGTTTCATCAATATCTGCCGCAGAATTTCTGAGAAAATGTTAGAGACGTCACAGACGGAAACTGGAAATAAGAATTAATAGTCTGCGCCTGAAAAAGGGACATGATATATCTATAAAGTTTGAACACAACTGGTCAAGGCACGTCAGAAATAAGGCTCTGCACGGCACATAATTACTCAAAACAAAGTGGCTGCCAGCTGGCCATATTAAATACAACCTGAAAAACAAAATAACATGCATCAAGGCCTATGATTTCCAATGTTTGCACGAAATCCATCCATAAATAACTGGCTTTGCAATGGCAAAATTGTTTATATTGGTAATTTCAAGTATTAAAATGGCCACCATTCAGCCATTTTGCATCTGATGGTTGAACAAATACATGTGCATGAATATGTAGGATGTGTATATATAGTTCGAACATCATCAGTCATGGCAAGTCTGAGATATGCATGTGTAAAGTTTGAACGTGATTGGCCGAGAAATGTACGAGATGGAGGTGGAGACTGACAACGCAAGTCCATAATGCATCATTTTCGACCTTCATCTGAATGGGGACTAATAAACAGCCTGCAATTTTGAATCAAATGCAAAATGACCATTACGACTTGCATTTTGAACAGATACATGGACACACAGATGCACACATGGACAGACAAAACCCAAATTCTTGAGTGATGATAAAAAAACACAGTAGATCATCCAATACATGACTGGTTTATTGTTGAGTTCCGAATACAATACCACTACAAATAATATTGAAGATGACAGAATACAACACTGTAAGTAGTTACTATGGTAACAAAATTTACAAGCAATAAATCTACACTAATTCTGACACTAATTTTTTTTACTAAAAAAATCAAATTCAGTCATGAGGTCTCTCAATTTGCAACAAACCAACACATCAAAGAATGGCCATGGCACTGTGCATGGTTCTCAAAGCCCTTGCTAAAATATTTGACATAGCTGTATCATGTCAGAATGCAGAATGATGACATTTCTAAATAAAGCAAATAATTTTTAGATGAGGCTAGGCAATTTTCATCCCTTTAGGTATGAATAATCCTTTTCCACAGAACTCCTTGGACATTTGTTTACATTCTTCTAAGAAGTGTTGCATTGGCATGGCCAAGTTACCGTTGCTATGGAGCTGGCTGTATTGGTTGGTTACAAAATATTGATAACACGACTGTTAAAGGAAAACAAATTTTCAGAGAAAAAAATCAATTTTAGTGAGAAATAGATTTAAAATACTACCAAGAAACTTGCAGAACACTGCCATTTTTTGGAAAAATAATGCAAAAACTTCATAATTTATTTTTTTGTAATTGTTTTTTTCTGCAACCCTCATTCAATGCTGTACCTGTGAATGGGCAGTGGACTTGCAGATTTATAACAGAAGTGTAGAATAGAGTAGGCAGATTGTTTTGTTTTTCACTGACGATGACTGTGTACAGACTCTGGCTAACTTTTTATAAATCAAAAGCAGATGACGTGAAAACAACACCTAGAAAAGTGTCTTGATGTGCTGACATTATCTCTAGTAGATACCTACTCCTTTTTCACACTGTTAAAATTTTGCAAAGTTATTTGTTGGTAATTTTTAATTCAAAATAAATAAATTCATTATTATACCTTTTTAAACGATATAATCTAAATGCGATAACAATTACAAGGAAGCTATTTATCATGGATCAGCCGAGTATGAAGCGATCTGCCTCGAAACACTGCCCTCAGTTGGCAGAGCAAAATACGCCAATCGGCCACAAATCACTACATTTGTGAGGCTACCTTCATATATTTTCAAAAAAATTTATTATTTAAAAAAAATACAATTATACCAATCTAAATAAAATATATTTTGCTGGATTATATTTTCTGCGGACTAACCATCCAGCAAAAACAAAAAATAAAGTACTTTTATTACTTATGCCAGCGAAAACAATTCAATTCATCCAACCTCAAGAATCTGTAAAGATGTGTTTCAAAAAGATTGTGAACAGTGATGCATACATGTTCAAACATATTATTGCCATGTTCAATGCGTTACCACCGTCTTACGTTCATAAAACTTAGCAACAATGTAGCATGTGACAAGTCTCTACACTGAACACTTGAACGCAAACACTCAAGCAGAAGTTTGTGAAATGTTTTGCTGCAATTACTAGCTAAATTAAACTTATAAAATTAAATAATAAATCATGAGGATACTAGTATGCATTCAGGCAAAGCATGGTTGTATCAGTCTCTGCAATGCATGAATTGAGAGGATTACTGTACTACGTGTATGCATACAAGGTATTCTCATTATAACGTCATAATATTGCAAACACAGATGATACGTGATACAGGAGAGTTCAATAAATTATATGAATTTCTGATTATTTCAATAGTAATTCCAACACTTGTTCATTTATCAATACAGTTCTGAGTTTGGCCGCAAATAACTGAGGTGAGGTCAGTACAATGCAATGCAACGCAGAATTACACAAAGTTTTCATTTGCCTATGACACAATGTTGCGCCTAATAGATTTCATTATTCTTGCAACTTAGAATTCAAAGGGCAATTGTTTTTTTGATACTAGCGAGCGAGAGAAGAGTTTATGTGCATATAATTTTTCAAATTAACCGATAGTAACAATATGAAGATTTGAAAGCTCGCCAGACACTAGGGTATCAGGGAATTATTTACAGCAAACTATTTTGGCACATTTCCAATTGATCAATATGATTTAATAAATACATTCAATATCGTTCCTATGACAACATATTCAGATAATGCTATCTTTCATTGACACTCATCCTAAAATGAACCTTTTGTTCAACCTCTTACATTATCTAAATAATAAAAATAAAAACTTGTAAAAATCAAATTCTACATCAGCAGTTTAATTTCATTTTAATAATTTTAGTCTGGAACATTTGATAATACTGTAGAAAAGTAATATTCATTAGACTTTCAGTATTTTGATGTTTGTGGAGGTTTTCTGAATTTTAAAAATTTGAAAATTGTATTTTAAAGTTAGTGCATTTTGCAGGCAACAGGATAAGGTGGATTAGAACCCAGTGAGTAATTACTGTAAAATATTTTATTCTCCCATGGAATTTATTTTCGCTGAAAGGATGATATAGAGAAAATAAAAACCTGGGAATTTACCTTTTTTCCTATTATATTTCACATTCAACTCATTAAAAAATAAGTGAGAATAAACTCCATAAAAAACACTCAAAAAGTCTTTTCAACGAAAATTAATTCCAGTACCCCCTACATTGCTGTCTCTACAATGAACACCCTAAGTTACTTGGAATAACCATCACCATGAATCACTAATGCTTCTTTGATCGGGATCGCGTTCGGACACCAACTTGTTCACTTTTAATTCTCTGATCAGCTTCTGGTAAGTGACTGTCATCTTCGGAATCTAAATCTCTTTCTTCCCGTTTCTTTCTACCTGGGCGGGAAGATTAAGAACAAAAGTTACAAGTTACAGAAACAGGGGAGTTGCAGAAACTAGTCTGCAGCTCCATGATAGCCGAGACATTTTTTTATGTTCTATTTAATTTTGTCAGTATTTTATCAAATATTTGCTAATTCATATTACCACCTCTACAATGTTTCATAATTTTCACTGACCCATGAAAATTTGCCTTGCAAAATTGAAGCAATTCACAATATAAGTACAACAGAATCATAAAATAAACTACATGTATAATCTACTCAAACGATTAATATTGTATTCACTTATCAAGTGCAGAGCAAGCACTGATGATAGATCGCACCGTTTTTATCGCACCTAACTCGGTACGTAGAAAAACGAGACTGATTGGGGAGGCAATAAATAGTCATTTTGATAGACCAGAGTCTATTATATAATTTACAGAAGTCACAAGTGTATGCATCTTCATGACTGTTCTTGATAAAATCACACTGGACTGGACTGGACTGGACTGGATTGGACTGGACAGAGTGCTTTACATTTTTCCCTTACATTAAGCCTCCAATATGGACCCAACATCCAACTGTATCACCATGGAAATAATCCACGAGATGTGATAATTCTTCACTTGTGTATACAAAAATTAGCACTTATTTACACTTACTTTCATCTTTCTTTGCCTTCTTATCTTTTGGTTTCCTAGTTTCTCTCTTTTTGCCTGAAGTGGTGGCCGCAGCCAGAGCTCGATTCTCGCGGCGTCTCTTGAGTTGAAAAGTGATGAAGTTCCACATCATCCAAGCTTGCAAGAAACAAACACTGCCAAGAATATTCATTCTGGGCAAGCAAAGAATAAGAAAGAAATAAATTAACACTTCCAAAACAGTATTTTTTTTTTGTAAGGAAGTATTGAATTTGTCACCCCTAGGAAAATACCCAAGATCCCCACACTACAGGGTTTTTTCAAATATTAATATTCATTCTGGGCAAGCAGAGAATAAGGAAAAAAGAAATTAACACTTCCAAAACAGTATTTTTTTGTAAGGAAGTATTGAATTTGTCATCCCTAGGAAAACATGCAAGATCCCCACACTACGGGGTTTTTTTTAAATATTAATATTCATTCTGGGCAAGCAGAGAATAAGGAAAAAAGAAATTAACTCTTCTTAAACAGGATTTTTTTGGAAGGAAGTACGGTAGGAAATTTGTAATGTGTAAGATCACCACACTGAAGTGTTTATATTTATTAAAATATTAATATGTTTTTGGTCCTATATCAGTAGAGTAGGGGCTGTCTGCTTTCGACTTGTGCAACAAAATAGTACAATTAGCATAACACCACATGTGATCATAACCTATTATTTTGTTATCAAATTAGCCATGGTCCTGGACTGAACACTGGCATATTTTCACATGCTTTAAATATCCTAAAAGCAAAAAAAATATTACCGTAGAAGTGGACTGTTGAAGTTTCCAGTGGCTCTGTCAAATCCCTGATTTTCAGCTTTGCCGAGTTTGATCCACAACATTAAAACAGCAATGGTTACTGTGAGGAAACGAGCACCAACAAACATTCCTGCCCAAGCCAAGAATCTGTAAAGTTGAAGGAAAATGGCCGTTACTGACACGACTGGCAGCCACCGGTTGAAAATATTTATCGGTAATGAAAATAGGAGACTGGTAGATTCTTGTACATATTTGGTTTTATTAAACAAGTCGAATCAAAAGCTTCAACAAAATTTTTGTACCTTTTTTTCTGTAAAATTATTCAGTGAATCATTATCAAATTTTTTACATGGAATTGAATAATTTATCAAAGGGACTTAATTATTTTTTCATCACTGCTGTCATCAAAGATAAATAGCAGAACTGTTCAAAAACGTGATTTTCTGTGGACATTATTCATCAGTCAAAAATTTTTTTACTTTTTGAAAAACAACCAGGCCAATAGGTGATTTTCCGTACAATTGCGAGATCTCGCGAGATGCATGAAAGATGCGCGTCGAACGTCTGCCGCAAAAATCGAACGATTTGATTTTGAACTAGAATTTCTTTATTTCGCAGCTTACATTGACCGGCCGATCTTCGACAGAGGAATATTGCTTCCGAATACCCTTACTTAATCGAAATTGCCTATCATCAAATGTGGACAGCACATTATTAAGCATGGAAATGTCCCCGAAATACTTTCGCGTTTGTCGAATCCCACGCGATGTTTGACGCGACTACGATGCTATGACCTTTGTTTGTTCTGTTTTTACGTTCGATTTCACGCATAACGCGTGATTCTCGCAGTGTACGGAAAATGATCTATTGCTTTGATAGTTTGTATCACCTTGAGTGGATCTCTGTTCAAATTACATGACAATATATTTTTGGTGAATATTTTTGTCATTTTTGGTAAACATTTTTTGTTTATTTTTGTTTATTTTCAACTTCTTAAAAACTACCTGCTCAATTTGCTTTGATACTTGGTATGTAGGGTCAATGGGTTGACCTCCACGAGATTTGTAACAAGTTAACAATTGTAATTGCTATGGCAACAACCAAATCAATTACCATGGTTGTGATATGGAAAAAAAACATTATGGGAACATTTATAACAATGGCAAATGGTTTATATCTCATCGTACATAACATTTTCAACTTTGTTTTTAGGAGAGCAATTTACAAAGACAGAAGACAATTAGGGAGCATGTTTTACTGTAAAAGTAAAAAAAAACATGAAAAACAAATGCACGTTAACATGTCATTAATGTCACAAACTTTTACAAATTATAAATTGAGATACAATAAAGATTTACTTACGCTGGTTTAGAAATCTCATTTTTATCACTAAAATACATCAATCTAGCAAAATGGAAAATAGCCTCAACTAAGTAATGTATAACCAGGCAGAATAAGGCAAGACGTGTCAAGCTGAAGAAAAATAATAAATACATTAGAAATCAATGTATAAATAACACAGTATAATAAATTCAAATAATATACATTAATAATATTTTAATTTTTTGCTTTATTCACAGGGACGATATAAAGCCACAAAGACACTTGAATTAGATTACAAAATTACTGTTGTGTGGAGCGAAGGTCGGATGACAAAAAACAAAGTGTGAATAAGAGAGTACGCCAACTGGTTTCTAAGAAACATTGACTTTGCAATTCCTCAATAGCATTAAGCCTTACTTTAGTTGCAATAGAAAAATGTATATCAATGTATATTGCTGCCAATACCTTGTAGCAAATGCACCAGTAATGAATATTACATGAAGCACTGAATAGCGCACTCTAGCACCAATTTCTTCTTTCTTGATTTTTTGGAAGTAAAGCTCTGGCAAAATATGCAGCCAATAGGAAATCTGCAAAAGTTATAGAGATATATCTAATCATCAAAAAATTTTCACTAAACAGTTCAGTAGTATTTTGTTGCAATTAAAATAAATCGTCTCAAAAATGAACCAATCATATGAAGAATTGCCAATGCCAGTTCCAAGTGATGTAAATACATTCAAGAATAAATGAACTCGTAAGATTTAGGAAAACAGAAATTGAAAGTTAAATCTGATTTTTAAAGCTTTATTATGCGATATATTTTGTTTGATGTATGTAGTAGCATATATTATGTGCCACATACCAAATATACCTAGAGTAGTATTCTCGAGATATCCAGGGCAGAATTCTCTCGCAAATGTCTGAACATTTATTTCAAACTAGCTAGAATTTCCAGCAAATCGCATATGAAGTATTTTACAGTTTATTTACTAGCCTTCCTGCAATGTGCACTACCAGTATATTTTAGCAGCTGGCTAACATCTCGTTGATATGTAGTAAATCCGCACTACACGTACACAGTGACAGATGAGTTAAGTAAACATAAATTCTGATTTACATGTGATATAATTTATATTAGAGTTGCAAGCTAATCAAGGTAATGCAGTACATGTGGTAACTGGTATTTAAAAAAAAAATGACGATATTATGAAATGACTTTACATGCAGTGGATGGTCAATATCAATATCATAAAATATGACTGAATTTTGGCAAATTGTCAAATACCAAAAATATTTTTACTGTGCCTCCTGGAATTGACATGTAACTTCTGACAAGTAACAGAAAGCAATAAAACAGTCACTTTACTTATTCAAAATGGCCACCTGAAGAAATTAAGAAATGTACATTACCTGGATAATGAAAAAGAACTTTAGGATAAATGGCATCTTGGTGTGTGGATATCCATCCCACAATGATGAAGGATTCAAGAAAAATTTTTCCTGCAAAAAAACAATATATTTATTGGTATTACTGTAAAATCTGTCATAGAAGCAACGACTTCTATTAAAATGGTACAATACAACAGAATGGATGCAGCTTCTATTAGAGCATCTGCACATTTGAGAAATGGTGAATTTTTGGTTCTCAATTGTTCAAAAAGAATTGGTGCGACTTCTCTATTAGGGATGCAGCATCTAATACAGATTTTACATTTATAAAGATTAAAGATTAAAGAATAAAAAAAAGAATAAAAAAAAAGATAATTTCAAATCTGGGGATTGATTGACATTGTATAATATTGGAAAATGTTTTCCATGTTAATTTTAGTGCATCAATATTGTTAAATATGATATAATATCTGTAATTTCTAATATCTTTATAAATTTTTGACAAAAAGACATTATTTGTTGTTGTTGACATGTTTTGATCAAAATTTTTGAAAAATATGGAAACAATGCAAAATGATTATTTTGTGCAAGGTGACAGAAGTCTTTAAAAATAATGAAAGTTTGAAATAAATATATACTTACCCTCAGAGCGATATCTGCTCCCCAGACGACAGACACCAGATAAAAGAACAATAGCTGACCAGACTCATTAAATTTTGAATGTTTAACTTTCGATAGATGCATACGACGGTTTACTTTCTGTAAGCGTTAAAAAAAAAATGTGGATTATTAGCAGTACTGTGAATGCAACAAAAGAAAATGTATTCTCTGTAAGTTTGGGATTGTCTTCATGTGAAATGCATTCCTGGAACACTTACATGGATCCTGTAATCACGGATTGTGGAGACTTGAGCATGGACTGTACAATCAGAGATTGCGAGACAATACATTTGGACAGTCAGGATACGTATAATAGTCTAAATGCTCCAATTAAAAAAAAAAAATTATGAAATACTAGGAGCTTACATCCAATACATATTCCTGGAGAACGGCATGAACAATAATGCAAACCAACATATAGAAGAAAATGGTGAACACGTCAGACAGACCACAGGTGTAGGTGGTGACATCGGGTACATCGGTATCTGTAAAAAAAAAAAAAAAAGATGAAAAAGTTATGACATACCTCATCATTTTATCAAAAGTTTCATTTTTTCTAGTAAAGATGTAATATGAAAGAAAACATTTCATTTTTAATAATGTTTTTTGATACTGTAATGTTTATTAGAACATCCAACAATTTTTATGTTCATTTTGAGATTCTTCATTATGCATGAAATCTACTTATGTAAAAACTGGACAAACAAAGGATATGCGGGAGTAGTTTTGGAGTATTTCCACGCTTAATATTGTGCTGTACATATTTGATGATGGTTTTGTTGAAGATCGGCATTACAACATTGAGCATAAAGCAAAATAATTTAAATTCAAAATCAAACTTTTTGATTTTTGCAGACTACAGTCAGCCCACACCTATTCTGACAAATGCATTATACCTCATTTTATTAAGCTTTTTTTCTTCTAATAAATGATGTAAAATGGAAGAAAACATGTCATTTTTAATACTGTTGTTTGCTATTCTGACTACGGTACTTTTTTTAGCATACTTGTATAAGTATTCAATGGTGAAATATTACCGAATAACATTTTCAATGTTACCCGTTGAAAATCATATACGTTGATTGTATGCTAAGTACATTATAACTATGCACCTAGATTAGATGATTATAAAGCTTGCTGCAAAAGCAAATTTTTTAGTTTACAATAAATCGTAATTCAATTTGATTATACTGTACCAAACAACTGAAAAAATATTATAAAATGCATGGTTTTATTTTTAAGAAGATAATTTTTTGTTCTATTCAAAGATAATGTAATCTGATAATACAAATGTACAGTAATTCATATCCCAAAATAAATCCAATGGAAAATTGTTTCTGACTATTCACACCTTGGGCTCTTCCCAGGGCATTATTGAGTAGGGGTTCCCAACTGTTTAATTTTGGATAAACAATAGAACCTATTTAGCATTACAATGAATACAGTTTACATATTTCATTGCCATCTATGGTGTTTTAATTAATTGCACTTTTCACTACCAGTTCCCTCTTTTTATCATAAATTCACAAAATAGTTATAGTCTGCACTTTCCTTCAGAAGATTGGGACAAAAACAGCCACATTTTTTGAGAAAAACTCGACATAAATATTGCCTCCAAAATTAGGGTTCATTTCCAGAAATATTGGAGAATATAAGAGAAAAAGGTGATTAACATATTGCATTGTTATGTAAATTAGCTGGTACCAAATGATTCTTTTTCTGGGAGAAAATTGATATAACTATGATATTGGGAAGACTGTAGTGTTTTTTTTTAGTTCAATCTTGCTAACATGACATTGTGAAGGAAGCCAGAGAGGTGAAAACAACCCTACCACTTTGAATGGCAAAGTCTACTTTTTTCACTTTTCACAAAATTAATCTGCACAACTTTTTTTTTATACTAGTACTTTCCGTTCAAGATCTGCGCCAATGAGAAAGTAGGTTCATAAAGTACAAAAATGAACAAGTCAATGAAAATGACAGTCTCCGTTAAATTTGTGATCTGATTATGAAACAAACTGACATGTTACTGTATGATGTATGTGCCAAATACAAATGAAAATGGTACATAAATCTTGGAAATGTAGTAGTAAGGCCAAAAAGTCAGATGGCTGTCAAACAGCCATCCTTGATCCGATTTGGAACCAATTGCCTTGGATGTGTATCCTAACATGTATAAAGTATGTGCCAAATTTGAATGAGAACTGACAAAGCATGTCCGAAATGATGGCTTCCAGTCAGCCATTTTTAATCGAATCGCTAAACCACTGCATGTGCATATGTCCCACATAAAGTACTAGGCACATGCAAAGAATGAATGAAATTGGTCCAAAGGATTCTGAAATACGACTCCGGACGGACGGATGGACGGACGAACGAAGATAAAATTATAATTATAATTATTTTCGAACTTTATTTGAACGGGGACTAACAAGGAAATGTTGTACTTAATTTTTGGTTGCCAAAATGATGGCATTCAAAAGGAGTACATGTAATCGCATTTAACAATACAACAGCAAAGATTGACAATACCTCATGATGGTATTTATTATATCATTTTCACAAGAAACATGATCAACCTAAACATTTATTTAGCTTGCCTGCCAACAAGTACCCATGTGTCAGTGGCAATGTACCGTATTTATCCGGGTATAAGCCCAGGGTCTTGAACATGGAAAATTGCTAAAAAGAAGGGGTGGGCGTTTGCCAGGAGATCCCCGGCAAAAAAAACCCCGAAAATTGACAACACACAGTTCGAACTGCGGCAGGAAATAGAACAGCAAATGAAAACATGCAACGGAAATAAATGAACAATATGCAACACTAGAAGTAAAACAGAAATAATGTATTGCTTATGTGACAAATAAACATGAAATAATAAAAATCGACAGTGAGGAATCATTTGAATTAGGATTTTCCCGCTGACAAACACGCCCAATACGTGTAAACTCGAAATGAATTAAAATGTCAGGGGTTAAACTGCGTAAAATGATTTGCGGTCTCGACAAATTACGAATCAACCGGCATACAAGAACAATAATAATTTACAAATTTACACAGTAAAAATTATAAAAATTCATAGCTGTTTGAAAAAATTCTCAGAACTTTATTTGTACGTTCATTGCCATCTTCGTCAAACTCAAAACCCTCAAAGTCCAAGTCGCTGTAGCCGTCGAACAAAATCCCTACAACTTATTCCTGAAGTTCGTCGATATCGTCCCACACAATTTGGACTTTTAATCCACGAATTTTGCAGCCTGTCAGCTTGGCACTTTTCATTCATGTCTAATCATAATGAAGAGACAAGAAAAATGGGGTCGCTCTGCTGCGATGGCACACGATGCTTTTGTTTACAGTCTAGTAATCATCTTTGACCTTTATGCATCTGCTTTACTGATTGGCTAAGAATGACATCACTTCTCGTATTTCATCATAAAAGTCAAATCGTGACATTGCTCTCTTATCAGACTCGACGCTTATTAATCACGGTGAAAGTTATCATTCAGCAAGTTCCGGCGATTGGAATGTCTCACTATATAGATATCACGTTTTTTTTTTTTTATCCAACGACAGAAGAATAGTTTTCATGACAGAAATACAATAGCATTGATAAAAGATGATAAAAAAGTTAGCAGTCTTCGGCGTGACATTGCAAAATTTCTGGCCCCAGTTATGGATTCGCATGCTGCTACAACATACCGGTATTTCATAAAGCCAAAATAACGTGATTTCAACCACTCTCCCGGGTACGGGTTGCTACAATATTGCAACATTGGTTTCATTGTCGACGACGCTAAAGCCGAACGAGTGGACACTTGTTTAGCGGCTCTCTTTATTTGCTTGAATCGTTTCTAAGGAAGCACAAACCAAACGGCTGCCCCTTTTTAGGGCCACGACATATTTCAAAAAGAGAACTACCGTTTCTGCTAGTTTTATATATATTTTTATAGACTTGCTGACTGTTATGATTCTGAAAAAAATCAGCGGTGAACGCGCTGCCCTTAAGGCAGAAAGCTGTCACAGCTATTTTGCGTTCACCCCTTGTTTTACGCAATTAACAAGTTTTATAAGTATCACAACAAACTTCAAGAAAGTCAGCTGTTAATACAACCACAATCAACGAATAGAAAATAGTTTGTGTGTGTGTGTGTGTGTGTGTGTGTGTAAAAAAAAGACCCCCTGGGCGTGTGCCCGGATATGACCTCAACTTCCTTATTGTGTCAAAAGTGGGGGGTGGGCGTTTGCCCAGGCATGGGCTCTTACCCGGATAAGTACGGTATACCTGCACAGCTCAGACAAGGAATATTTAACCTTTTCATCCACAGTTCCCTTTTTTCATCATAAATTCATACGATTGGGACAAAAACAGCCAAATTCTTTGACTGAAAACTGAAAATTGACTTAAATTTTGTCTGTTGGCTCCAAAATTAGGGTTAATTTTGAGAAATAATGAAAAAAAGTGCAGAAAAATTATATATAGATTATATAAAGATTATATATAGAAAATATATATATACAGAAAACATAATCTTATCGTTTAACATTCAACACCATCCCTCCCTAAAACAAGTTTGCTAGATGAATAGATTACGTTTGCTGTAGACATGTTTCAATTATCCAATTATCTTATGATGACAGTATGCATGTATCACCATGGTTACTTAAATTATATCAAAATGTTTTATTCATTATGATACCAATCGTGACAAAAATGAACAAGCCTTAGATTCAGGAATGGAATTTTAGCCAAAAAAACAGCTGGTTTTGAAAGAGCAAATCAACAGATGTGAGTGTCAGATGAATCAATTCTTTTTTATAATTTTTAAAAAATGTTTGATGAGGCTTGATTTTTAAAACTAAAAACACCATACTGTTAAATTATTTTTTTAAATGTTGGTTAGTCATCATTTCTATGTGTAAGATTCCTGCTTTTCAAGTTTTACATTGCCATCTATGGTGTTTTAATTGCATTATGAACCCTCTAATCTTTTTGCCACCAGTTCCCTCTTTTTATCATAAATTCACAAAATAGTCCCGTTATAGTCTGCACTTTCCATCAGAAGATTGGGACAAAAATAGCCCAATTTTTTGAATAAAAAACTTGACAAAAATGTTGCCTGTTGGCTCCAAAATTATGGTTCATTTCCAGAAATATTGGGGAATATAAGAGAAAAATGCAGAAAAATTCTGGTGGTGAAAAGGTTAATTAATTACCAAGAATAAATATGAAGTAAAAGTGTTTTTTATGAATTCAGTGGCAATACACCACATTTACCAGTAATAAGATTCACAAACAATAGCACCACCAGCACAATGAGGGTCTTTGGAACACTACAATGAAGAGTGGATGTGATAACAGTGATGAGCACCTAGCACTGGGTTGAAAATAATACCTTGTTTCTAATTTTATTATCATGCTAATTAAATCTTCAGTATAGGAGGTGTGAAGTAGGTATGAAAAAGTCTATTTAGAAAAATTACCATCACACATGGTATGTAAAATGCAATTAAACCAACCCATTTTTTTTTCTTTAATTAATTAATACAACACATCAAATTCTTAATTAAATAATATCATTTCAAGAGTTAACCTTTTCACCACCAGTTGCCTCTTTTCATTACATATTCACAAAATAATCCTGTTTATAGTCTGCACTTTCCTTCAGAAGATTGGGACAAAAATAGTCGAATTTTTTGAGTAAAAACTGAAAATTTACTCAAATTTTGCATGTTGGCTCTAAAATTAGGTTTCATTTCCAGAAATATGGAAGAATATAAGAAAAAAAGTGCAAAAATTATTGGGTAAGAATTTCTGGTGGTGAAAAAGTTAAAGCAACACAATTTAAACAATGAGAGTAAACATCACTAGTATTACTGATGTACGAGACAAAAAAAGAAAAAAAGATGGTGGCTTACCATTGAAAACTTCTGTGATGTTGTGTTGGATAGCAACAAATAGTGATGCATATGATGTAGACCACTGTCAAAAACAAAGAATTTTAAAAATTATAAGATACATGAATTTCTTGCAGTTTCACAGCTCGAATTATTCTCAAACCATTACACCAGAATCCAGTAAGTTGTGTTTATACTGCTTAACTGCAATTTCTGTAACTGTAATAATTAAACTAATTTCTTTATACTTTATACAAAATTTATAAACCCAACATTTTTCATTTATAATCAGTCTCATTCAAATCCAAATGAAACGATTCCCTTTTCATGAAATGCTCATGGAATCAATTAACACTAGCTTATGCCACTGCACATGCGTATCTGCCATTTAGGTTTATAAATTAATTTTCACTAAAAAGGCATTTTGGCAGTTTTGTACGACATTTATTTTCACTGAATTTTAACGAGCTGAACGTAAAAACATAAAAAAAAGTATTTTCAGTAGATTTTATTCTGACTGATTTACTCCTTCAATGAAAATAGCGAAAATAAATTCCAAGGCAAATTAAAAGTATTTTACAGTAGGTTCCTGTTAACTGAACTTTTGTGTATGTAAAATTACGAGTACTACTCAGTCCCGTAATATCTGTATTATAAGTCTCACCTATTCTTTTTGAACAATTGAAAACCAAAAATTCATCACTTCCCATATTGCATTGTACCATTTTTTAATAGAAGACACAGCTTCTAATATAGATTTTACAGTAATAATTTTACGCAATAACTTTTCTTTTTTTCTGAAACCATGTAGTAAAGAGACCTTCAAATTAAAACTAAAATATTATGAGCTCAACACTGGTAACCAATCAACACAACTTAAACGGTACATTCTAAATGGCAATATGTTGTGAACAGAATATTAAAACAAAACATACATGTATGACCATATGTTATGATTTTTTCCTAACATTCCTTTGAATTTGAGCAACAATGGCCAGAATTGTACAAGATGGTTGGAAAAAAAGAATCCCCTAGAAGCCCTTATTGATTAGGCATAACTTTCAATATGGTAATGATTTATATTTACCTACAGTAGTCTTCCCTACATGTCTAAATAAATCAACTGAACATAAGTATACTGGGGGTACTCTGGATGATCAAGCATATAGAAATAAAACACCGAAAAAAGAAATTTTTGCATGATGTTTTTACTTGTAATTTGATCCACATCATGCGGAATCTCAATGTTCAAGTTTTGTTTTCAAAACAAATGAAAAAGACTATGATGAGTTTCTTAAGTACAAATTTGTAAATGAATACTATCCTCACCTTTATTGAAAATACTAAAATTCATGACAGAATTAAAATGATGCCATATGAATCAAGAAATATAAATATACAGACTCAAGAATCGAAAAATAATACAATATCGGTAGTGGCATACATAACTAAACATACAAGCTATAAAATTATCACTATGGCTATATCAAAGCACAAGTACACAAAAACTAAAGAATATCAATGATAAAAAAATAGACAAATATGTCCAATATCATACTATTTCAGTCAGATAAGTAAGAAAAATGAATTATTATAAGAAAGTAATGTCTTAGATTCATGATTTGATGTCTCCCATATGGCACTTGTGTGTGTTGAAATGACACGTTGACACCGAGACAGCATGTATAATAACACCGGTAACATAGACTTTACCTGAAACATCAGACCCAGCACAAAAACCATTGCCACGCAGGAAACGATATCGGCGTGATTCTGAATGACGAACTCATGGCTGAGTATCGGTGGATTTTTGCTGCTGCTACTGCCAATTTTGCGCCGAATTCCCATGATTTTTTGAGTTGTTTGCCGTCGGAGAGATGCACACAAGCTCACAGCTGCACAGTAGCTGAAACCGGAAGAGAAAGGACGCTGATGCACTGAGCATGCGTAAAAGACTGCTCTTTTAACTCGTGGCAAACAAACTGGTATGGACTATCTCGACCATTATTCATTTTATTTCAAAGAAATTACCGTCTTGTTGATTTGGACAATGGCAATATTGTGATTTATTTTTATGTTTCATAGAAATTTGTTTATGAACGCACATCAGTCATTTAATAAATTGAAATTGTCGAACTTCGAGGTCGTTGTTCTATGAAACGCCGTTTTTGATTGGCTAAGCCACAATTTCCATCCACACCACATAGATCTGTTGTTAGGTTTTGATGTTTTTTTTGTTGATTTCGCCAAACCGTCTAAAATGATGCATAGAAATCGATACACCAGTGTTCCTACAAACACAAAAGAGGTCAAAAGCTGCAGCCATCTCAATTATACTGTCGAAAACTTGTTCAAAGAACCAGCCAATCACACTTCGTAATACAACCTAATTTACATACTCATGGCCACAAGGCTTCACCAAAGTAAAGCTTGTATACCTCCATGATACTTTTTTACAAAGTTGAGCGATATTTGGCTAAAACTGCCGAAAATATTTGGTGAGTACTGTTTTGGTTATACCTAAGAATGGAGTAGGGCATTCCATGATGTCCTTGGTCATGAAATGAGCTAAATGTGTGCCTTGAATCTAATGCAACTTAGGACACTAGTTGCCTACATGCATGTACCTAGTCAACTCCTTTTAAACATTGTCACATGTTTGAGCCTAATTCACAATGTCTGTCTCAACAGTTGATTTCTGCTCTAACAGTTCACGGCAATGCGTAATGTTGTTACAAGACAGATTACAATGTTAATAAACACATGTACCATCATTAGACTTCTTTTCTCACTTGTTGCCATGGTACCAAAATTCAGTAAAATTGAGCAGACATTGTTTGACAAAGTTTAAAAGTGTAAAATTTGTTCGTGATTAATGTTTTAAAAGTTTCATGAGTGAGAGTTAATTGAAATCCGGAATTTGTTTAAAATCGTTCACACGAATAATTATAACGTCAATTCAATTCAGGCACATGTAAGCGATTTCTACGATAAAACTGATCATATTGACAAACGTAGTCTTGCCATGTTTGGAATGATGATACCAGTTATACTTGTGATGCTAAAATAGTAAGTAATACCAAAACCAGTCGGTTAATTTACTTAAATAAAGCATAGTAATGTACAACATTTCTATCCTTATCTATGTTTAAAATAGTTCAGTGTTATACGAGTATACATAGACATCAACATAATTGTTGCTGTTGATGCATAATTATACTGAATTCGTCAAGGCTGATGACACCACATGAGTGAGGTCACAGATCACCTTATGTAATGACATTTAACCTTGACCTTGTCTGGGTAAACAGAATGGGTCTATTAATTGTAGGTCTTCTATAAGATCTATTTAGTAAATTCAATTCAACTATCCTGAACTCCAGATTGATATTTTATATGTATTTTAAAGACGTTTGCACGTGTGAAGGTAATCTCTACGCTCTACATTCAACCCCCTCCCTCTTCAACTATGTTTGAAAAATATGTGGAAACAGTATCACAACTAAACTTAAATAACAGTATTTTATTATGATGTGGTCATTATGAGTCATGTTCATTTCAACAAGCTTATGGTTATGATTTTTGAAAAAATATCAAGTTAAAAAATGGTCCAAGTGGCCCAGGATTGTGCAGCGGTAATGCCCCGCTTGGGAGGGTGTGTTAGCCTTACAACCGAGGGCCGCAAACGCCATATCCAGTTCATGAAGGTTTTAGCCTTATAGGTGGAATTACAATTTTAACATGGTATGACCTTAAACACACAATGTAATTTAGAATGACGCATTTTGTTTTGTTTTGATTAATGAAAACCGGGCACACTGGGCCTTGGGTGATTTTTGAACAAAAATGCCAACCAATACATGCAAGGTGTGGTGTTCCATTGGAAAACACTCTCATATAACATTATGGATCAAGCAGCACTGAGGAATAATAAATTGATAAAAATTAATTAATTTTCATTAAATATTACTATCAATTTTATTTGTCCTTGAGAGCAAAATAGTCTAATAGCGTTTCATTCACTTTTGTCATTGTGTCATCCATGGTACAGTTGACTACTGTAAAATGACTAATTTTCACTGCGTTTAAATTTCACTGATTTACCATTTCAAGCATATTCAGTGGGTTTTAAATTCATGGTTTTATCATTTAGATAATGCGTTCTATGCTAAATTTTACATATTCACTGGGTTTTAATTTAACGCCTTTTCCAGTCAGCGAAATAAGCTAAATTAAAACCCAGTGAATAATTAACCCTTTTACAGTATTCTGAGGTGGAAATCTGATTTTAAAACTTTCAGGGTTGACACATTTTGTGTCTTAAAATTCTCCTTATTTTGAATAATCGGTCATAAGAGATACAGAATTATGTCTTCATTCTGTCCATGAATTACAATTTGAATGTTTATTGCTCTTGCTTCATGCAAATGTCTTCTGTATCAAAATTTCCCATGATGCAATGTCTAATACCAAATGAAAACATTTTAAATTCGCACTGATGTGTATTCAAGAATTATGCACTTTTTGCTGACATAAACTGTGTAAATTGTTTGTGCACGTGGCCATAGCGTGTCTTTACGTTTTTAGCATTGTCATCATTGCTTAGATCTAAATTCCTCTGCGTTGTCGCATACGACTTATTTACTACTTCCGTGTCACTGAGAATGTTCTAGAACCGTACTGTGTCTGGGTGGAATATTCTAGATTTTTTTTAGAAAATGGTTGAATAGGTAATAGAACACTGTAGGAGGCAATAGAAGGTAATGGAACATTCTAGAAATTTATAGTAAATTCCAGACTCATTATGTATGCTGATGTAATGGTTTATTTATAGACAGTGGGGGTATATATAGGGGAGTTGTTCAGCACTGAGTTCAGATCGGAGATCTCATTGAATTGTATTGGAGTTTAAGTATCTAGTTATTGGAGGTTTTGAGTTTTACCGCGTTATTGTACTTGATGTTTGCAGAGTATAATAATGGCTCCGTGTTCGTATTTTATCATCGCCGCCAGGGAAGTCTTTCTGTTACTGTTGCCATTTTGGTATTTGAACCATCACACCTGTACTATACCAATTACGGTAATATTACGTTGCGTGTGACATGCGTGAACCGATAATATTCCTTTAATAAAATAGTCCTCACTATTTTCGAATTGTTTTTTTCTTCCAGATCATCACATATGTAGTGGAGGAATTTATGATGGCGTCAGTGTCGTCTACTACGCAGGGGGAAGTGTCGAACCCAGTGGAATCGTCTACACCAGTTAGCTCACAGTCTAACCTGGATATGCCCTTAGCACTCAGGAAAAGTCCCAGAGCAACTGCAGGGTAAGTAAGATTTTGTGTCGTCACTGTTCAAATCACTTTGCTTTGAGGTGACAATTGCTAACAATCCTCAAGACCAGTGTATTCAGGTCACCTGATCAAACCAGAAAAGATTGTGTTAAATCAACAATATTCAACATTTTCAATCTTAAACAATATATCCATCATCATTGGAATTCACATAAATTTTCTTAGAACCTGTTTTCGCATATGAAATATACAAGTTTCTTCAACACATCAAGTGAAATATTTAATTTCTTTCTCAAGCATACCTCTGTGCATATTCAAATTTGTATTATTTTGGTGTATTATAATAGTTACATGTAGATAAACTATTACTGTAAAATCTGTATTAAAAGTCGCGGCTTCTATTAAAATGGTACAATGCAACAGGGGATGCGACTTCTATTAGAGCATCTACACATATGAGGAATGGTGAATTTTTTTGGTCTCAATCGTTCAAAAAGAATGGGTGTGGCTTCTATTAGGAATGCGGCTTCTAATACAGATTTTACGGTACAACTATGTTTACCCAATTTTTAAATTTAAAAAAAGTACAAATCTGATGAATATTTCAAGTTTTCTCATAACAAATTTGGTCACAATAAAATTGCGTTTTGTATGAAATGGAAAGAAAGGAACAGAGGATTAAAACAAACTACACAAGTACATGTACACTTAATGTACCTGAACGCAACTCACAACACTGTGCAAGAAATCATTAAAAATACAAAAAGAAAATGATTGTTTAAACAATGTATGTAATTAGGGTAAGATAGAATAATAAACCATAATGTATATATCGGTAGGGGTCACCATGTCTAAACCACTGGCAATTGAATTCTGTGAATAGGTACATACATTTTTTTTTCTATAGTGGAGTTAACATACTCACAAACCTGTAATAAATAAATCATAATAAATCGTATAGGGGAATTTACAAAACACAAAAAAATAACTGAGAACAATCTAATAAACAATCCACAAGAACCAACCAGCCCAGCTGGCAACATTAAAGCAGTACACAACATACAGTTAATTATTCACTGGGTTTTAATTTTGCTTATTTCGCTGACTGGAAAATGTGCTAAATTAAAACCCAGTGAATATATAAAATTTAGCATAGAACACATTATCTAAATGACAAAACCGTGAATTTAAAACCCACTGAATATGCCAGAAATGGTAAATCAGCGAAATTTAAACCCAGTGAAAATTAGTCATTTTACAGTAATCAATTCAGTAAGACAAAGATATATATAGTATACAATAAGTCAGGTCAGGTGTTCCAAAAAGTGTGAGCATTCTGCTCCATATGTGGCACATGTCATGTTGTCTTTTTTTCCTGACCTACCCTCAGGCACCTACTCCTCCTTTTTAATCAATACCGGTATATTTCCTTTTTCTGTGATTATATTGCATATTTCTTCTATATGTCACGTATTTGAATGGAATCAAGTCAAAGGTAACACCCCCTCCCATAATCACTCCTGCTGAGTAGTTGTTTTCATTGTAATTGGTTGCGTTGATCAGAAAACCTGCAGAATTTTTCATATTTTGATGTATTTTGCTTGATTATGTGATAAGATATTAATGACACTTTTGATTTTTGATTAGTTTATCATTATCACTACAAGTTGGTGACACCTGTACCAATGCTATTGTAAGCTGCATACCCCGTCAATGTACAGTGTTGTACGGGGTGAGTTATGCCTCAGTGCATTTGAATACAATGGCAATATATTGAGGGGTTGGTGATGATAAAAGGCTCAAGCATAAAATATACTAAGGGAAGTTCGATTTTATTTGAACATTTTGCATATTCACAGAATTCCTGTATCAAATGCAGTGGTCTAAACATTTTATCAGCGATTATCTGGGGTCCCATTGAAACTTGGTATTGACCTGATAATGACTTGCGTTTTGTGATCTGATTTAAAATGGCCGATTGACAGCCATGTTAAATTTATTTTTAAGTGTTTTTTTAGTGAAATTTAACCAACTGGCAGCAATTTTTTTTTTTTTCAATTGTTCTTCCTTTTCCTCTGACAAGACATAATAGTTTCATGTATTTGCTAATTTGTTTCTTGCTTTAATGAAATATTATTTTCATTACTTCTTCTCTCTTCTGTGTCAAATGCATCCAAATACAAATAGGAACTATGTCATTGACATTCTTATCTACTACTTTTATAGTTTTTGGTTAAAAATGATATTATCAACTTCTTCTTAAAAAGCCAGATTGCTTTAATACTTAATATGTAGATGACTTGGAATATTTTATTTTTGACTTCTGTGGAAACTATAGCCATGGCAACAACACTGTAAAATGAGTCTAGTTTTAATCCAAACATAACGCAACTCTATTAAAAGTTAATCTAATGGAGTTCTTGGAACATATAGCAATACAAGTATGTGTGTGTGTGTGTGTTGTATCTCAGACATGTCTTAACTGATTCTTTTCAAACATTGCACATACATGCATTGTAACACCTAGTCCTATACGCATGCAATGATTTTGTGTTTCGATCAAAGATGGTCGAAAACACTGAAATCAGGTAATTTTGACATCTCTGAAATCAGATCTTGGACTTCTGTTGTTACTTCAAACTTGGTAGAAGGAATAACAATTACCTACGGTACTGGAGGTTGTTGCATATCACGTCTACTCACGATACTTTCGTGAAGCGATAAAATAGCATTGTCAAAAGTGTTCACTCTGCACATGATTAGGTACTAAGTTATCCATAAATGAGTATTGTTTTGCAATTGAACATGTGATTTGGTCATTTTATGTGTCACAATGATTATGAATAGGAACTTTTAGACAAATAGATTGTTTTATGCTGTTTTCATTCATTGTCACATGCATAATGTGTGTATCTCTATAGTGAAAAATTGCATTAGATACAGGTTTTCACTCTGCTGCTTTATTCTACATCACTCACCAAAACTATTTTTTATTACTCATTTTATATCAAACATTGGCTTTATATGTGCTACCCCCTGGTATATGGGAACTGTGCATTGCAAAATATTTGTTATATAATAGCAGGGATAGCAGGCAGTGCCCTCATGCCATGGCTACGCGCACCCTTACCCTGGGGAGCAGATCCTCTGGCAACCATAAAATTCTGATTGACCACAGATCACATGTAGCCACAGTCTTCAACTGTGACCTGATAGTAATTTTTGCCCCAAGGAAGCCATAGAATGCTATTTACCCCCTACCCTGACTGATTGAGTGTGCTGTAGAATCAATTGGAAGACTAAATCCACAGGCAGAATTTCATTCACTAATGAATGCGACTTTTGGGAAACTTAATAATAATAATAATATGAGGTTATTACGAGAATACCTCAAAGTATGCACGAAGACAGTACAGCTGGAGTATTGACCGACGCGCAGCGGAGGTCGATGTGCGGCATACTTTCTGAGTGCATAATTTTAGGTATTCTCGTAACAACCTTATTATTATACATCTTTTCCTTCCACGAATACATCATGGGAAAGCCGAAATCCAAAATGTTTAGAACAGAATCAGCAAAATTCTTTGTGTGGAGTCCGGTCAAACTCTTTGGCAGCCATGTTTGTTTTTATTATTAGAGGACACCTATGTGCGTAATCATTCCATATTTGGAATTCACATTTCCTAATATGGTAGGATGAAAATACCCTGTAAAATACCGCAAAATTACGACACGCTGTAACTCATGGCGTTACGGTGACAGATGTATACTTAGTAATAATATTTATTGCATCTTTAGAAACACAGTATTTCTATCAGTACAGTAGCAATAAAAGTATAACAAAGTATAATAATAATAATGAAATGATAAAGAAAGAGAAAATATTATAATAAGTATAAAAGTAAAATGTAATGTGTTAAATTTGTTTACTAATAAGTTTAACAATAATAAAACTAAGACTAATTATATTAAAATTCAAAACTATCAACTATTTATTCTTTCTTGAAAGGCTTTCTAAATTATGAAACTGCTTTTGACTCCTGTGTGCGAAGCACAAAAAGGGAGTATTTGCAGTTAGTGTGTCTGTATGTGTGTATGTGTGTGTGTGTATGTGTGTATGTGTGTCCGTCTGTTCCACTGATATCTCAAGAACCATACATCAGTTTTTGATGAAACTTGGTGCATAGATGCTCTGGACCAATGTGCAGATTTGATTAGGTTTTGGTAAAAATCCATGCATATTAATTACCTAATTTGCATGATAATTAGCTGATTTTTGGCTGTTTCATGACTGTTCCACTGATATCTAAAGAACCACTCATTGGATTTTGATGAAACTTGGCACACAGATGCTCCAAACTAATGCGCAGATTTCATTAGTTTTGGGTAAAAATCTGTGCAATATTAATTACCTAATTTGCATAATGATTAATCAATTTTCGGCTTTTCCACTGATATCTCAAGTACTAATCATCACATTTCAATAAAACTTGGTACATAGATGTCATAGGACACTGCACAAACCTGAAAGTTTTTAGGGTAATATCAGTAGATATTAATTACCTAATTAGCATAATTAATTAATTTTCAGCTTTTGATATTTGAAGTAGTAATTGTCACATTTCAATGAAACTTGGTACATACCCCCGGTAGATGTCATAGGACACTGCACAGACCTGATAGTTTTTAGGGTAATATGAGTACATATTAATTACCTAATTTGCATAATTAATTAATTTTCAGCTTTTGATATTTCAAGTACTAATCATCACATTTCAA
This sequence comes from Saccoglossus kowalevskii, assembly GCF_978046115.1. Taxonomy (NCBI): domain Eukaryota; kingdom Metazoa; phylum Hemichordata; class Enteropneusta; family Harrimaniidae; genus Saccoglossus; species Saccoglossus kowalevskii. The sequence continues at coordinate 10,814,708 of NC_140654.1, forward strand.
TGACACTTGGTACATAGATGTCATAGGACACTGCACAGACCTGATAGTTTTTAGGGTAATACGAGTACATATTAATTACCTAATTAGCATAATTAATTATATTTCAGCTTTTAATATTTCAAGTAGTAATCATCACATTTCAATGAAATTTGGTACATAGATGTCATAGGACACTGCACAGACCTGATAGTTTTTTTGGGTAATATCAGTAGATATTAATTACCTAATTAGCATAATTAATTAATTTTCAGCTTTTGATATTTGAAGTAGTAATTGTCACATTTCAATGAAACTTGGTACATACCCCCGGTAGATGTCATAGGACACTGCACAGACCTGATAGTTTTTAGGGTAATATGAGTACATATTAATTACCTAATTTGCATAATTAATTAATTTTCAGCTTTTGATATTTCAAGTAGTAATCATCACATTTCACTGACACTTGGTACATAGATGTCATAGGACACTGCACAGACCTGATAGTTTTTAAGGTAATACGAGTACATATTAATTACCTAATTTGCATAATTAATTAATTTTCAGCTTCTGATATTTCAAGTAGTAATCATCACATTTCAATGAAATTTGGTACATAGACATCATAGGACACTGCACAGACCTGATAGTTTTAGGCTAATATCAGTATATATTAATTAGCTAATTTGCATAATTAATTAATTTTCAGCTTTTGATATTTCAAGTAGTAATCATCACATTTCAATGACACTTGGTACAAAGATGTCATAGGACACTGCACAAACCTGATAGTTTTTAGGGTAATATGAGTACATATTAATTATCTAATTTGCATAATTAATTAATTTTCCGCTTTTGATATATCAAGTAGTAATCATCATATTTCAATGAGACTTGCTACATAGATCTTCTAGGATTATGCAGAGACCTAATTAGTTTTAATTGGATATTAATTACCTAATTTGCATAATGTTCCACTGATATATAAAGAACCACAAATTGGATTTTAATGAAACTTTTAAAGAGAACTATGCAGAAACCCAATTAGTTTTTGGTAAATATTTATGCTTATTAATCTCCTAATTAACATAATTAATTAACACTGATATCTCAATTACTGATCATCACATTTGAATAAAATTTGGTACATAAATGCTCTAGGACAATAGACAGGCCTGATTAATTTTGGGTTAAAATTTGTTCATATTAATTCTCTAATTAGCATAATAATTCATAATTTTTTTGTTCTGTTCTGTTCATATTAGTTACCTGATGTACATAATTAGTTTTCAGCTTTTCTATCAATATCTCATGTACAAGTAATTTTGAATTAATTTTTAATGTGTCTTCAATACTCTCAGCACACGGGAGTTCTTTCTAAGCTTTCTTTGATTATAATTTCACATTCCTCTGCACTGAGCAGTCGAATGAATGTATTGTGTGAATCATGTGATAGAAAATAAAATTCAGACAAAAGTTGTTGGCGCAAGTTTTCATATTTTGGACAAATCATGAGAAAGTGGAATTCATCCTCAATCACATTCATGTTGCACTGTTTGCATTTCCTTTCATTTAGTGGTGCTTTAGGGTGTGTGTACATGACCTATTGGGAAACTTATCGCTGCACCTTGTGCATATATGAGATAGTTGTTATTTAATGACCAGATTCGTAATTATGCTTATTTCAATTGGAGTTATTCCATTGTTTACTGCATGCAATTATCATTATGAGTTATGTTTTATTTGTATGAATCATCGTTGATAATTTTCGTTATACGTTTCTATTCTATTATACTGTCAAAGTTGCTAGCGTAGTGTATTTCTACCATCATAGCAATTACGTTACAATACGATAGAAACTACCATTGTCCGGCTATTTTAAGCCAATTCTAAATATGGAGTGTTAGCCAGAGCGAGGCATTATGTAACAGCCAATCAGAAGTTTAGGCTGACGTTTTGAATTCTCTAGTTTGGTTGTTTTTTTACTCTGTTCATGTTTGAGTTGTGCTGTGCAGCCATTGTTACTGTCGGAATAAAAGGGTATTCTCTGTTTTGAATACTGATATGGTTACATTTGCGTAGTGTTTATCATCTACCGAATACAGTATTGGTTGGTAGTTATAAAACACTGGAGCATTTCATATTACATTGTGAATGTTTCTCAGCACAGAGAAAAACCCTAATGGAAGGGATTGAAATGCTCCTATGTAACAAAAATGAAATAAATTTACATAAAGACTTCATAGCAAACAAAGAAGTGCTATGTTTAATCCTGGGTGACAGTACAAGGCAGTATAATTCAGTCCTGTGTGACGAAACTGATACTTTTACAAAAAAATTCTTAGTTGATGCCATGGACAGTAGAAAAAGGTATGCAGATAATATTTAATATTTTTCCAGTGTACTTCTTATATTTTAGTTTTCTTATTTTTTGTTGTTGTTGCTACTTTTAGATGTTTTTTTGTTGTTGTTATATTTTGTTATCTTAGTTCATGTAACTTAGTTTCTTTTTGTCTATCAAAAGTTTTTTTTTCATTAGTCTTTGAGTGAAATGTATTTTTTATTTGGTGCAGCTCCTAGTTTACATAGTGAGCCCCTGTTACAAAAGGGAAGCAATAAATAAATAAATATAAAGATTTCTGATTCAGTAGCATACCCCGCTACAAAACTTGATTAATGTCTGCAAGTGCTTGTGTTCGACCTGGTCTAGTAGATGCCAGAATAACACATTAAATTTTTATAATGCCATGATCATAGGAAAATAACCACACAGTCCTGTCACATAGTTCCAAACTGGAATACGGTCTCACTATATGCCATTACCTGCTTGCACTTGTGAATTGCACATTAAAAATGTCAGGAGAGGCGACAGTAGTATTCAATGTTTGAAAACTGTCGCCTGGAAAAAAAAAAGGATATGTTTTCTAAATATGGAACAAAAATTAATATTGTCTGTTTGCTCTAATATTAAAAGTAAAATTAGCAAAAATACTGAACTGAATTGTCGTTTCCGTGTCAAAATGCAATATTTCATAAAAATAGTAAAATTCAATGTCGAGAATTGTTGCCCGATGCAACAAAAATTAAAGATAAATATACATTATCTCTTTGCTGTAGCAAAATTATTGAACCAAACTGTTGTGGAAAAAAAAAAAATGTCAGTAGAGAAATATAGCCTTCCTGTGATACTGCTGGGTTGAAGTTTCTTTCCTTGACCCATGACTTCTGAATGAATGGCTTTTACCTGCACCTCACATCATAATTCTACAAATTATACTTCATTCAAGTTGAATTCTAGTTAGAAAATACTGGTTCATATTCCGTTTTAAAATTCTATGAAAAAAGAAAAAACTATATTTTCAAATATATGCATTGTTATTTTCACTAAATAGGTCAGCTGTTTGCTTGACCTCTGACAAACTAACCATAAATTGTTTGAATAGTTAATAATAAATCTTTACGTTTAAAAGTTTTAAATTAAAAGGTTTTAGTAATAGTTATGATTCACTTTAGATTTTACATTTACATGTGTGTTTGTGGTAATATATGATTTGTTAATTGACGATGAGTGGATGTCGTTTGATAAAAGACATGTGGTTACAACAAAATGGCTGCCTACTGATCAGTATAAAGTTGATACATTTGTTGATTTGAAGACATGGTAATTATATGTCAAAAGTGAAATGTAATGTTATTTCATTTTCATGAAATTAATGCTAACTTTTGAGCAATGTATATTCTAATAATGTCTTTTATTGTGGTTTTTTTTTTAAACATTTTGTATAAAGGTAACTGAAACTCAAATTTTGTCACCATCTCAAATTTTACATCGAATAATTTTTTTATAATTTTTCACAAATTTTGATCAAGACATGTAGCCAATATGAAATTATATTCGTTTGGTTCAAAATTATGTTTAAAAATATTGAAAAATACATAATAATAATAAAAATGTTGCATCTAAATATTCTCATTAAAAAAATGGCTGTTAAGGGGTTCATTAGTTCTTCTTAGCCTTGGCCTATTTGGACTATTATATCCTAAGAATCTGGTATTTGAACTGGGTACTGTAGTATTATAGCCATCAATAGACAATTGGCTATAAACTCTGGATGCGTCTTTATAGCGACGTTTTGTACATTTGTAGTATTTCAAAACTTTAATCTGACAATGAATGTCAGTGTTGTATGTCAATCTCATTTAGTTTCAGTCAAGAATCACAGTTTAAAAATTGTCCAGCTTCTACCTACATTGTATCTATGTCTGTAACTGGTACATGTATGCAAATCAATCCTCCATGCCCCTTGAGTGCCAGTGTTAATTTTGTTACCATTCCCAAAATTAAACCTAAACTTTTGTTCAAGACCTGTTAGGCAACATACAACTACAACATTCAGTTTTGAAATTAATAAAAAATTCTAGAAAAATACATAAAAATGTGCAAAAGTATGACTGAAAAAATGGCTACCATAAAACAGAACATATCAGATTTCCTCAACTCTTACAATGCGTTTTGTTTTTAGGCCTGTTCCAAAGAACTTTAGTGAAAATTTACAAACCATTTTTTCACACAAGGCTTAAGCTTATCATAGTCATCATGCAAGAGTGTTAAATTTTGTGTAAACAAAAGTATTTCGCCAGTAATGTGTGTATCACATGACACGCTATGATGATTGTGGCAATTTAAACTTTTGCCGTCTGTACAAGGAATATATTTTTTTTATAAAAATTACATCACTTTGTTAAATAATTTACAAAATAATACTGTGGAATACTTGGAATTTATTTTCGCTGAAGGGATGATTCAGTGAAAATAAAATCCAGCAAATACACGTTTTTTCTTATATTTCACATTCAACTCATCAAAGACCAGTGACAATAAATTCCATACAAAACACCCAAAAAAGCTTTTCAGCGAAAATTAATTCCAACAAAAGAATTTTACAGTACATCCGAAATGAAAAAAATGTGGTCTTGAAATAGTTGTTAATAGTAGCAACTGAAAGACAAAAGATGTGACTTGTCAGAATGATAATGTATTGAACCATCGGGATAATTATGTGTTGGTTAGTGTTTGAGCAGAGTGGTATTAAAATTTGCCTGAATTCCTTTGAAATTTCCATTAGTTTTGTTTCTTATGATGACTACTAGTATATAAATATCATCTTCAGGCGATGATTTTGTTCTACTGAACCAAGAAGTCATGAATTATGAAAAACAATATCTGATAAATGTATGCTTTATATAGACATGTATAAATTGAGTATATAATATGCAACTATGTTGCTGTGCTAGACTTCCGCTAACCCTTCCCCAGTGGCAAATGGAAAATTACATTCAGATTTAGCTACAATAAATTATGTCACTTTGGGCACCAATGGCTAAGACAATTTCAACCATGATTTATTTTGAGAATATATGGACGTCTTATAAAAAATGTCATCCCCCACAAAAAAGTGAACAGTAGCACATTTCAATTTCCAATTTTCTGACATATTCATGATTTTTCATTAATTCTCATTTGTGAAATAGCTAAACCAGTTCAAACTTGACTATGAAAAACAATGTACTGTACAAGGGTTAATTATTCACTGGGTTTTAATTTTGCTTATTTCACTGATTGGAAAATGCGCTAAATTAAAACCCAGTGAATATGTAAAATTGATCATAGAACACATTATCTAAATGATAAAACAGTGAATTTAAAACCTACTGGATATTCCTGAAATGGTAAATCAGCAAAATTTAAAACCAGTTAAAATTAGTCATTTTACAGTAGCATTAGTCAATGTGGCTAAGACTATTTTATCCTCAGTGGAGGCCAAGGTCTTTGGAAATGTTGGTAATGCTTATACAGTTGAAACCCTCTTAATGTTCCTTGGTCCTATCTGACCTGGGAGAGTGCATACACCATTCAATTGACAGTGTTTAAATGTGTGTTCACTCGTATATAATACCATTGTATGTGCAAACATTGGACCTGGATCTAAACTCTGTAACTCGCACACATACATACATACACATTTGTAAGAATATTAATTTTAAATTAGGAATGACATTTTAAAAAAAAAATGCCACACATTCAGGAAACGGTATAGGGCTTCTTAAATTACCCTTATTAATTGTCACTAGTAATTCAAAAATGAAAACTTCTACACATTCTGTTTTGATTTCATTTACTGTAATTTTTAAGTGTATCAAAAATTTATTTTTATTTAATTAATTCTACATCTGTATTGAAAAAAAACTAATTGTTTTTTCTTCACACCTAGCAGCCTGCGATTTTCAGAATTAATCTGAAATCTTTTTGCATTTTACCAAAATTTTATTCTAGACAGAACACTCTAGACTCTAGTCTGTTCTCTGTGCTGTCAGCTTCCTTATATGGCAGGTTTTTTCATGGCCAGCCTGTATCAGCCAATCAGATAAGACTGTGGCTATGATTGCCACTTTAGGCCACACCCACCAAACCCATGTGTTCCAGAAGACACTGATCCTCCATGTTGGATTTTTTTAACAGAGATCTCTGTTAAAACTGTAAAATGTTTAAAAGTCATATTCAGGTAATGTTACCATAGCAACTCACACATGTTAATATAAAGTTCAAATTGAAGGCATTCTGTAGCTGTACTCGAAGGGGTTTTTATTTCAAGTAACTATGAATGATTGTATCTGTAGAAAGAAAAGGTCATTGCATTCATATGCAAATTAGGTAAGTATGGTTCCCAAATGCACAGACAGTGGTGTTTACATTGGATATCCAACCCTCAAAATTTATAAATTAAAAAAATTAATGACTGAAACTGCCGTGTCAAATTTAAGAGATGTAATATTGTTTGCGTCATTGCAACTCTCTATTTGAGCCTCACAAAAAATACTGGGTAGGAGGCCTATGTGGAGAGGGGCTCAGAACTGAGGTTGTTTGTGCTCCCACAATTTCAGATCTTCCAATTTCTTGTCATAAATCAGTCATCGGATAAATGTTGTTTCATACATTGAGTTGAAATCAACATTATTCATAGGACTATCATAGGTGTATTATATGCATTAATGCAGGAACCATGGAAGGTAAAACGACTTCTACTGTAAATGCAATAATTATTCACTGGGTTTTAATTTTATATTTTCGTAAAATCCGCTCAATTAAATCCATGTAAATATGTATAATAAGAATAAAACCCATTTTCTTGACAAATTCGTGAAATTGAAACACGGTGAATATGCTCAAAACATTGAAAAAAGTGAAATTAAATGTCAGTGAAAATAAATTGGTTTACAGGAACTAATGGTTCTTATAGCGCATTGCCTACTGGAGCCTCCATCGATAGCCAAAATAAATATGAAAAATGATGTCAGCATCTCATGTATTAATAAATCTTTAGGGGTCTTTGTTTGGGTGAATATGTGTTGGATACAAAATACTTATTCACTGTGCCTGTATTTATCTAACTGTTTGTGAGAGACAACTTGCCGAGTCAATATGTGAAAATCATGCTATATTGTGAATAGTATATTTGCTCTATTATTAGTGCATAATACTATACATGTTGTATTTGTTCCACTAGTAGCTTATATAAATTACAGAGATGTGTATCTATGATCATAATACCATAGTTTCTTTCTTAGTAGCACATGTGCTTATGTTAATCTATGATCATAATACCATATTTGCTCTATTAGTAGTTTATGTAAATTACAGAACTGTGTATCTATGATCATAATACCATATTTGCTCTATTAGTAGTTTATGTATCGCCATAATACCAGTTTCTTTCTTTGTAGCACATGTGCTTATGTTAATCTATGGTCATATTATCATATTTTCTCTCCTAGTGACTTTTGCAGCATGAGATAGACAAGGATATATGTGGCATGAGATAGACACAGATATTTGTAGTGTGAGATAGACAAGGATATATGTAGTGTTAGATAGACAAGGATATTTGTAGTGTTAGATAGACACAGATATTTGTAGTATGAGATAGACAAGGATATTTGTAGTGTGAGATAGACAAGGATATTTGTAGTATGAGATAGACAAGGATATTTGTAGTATGATATAGACAAGGATATTTGTAGTATGAGATAGACAAGGATATATGTAGTGTGAGATAGACAAGGATATATGTAGTGTGAGATAGACACGGATATATGTAGTGTGAGATAGACACAGATATTTGTAGTATGATATAGACAAGGATATTTGTAGTGTGAGATAGACAAGGTATTTGTAGTGTGATATAGACAAGGATATTTGTAGTATGAGATAGACAAGGATATTTGTAGTGTGAGATAGACAAGGATATTTGTAGTATGATATAGACAAGGATATTTGTAGTGTGAGATAGACAAGGTATTTGTAGTGTGATATAGACAAGGATATTTGTAGTATGAGATAGACAAGGATATTTGTAGTGTGAGATAGACAAGGATATTTGTAGCATGAGATAGACAAGGATATTTGTAGTGTGAGATAGACAAGGATATCTGTAGTGTGAGATAGACAAGGATATCTGTAGTGTGAGATAGACAAGGATATTTGTAGTATGAGATAGACAAGGATATTTGTAGTGTGAGATAGACAAGGTATTTGTAGTGTGACACAGACAAGGATATTTGTAGGATGAGATAGACAAGGTATTTGTAGTGTGAGATAGACAAGGTATTTGTAGTGTGAGATAGGCAAGGATATATGTAGCGTGAGATAGACAAGGTATTTGTAGCATGAGATAGACAAGGTATATGTAGCGTGAGATAGACAAGGTATTTGTAGCGTGAGATAGACAAGGTATTTGTAGTGTGAGATAGACAAGGATATCTGTAGCATGAGATAGACAAGGTATTTGTAGCATGAGATAGACAAGGTATTTGTAGTGTTAGATAGACAAGGATATATTTAGTGTGAGATAGACAAGGATATTTGTAGTGTGAGATAGGCAAGGATATCTGTAGTGTGAGATAGACAAGGTATTTGTAGCATGAGATAGACAAGGTATTTGTAGTGTTAGATAGACAAGGATATATTTAGTGTGAGATAGACAAGGATATTTGTAGTGTGAGATAGGCAAGGATATATGTAGCATAAGATAGACAAGGTATTTGTAGCATGAGATAGACAAGGATATTTGTAGTGTGAGATAGACAAGGATATTTGTAGTGTGAGATAGACAAGGATATCTGTAGCGTGAGATAGACAAGGATATTTGTAGTGTGAGATAGACAAGGATATTTGTAGTGTGAGATAGACAAGGATATTTGTAGTGTGAGATAGACAAGGATATCTGTAGCATGAGATAGACAAGGATATTTGTAGCATGAGATAGACAAGGATATTTGTAGTGTGAGATAGACAAGGTATTTGTAGTGTGAGATAGACAAGGTATTTGTAGTGTGAGATAGGCAAGGATATATGTAGCATGAGATAGACACAGATATTTGTAGTATGAGATAGACAAGGTATTTGTAGTGTGAGATAGACAAGGTATTTGTAGTGTGAGATAGGCAAGGATATATGTAGCATGAGATAGACACAGATATTTGTAGTGTGAGAAAGACAAGGTATTTGTAGCATGAGATAGACAAGGATATTTGTAGTGTGAGATAGACAAGGATATTTGTAGTGTGAGATAGACAAGGATATTTGTAGCATGAGATAGACAAGGATATTTGTAGCATGAGATAGACAAGGATATTTGTAGTGTGAGATAGACAAGGATATTTGTAGCATGAGATAGACACAGATATTTGTAGCATGAGATAGACAAGGATATTTGTAGTTCGAGATAGACAAGGTATTTGTAGTGTGAGATAGGCAAGGATATATGTAGTGTGAGATAGGCAAGGATATATGTAGCGTGAGATAGACAAGGATATTTGTAGCATAAGATAGACAAGGTATTTGTAGCATGAGATAGACAAGGATATTTGTAGTGTGAGATAGACCAGGATATTTGTAGTGTGAGATAGACAAGGATATCTGTAGCATGAGATAGACAAGGATATTTGTAGCATGAGATAGACAAGGATATTTGTAGTGTGAGATAGACAAGGTATTTGTAGCATGAGATAGACAAGGATATCTAGTGTGAGATAGACAAGGTATTTGTAGTGTGAGATAGACAAGGTATTTGTAGTGTGAGATAGGCAAGGATATATGTAGCATGAGATAGACACAGATATTTGTAGTATGAGATAGACAAGGTATTTGTAGTGTGAGATAGACAAGGATATATGTAGCATGAGATAGACACAGATATTTGTAGTGTGAGATAGACAAGGTATTTGTAGCATGAGATAGACAAGGATATTTGTAGTGTGAGATAGACAAGGATATTTGTAGTGTGAGATAGACAAGGATATTTGTAGCATGAGATAGACAAGGATATTTGTAGCATGAGATAGACAAGGATATTTGTAGTGTGAGATAGACAAGGATATTTGTAGCATGAGATAGACACAGATATTTGTAGCATGAGATAGACAAGGATATTTGTAGTGTGAGATAGACAAGGTATTTGTAGTGTGAGATAGGCAAGGATATATGTAGCATGAGATAGACAAGGTATATGTAGCGTGAGATAGACAAGGTATTTGTAGCATGAGATAGACAAGGTATTTGTAGCATGAGATAGACAAGGATATTTGTAGTATGAGATAGACAAGGATATTTGTAGCATGAGATAGACAAGGATATTTGTAGCATGAGATAGACAAGGATATTTGTAGCATGAGATAGACAAGGATATATGTAGCATGAGATAGACAAGGATATTTGTAGTATGAGATAGACACAGATATTTGTAGTGTGAGATAGACAAGGATATTTGTAGTATGAGATAGACAAGGTATTTGTAGCATGAGATAGACAATGATATCTGTAGCGTGAGATAGACACAGATATTTGTAGTATGAGATAGACACAGATATATGTAGTGTTAGATAGACAAGGATTTTTGTAGTGTGAGATAGACAAGGATATTTGTAGTATGAGATAGACAATGATATCTGTAGCATGAGATAGACAAGGATATATGTAGTGTTAGATAGACACAGATATTTGTAGTATGAGATAGACAAGGATATTTGTAGTATGAGATAGACAAGGATATTTGTAGTGTGAGATAGACAAGGATATTTGTAGTATGAGATAGACAAGGATATTTGTAGTGTGAGATAGACAAGGATATTTGTAGTGTGAGATAGACAAGAATATCTGTAGTGTGAGATAGACAAGGATATTTGTAGTATGAGATAGACAAGGATATATGTAGTGTGAGATAGACAAGGATATTTGTAGTGTGAGATAGACAAGGTATTTGTAGCATGAGATAGACAAGGTATTTGTAGCATGAGATAGACAAGGATATGTGTAGTATGAGATAGACAAGGATATTTGTAGCATGAGATAGACAAGGATATTTGTAGCATGAGATAGACAAGGATATTTGTAGCATGAGATAGACAAGGATATATGTAGCATGAGATAGACAAGGATATTTGTAGTATGAGATAGACACAGATATTTGTAGTGTGAGATAGACAAGGATATTTGTAGTATGAGATAGACAAGGTATTTGTAGCATGAGATAGACAATGATATCTGTAGCGTGAGATAGACACAGATATTTGTAGTATGAGATAGACACAGATATATGTAGTGTTAGATAGACAAGGATATTTGTAGTGTGAGATAGACAAGGATATTTGTAGTATGAGATAGACAATGATATCTGTAGCATGAGATAGACAAGGATATATGTAGTGTTAGATAGACACAGATATTTGTAGTATGAGATAGACAAGGATATTTGTAGTGTGAGATAGACAAGGATATTTGTAGTGTGAGATAGACAAGGATATTTGTAGTATGAGATAGACAAGGATATTTGTAGTGTGAGATAGACAAGGATATTTGTAGTGTGAGATAGACAAGAATATCTGTAGTGTGAGATAGACAAGGATATTTGTAGTATGAGATAGACAAGGATATATGTAGTGTGAGATAGACAAGGATATATGTAGTGTGAGATAGACAAGGATATATGTAGTGTGAGATAGACAAGGATATTTGTAGTATGAGATAGACAAGGATATTTGTAGCATGAGATAGACAAGGATATTTGTAGCATGAGATAGACAAGGATATATGTAGCATGAGATAGACAAGGATATTTGTAGTATGAGATAGACACAGATATTTGTAGTGTGAGATAGACAAGGATATTTGTAGTATGAGATAGACAAGGTATTTGTAGCATGAGATAGACAATGATATCTGTAGCGTGAGATAGACACAGATATTTGTAGTATGAGATAGACACAGATATATGTAGTGTTAGATAGACAAGGATATTTGTAGTGTGAGATAGACAAGGATATTTGTAGTATGAGATAGACAATGATATCTGTAGCATGAGATAGACAAGGATATATGTAGTGTTAGATAGACACAGATATTTGTAGTATGAGATAGACAAGGATATATGTAGTGTTAGATAGACACAGATATTTGTAGTATGAGATAGACAAGGATATTTGTAGTGTGAGATAGACAAGGATATTTGTAGTGTGAGATAGACAAGGATATTTGTAGTATGAGATAGACAAGGATATTTGTAGTGTGAGATAGACAAGGATATTTGTAGTGTGAGATAGACAAGAATATCTGTAGTGTGAGATAGACAAGGATATTTGTAGTATGAGATAGACAAGGATATATGTAGTGTGAGATAGACAAGGATATATGTAGTGTGAGATAGACAAGGATATTTGTAGTATGAGATAGACAAGGATATATGTAGTGTGAGATAGACAAGGATATATGTAGTGTGAGATAGACACAGATATTTGTAGTGTGAGATAGACAAGGATATTTGTAGTGTGAGATAGACAAGGATATTTGTAGCATGAGATAGACAAGGATATTTGTAGCATGAGATAGACAAGGATATTTGTAGTGTGAGATAGACAAGGATATTTGTAGTGTGAGATAGACAAGGATATCTGTAGCATGAGATAGACAAGGATATCTGTAGCATGAGATAGACAAGGATATATGTAGTGTGAGATAGACAAGGATATTTGTAGCATGAGATAGACAAGGATATTTGTAGTGTGAGATAGACAAGGATATTTGTAGTATGAGATAGACAAGGATATTTGTAGCATGAGATAGACAAGGATATTTGTAGTATGAGATAGACAAGGATATATGTAGTGTGAGATAGACAAGGATATATGTAGTGTGAGATAGACAAGGATATTTGTAGTGTGAGATAGACAAGGATATTTGTAGTATGAGATAGACAAGGATATATGTAGTGTGAGATAGACAAGGATATATGTAGTGTGAGATAGACACAGATATTTGTAGTGTGAGATCGACAAGGATATTTGTAGTGTGAGATAGACAAGGATATTTGTAGCATGAGATAGACAAGGATATTTGTAGCATGAGATAGACAAGGATATTTGTAGCATGAGATAGACAAGGATATTTGTAGCATGAGATAGACAAGGATATTTGCAGTATGAGATAGACAAGGTATTTGTAGTGTGAGATAGACAAGGATATGCAGAAATTTGCTGTATTCATATGTCAAAATCTTTTCTTAAAACTTAAATCACTAGGAAGACATTTTTTGATAATAGAATCAGCCATTATGAATGTTGATAGTATGAGACTTCTGATTGGTTAATCATTGACCTACTAGATCAAAGGTCAACTATCGATCAACACTGCCTTGTCATGTTGCCTCTATTAACCTTTTGTCTTTAATTCACAAAATAAATCTGCATAATTTTGTCATATATTTTGCAGAAATTGTTTTCAACATGTAGTCATGTGGGAAATTTTGCTAATTTTATCAAAAATTAACAAAAAAATGACAAGTATTCATTTTTCAGAAATGAGGAAGTATGTGGAAAGGTTCACATTCAATTCTGTTTTTAGTCCTGTTTTGTGTCAACAATGTTTAAAATTTAAAGGCATCATTTTGAGTCATACAGACTGTGATAGTACATACACTTACATAGAAGACGAAATACACTTCTTACTTGAATGCAAGCTGTATGAAAATGAGAGAACTGAAATGTTGAAGGAAATAAATTTAATCAGAGGTACATTACTTGGGGTTTGCAACTACGGTGACATGGTACCAAGATCCCGTCACAATCTCGCTCTCGCATAAGCGTTCCAACTCAGAAAAATGCGAATGCGCATGCCCGAGGTAACTAGGATACTGGGATGTCCAGGTGGATCAAAATAGCTGCCCACGATATGACAGATTACGAGAACTATATTTTCTGTACATTTTCGATGTATTACATTTTTCACTATGATAGCGACAAGAAAAGTTTTATTTTTTCATTACAAACCTTGAACATTGATATGTGTCATGTCAGAAGGTCGTAGCCTCAGTCTCGCTATCTACGAGAAGAGACTTGAGTGGGATCTTGACATGATGTCACCATACAGTACTATGCGAGTTGCAAACCCCAAGTAATTTACCTCTGATTTAATACATTGCAACAACACAAATGCCAATAAATGGATTACAATACTAACAAGCAATAACAGCCAAAAAATAACAAAACTAGCAAGCTACATCTATAATTGTTTCAGTGCCAGAGAAAATCATTTAAAAAAAACTACCAGCTGCCCCTATAATAAATAAACTATTTTTTTATTTTTTTTTTATTATTATTATTGCTGGGAAAGGATTGACCAGCTTTGTTATTAGTCCAAGAAAATTGTTCAGCTTGGAATGTGTCTGAACCCCTCATTAGTATGCAAGAATGTAGGAATATACCAAGAAAATTGTTTTTCTGGAGTAAATTGTAGTGTATTTTACTTATGGACGGTCAAAAAGTGCATGGAGATTTTATGAAAATGTGTGGATGTTAACAGAATGATGTCACAGTTGCGCAATAAATGATGGACTATTTTGGGCGTAGCTATAAAATGTGTCACCAAAGTACTCACACGTGTGCATAGATTCCAATAGTTTGTGCTGTGAAGAAACTCCGTTAGAAAATAAGTATTGTGTAATTTGTAGTGATAATGTATTCAAATAGATTTATGTTTATGAATCTTGTTTCTTTTCAAAGTGTATTTATATAATAAAAATTGTTTATGAAAATGTTTTTTATACCTTTTCGATGGATTGAATTTACAAATGATGAGTTATTTTGTTATACCATCACTCGAATTGTGTGTTACGAATTTCTGATAGTTTAGGCTTTAGACATTTACTGGTGTACAGTGGACATCGATAAAAGCGAACGTATTTTGAAAGTTGTGAAATCATGCTACTGTTTTGGCATTATACAACTTGCAGTTCCCTTTTGACGGATTTTGTGTGGCTGTGGTATCGAACTGTAGTATTATGTAAATCAGTCCCGGGAAAATCTGTAAGCAAAGTTTAATTTGCCATTTTCACGCTACGTTATAACGTGGAGTCGTCATCTGAGTATGCACGATTGTTCGTGTCGTGTTCCCCAACGCATTTCAAAACATTAGTCAAACTGTAATAGTGTGTAAATTTTCCACAACGTGGAGTTGCCATCGTCTCTTGTTTATCAACCCATTTAAATACGAGGACTGAAAAGTGAGTTCCATTGACTTCGTCTGTTATAAATCAGTTTATTGTATTAGCTTCCTTCGAACTTCCTATTTCCATCGGGATTATGTCTGCTACACTCAGCAGTGTAGTGCGTATCGATCTTCTTGTATGAAACGAACCCGGAAATCGATGGCAAATCGAGATGGTCTCGTCGTGTAGTTTCTTACCTTGTTCTTGACCGCAGTGCGCTTGACTATGAACTACACATACCCACGCTTATGGGAATAGTGCATCGTGGGTAATAATGTATTGATCGAGGTTAAACAAACATGGCTGCCGTAATGACTGTCCTAAAGAAATTTCTTTTGCAGTCACGCTAGTTTTCGCGATCACATTGAAAATTGATCACGTTTAAATTGACAATTAATTATATTTTTTTTTTGTAAAACAAAAAAGAAGTCCCATCTTTGCCAGTTGAGTTGTTCGACTACTTCGCTGGTGTTTCTCTTCCTGTCTTAGAGTTCTCTGTTTTCTTTCTGATTTTTTTTTATTTCAATTAAACAGTGATTTGGCTGTGGCCATGCATTTAGTCATTGTCGGCTGTTTTTTTCGAATTGGTTGATTGTCATAGTCAATACGCTAAGTACAATATTAAACGTCCCGAGTTTAACAGTAGTCATTTCTAAGGTTCAAAATAAATAAACAAACATGATTATTTAATTTAGTTTAATTCCTTCAGTTAAAAATTGAGTTTCCAAAATAAATAAATAATAACACGTACCCTCATGTATACTTCAAGTTTTCATTAAAACAAAGTCAGAGTCTTTGAAATTGCTTTTCTGCCTGTTCGCCAATCCGTTGCTCCAAAACACACCTTTAAATACGCTTTATTTTCCCAGCATCGAGATGGCTCTGCCAACTCTTGTTATTCTTTTAAATTTTAGTGCTTCCAGTTTGTTACTTCCTCAGTTTTTCATCTTTATTGTAATTTTCTTTTTCTGAGTCAATATCCAAATAAGGATATGATTATGCAATAACAATTATTATTATTATTATTGTTACATAAATGTCTGAGGCATGTCTACTGTGACCAAAATAAAACACATTAGTTATGTGTGCTATTCACTATAATAAAACAAATATGCTAATTCATATTATGATTTTTACAGACTCAATACAAAATAACCCCCCCCCCCCCTCCCAAATTGACATCATTTGTTCACTGTTCTAATTATACCCCAAAATAGAAGATTATAAAATTAGTTAAAGACTAAGTAAGTGTTAGTGAATCAATGGAGTGCATGTTAACTATGGATAAACATTGCCAGGTTTTCTGATATGTGTATGCCCCGTAGATTAAGATAAAGTCACGTATTCAGCAGGAAATGTCTCTCCTAAGTGACCTTTCATTCCAGAAAAAAGTTATGATGACGCTTGTGTATTTTTTTTTTGTACATAATATTTTGTCAATTGAGTACTGTATTTTCTCCTTTAGCAGCACATGCACTTGCATAAATTATGTTCAAAAAAGGTTGTATTTTAATGATTCAATATACACCAAATGCAATTTTGGGTATGTATGTATACATGTATACACTTTTGTTGAAGATGCCCTTTCAACACAGAGCCAACTTTTATAACCTTTTACAAATAACCCTTCACAATATTTTCTTATCATGACCTGTATACAAAATTCTGTCCATTTTACCCAAAATTAACAAAGAAAAATACATAAAAAAATGTTGTACTGATATGTTGGCGGGAAAGGCTTTCATCGGTTACACCAAAATATAAATATTATATTGCTTGACAGAAACTAAAATTTATTTAGAAATTTTTTTTTTTTTTTTGGTCTTTTAGAATTTTTTTTATTCATATAATATTTAAAAAAAACACTATTACTTAAAAATAATCTTACATGTCAAAATGATTTAAAAAAAAGATAATTAACAACAATAAAATGAAGTACATATAATAATAGAAAGAAGGGGGAGTCAAAGAAAAAATGATGGGGGGGGGGCTGTTGTTGTTGGTGTAAACTTATAAAATTATCTTACAAATATCCTTCAATCACTTGCAGTACTAGAATTTATCTTTTAAATTTCATAGTTATAATGCTAGTACATCATCCATCCTCTACAATTGCTGTAGACACTCATCTCTCTTATTAGGTTTGTTTCCTTGCCCTAAGGGGTCGGAAACATATTGTTACATTATATTCTCTGTATTTTCACTCTGTCTGTACAATATAATTTAAACCATGCTTGTTTTATAAAAAAAGTCTAATTCTAAATTATTAAACATGAGATCTCTAACTAGTAGAAATGTAAATTTCAAATTACTAAAAATTCTTGATATTTTTCTGAGCGAAAGGTTTCATTAAATAATGAAAACGAACAATAAAATAAGGAGTATCCAAACATGTGTCCATTGACAAATTTGTTATTAATTGCATCAAGCCCAACCATTTTGGCTGTTTTAAATTAAATAATAGCCAAAATACATACAATTATTATGTATAACTGTTTTTATAGCTGTTTAGTATTATCTGGGCTTTCCTATAATAGTTTTAGTTGAATTGTTTGTCTTGGACAATTCCCTATTTGTTTAGCCAAATAGCTACTAGGCTACGAGTACTGGGGGTACCTTGTTTCATTTTTTTGTACAAATCATAACAATCAAGCATTTCTGGCATTCCGGATCCAGATCACAGCTGTTTACATATAGATTTTGTTCAAACTTGGTACATACATTGAACATTATAGGACCTCAATGCACTCCATTTTGTTTTTCTGATCAGAATCCCATTCGGCCATTTTGTTTGAATGAATGTGGTTCAGGTGACATATCTCTGACATGCTTTGAATGATTATATTAAAATTTTAAATATTTATTATACATCATGTCGCATAGATATACCAGATTCGGCCACCCATTCTTAAACCTACCCATGGGCAGGGTTTCAAATAGTGGCCGCTGTTTTGGTCCACACAGCCTGAGTGGCAGAAATAATCAAGCATCAGCTTTTGGATCCATATTTCTGACATGTTTATGTTCTAACTATATTACTTAAAAACAAAACTATATATCTTAAATTTGATTACTAATGGGGACTGTGCCATGCATGGCTTGTTAATACTAAATTAGTCTATTATTATCTCGTATACTGACCATACACTACAAAATCATTCAGAAACAACTCACCTGGTCACATGACCAGTGATTTGCATATCCAATGTGATTGTATATATTATGACTGTAGCAATACATGTCCATAACAATTCCTTTTGTGATCAGATAAAAAACAGACTTGCGGCTATCTTGCTTTTTGGCCATTCAACTTTTTGGCCATTCTACTTTATCCTAGGCATGAATAACATTTCCCATGAATGCAACGGGATGTGTCATTAACAATGACTTGTTTCTTACAGGATTAAAAAAGAACCTATTATAACAGTTGAAAAAATGGAGGCAGCTCTCTATGCAAGCAAGAAAGGTGAGTAGGTTTTGCAGGATTAGCAAGCATACACGTGTTGTGTTGTCTCTTCAGATGTCTTCACTATATGGCTGAGACAAAAAAAATAACTCTGTTTCTCGTTTCTTCACGCATCATTTTGAACTATGCGCCTCAAACGTTTTTTTTTCTTCTAAAGCATTCCAAAATGCGTTTGTACTCGCACTTGTCTCAAATTTCCCCCATTTTAGCTCAGTATTAAAAAAAAACAAAAACAAAAATACGCCTCGCCGCCTCATTTTAAAATTTCCATGAATTGAGAAACAGAGAATTTGTTTTTCCTGGCCTAAGAAGTCTATATATCAGTCATGTTTACAGACATGTATGATGACATGAATATTGTAGTATTTGGAGTTCATCAGTCAATATCTACATGTAGCATGAAGCGTGTTCATTGCAAAAAAAATAAAAATATCTGTGTGTTATGAAAAAGATTCTATATTTTAATAATAATTATCAATCACTACCGGTATATTGATTTCAGTCTTCTGACTACATACAACAATTTTTGTCCCCAAACTAGCGTCTTTTGAACATATTTTTTGTCATCTGGCATGTCTAGGACCTTTATGTACCGACATCACTCACGTTGGGTTACTGATGCATGTCATACTGTTGGTGTTTCAATTGAAAACGGTCATCATTTTTAGCTTCGCTATCATCGAAGATGAGCGAACAAAGCTCATGGGTTGACTGGACCTGTCGTCATTTGTCCATCCTACGTCGTTCGTCAACTTTTATTCAAGCGGCTTCTTCTCCCAAACCATAAGCTATTGCTATTGCTATTTATTATAGCACAACTACCTGGGGTGGTCCTCTGTCACATCCGAATCTCTATTTTTAGAAAAAAATGATTTTTTCAACAACTGCATCTCAGATTGCATTGCAATGCAGCATGAATGTTCTTGACATGGACTAGACTCTGACTTACTAATTTCATGAGACCATATGCAAGTGTCTATTTTTAGTGAATATTTTTTGGGTTTTTTTGGCTCATTTTTGCATATTTTTGACCTCTTCTCTAAAACCGCCTGCCAGATTGCTTTGAGATTCATGATGTAGACACATGGACTGGTCCTCTTTCAAATTGTTCATTTGGTGAAGATAAGAATTTTCTGCGAATATTTTTTTTTATTTTTCCAACTTTCCCATACATTATATATGGGCTATGTATAATACATGGACAAATGTATTGTTGGGTACTAAATTACCTGGGCCAATGTTTTTCAATAATGTTGAATTTCAGGTCAAGGTCATTTTAATTCTTATAAAGTTTTGTTGCTATTAGACAACTGTAACAGTTGGAAGGTATCCTTTTTCAGTACACATTGTGTTGGGTACTGAACTACCTGGTATCTCAAGTACTAATTATTCCATTTCAATGAAACATTGTAGAAAGTTGCTCTAGGACAATGCACAGACCTGATTAGTTTTGGATTTAAATCTGTTAATATTAATTCTCTAATTAGCATAATAATTCATAATTTTTTGGTTCTCACATTTCACATTTCGATGAAACTTGGTAGAACTAAAGTACAATTATTTTTTAATGTGTCTTCAATATTCTTAGATTATTTGGTCCAATTTTTGTTATTCAATTTGTTATGTAATGCCACATTTGATTTGTAATTTATGCAGCTCATATTTATTTATTTATTTATTCATTCAAATAGTGAGCCCCTGATTCGAAAGGGTTGCAACAAACAAATAAATAAACAAACTTTCACAAATTTCATGTTTTTGGGTTTTATGAAATTTAACCGACTGGGGCCATTTATGTCCTCCCAAAAATGTCTCTCAAAAATGTTACTTATTGCATATTGACTTCTTTTGTGATTTGATTGAAAATGCACATTTACACAGTGCAATAGTGCCCTCTATAGTAACCATTTCCCTGACATGTCTTGACAGATTTTATTCAAAAATTAATAGTTATATATATATAGGAAATAGTTTTGTTTCATCAAATCTTCAGTCACCGAAATACAGATAGGAACTATATTATTGCTATGACTAGTACTCAAGAAACTGTGTTTGAAAGAAAAAAACAGACCAACAGAATAATGCTCCCAGGTGAACATTTTTAATAAAATCTATTTTCTTAACAAAAATATGTATGATGTCATATTTTACCCATAATCTCTTGCTAGAGTATCAAGTGAACTACCTATTTTAACATACCAAGTTGACATCTGCTCAATTTTGCTGTCTTCAAGTACCATTCAACAGATTTTAATGAAACTTGTTACATAGCTACACTGGGATAATGTGCTGTTTTTGGTTGAAATACGTGTGTATTAATGACTAATTTGCATATTAATTAGCCAACCACTCATTCAATGATACATAGATGCTAAGGGATACTGTAGAATACTTTATTTTCGCTTGGAATTTATTTTCGCTGAAGGGATGCTTCAGTGAAAATAAAATCCAGCGAATATACTTTTTCCCCTATTTCTCACATTCAACTCATCAAAAATCATGAAAAAGTAAATTCCACACAAAACACCCAAAAAGCCTTTTCAGCAAAAATTAATTCCAGATAAAATAAAGTATCTCACAGTACATCTTTTATTTTGTAGTTTTTTATGTGGTACCGGTGTCTGTGACCCTGTGACTAAAATTTGTTCCACTATTAACTCAAGATCTACAATTTCAATTCAAATGAAATATATGATGAGTAGATGCGCTGATTAGATTTTGGTGCAATTCCATGCATATTAATTAGTCAATTATTGCATTAATTCGTCCCCATTCATACGCAGTATCTGTATCTTAGAAATGCCTGGACCAATCACAATCAAACTTCACACATACATCATACATGATATTATACATATGCACGTCAGTTTGTTTCACGATCTGATTCAAGATGGCCGAATGGCGGCCATTTTTGTGTTAAAAAATCATAAAAATCAACCATTTCTCGGCTGTTTACAGATGGATTTTGTTCAAACTTGGTATATGCATTAGACATTATGGGACCTTGATGCAAATAATTTTGTTTTTCAGATAAGATTCAAAATGGCCGACTGGTGGCCATTTTGTTTTAATGAATGTGGTTCTCGTGCCATATCTCTGACTTGCTTTCACTGATTATGTTCAAATTTTAAATATTCATTATACATCATGTCATAGATAGACAGAGATATTGGTTTGATGATCCAATTCAAAATGGCTAAATGGTGGTCATTTTTGTGCTAAAAAATCAGCAAATGTCAAGCATTTCTGGCATTTATGGATGGATTTCGTTCAAACTTAGTACATGTATTAGACATTACAGGTTCCTAATGCACGCCATTTTATTTTTCAGATTGGATTCAAAATGGCTGACTGGCGGCCATTTTGTTTTAATGAATGGGCTTCTAGGCTTCCATATCTCAGACTTGTTTTGACTGATTATATTCAAATATTAAATATTCATTATACATCATGTCATAGATATACAGATATATTGGTTTGACGATCCTATTCAAAATGGCCAAATGGTGGTCATTTTTGTGCTAAAAAATCATCAAATATCAAGCATTTCTGGCATTTTATGGATGGATTTCGTTCAAACTTGGTACAAACATTAGACATTGCGGGTTTCTGATGCACGTCATTTTATTTTTCAGATTGGATTCAAAATGGCTGACTGGCGGCCATTTTGTTTTGATGTTTGGGCTTCTAGAGCCATATCTCTGATGACTGATTATATTCAAATTTTATATATTCGTTATACATCACGTTTTTATATATACATGTATTCAAAATGGCTGATTTTGAACGCTGTTCCAGAGCAATATCTCTCAATATGGACAAGTACTTGTTTGACGATCAGATACAAATGTCAATTTTAATGTTAAAAAATCATATTCCTGACATGGTTATGTTACAGCCATATTACTATAAACAAAACTTTTTATCTTAAATTTGATAACTAACAGGGACTGTGCCATGCATGGCTTGTTAATTTATAACTTAGAGTCTTTAAAGTTTCTTAACAAATATTTGACTAGGGTGAGTAGCCTAATTTGCATATTGCAATAACGTATTCTGTCGCAAAAAAAAACTGGTAATATTTCATTGGAAGGTCTGCAAATTTGCGAATTTTAGTATATGATGATTTATTATATCATGATTAATGTTATTTGAGCAGATACAGCATCCAAAAACATCAAATGTATGCGAGTATGGGGAGTACGCATGCGCAGTTACAAGAGTGATGCGGCCATTTTTCCGGTTTGACGAAAAGGCAGTACCCTTTCCGATTTTCATGAACGCAAGTTAAATTTCACTTTGTGCGTCATATTCATCAATAGACAAAATCGAAGACAGATGCCGTACAACTTTCTGCCAATCTTGATTCGTAAATGTTCTGGTTACATGTACAGTGTTCTCCTCGGGCCTACGTCGCTTAGACAATAGCCGCGTAACTTTCGTTTCGCCCGCGATTTTGCAGTGTTCTCATCAGGTCTTTTAAGTCGATCTGGTCGGATACTGTTCATTCTTTCCATGATACTGTTTCCCTCAAGCTGGGCCGTTTCCAGGCCATTGTTTTGCAATGATGAATCAGAACAAAACAATTCGTGTGAACTGATCAATCCTAACTTATTTGGATACTCGTATTCACCTGCGGATAATTCAGCCTACTTTCAAGCATGATTATAGAAGGAAATCAACGATTTTTTTTAGTATCATTCCAGACTTTGCAAGGAATTTATATAATAATCACAGTGATCACTACTATTGGGTTTCACTACTATTGTTTTCGCATGGTTTCCATCTTACTCAAATAAAACGAAGCAGTTGATTTCTATTTTACTTAGTGTTTATTCTTGTTTGATATTTTTAAACAAAAATGCACTCATTAAACAAATAGTAAATATGCGAGTTTTTTGTTTTTGCCGAACGAGGACAAGGAAGACAAAATGCCGGTAGTTTTGTGTAGGGTCGATCGCGATCTTCGGTTTGTATCAAAAGCACGTCTCACAAATGAAATATTTTTTTTTTTTGACCGATAATTTGATAGCAATTAAACAAATTTCAATCGTTGGCATATGTAAGGGCTGGATCACTTACTTTCAAGGGCTCAAAGTCCGAACGAACATTAAACTATGAGGTTTTTATTTATCTGTTCTAGGTATGTTGTACAGACTTTTTAGTTGTACTATTTTGATGATTTAATTTCAAGAATCTGTCAAGGAAACAGTCTGTTGTTACTTTACATGTTCACGTAGGTTTAATTTAGCAGATTTTACTTGTCAGCGAAAATAGCAAAATTTGCCCATTGCGTCAGGAAGATCTATCCTATTCGCTGCACTGAGGTTAATTGCGTTTTTTACTACTCCATCGCTAATTACCAAGAATTAAAAAAAACAAGTGAAATTAAGTCGCATTTGGAAAAAAACCCAAAAGAAAATCAAAGCAAAAATTATTCAACTGCAGACGAGACAAACACCAACCTCTAGAAATACCTCATTCATAGAGTGCCTCATTAGTGCCCTTTGTTTACAAGTATAGTGTCCTTGCATGTTTTTCAAAATGCCCATATCAAAATTATGTGTTTCTATATACAGTATGTCATAGATTCTCAGACATCTTGATCAATTTTATTGATGGATTGACCTACATGAAATTACATTCACTTATTAGGCAAAGCCTATACCTTTATAATACATGCTCTGATCACACGGGAGCTATTTACATTTTAACTTTGATTCATTGATATATATTGTTCAATTTGATCTTGATATATTCATAACATCTAAGATGATGTATTCTGTGACATTTATTTCTTGTAGTTGCTGTATCATCCAAATTTATCATAATTTATTCACTTACCCAAGCCAACAATCTGCTTTCTGGGAAACAAGATGGCTTCCAATTACTGTGAAATTTATTTTCGCTGAAAAAGCATTTTGGGTGTTTTGTATGGAATTCATTTTCACTGATTTTTGACGAGTTTAATGTGAAATATAGGGGGGAAAAGTATCTTCGCTGGATTTTATTTTCACGGAATCATCCTTTCAGCAAAAACAGTGAAAATAAATTCCAAGCGAAAATAAAGTATTCTACAGTAATTACCATCGCTGGATACAGTAATGGTCGTATCATGAAAAGCTTTACTTTGTAAATACAAATTCGTGATTAATAATATTTTCACTGAATTCAGATAAATAAAAATGTTTAAATATGTGTTTCACAGAGAGCCAAATCAAAACAGCTAATAAAAGGAAATTATCGATGTATAGTCCAACACCAAGTAATACCAGCAGTAAAGAAGATGAAACTCTTCCACCTGTTATCAAGAAAAAGAAAAATCCTATTCCAAAATCAGTGCGTGAGCTAGTAAGTTTTCAAAAATGTATAATATTACATATTAACTGTTTGACCTTTGAGCATCAGTCTCTTTCCACAAAGTAAATCTTTATTATCTTTTCTACTTTTCCAAAAGAATGTTATGGCCATTAGAAATTATGAAATTTGATTCAAAATTTTATGAAGAATTATTAAAAAATATTTAAAAATTTAGAAATGTTGCACCAAAGTTTTTGCAGAAAAAACTATAGAATTCACAGTTTTAGAAATGTTTTTATTCATAGACATAATGGAAAATATCTGATGATACATGTTTAGGTCAAAAAAAAATTGTTTTGTTGCCCTCAACGACCGACTGAAAAATATGAAATATCGGGTCGCGTTTTTTTTTCCCTATACCTCGGCTATTTACGATACCCTTAGTTTTCACGAGTTTAAAAAAAAAAAAAAATCCAACCCAATTTTTCAATTTTCTGACTTGAGGGCAACATAAGTTTTTTTTTTTTGGCCTTATGCTCTGCTGTTTGTGCAGGACATGAAACACTGCAAATGTTATAAATATTGTATTTTAGTTCTAAATATTGTTTGTTTCTTAAGGATTCTCGCAATGACTTTTACTGTTGGATTTGCCATAAAGAAGGATCTGTAATCTGTTGTGAAGTTTGTCCGCGAGTATATCATGTACGATGTTTGAAATTATCCATAGAACCAGAAGGAGATTGGTTTTGTCCAGAATGTGAGGTGATTATTAATAAAGACATGAAGTTTTTATGGGTATTGTATAAAGGCACTGTCACAATATGAAGGCACTATTGCACTGTATAAAGGCACAATTTAAACTATTAGAATACTTTATTTTTTCGCTTGGAATTAATTTTTGCTATTTTCACTGAAGGAATGATCCAGTGAATATACCTGTTTTCCTACATTTTACATTCAACTTGACAAAAATCAGTGAAAATAAATTCCATACAAAATGCCTGAAAAGTGTTTTCTGCGAAAATTAATTTGAGCTAAAATAAAGTATTTTACAGTATATGACAGTGCTGTTACACTATGTGAGAGTGCTATTGTACTATGAGTGCAACGTTGCACTGTATGAGGGCGATATTGTACTATGAGGGCACTGTTGGACTGTATGAGGGCGCTATTTTACTATGAGGGCACTGTTGCACTGTATGAGGGCACTATTGTACCATGAGGGTGCTGTTGTACTGTGAGTGCACTGTTGCACTGTATGAGGGTGCTATTGTACTATGAGGGCACTGTTGCACTGTATGAGGGCGCTATTGTACTGTGAGGGCACTGCTGTTGCACTAAATTTTGTTTTTTTATTGCATTTTAGAAAGTAACTAAAGCAGAATGTGTCGACACGCAGTCTGAATCATTATCTAAGTTGTCATGCGACCAGTTCTGTAGGTTATTGATGTTTGCATTACAGCGAATGAAACATGGCGGGGTTAGTATCATCACCATTCTCATAATTGTTAACCTTTTCCAAATTAAAGTAGCAGACATAACTATACAATATTTGCTCTATTTGTAGCGCATGTGCTCGTAAGTAAATGACAAAGGTGTTTCTATGGTCAAAAAAAATTTGTTTTTTTATCCAGCATACAATAAATCAATTTTTTGGTTTATGTCTGTTTTTGTCAGTGACATCATAGTCATAGCACAGTTACCTTTCTGTTTTATCATGCGTCTGTCGTCCCTCTCCATATTAGTCTGTGGTCAGGTGGTGATTGTGACATTGATTGGTGATAAATACAGCAGGCTACTATTCTATATTTTTTTTTTTTAATTTATTGTCATGTCAGAGTTCAATTAAAATTATTATTATGCTAATTTTCCTAAAAATGTTATAATTCTTTGCATGTGTGATATCATTTCATAATTGCCACAAAGACGAATTTGCAATCGTTCCATTCTTTGTGGCATTTGTAAACATTGACATTGATTAATGAGTAAATAGGCTATCGTAACCGCTGCTGATTTATTTTAACCCTCTAATCATTTCTGACATGTAAGTTTTGAAAATATGCTTTGAGTAAACATTGGCGCATTACTTTATGTGAAATCAATGAAAATCAATGTTTTTTTCTTCATTTGTTTTTTTTACTTTTCTTTTATAGTCTGAACCGTTTCACAAACCAGTGCAGTTGGATCAGCATCCGGATTATCCGGAGTTCGTCTTCTATCCTATGGATCTCAGTACCCTAGAAAAGGTAATCAACTGCAACTGCTTCAACCTTTTTTCCACCAGACTTTCTTGCCCAAATTTTTCTGCACTTTTTTCTTATATTCTTCAATATTTCTGGAAATGAACCCTTATTTTGGAGCCAACAGATATAATTTGAGTCATTTTTTAGTTTTTACTCAAAAGTTTGGCTATTTTTGTCCCAAGCTTCTGAAGACTAGGAACTAGCCTATTTTGTGAATTTGTAATGAAAAGAAGGAACTGGTGGTGAAAAAGTTAATCAGAAGTATAACAATAATGAATGAGCTACAGCACTAAATAAGACATTTATATATATAACAAATATCATGCAGACAGACACAAATATTTTATATGAATAGAAACCATATCGAACTTGATGTATTGTGACGACTGGGGGGCTACATGTATAAGTGTATTTTGGCTTCTGTAAAACCTGAATTGTTGTAGTGCATAGCCCTGGATGAACAACACAGACTTTTTAATAGTTATTTAGGACTACGATTACCAAATATTATCTTCAATATATCATACTTATCAGTCCGAGCAGCGTTTATTTATTTATAACTACTGACTTGATGATGACTGGCGTATTACAGGATCCATAATGTTTGGAAAATCTTTTGAGTCTTTGGATCTTATGTGGTCTGGAAAATCTTTGAGTTGCCTTTCATTTACAGGAAAAATTAAAAAATCTTTGAAAAGTCTTTAAATTTCTTCATAGTTCTTAATTCATTTTAGAAAGTCCCGTTTTCTCCAGGGAACTACCATATCCTCAGAACTTTGATGAGCTTTAGTGAATTAATTGGCCTGAATTAAGGGTCAAAATGTCTTGAAAAAATGCAAGAAAGTTTGGGAAAAGGTCTGGAGAAGTCTTGGAAATCATTTGGCTCTTGGTGCTATGGAGCCTGTATTAACACATTGCTTGTTGACGCTATGACGGTATATACCGTAAAAACTCGATTAATTCGCAGTCTCTATTAGTTCGCGCACCCATTTTATTTTCGAACGCTAATTTTTAAATGTATTTTATTAATTCGTGCACTTGAAAAAATAATTATTTTTACTACCGCGAATTAATCGAGTTTTTACGGTACTATTCATATATGATATCTGAAAGGCTTTTAACAGGCGAGGTGTAAAGTGAATTGTTTAAAGCATACAACACCATAGCACTAGAATGTGTTCTGCTCTACACTATGAGACACATGAACAACACTGACTTTATGCATTGTGACGACTGGCGTATTAACACATCACATGCTAACGGTGGCAATCTTCGCCAAAGTCGCCAAATTTCATGTAAACAATGTATGTTACATGCGTTGTGTGCAGTGCTGTGAGTCCCATATCGAACAGGATGCTGGATGGTGACCACCAGTGTGGAAGTTATTGGTAAACAATGTATTTTACATGCGTTGTGTGCAGTGCTGTGAGTCCCATATCGAACAGGATGCTGGATGGTGACCACCAGTGTGGAAGTTATTGGTTATTCTGCCTTTTTTTTGTCTTTAGAATATTGCTCGTAGAATGTACTGTTGTCTGTCGTCTGCATTTTCGCTGAAGTGTGCGCGAGTCTGTTCTCTGCATCCACGTTGTTTTCGTCATTGTTATTGCAATGTGGCAAAAATTGCTGATTCTGTTTTTTCTTGCTCCTCAGAACATCCACGTTGTCATCATTTTGTTGATCCAGTGTGGCAAAAATTGCTGATTCTGTTTTTTCTTGCTCCTCAGAACATCCACGTTGTCATCATTTTGTTGATCCAGTGTGGCAAAAA
This sequence comes from Saccoglossus kowalevskii, assembly GCF_978046115.1. NCBI lineage: Eukaryota > Metazoa > Hemichordata > Enteropneusta > Harrimaniidae > Saccoglossus > Saccoglossus kowalevskii. Next base: position 10,844,060 of record NC_140654.1, read on the forward strand.
TTGCTGATTCTGTTTTTTCTTGCTCCTCAGAACATTGCTCGAAGAATGTATGGATGTACAGAGGCATTTCTTGCGGACGCTCGCTGGATTATACATAATTGTATAATCTACAATGGAGGTGAGAGGAAGCAAAGTAAGAATATTGAGAACAGAATAACGTCATTTCCTACTTATTCATATTCTCATTTTATTTATTCTAATCTTATATATCTAACTACGTTGTACCAGTAATGCATTACCCTCTTACAAACCACCACTTGACTGCCCCTACCACATCAACATTTGCCCCTACGCCAACATCTGCACAAATCCTTCTTCCCCGTTATGTTGTATGTCTTGTATCCCTAGAATGCATGAGGAACGATGACAACCTTTGTATATATCGTAAGTCTGAGTATAGATTAGTGGCTGGATTTGCATGCGCAGATTGTAACCTTATTCATTTTTATAATTTAACACAAACTCTCATAGCACCATTACAATTAAGATGTAATCAGTTCTATGTTATTTAAAAGAATTTTCATTTTCATTAAAACATTGTCACTTTCAAAGTCATCATTAAAGTGCTTGTATAACATTTATTCCCCTATTGTCCAAAATCAATTGTTGGTATTTGAATATTATTATACGAGGGGTTCTGTCAGACAAGGAAACAGGGGCTTGCACTCTTGTATCCCGGGCTTGCGCCCTCTTTCCGAACCAGGAAAAGTCTGTTATAAAAATTATAGTGTGTTACCAATGGTAATAAAAGTGTCCCCCCCTTAACATTTTTTTATAGAAAAAACGCTGTATAGTATATGTAAATATTTTAATAGGGGAAAAAAAAGTTTCCATGCTGCTGTCTACTATCTGTCATTCATTTTTGTTATCAATGAGGCTTCTCATTTCTGTGCAAGTATTCCCTTGGTGTCGCTACCAGAGGACATTGCAGCACAACATAGACATGGTAGTGGTACTGTAACACTTCATTTTGATTTTCAGGTCTGATATAAAATGGCCAAAATAGCCAATTTGTTTAAACAAATGCTGATGCAGAGTCATAGCTCTGACATGCCTTGACCATTTATGCTCAAACTTCATTCATGCATCATAACACATATGCACATGCACATTTTAAAGAGAAAGATATCCTCAAATTCGATCATTTCTACTATTCCAAAACTGGATTTCATTCGTACATAGATATATTTTGATAAAACTTGGTAGATACATCCACCATCATGGTACATTGCATATCATTTGGTTTGGATTGGATTCTGAATCATGCTGACTGTGTGGGCATTTTGTTATTTTGAAAGCTGTGATGAAATTTCTGATGGTTTTTGCATGAGACATTTACCATGACTCCTGAATAATCTTGCGCTGAAAATGAACCACAACAGTGTTGTGTTTCAGGGTGCGATAACCATCCAAGCTGAGACTTTTTCAACACTGAATAGCCCTTCAATAAAAGCGTTATTGTTTCTCTTCCAGGAAATCATAAATTGACCGCCAGTGCTCGTATGATTATTAAAATATGTGAACATGAGGTAAATATCAAAAATAACATATTTATTATTTTATGTTCCCAGACATACACTGGAAGAATGTAAATTGTGGGATGTATGTATCCCATCTTATTTCACTGCTTCTCATGCAGTTAATCTTTTCACCACCAGTTTCGTCTTTTTATCACAAATTTTACAAAATAGTCTGCACTTTCCTTCAGAAGATTGGAACAAAAAAGCCAAATTTTTTGAGTGGAAACTGACAATTGTCTCAAGTTTTGTCTGTGGGTCCCAACATTTTAGGGTTCATTTTCAGAAAAATTGAAGAATGTAAGAAACAAATGCAGACAAATTTGGGCGAGAAACTCTGGTGTAAAGGTCAAAATAAAAAAACAAACATTATATTTATAGAAAGTATTACTGGTATGTAATATTTAAGACTATGCAAAACAGTTCAGCACTTCTCCATGTCTCATTCAAACACTGATAATATAGCGGTACTCTAAACCGCTTTAACTGCACAAGAGAATTTTCTGGAGTTTTCTGGGGTCAGGGAGTGTCAGTAACTTTCAAGATAGTTTGTCTTCGTGAATGACATAGAATTCTGAAATCACGCAAATTTATATCAATGAAAATTACATGGTTTACAGTAGTTTGTGAATTGGTAATTAAATCAATTTGTAACTATGACAATATGGTATAACAAACAATATATAGTTTAAGTTATGAACTGAGAAAACACCTACAGTGTTGATAGTGTATCCTCGGGGGCGGAGCTACGTCACGGACGTTCTACGTTGCTAAGACGGGCACCACTGTACCACGTATTTCTATGGGCTTTGTGCGCGCTGCTGTGGAACGCCGGTGGAGCCGGTGAAAACTCGAGAAAACAACACAAACTCAACTTTGAAGTAATCCTGAACAACCAAATTCATATATGTTACACACGTAGGGCCAATCTTGTTACACTGTTCAGGGGACTCTCAACAACCATCGCAAAGTACTGTTTTCTGTGAGTTTTTGGTCTTTGTTTTCACCGCGAAGGTTGCCAGGCTGTAGAAAATGCCCGGATGTCCGCCCCCGAGGATAAGTAGCGAATGTATTGCTCACTTGTGATCATATACAGACAGCGCCCTCAGTGTTGATAGTGTAAAGAATTTGGTACTTTTGTTTTAATTGGTTTTATGTTTTCTCTTGTAGATGAATGAAATTGAAGTATGTTCTGATTGTTATTTATCATCCTGTTTAAAAAAGGACAATTATTTTTGCGAGCCTTGTGTAAGTATGGCCCATGTTCTGATTTGTTAAAGGAGGATGCATTTTTTATATTTCTTTTTTTTTTTCATTTATGTAATACTGAACCCAATTTCAAATGATTTAATAGTGGAAAAATACTACTGACACCACGCTGGCATTGATCTTCCCATGCATTATCTGGCAAAAAAGAACGTCATAACTGACAACAAACAAATGCGTGACTCAAGTTGGTACAGTAGAGAAGTACAGTATGTGTTTCTTATAAAAAATATATCTCATCAGGCAGACTGAATGTTTTATAAGGGGGAAAGAGTTTATGTATAGTAAATATTTTATCGACAGCAAGAGAATGAATGAATGATTTTCCATTTTGGTATTCTCTACCAGCCTTATCTGATGTAAGGCAATTTAGAGCATATATAGTGAATGCTACTGATAGGTTCGCGACTTTGCGTGTTATCTGTAGGTAGTTATATATACAAGTCAAATGTAAAATACAGGAATGCCTCAGAATATTGGCAGGTAACTTTAGTGCGTCAAATAAATGTGAGTATTACCGTAAAGACTCTAAAATTTCAGTCACTTTTAAATAATTGAAATAATAATTATAGTTTTTAGAATACAAAATTGGGTTGAAATTTTGAACTAGTCAAATTTTTAGACTACAAATTTTTAGACTTCATTGATTACAAAAACATTAGATGGTGCATCATTTGTTGTCATGAAAGCTGTTAACTATTTCAGTACTTGTTTTACCTTTTAAATATTACTAATCACCTCTTCTAAAAACATCATGTTCAAAATGAATTTCAGTAGTGAAAAAATTTACTTTTGGGATTGGGCTTTTTGCGATTGTCAATATGTTGGTAGTACGATGTAGCAGTCTGATTGGTTAATGCCATTCTTGACCTATCAGGTCAAAGAACATCATGTTTAGTCAACTTGTGTTTTAGAACACATAGTGGATTTCAGCATTTGTACAGGATCATTGAGTGTTCTAAAACATGCTTTTAGGATAAAGCGAACTTGACGTTTATTAATTAATTTTGACATATTTTGATTAAAAGGCTAAATAGGAGTCTAACCATTGTTCAAAAAAAAAAAAACAACATGAGGTGAATTTTAGAGAACTAAAGGCCGCAAAATTCAGTGATTAGTTGAAATTTTAGAAACCAATAAATTTACTAAAATCAACAAAATAATTATGTGGTGTAATTTTTAGAGTAGGCATATTTTTTTTACTGTACAGGTCATCATTATTAACAATTAAATAATTATTTTTAGACTGTGCCTCATCCTCTGGTGTGGGCTAAACTCAAGGGATTTCCATTCTGGCCTGCTAAGGTAAGACATCATACAAGTTACTCACCTGTCACACATAGCTGCATACCATTCTGGTCTGCTAAGGTATGACATCATACAAGTTACTCACCTGTCACACATAGCTACATACCATTCTGGTCTGCTAAGGTATGACATCATACAAGTTACTCACATATCACACATAGCTACATACCATTCTGGTCTGCTAAGGTATGACATCATACAAGTTACTCACCTATCACACATAGCTGCATACCATTCTGGTCTGCTAAGGTAAGACATCATACAAGTTACTCACCTATCACACATAGCTACATACCATTCTGGTCTGCTAAGGTATGACATCATACAAGTTACTCACCTATCACACATAGCTGCATACCATTCTGGTCTGCTAAGGTATGACATCATACAAGTTACTCACCTATCACACATAGCTACATACCATTCTGGTCTGCTAAGGTATGACATCATACAAGTTACTCACATATCACACATAGTTACATACCATTCTGGTCTGCTAAGGTATGACATCATACAAGTTACTCACCTATCACACATAGCTACATACCATTCTGGTCTGCTAAGGTATGACATCATACAAGTTACTCACCTATCACACATAGTTACATACCATTCTGGTCTGCTAAGGTATGACATCACACAAGTTACTCACCTATCACACATAGTTACATACCATTCTGGTCTGCTAAGGTATGACATCATACAAGTTACTCACCTATCACACATAGTTACATACCATTCTGGTCTGCTAAGGTATGACATCATACAAGTTACTCACCTATCACACATAGCTACATACCATTCTGGTCTGCTAATGTATGACATCATACAAGTTACTCACCTGTCACACATAGCTACATACCATTCTGGTCTGCTAAGGTATGACATCATACAAGTTACTCACATATCACACATAGCTACATACCATTCTGGTCTGCTAATGTATGACATCATACAAGTTACTCACCTATCACACATAGCTGCATACCATTCTGGTTTGCTAAGGTATGACATCATACAAGTTACTCACCTATCACACATAGCTGCATACCATTCTGGTCTGCTAAGGTATGACATCATACAAGTTACTCACATATCACACATAGCTACATACCATTCTGGTCTGCTAAGGTATGACATCATACAAGTTACTCACCTATCACACATAGCTGCATACCATTCTGGTCTGCTAAGGTAAGACATCATACAAGTTACTCACCTATCACACATAGCTGCATGCCATTCTGGTTTGCTAAGGTATGACATCATACAAGTTACTCACCTATCACACATAGCTACATGCCATTCTGGTCTGCTAAGGTATGACATCATACAAGTTACTCGCATATCACACATAGTTACATGGATACAATTGATTTTTTTTTATTTCCTAGGCATTAAGAGAAGTGGATGGGCAAGTTGATGTACGATTTTTCGGACAGCATGATAGGTAACTTATTTTTACAACTCATTAGGGATACAAATCAAATTTTGTGTATGTGCTTTTCTTTTGCAGTATTTGCTGGCATATTTTTTTTTGTCCTGATCATGTTAGTTCTTTATCACTCTGCCCAAAGACAGAGTAATTTAAAATTGCATGTTCATGTCGTCATCCATTTCTTCTGTATCAGTATTGTAATAAAAAAAAAATTGAAAAACATGGGCAAATGTTTTTGAAGTTAAGGTGGGGGAGTTGTCACCGTTTGCATGTGTCAAATAACCATAGCGTGTCATTGTTTACAAACAAGTGTCTACCCATGAGCCTCTGCGTTTCAGCGTGTGTTGATATTGTCGCTTAGGACTGGATGCCCACGTGTGCCCAGGTGACAACCCTCCCGCTTTAAAATGCAACGCTATAAATATGGCAATATATTATTTATGTGCCGTTACACAGAAAAATCATCCGTCATACTTTTCGGCCAAATCTTCTGCAGATTTGAATATGTGTTGCGCTGAACGATTACACAAACGAATTTGGTGCATTGACATTAATGACTGTTTTCTTGTCTTATCACCAGGGCATGGGTTCCTGCTAACTGCTGTTACATGATGTCAAAAGATATTCCATTCGCAATTAAGAAACGAAAAGGTGGATTTGAAAATGCTATGCAAGAAATGGACCTGCACATAGAAAATATTCGCCGTGTTCACAAAAATTGGGAGTATGCACCATATAGAATGCCTTATGATCCAAGTAACACGTACATACATAACTATCTCAAAAACAAACCTAACTCAATTAATGGTGAAAGCAATGATGCAAGTACGCCTAAAGTTGGCAAAATTAAAATAAGGATTAAAAGAGAATCTGGAAAATCAACTCTTACGCTGGAAAGTGGGTCTTCGAATTTGGGTGGTGTAAAGGATAAATCGATTGATGAGGATTCTAAAGATAATGTTGGTGAGTCGATCATGAAGAACTCAAAATCAAAAGATGAAGTTTGCAAGAAATCTCCTCAACTTGCAGCCGGGAATGCAAAGTCAACCGAAATTAAGACTGAATGTTCACCTGATAGTACAACTGAAAAATCTCCTAATAGTCGAAAATCTAATTTGGAATCTGTTGATGTCTCAACAAAAACAGTTTCCAGGAGCAAGATGGAAATGAGTAATGATGTACCAACAGTGGATGATGCACACATCACGAAAGTCTTATCATTAAAAACATCTGGTACAGACACAACATCTAAAGATGTTAATAAATTAGCAGATGAAGCTAATATGGATACCTCGGCTGTGCCAGAGACTGAGAATGAAAAACAGTTGTCAGAATCTAAGCATATTAAGGAGTCCTCCAAAAATTCGTCAAAAGAACCAGCACCGTCGATCCTGCCGACAAAACTGCCAAGTTTATCAAATTTAGAAGGAGCTACTACACCACCAAGAATAGAAACGCCGGGAACACCACCAATGAAACTGACTCCTGTGTCTGATAAGTTTGCTATTCACCTTGATAGAACGATAGAATCTTGTAAAGCGTCTTTGGGAATCAAAGAAACTGACAATTTGGATGAGATGGAAACCGAGGATCGCGATTCTGACTCCGATTGTCTATCAATGCATTGTGAGACTAGTTCTGAAAATTCAGACTGGGAACATGAGGAGCAAGGGGAGGAAAGAGAGGAGGAGGAGGAATCAAACAAAGCAAAGGAAGGTAACCATGAAGTGGTATCCAAGCAACCAAGTGATGAAGATACTACAAAAAAAATAGAATCAGTTGATGTCAAAGTCGATGAGTCACCTGAATCTGAAAATGTTGACAGGAAGGTCAAGAAGATTGACTCGCCATCCATTGATGAAGTGAAAAAATCAAAGATTGCCAAGTTGGATGATCACATGACCAAGTCACCTGACAAAAAGAACGAAAATAAAAGCAAAAATGAAGAGAAAAATCACTTGGATGTGCAAATAACAGAAACACAAAATAAAAATAAGAAAGAAACGGTACAACATCAATCTGTGAATAGTGCTCCAAAAATTGATAATAATCCTCACAATATAAAAGTTGCTGCAAATAGCAGTAACAATACAACCAAGACATCCCCGGTCAAATTTTCTGCACGACTAGCAGAAAAAGCTGCTCAAAAGTCTGTTGATGAGGTTACAAGTTTAGAATCTGATGGTCCTGTTAGTGCAAAGGATGGACTGCTCCATCAACAAAGTACAGCAAAGAAAAAGACAGACTTCAAAAAATACACAGACAAGGTAAGAGCTGATCTGTTGGTTTACAGTACACTTTGTTGATAATAAAAAAAATTTCTTCTATAAATAAAAACATTGTTTTTTTTTGACTTACAATTATTCTATTAGTAGTGCATATCTTTTATATGTATTATATAAAATTACATCTGTGTGTCTGTTGCAATAATACCGTATTTGCTCCATTAGATTTACATACTGTAAAATACTTTATTTTAGCTGGAATTAATTTTTGCTGAGAAGACATTTTGGATGTTTTGTATGGAATTTATTTTCACTGATTTTTGACGAGTTGAATGTAAAATATAGGAAAAAAGGTATATTCGCTGGATTTTATTTTCACTGAATCATGCCTTCAGCGAAAATTAATTCCAAACGCAAATATTGTATTTTACAGTAAATTACAATGGTGTGTCATACATGTAAATGTTGGTTTACATACACTTCTATCAGTGATACAAAGAGTTTTAATCCGTAAATTTAACTGATCTTCAACAAATGTTAACCAAAATTGTTTTCCAATTCAAATTGGGGTTGATTTGTTCGCATTTTCTGTGATTTTCAATCTTAATTTTGGACTAGACAAAATGTGACATTTCTTCGAGTTTTTTATCAAAAGATTATTATTAACATTTTCTGTGGAAAAGAGCGGACTATAAATAAAACCCTTTTGTGGATGGTGCCTGAAGTTGACTTCGGCACTCAGAGGGGTAATGTGGTTACTATGCCAACTTACTGCTACTTCTAATTGAACCATGACATGTGCAGGTATAAGGATAATATTCCTTTGAGATAAAACAGTCAAGAATTGTGAGTTTTCATCATGTGTTTTTTTTTTTTTGTTCGTATTCGATTTTCAGATTGTGGATTACATCGAAGGAACATTCCAGGAGTTTTATAGTGAAGTTTTAGAAGGTAGTGATAAAATGGTAGATGATATTCCTACTGCCACAGTTGGTTCCAAGACAAAAAATTTGGAACTAGAGATGATGCAGTGGAAACATCAGCAAGAAATATCAGAAATAAAGCATATAGCTGGTAGGTCTACATTTTGTCTTAAGGTCATTACTGGGTAGAAATATCAGAAATAAAGCATATAGCTGGTAAGTCTACATTTTGTCTTAAGGTCATTACTGGGTAGAAATATCAGAAATAAAGCATATAGCTGGTAAGTCTACGTTTTGTCTTAAGGTCATTAATGGATAGAAATATCAGAAATAAAGCATATAGCTGGTAGGTCTACGTTTTGTCTTAAGGTCATTAATGGGTAGAAATATCAGAAATAAAGCATATAGCTGGTAGGTCTACATTTTGTCTTAAGGTCATTACTGGGTAGAAATATCAGAAATAAAGCATATAGCTGGTAAGTCTACGTTTTGTCTTAAGGTCATTACTGGGTAGAAATATCAGAAATAAAGCATATAGCTGGTAGGTCTACGTTTTGTCTTAAGGTCATTACTGGGTAGAAATATCAGAAATAAAGCATATAGCTGGTAAGTCTACATTTTGTCTTAAGGTCATAACTGGGTAGAAATATCAGAAATAAAGCATATAGCTGGTAGGTCTACGTTTTGTCTTAAGGTCATTACTGGGTAGAAATATCAGAAATAAAGCATATAGCTGGTAGGTCTACGTTTTGTCTTAAGGTCATTACTGGGTAGAAATATCAGAAATAAAGCATATAGCTGGTAGGTCTACGTTTTGTCTTAAGGTCATTAATGGGTAGAAATATCAGAAATAAAGCATATAGCTGGTAGGTCTACGTTTTGTCTTAAGGTCATTAATGGGTAGAAATATCAGAAATAAAGCATATAGCTGGTCGGTCTATGTTTTGTCTTAAGGTCATTACTGGGTAGAAATATCAGAAATAAAGCATATAGCTGGTAAGTCTACGTTTTGTCTTAAGGTCATTACTGGGTAGAAATATCAGAAATAAAGCATATAGCTGGTAAGTCTACGTTTTGTCTTAAGGTCATTACTGGGTAGAAATATCAGAAATAAAGCATATAGCTGGTAGGTCTACGTTTTGTCTTAAGGTCATTACTGGGTAGAAATATCAGAAATAAAGCATATAGCTGGTAAGTCTACGTTTTGTCTTAAGGTCTTTACTGGGTAGAAATATCAGAAATAAAGCATATAGCTGGTAAGTCTATGTTTTGTCTTAAGGTCTTTACTGGGTAGAAATATCAGAAATAAAGCATATAGCTGGTAAGTCTATGTTTTGTCTTAAGGTCTTTAATGGGTAGAAATATCAGAAATAAAGCATATAGCTGGTAGGTCTACGTTTTGTCTTAAGGTCATTACTGGGTAGAAATATCAGAAATAAAGCATATAGCTGGTAAGTCTACGTTTTGTCTTAAGGTCATTACTGGGTAGAAATATCAGAAATAAAGCATATAGCTGGTAGGTCTATGTTTTGTCTTAAGGTCATTACTGGGTAGAAATATCAGAAATAAAGCATATAGCTGGTAAGTCTACGTTTTGTCTTAAGGTCATTACTGGGTAGAAATATCAGAAATAAAGCATATAGCTGGTAGGTCTACGTTTTGTCTTAAGGTCTTTACTGGGTAGAAATATCAGAAATAAAGCATATAGCTGGTAAGTCTATGTTTTGTCTTAAGGTCTTTACTGGGTAGAAATATCAGAAATAAAGCATATAGCTGGTAAGTCTACGTTTTGTCTTAAGGTCATTACTGGGTAGAAATATCAGAAATAAAGCATAGAGCTGGTAGGTCTACGTTTTGTCTTAAGGTCTTTACTGGGTAGAAATATCAGAAATAAAGCATATAGCTGGTAGGTCTATGTTTTGTCTTAAGGTCATTACTGGGTAGAAATATCAGAAATAAAGCATATAGCTGGTAGGTCTACGTTTTGTCTTAAGGTCTTTACTGGGTAGAAATATCAGAAATAAAGCATATAGCTGGTAGGTCTACGTTTTGTCTTAAGGTCATTACTGGGTAGAAATATCAGAAATAAAGCATATAGCTGGTAGGTCTACGTTTTGTCTTAAGGTCTTTACTGGGTAGAAATATCAGAAATAAAGCATATAGCTGGTAGGTCTATGTTTTGTCTTAAGGTCATTACTGGGTAGAAATATCAGAAATAAAGCATATAGCTGGTAAGTCTACGTTTTGTCTTAAGGTCATTACTGGGTAGAAATATCAGAAATAAAGCATATAGCTGGTAAGTCTACGTTTTGTCTTCAGGATATTACTGGGTAGAAATATCAGAAATAAAGCACATAGCTGGTAAGTCTACGTTTTGTCTTAAGGTCATTACTGGGTAGAAATATCAGAAATAAAGCATATAGCTGGTAAGTCTACGTTTTGTCTTAAGGTCATTACTGGGTAGAAATATCAGAAATAAAGCATATAGCTGGTAAGTCTACGTTTTGTCTTAAGGTCATTACTGGGTAGAAATATCAGAAATAAAGCATATAGCTGGTAAGTCTACGTTTTGTCTTAAGGTCATTACTGGGTAGAAATATCAGAAATAAAGCATATAGCTGGTAAGTCTACGTTTTGTCTTAAGGTCATTACTGGGTAGAAATATCAGAAATAAAGCATATAGCTGGTAGGTCTACGTTTTGTCTTAAGGTCATTACTGGGTAGAAATATCAGAAATAAAGCATATAGCTGGTAGGTCTACGTTTTGTCTTAAGGTCTTTACTGGGTAGAAATATCAGAAATAAAGCATATAGCTGGTAGGTCTACGTTTTGTCTTAAGGTCTTTACTGGGTAGAAATATCAGAAATAAAGCATATAGCTGGTAAGTCTACGTTTTGTCTTAAGGTCATTACTGGGTAGAAATATCAGAAATAAAGCATATAGCTGGTAAGTCTATGTTTTGTCTTAAGGTCATTACTGGGTAGAAATATCAGAAATAAAGCATATAGCTGGTAAGTCTACATTTTGTCTTAAGGTCATTAATGAATAGAAATATCAGAAATAAAGCATATAGCTGGTAAGTCTACATTTTGTCTTAAGGTCATTAATGAATAGAAATATCAGAAATAAAGCATATAGCTGGTAGGTCTACATTTTGTCTTAAGGTCATTAATGAATAGAAATATCAGAAATAAAGCATATAGCTGGTAAGTCTACATTTTGTCTTAAGGTCATTACTGGGTAGAAATATCAGAAATAAAGCATATAGCTGGTAGGTCTACATTTTGTCTTAAGGTCATTAATGAATAGAAATATCAGAAATAAAGCATATAGCTGGTAGGTCTACATTTTGTCTTAAGGTCATTACTGGGTAGAAATATCAGAAATAAAGCATATAGCTGGTAAGTCTACATTTTGTCTTAAGGTCATTACTGGGTAGAAATATCAGAAATAAAGCATATAGCTGGTAGGTCTACATTTTGTCTTAAGGTCATTACTGGGTAGAAATATCAGAAATAAAGCATATAGCTGGTAGGTCTACATTTTGTCTTAAGGTCATTACTGGGTAGAAATATCTGTAATAAAGCATATAGCTGGTAGGTCTATGTTTTGTCTTAAGGTCATTACTGGGTAGAAATATCAGAAATAAAGCATATAGCTGGTAAGTCTACGTTTTGTCTTAAGGTCATTACTGGGTAGAAATATCAGAAATAAAGCATATAGCTGGTAGGTCTACATTTTGTCTTAAGATCATTACTGGGTAGAAATATCAGAAATAAAGCATATAGCTGGTAAGTCTACATTTTGTCTTAAGGTCATTACTGGGTAGAAATATCAGAAATAAAGCATATAGCTGGTAGGTCTACGTTTTGTCTTAAGGTCATTACTGAGTAGAAATATCTGTAATAAAGCATATAGCTGGTAGGTCTATGTTTTGTCTTAAGGTCATTACTGGGTAGAAATATCAGAAATAAAGCATATAGCTGGTAGGTCTATGTTTTGTCTTAAGGTCATTACTGGGTAGAAATATCAGAAATAAAGCATATAGCTGGTAAGTCTACGTTTTGTCTTAAGGTCATTACTGGGTAGAAATATCAGAAATAAAGCATATAGCTGGTAGGTCTATGTTTTGTCTTAAGGTCATTACTGGGTAGAAATATCAGAAATAAAGCATATAGCTGGTAGGTCTACGTTTTGTCTTAAGGTCATTACTGGGTAGAAATATCTGTAATAAAGCATATAGCTGGTAGGTCTATGTTTTGTCTTAAGGTCATTACTGGGTAGAAATATCAGAAATAAAGCATATAGCTGGTAAGTCTACGTTTTGTCTTAAGGTCATTACTGGGTAGAAATATCAGAAATAAAGCATATAGCTGGTAAGTCTACGTTTTGTCTTAAGGTCATTACTGGGTAGAAATATCAGAAATAAAGCATATAGCTGGTAGGTCTACATTTTGTCTTAAGGTCATTACTGGGTAGAAATATCAGAAATAAAGCATATAGCTGGTAAGTCTACGTTTTGTCTTAAGGTCATTACTGGGTAGAAATATCAGAAATAAAGCATATAGCTGGTAAGTCTACGTTTTGTCTTAAGGTCATTACTGGGTAGAAATATCAGAAATAAAGCATATAGCTGGTAAGTCTACGTTTTGTCTTAAGGTCATTACTGGGTAGAAATATCAGAAATAAAGCATATAGCTGGTAGGTCTACGTTTTGTCTTAAGGTCATTACTGGGTAGAAATATCAGAAATAAAGCATATAGCTGGTAAGTCTACGTTTTGTCTTAAGGTCATTACTGGGTAGAAATATCAGAAATAAAGCATATACAAATGTAGCTGGTAGGTTTACATTTTGTCTTAAGGTCATTACTGGGTAGAAATATCAGAAATAAAGCATATAGCTGGTAAGTCTACGTTTTGTCTTAAGGTCATTACTGGGTAGAAATATCAGAAATAAAGCATATAGCTGGTAGGTCTACGTTTTGTCTTAAGGTCATTACTGGGTAGAAATATCAGAAATAAAGCATATAGCTGGTAAGTCTACGTTTTGTCTTAAGGTCATTACTGGGTAGAAATATCAGAAATAAAGCATATAGCTGGTAGGTCTACGTTTTGTCTTAAGGTCATTACTGGGTAGAAATATCAGAAATAAAGCATATAGCTGGTAAGTCTACGTTTTGTCTTAAGGTCATTACTGGGTAGAAATATCAGAAATAAAGCATATAGCTGGTAAGTCTACGTTTTGTCTTAAGGTCATTACTGAGTAGAAATATCAGAAATAAAGCATATAGCTGGTAAGTCTACATTTTGTCTTAAGGTCATTAATGAATAGAAATATCAGAAATAAAGCATATAGCTGGTAAGTCTACGTTTTGTCTTAAGGTCATTACTGGGTAGAAATATCAGAAATAAAGCATATAGCTGGTAAGTCTACATTTTGTCTTAAGGTCATTACTGGGTAGAAATATCAGAAATAAAGCATATAGCTGGTAAGTCTACGTTTTGTCTTAAGGTCATTACTGGGTAGAAATATCAGAAATAAAGCATATAGCTGGTAAGTCTACATTTTGTCTTAAGGTCATTACTGGGTAGAAATATCAGAAATAAAGCATATAGCTGGTAAGTCTACATTTTGTCTTAAGGTCTTTACTGGGTAGAAATATCAGAAATAAAGCATATAGCTGGTAAGTCTACGTTTTGTCTTAAGGTCATTACTGGGTAGAAATATCAGAAATAAAGCATATAGCTGGTAAGTCTACGTTTTGTATTAAGGTCATTACTGGGTAGAAATATCTGTAATAAAGCATATAGCTGGTAAGTCCACATTTTGTCTTAAGGTCATTACTGGGTAGAAATATCAGAAATAAAGCATATAGCTGGTAAGTCTTTATTTTGTCTTAAGGTCTTTACTGGGTAGAAATATCAGAAATAAAGCATATAGCTGGTAAGTCTACGTTTTGTCTTAAGGTCATAACTGGGTAGAAATATCAGAAATAAAGCATATAGCTGGTAAGTCTACATTTTGTCTTAAGGTCATTACTGGGTAGAAATATTATCAGAAATAAAGCATATAGCTGGTAAGTCTACATTTTGTCTTAAGGTCTTTACTGGGTAGAAATATCAGAAATAAAGCATATAGCTGGTAAGTCTACGTTTTGTCTTAAGGTCATTACTGGGTAGAAATATCAGAAATAAAGCATATAGCTGGTAAGTCTACGTTTTGTATTAAGGTCATTACTGGGTAGAAATATCAGAAATAAAGCATATAGCTGGTAAGTCTACATTTTGTCTTAAGGTCTTTACTGGGTAGAAATATCAGAAATAAAGCATATAGCTGGTAAGTCTACGTTTTGTCTTAAGGTCATTACTGGGTAGAAATATCAGAAATAAAGCATATAGCTGGTAAGTCTACGTTTTGTATTAAGGTCATTACTGGGTAGAAATATCAGAAATAAAGCATATAGCTGGTAAGTCTACGTTTTGTCTTAAGGTCATTACTGGGTAGAAATATCAGAAATAAAGCATATAGCTGGTAAGTCTACGTTTTGTCTTAAGGTCATTACTGGGTAGAAATATCAGAAATAAAGCATATAGCTGGTAAGTCTACATTTTGTCTTAAGGTCATTACTGGGTAGAAATATCAGAAATAAAGCATATAGCTGGTAGGTCTACGTTTTGTCTTAAGGTCATTACTGGGTAGAAATATCAGAAATAAAGCATATAGCTGGTAAGTCTACATTTTGTCTTAAGGTCTTTACTGGGTAGAAATATCAGAAATAAAGCATATAGCTGGTAAGTCTACGTTTTGTCTTAAGGTCATTACTGGGTAGAAATATCAGAAATAAAGCATATAGCTGGTAAGTCTACGTTTTGTCTTAAGGTCATAACTGGGTAGAAATATCAGAAATAAAGCATATAGCTGGTAAGTCTACATTTTGTCTTAAGGTCATTACTGGGTAGAAATATTATCAGAAATAAAGCATATAGCTGGTAAGTCTACATTTTGTCTTAAGGTCTTTACTGGGTAGAAATATCAGAAATAAAGCATATAGCTGGTAAGTCTACGTTTTGTCTTAAGGTCATTACTGGGTAGAAATATCAGAAATAAAGCATATAGCTGGTAAGTCTACGTTTTGTATTAAGGTCATTACTGGGTAGAAATATCAGAAATAAAGCATATAGCTGGTAAGTCTACGTTTTGTCTTAAGGTCATTACTGAGTAGAAATATCAGAAATAAAGCATATAGCTGGTAAGTCTACATTTTGTCTTAAGGTCATTAATGAATAGAAATATCAGAAATAAAGCATATAGCTGGTAAGTCTACGTTTTGTCTTAAGGTCATTACTGGGTAGAAATATCAGAAATAAAGCATATAGCTGGTAGGTCTACGTTTTGTCTTAAGGTCATTACTGGGTAGAAATATCAGAAATAAAGCATATAGCTGGTAGGTCTACGTTTTGTCTTAAGGTCATTACTGGGTAGAAATATCAGAAATAAAGCATATAGCTGGTAGGTCTACGTTTTGTCTTAAGGTCATTAATGGGTAGAAATATCAGAAATAAAGCATATAGCTGGTAGGTCTACGTTTTGTCTTAAGGTCATTAATGGGTAGAAATATCAGAAATAAAGCATATAGCTGGTCGGTCTATGTTTTGTCTTAAGGTCATTACTGGGTAGAAATATCAGAAATAAAGCATATAGCTGGTAAGTCTACGTTTTGTCTTAAGGTCATTACTGGGTAGAAATATCAGAAATAAAGCATATAGCTGGTAAGTCTACGTTTTGTCTTAAGGTCATTACTGGGTAGAAATATCAGAAATAAAGCATATAGCTGGTAGGTCTACGTTTTGTCTTAAGGTCATTACTGGGTAGAAATATCAGAAATAAAGCATATAGCTGGTAAGTCTACGTTTTGTCTTAAGGTCTTTACTGGGTAGAAATATCAGAAATAAAGCATATAGCTGGTAAGTCTATGTTTTGTCTTAAGGTCTTTACTGGGTAGAAATATCAGAAATAAAGCATATAGCTGGTAAGTCTATGTTTTGTCTTAAGGTCTTTAATGGGTAGAAATATCAGAAATAAAGCATATAGCTGGTAGGTCTACGTTTTGTCTTAAGGTCATTACTGGGTAGAAATATCAGAAATAAAGCATATAGCTGGTAAGTCTACGTTTTGTCTTAAGGTCATTACTGGGTAGAAATATCAGAAATAAAGCATATAGCTGGTAGGTCTATGTTTTGTCTTAAGGTCATTACTGGGTAGAAATATCAGAAATAAAGCATATAGCTGGTAAGTCTACGTTTTGTCTTAAGGTCATTACTGGGTAGAAATATCAGAAATAAAGCATATAGCTGGTAGGTCTACGTTTTGTCTTAAGGTCTTTACTGGGTAGAAATATCAGAAATAAAGCATATAGCTGGTAAGTCTATGTTTTGTCTTAAGGTCTTTACTGGGTAGAAATATCAGAAATAAAGCATATAGCTGGTAAGTCTACGTTTTGTCTTAAGGTCATTACTGGGTAGAAATATCAGAAATAAAGCATAGAGCTGGTAGGTCTACGTTTTGTCTTAAGGTCTTTACTGGGTAGAAATATCAGAAATAAAGCATATAGCTGGTAGGTCTATGTTTTGTCTTAAGGTCATTACTGGGTAGAAATATCAGAAATAAAGCATATAGCTGGTAGGTCTACGTTTTGTCTTAAGGTCTTTACTGGGTAGAAATATCAGAAATAAAGCATATAGCTGGTAGGTCTACGTTTTGTCTTAAGGTCATTACTGGGTAGAAATATCAGAAATAAAGCATATAGCTGGTAGGTCTACGTTTTGTCTTAAGGTCTTTACTGGGTAGAAATATCAGAAATAAAGCATATAGCTGGTAGGTCTATGTTTTGTCTTAAGGTCATTACTGGGTAGAAATATCAGAAATAAAGCATATAGCTGGTAAGTCTACGTTTTGTCTTAAGGTCATTACTGGGTAGAAATATCAGAAATAAAGCATATAGCTGGTAAGTCTACGTTTTGTCTTCAGGATATTACTGGGTAGAAATATCAGAAATAAAGCACATAGCTGGTAAGTCTACGTTTTGTCTTAAGGTCATTACTGGGTAGAAATATCAGAAATAAAGCATATAGCTGGTAAGTCTACGTTTTGTCTTAAGGTCATTACTGGGTAGAAATATCAGAAATAAAGCATATAGCTGGTAAGTCTACGTTTTGTCTTAAGGTCATTACTGGGTAGAAATATCAGAAATAAAGCATATAGCTGGTAAGTCTACGTTTTGTCTTAAGGTCATTACTGGGTAGAAATATCAGAAATAAAGCATATAGCTGGTAAGTCTACGTTTTGTCTTAAGGTCATTACTGGGTAGAAATATCAGAAATAAAGCATATAGCTGGTAGGTCTACGTTTTGTCTTAAGGTCATTACTGGGTAGAAATATCAGAAATAAAGCATATAGCTGGTAGGTCTACGTTTTGTCTTAAGGTCTTTACTGGGTAGAAATATCAGAAATAAAGCATATAGCTGGTAGGTCTACGTTTTGTCTTAAGGTCTTTACTGGGTAGAAATATCAGAAATAAAGCATATAGCTGGTAAGTCTACGTTTTGTCTTAAGGTCATTACTGGGTAGAAATATCAGAAATAAAGCATATAGCTGGTAAGTCTATGTTTTGTCTTAAGGTCATTACTGGGTAGAAATATCAGAAATAAAGCATATAGCTGGTAAGTCTACATTTTGTCTTAAGGTCATTAATGAATAGAAATATCAGAAATAAAGCATATAGCTGGTAAGTCTACATTTTGTCTTAAGGTCATTAATGAATAGAAATATCAGAAATAAAGCATATAGCTGGTAGGTCTACATTTTGTCTTAAGGTCATTAATGAATAGAAATATCAGAAATAAAGCATATAGCTGGTAAGTCTACATTTTGTCTTAAGGTCATTACTGGGTAGAAATATCAGAAATAAAGCATATAGCTGGTAGGTCTACATTTTGTCTTAAGGTCATTAATGAATAGAAATATCAGAAATAAAGCATATAGCTGGTAGGTCTACATTTTGTCTTAAGGTCATTACTGGGTAGAAATATCAGAAATAAAGCATATAGCTGGTAAGTCTACATTTTGTCTTAAGGTCATTACTGGGTAGAAATATCAGAAATAAAGCATATAGCTGGTAGGTCTACATTTTGTCTTAAGGTCATTACTGGGTAGAAATATCAGAAATAAAGCATATAGCTGGTAGGTC
Organism: Saccoglossus kowalevskii; assembly: GCF_978046115.1. Classification (NCBI taxonomy): domain Eukaryota; kingdom Metazoa; phylum Hemichordata; class Enteropneusta; family Harrimaniidae; genus Saccoglossus; species Saccoglossus kowalevskii. Next base: position 10,862,984 of record NC_140654.1, read on the forward strand.
TACATTTTGTCTTAAGGTCATTACTGGGTAGAAATATCTGTAATAAAGCATATAGCTGGTAGGTCTATGTTTTGTCTTAAGGTCATTACTGGGTAGAAATATCAGAAATAAAGCATATAGCTGGTAAGTCTACGTTTTGTCTTAAGGTCATTACTGGGTAGAAATATCAGAAATAAAGCATATAGCTGGTAGGTCTACATTTTGTCTTAAGATCATTACTGGGTAGAAATATCAGAAATAAAGCATATAGCTGGTAAGTCTACATTTTGTCTTAAGGTCTTTACTGGGTAGAAATATCAGAAATAAAGCATATAGCTGGTAAGTCTACGTTTTGTCTTAAGGTCATTACTGGGTAGAAATATCAGAAATAAAGCATATAGCTGGTAAGTCTACGTTTTGTATTAAGGTCATTACTGGGTAGAAATATCAGAAATAAAGCATATAGCTGGTAAGTCTACATTTTGTCTTAAGGTCTTTACTGGGTAGAAATATCAGAAATAAAGCATATAGCTGGTAAGTCTACGTTTTGTCTTAAGGTCATTACTGGGTAGAAATATCAGAAATAAAGCATATAGCTGGTAAGTCTACGTTTTGTATTAAGGTCATTACTGGGTAGAAATATCAGAAATAAAGCATATAGCTGGTAAGTCTACGTTTTGTCTTAAGGTCATTACTGGGTAGAAATATCAGAAATAAAGCATATAGCTGGTAAGTCTACGTTTTGTCTTAAGGTCATTACTGGGTAGAAATATCAGAAATAAAGCATATAGCTGGTAAGTCTACATTTTGTCTTAAGGTCATTACTGGGTAGAAATATCAGAAATAAAGCATATAGCTGGTAGGTCTACGTTTTGTCTTAAGGTCATTACTGGGTAGAAATATCAGAAATAAAGCATATAGCTGGTAAGTCTACATTTTGTCTTAAGGTCTTTACTGGGTAGAAATATCAGAAATAAAGCATATAGCTGGTAAGTCTACGTTTTGTCTTAAGGTCATTACTGGGTAGAAATATCAGAAATAAAGCATATAGCTGGTAAGTCTACGTTTTGTCTTAAGGTCATAACTGGGTAGAAATATCAGAAATAAAGCATATAGCTGGTAAGTCTACATTTTGTCTTAAGGTCATTACTGGGTAGAAATATTATCAGAAATAAAGCATATAGCTGGTAAGTCTACATTTTGTCTTAAGGTCTTTACTGGGTAGAAATATCAGAAATAAAGCATATAGCTGGTAAGTCTACGTTTTGTCTTAAGGTCATTACTGGGTAGAAATATCAGAAATAAAGCATATAGCTGGTAAGTCTACGTTTTGTATTAAGGTCATTACTGGGTAGAAATATCAGAAATAAAGCATATAGCTGGTAAGTCTACGTTTTGTCTTAAGGTCATTACTGAGTAGAAATATCAGAAATAAAGCATATAGCTGGTAAGTCTACATTTTGTCTTAAGGTCATTAATGAATAGAAATATCAGAAATAAAGCATATAGCTGGTAAGTCTACGTTTTGTCTTAAGGTCATTACTGGGTAGAAATATCAGAAATAAAGCATATAGCTGGTAGGTCTACGTTTTGTCTTAAGGTCATTACTGGGTAGAAATATCAGAAATAAAGCATATAGCTGGTAGGTCTACGTTTTGTCTTAAGGTCATTACTGGGTAGAAATATCAGAAATAAAGCATATAGCTGGTAGGTCTACGTTTTGTCTTAAGGTCATTAATGGGTAGAAATATCAGAAATAAAGCATATAGCTGGTAGGTCTACGTTTTGTCTTAAGGTCATTAATGGGTAGAAATATCAGAAATAAAGCATATAGCTGGTCGGTCTATGTTTTGTCTTAAGGTCATTACTGGGTAGAAATATCAGAAATAAAGCATATAGCTGGTAAGTCTACGTTTTGTCTTAAGGTCATTACTGGGTAGAAATATCAGAAATAAAGCATATAGCTGGTAAGTCTACGTTTTGTCTTAAGGTCATTACTGGGTAGAAATATCAGAAATAAAGCATATAGCTGGTAGGTCTACGTTTTGTCTTAAGGTCATTACTGGGTAGAAATATCAGAAATAAAGCATATAGCTGGTAAGTCTACGTTTTGTCTTAAGGTCTTTACTGGGTAGAAATATCAGAAATAAAGCATATAGCTGGTAAGTCTATGTTTTGTCTTAAGGTCTTTACTGGGTAGAAATATCAGAAATAAAGCATATAGCTGGTAAGTCTATGTTTTGTCTTAAGGTCTTTAATGGGTAGAAATATCAGAAATAAAGCATATAGCTGGTAGGTCTACGTTTTGTCTTAAGGTCATTACTGGGTAGAAATATCAGAAATAAAGCATATAGCTGGTAAGTCTACGTTTTGTCTTAAGGTCATTACTGGGTAGAAATATCAGAAATAAAGCATATAGCTGGTAGGTCTATGTTTTGTCTTAAGGTCATTACTGGGTAGAAATATCAGAAATAAAGCATATAGCTGGTAAGTCTACGTTTTGTCTTAAGGTCATTACTGGGTAGAAATATCAGAAATAAAGCATATAGCTGGTAGGTCTACGTTTTGTCTTAAGGTCTTTACTGGGTAGAAATATCAGAAATAAAGCATATAGCTGGTAAGTCTATGTTTTGTCTTAAGGTCTTTACTGGGTAGAAATATCAGAAATAAAGCATATAGCTGGTAAGTCTACGTTTTGTCTTAAGGTCATTACTGGGTAGAAATATCAGAAATAAAGCATAGAGCTGGTAGGTCTACGTTTTGTCTTAAGGTCTTTACTGGGTAGAAATATCAGAAATAAAGCATATAGCTGGTAGGTCTATGTTTTGTCTTAAGGTCATTACTGGGTAGAAATATCAGAAATAAAGCATATAGCTGGTAGGTCTACGTTTTGTCTTAAGGTCTTTACTGGGTAGAAATATCAGAAATAAAGCATATAGCTGGTAGGTCTACGTTTTGTCTTAAGGTCATTACTGGGTAGAAATATCAGAAATAAAGCATATAGCTGGTAGGTCTACGTTTTGTCTTAAGGTCTTTACTGGGTAGAAATATCAGAAATAAAGCATATAGCTGGTAGGTCTATGTTTTGTCTTAAGGTCATTACTGGGTAGAAATATCAGAAATAAAGCATATAGCTGGTAAGTCTACGTTTTGTCTTAAGGTCATTACTGGGTAGAAATATCAGAAATAAAGCATATAGCTGGTAAGTCTACGTTTTGTCTTCAGGATATTACTGGGTAGAAATATCAGAAATAAAGCACATAGCTGGTAAGTCTACGTTTTGTCTTAAGGTCATTACTGGGTAGAAATATCAGAAATAAAGCATATAGCTGGTAAGTCTACGTTTTGTCTTAAGGTCATTACTGGGTAGAAATATCAGAAATAAAGCATATAGCTGGTAAGTCTACGTTTTGTCTTAAGGTCATTACTGGGTAGAAATATCAGAAATAAAGCATATAGCTGGTAAGTCTACGTTTTGTCTTAAGGTCATTACTGGGTAGAAATATCAGAAATAAAGCATATAGCTGGTAAGTCTACGTTTTGTCTTAAGGTCATTACTGGGTAGAAATATCAGAAATAAAGCATATAGCTGGTAGGTCTACGTTTTGTCTTAAGGTCATTACTGGGTAGAAATATCAGAAATAAAGCATATAGCTGGTAGGTCTACGTTTTGTCTTAAGGTCTTTACTGGGTAGAAATATCAGAAATAAAGCATATAGCTGGTAGGTCTACGTTTTGTCTTAAGGTCTTTACTGGGTAGAAATATCAGAAATAAAGCATATAGCTGGTAAGTCTACGTTTTGTCTTAAGGTCATTACTGGGTAGAAATATCAGAAATAAAGCATATAGCTGGTAAGTCTATGTTTTGTCTTAAGGTCATTACTGGGTAGAAATATCAGAAATAAAGCATATAGCTGGTAAGTCTACATTTTGTCTTAAGGTCATTAATGAATAGAAATATCAGAAATAAAGCATATAGCTGGTAAGTCTACATTTTGTCTTAAGGTCATTAATGAATAGAAATATCAGAAATAAAGCATATAGCTGGTAGGTCTACATTTTGTCTTAAGGTCATTACTGGGTAGAAATATCAGAAATAAAGCATATAGCTGGTAAGTCTACATTTTGTCTTAAGGTCATTACTGGGTAGAAATATCAGAAATAAAGCATATAGCTGGTAGGTCTACATTTTGTCTTAAGGTCATTACTGGGTAGAAATATCAGAAATAAAGCATATAGCTGGTAGGTCTACATTTTGTCTTAAGATCATTACTGGGTAGAAATATCAGAAATAAAGCATATAGCTGGTAAGTCTACATTTTGTCTTAAGGTCATTACTGGGTAGAAATATCAGAAATAAAGCATATAGCTGGTAGGTCTACGTTTTGTCTTAAGGTCATTACTGAGTAGAAATATCTGTAATAAAGCATATAGCTGGTAGGTCTATGTTTTGTCTTAAGGTCATTACTGGGTAGAAATATCAGAAATAAAGCATATAGCTGGTAGGTCTATGTTTTGTCTTAAGGTCATTACTGGGTAGAAATATCAGAAATAAAGCATATAGCTGGTAAGTCTACGTTTTGTCTTAAGGTCATTACTGGGTAGAAATATCAGAAATAAAGCATATAGCTGGTAGGTCTATGTTTTGTCTTAAGGTCATTACTGGGTAGAAATATCAGAAATAAAGCATATAGCTGGTAGGTCTACGTTTTGTCTTAAGGTCATTACTGGGTAGAAATATCTGTAATAAAGCATATAGCTGGTAGGTCTATGTTTTGTCTTAAGGTCATTACTGGGTAGAAATATCAGAAATAAAGCATATAGCTGGTAAGTCTACGTTTTGTCTTAAGGTCATTACTGGGTAGAAATATCAGAAATAAAGCATATAGCTGGTAAGTCTACGTTTTGTCTTAAGGTCATTACTGGGTAGAAATATCAGAAATAAAGCATATAGCTGGTAGGTCTACATTTTGTCTTAAGGTCATTACTGGGTAGAAATATCAGAAATAAAGCATATAGCTGGTAAGTCTACGTTTTGTCTTAAGGTCATTACTGGGTAGAAATATCAGAAATAAAGCATATAGCTGGTAAGTCTACGTTTTGTCTTAAGGTCATTACTGGGTAGAAATATCAGAAATAAAGCATATAGCTGGTAAGTCTACGTTTTGTCTTAAGGTCATTACTGGGTAGAAATATCAGAAATAAAGCATATAGCTGGTAGGTCTACGTTTTGTCTTAAGGTCATTACTGGGTAGAAATATCAGAAATAAAGCATATAGCTGGTAAGTCTACGTTTTGTCTTAAGGTCATTACTGGGTAGAAATATCAGAAATAAAGCATATACAAATGTAGCTGGTAGGTTTACATTTTGTCTTAAGGTCATTACTGGGTAGAAATATCAGAAATAAAGCATATAGCTGGTAAGTCTACGTTTTGTCTTAAGGTCATTACTGGGTAGAAATATCAGAAATAAAGCATATAGCTGGTAGGTCTACGTTTTGTCTTAAGGTCATTACTGGGTAGAAATATCAGAAATAAAGCATATAGCTGGTAAGTCTACGTTTTGTCTTAAGGTCATTACTGGGTAGAAATATCAGAAATAAAGCATATAGCTGGTAGGTCTACGTTTTGTCTTAAGGTCATTACTGGGTAGAAATATCAGAAATAAAGCATATAGCTGGTAAGTCTACGTTTTGTCTTAAGGTCATTACTGGGTAGAAATATCAGAAATAAAGCATATAGCTGGTAAGTCTACGTTTTGTCTTAAGGTCATTACTGAGTAGAAATATCAGAAATAAAGCATATAGCTGGTAAGTCTACATTTTGTCTTAAGGTCATTAATGAATAGAAATATCAGAAATAAAGCATATAGCTGGTAAGTCTACGTTTTGTCTTAAGGTCATTACTGGGTAGAAATATCAGAAATAAAGCATATAGCTGGTAAGTCTACATTTTGTCTTAAGGTCATTACTGGGTAGAAATATCAGAAATAAAGCATATAGCTGGTAAGTCTACGTTTTGTCTTAAGGTCATTACTGGGTAGAAATATCAGAAATAAAGCATATAGCTGGTAAGTCTACATTTTGTCTTAAGGTCATTACTGGGTAGAAATATCAGAAATAAAGCATATAGCTGGTAAGTCTACATTTTGTCTTAAGGTCTTTACTGGGTAGAAATATCAGAAATAAAGCATATAGCTGGTAAGTCTACGTTTTGTCTTAAGGTCATTACTGGGTAGAAATATCAGAAATAAAGCATATAGCTGGTAAGTCTACGTTTTGTATTAAGGTCATTACTGGGTAGAAATATCTGTAATAAAGCATATAGCTGGTAAGTCCACATTTTGTCTTAAGGTCATTACTGGGTAGAAATATCAGAAATAAAGCATATAGCTGGTAAGTCTTTATTTTGTCTTAAGGTCTTTACTGGGTAGAAATATCAGAAATAAAGCATATAGCTGGTAAGTCTACGTTTTGTCTTAAGGTCATAACTGGGTAGAAATATCAGAAATAAAGCATATAGCTGGTAAGTCTACATTTTGTCTTAAGGTCATTACTGGGTAGAAATATTATCAGAAATAAAGCATATAGCTGGTAAGTCTACATTTTGTCTTAAGGTCTTTACTGGGTAGAAATATCAGAAATAAAGCATATAGCTGGTAAGTCTACGTTTTGTCTTAAGGTCATTACTGGGTAGAAATATCAGAAATAAAGCATATAGCTGGTAAGTCTACGTTTTGTATTAAGGTCATTACTGGGTAGAAATATCAGAAATAAAGCATATAGCTGGTAAGTCTACATTTTGTCTTAAGGTCTTTACTGGGTAGAAATATCAGAAATAAAGCATATAGCTGGTAAGTCTACGTTTTGTCTTAAGGTCATTACTGGGTAGAAATATCAGAAATAAAGCATATAGCTGGTAAGTCTACGTTTTGTATTAAGGTCATTACTGGGTAGAAATATCAGAAATAAAGCATATAGCTGGTAAGTCTACGTTTTGTCTTAAGGTCATTACTGGGTAGAAATATCAGAAATAAAGCATATAGCTGGTAAGTCTACGTTTTGTCTTAAGGTCATTACTGGGTAGAAATATCAGAAATAAAGCATATAGCTGGTAAGTCTACATTTTGTCTTAAGGTCATTACTGGGTAGAAATATCAGAAATAAAGCATATAGCTGGTAGGTCTACGTTTTGTCTTAAGGTCATTACTGGGTAGAAATATCAGAAATAAAGCATATAGCTGGTAAGTCTACATTTTGTCTTAAGGTCATTACTGGGTAGAAATATCAGAAATAAAGCATATAGCTGGTAGGTCTACATTTTGTCTTAAGGTCTTTACTGGGTAGAAATATCAGAAATAAAGCATAGAGCTGGTAGGTCTACATTTTGTCTTAAGGTCATTACTGGGTAGAAATATCAGAAACAAAGCATAGAGCTTGGGTCTAGATCTAGAATAGTCTGTAGACATTTTGTGTTTTCATTTCAGGCGAATTTCATACCAAAAAAATGTTTGTTGATGAGCATCCATTGTTGTTTGTTCAGTGATATTAACTGAAAAAAATGTCTTGGATATCTTTTGTCAGTATTTGTGTTTGAGTTATGGTGTGACAAAATCATAAAAATAGGATTTGTGGAAATTAGTTCCATTTGGTGTGGAGAAATAGATAAAAATATGAAAATCTTTGAACTAATTATTCAATATTTCGTAAAATATGGCATCTAAATTATGTATGTAAATCTGACGACTACATTTTCTTTTGTATAATGAATCACATTAAAAAATTCCTCTCTATAATTTGTTTTCATGGAAAATATATTCTAAGAATTTGCTGATGATCTTGTAAAAAAAAAACTAATTGTTTACAGAACTGACAGTTGCTGAGATACGAGAGGGCTTGCTACAAGAGAAGAACAACGCAATCGCTGATGTCAAGAAAGACTTGGCGGTAGAGAAAGAAAAGGCTATAAAAGAAACAAAGAAAAAACAATGGGTTAGTCAAAATACGATTAATTTTCAATCTGTGTTAGTTATCTAATCATAGGTTGCTACATGGTATTCAAAACCAAGAAGAAGAAACCCAAAATTTATCTGAACTCCTCGAACAACTTTGGAGAGGCGCAGCTTAAGTTTAAAACAATGGACAGGTGTAGAGGATTATACATGCTCCTGTTTTGAAAATGGTATTGAAACAATGGAACATTTCAACTTGAAATGTGATGCTTTTTCAAACCAGAGAGAAATTATGATGAATAAAATTAAACACACTTTACTGAGTAATAATGAATTTAACATGTGGAAAGATGTCTCCCAGGGCAATGAACTGCTAATATTTAACATGTGGAAAGATGTCTCCCAGGGCAATGAACTGCTAATATTTAACATGTGGAAAGATGTCTCCCAGGGCAATGAACTGCTAATATTTAACATGTGGAAAGATGTCTCCCAGGGCAATGAACTGCTAATATTTAACATGTGGAAAGATGTCTCCCAGGGCAATGAACTGCTAATAATTAACATGTGGAAAGATGACTCCCAGGGCAATGAACTGCTAATATTTAACATGTGGAAAGATGTCTCCCAGGGCAATGAACTGCTAATATTTAACATGTGGAAAGATGTCTCCCAGGGCAATGAACTGCTAATATTTAACATGTGGAAAGATGTCTCCCAGGGCAATGAACTGCTAATAATTAACATGTGGAAAGATGTCTCCCAGGGCAATGAACTGCTAATATTTAACATGTGGAAAGATGTCTCTCAGGGCAATGAACTGCTAATATTTAACATGTGGAAAGATGTCTCCCAGGGCAATGAACTGCTAATATTTAACATGTGGAAAGATGTCTCCCAGGGCAATGAACTGCTAATATTTAACATGTGGAAAGATGTCTCCCAGGGCAATGAACTGCTAATATTTAACATGTGGAAAGATGTCTCCCAGGGCAATGAACTGCTAATATTTAACATGTGGAAAGATGTCTCCCAGGGCAATGAACTGCTAATATTTAACATGTGGAAAGATGTCTCCCAGGGCAATGACCTGCTAATATTTCACTCTTGGGGATAGCATCTTTAAACAATTCCTCATTGATACAGTTGAACTAAGAAAATCATTGTGTAATATTTAAATACCTGTTGAACATTTGAACATTTTGTAGTCATTTGTACTTCCAGATGTGTTTGCTGCTTCTAATATGTGTGCTTCTGTATGTGTGCTAATGTTATTGAGCTCCTGATTCAAAGGGGCTGGAATAAAAAAAAAAATTGTTGGTATTGATTAGGTAAATTACCTGTTGCAACTCAATATGTGGGGCATCGTTAGTTGAAAATGCTCGTCCTGAAGAATTTAAGAATATGCTGCCCTCTATGGCAGGTCTCATTTGTACTGTCTTGTGTGTAGGGTCATCTCAGGCAAAATAGACATTATTAGCAGATGGCTGCTACAATTTTGTTGAGCGTGAGAGAGCCACTTGAATTTTTCCTGTGATCACAAATACCACAGTATTTGGAACAGTTGTGATAGAACGAATGAAACACTTTTTGGGGGGTAAAAATGCACGGCTGTCTTGTTCACAACAAAATTCTGGCGTTCATTTTCGAATAAGGTCTATTGATCAATTATTTTATTTTTTACATTCTCAAAAATTCTGGCTCTTGGAAACTACACCCAAAAGTGATAATGTAACATTTTCAATACACTGGTAGTAGTAAAACTTGTATAAATATGATAAAAATTGCCAAACGCCAAATAAAATTAGATTTTTTGACTCCCATGTGCAAAGCACATAATGGGAGTCTTTGCAGTTAGTGTGTCTGTGTGTGTGTATGTGTGTGTGTACATGTATGTGTGTATGTGTGTCCGACTGTTCCACTGATATCTAAAGAACCACTCATTGGATTTTGATGAAACTTGGTACATAGATGCTCTGAACATATGCGCAGATTTTATTAGTTTTTTGTAAAAATCCGTGCATATTAATTACCTAATTTGCATGATAATTTGCTATTTTTTAGTGGTTCCATGACTGTTCCACTGATATCTAAACAACCACTCATTGGATTTTGATGAAACTTGGTACATAGATGCTCTGAACTAATGCTAGGTTTTGATTAGGTTTTGGTAAAAATCCATGCTCGTTAATTACCTAATTTGCATGATAATTAGCTAATTTTTAGCTGTTCTATGACTGTTCCACTGATATCTAAAAAAACACTCATTGGATTTTAATGAAACTTGGTACATAGATGCTCTGAACATATGTGCAGATTTGATTAGTTTTTGGTAAAAATCCGTGCATATTAATTACCTAATTTGCATGATAATTTGCTATTTTTTAGTGGTTCCAAGACTGTTCCACTGATATCTAAACAACCACTCATTGGATTTTGATGAAACTTGGTACATAGATGCTCTGAACTAATGCTAGGTTTTGATTAGGTTTTGGTAAAAATCCATGCTCGTTAATTACCTAATTTGCATGATAATTAGCTAATTTTTAGCTGTTCTATGACTGTTCCACTGATATCTAAAAAACCACTCATTGGATTTTAATGAAACTTGGTACATAGATGCTCTGAACATATGTGCAGATTTGATTAGTTTTTGGTAAAAATCCGTGCATATTAATTACCTAATTTGCATGATAATTAGCTATTTTTTAGTGGTTCCATGACTGTTCCACTGATATCTAAACAACCACTCATTGGATTTTGATGAAACTTGGTACATAGATGCTCTGAACTAATGCTAGGTTTTGATTAGTTTTTGGTAATAATCCGTGGATACTAATTACCTAATTTGCATAATGATTAGTCAATTTTCGGTTTTTCCACTGATATCTCAAGTAATAATCATCACATTTCAATGAAACTTGGTACATAGATGTCATATGACACTGCACAGACCTGATAGTTTTTTATGGTAATATCAGTACATATAATTACCTAATTTGCATAATTAATTAATTTTCAGCTTTGGATATAAGTAGTGAGCATTACATTTCAATGAAACTTGGTACTTACATACTCAAGGACTATGCAGAGATTGATTGTTTCCGATAAATATTTGTGCATATTAATCACCTAATTTGCATAATTAATTAATTTTCAGCTTTTCCACAGCTATCTCAAGTACTAATCATCGCATTTCAATGAAACTTTGTATATAGATCCTTTAGGACTATGCAGAGACCTGATTAGTTTTAGGGTAAATAATTGTGCATATTAATTACCTAATTTGCATAATTAATTTTCAGTTTTTCTACTGATATCTAAAGTACTAATCATCACATTTCAATGAATCTAGAATTATGCAGACCCAATTAGTTTCCGGTAAATATTTGTGCATATTAATCACCTAATCACCTATCACCTAGCTTTCACTCTAATATCTAAAGTACTAATTATTCCATTTCAATGAAACTTAGTACAAAGATGCTCTAGGACAATGTACAAACCTAATTAGTTTGGGGTAAAAATCTGTTCATATTAATTCCCTAATAAGCATAATAATTCATAATTTTTTGGTTCTAATCACATTTCAATTAAACTTGGAAACATAGATTTTCTGTTACATTGCGCAGACCTCATTAGTTTTACACTCAAATCTGTTCATATTAATTTTCTGATTTGCATAATTAGTTTTCAGCTAAGTAATTTTGAATTATATTTAATGCGTCTCCAATACTCTCAGCACATGGGAGTTCTTTCTAAGCTTTCTTTGATTTATATGTAGGGTTTCATATCGACATTTGTTGATGTCATATCACCGGCAACATCCTAGTGCATCATGGTATACGTATATCAGTATGCACATGAATAATTATTATCGTACTGTATTTTTACGTTGCCCGTACCATCAAAGATGGAAGGGAAAAGTGTATAAAGGGATCAATTTCTTTCCGGCGTTGTCGGATATTTACATCTATCAAAGACATTCAGTATAAAACGGCTTTCCCACTGTTGTTTCAACTCCAAAACTTGTTTGTATTCAAAGTCAATTATTTTCACTGGATTGTATTTTCACTGAATCATTCTTCAGCAAAAAATAAATTACAGTATGATAAAAGGAATAATATTATATAACAAAGGGCAAGGTCACCAGAGTTCAACTATGTTAATATGACTGGTCTGTTTGTTTTCAGTGTGCTTACTGTGGCAAAGAAGCCATATTCTACTGCTGTTGGAATACCAGCTATTGTGATTATCCATGCCAACAGACTCACTGGAAAGAACATATGAATGTGTGCACACAAGCTACAAATTCAGGTACACCAACAGATCAAACAGATTATGATACGCAGGTGAGTTTTTGAATGGCATAGCAAGCAGTTTAGTATTAGACTTCTTTCATCTTGTTTTTCTGCTTCTTTGACTTCAGTTGTAGTAAAAAAGAAAGAATGGTGGCCATTTTGTTAGATGATATGTTTCAATACGGCTGATTGGTGGTCATTTTGTTTGCTGCTCTGATTCAATACGGCTGACTGGTGGCCATTTTGTTTGCTGCTCTGATTCAATACGGCTGACTGGTGGGCATTGTGTTTTGGTGATCTGATTCAATATAGTAGTCTGAAATAGGGATGCATTCTGGATCTATATCCCTAGGATCAGTTCTTTTGACATACTTACTACCTTATCTGATACATATATATGTGTGATGATTTTGCAATTTAGTCAAAGATGACAGACTGTCAGCCATTTTTTTTGGTGATATGGGTCAATGTAGCTGACTGCTAACCATTTTGTTTGGTGATAAGTTTCAATACGACTGACTGGTGGCCATTTTGTTTGGTACTCTGATTCAATACAGCTGACTGGTGGCCATTGTGTTTGGTGCTCTGATTCAATACAGCTGACTGGTGGCCATTGTGTTTGGTGCTCTGATTCAATACAGCTGACTGGTGGCCATTTTGTTTGGTGCTCTATTTCAATACAGCTGACTGGTGGCCATTTTGTTTGGTGCTCTATTTCAATACAGCTGACTGGTGGCCATTTTGTTTGGTAATAAGTTTCAATACAGCTGACTGGTGGCCATTATGTTTAGTGCTCTGATTCAATACGGCTGACTGGTGACCATTTTGTTTGGTGCTCTGATTTAATATGGCTGACTGGTGGCCATTTTGTTTGCTGCTCTGATTCAATAGGGCTTGCTGGTGGCCATTGTGTTTGGTGCTCTGATTCAATACGGCTGGCTGGTGGCCATTGTGTTTGCTGCTCTGATTCAATAGGGCTTGCTGGTGGCCATTGTGTTTGGTGCTCTGATTCAATACGGCTGGCTGGTGGCCATTTTGTTTGGTGCTCTGATTCAATATGGCTGACTGGTGGCCATTTTGTTTGCTGCTCTGATTCAATAGGGCTTGCTGGTGGCCATTGTGTTTGGTGCTCTGATTCAATACGGCTGGCTGGTGGCCATTGTGTTTGCTGCTCTGATTCAATACGGCTGGCTGGTGGCCATTTTGTTTGCTGCTCTGATTCAATAGGGCTGGCTGGTGGCCATTGTGTTTGATGATCTGATTCAATACGGCTGACTGGTGGCCATTGTGTTTGGTGATCTGATTCAATACGGCTGACTGGTGGCCATTATGTTTGGTGCTCTAATTCAATACGGCTGACTGGTGGCCATTGTGTTTGGTGCTCTAATTCAATATGGCTGGCTGGTGGCCATTGTGTTTGATGATCTGATTCAATACGGCTGACTGGTGGCCATTGTGTTTGGTGATCTGATTCAATACGGCTGGCTGGTGGCCATTATGTTTGGTGCTCTGATTCAATACGGCTGACTGGTGGCCATTATGTTTGGTGCTCTGATTTAATACGGCTGACTGGTGGCCATTTTGTTTGGTGCTCTGATTCAATACGGCTGACTGGTGGTCATTGTGTTTGGTGATCTGATTCAATACGGCTGACTGGTGGCCATTGTGTTTGGTGATCTGATTCAATACGGCTGACTGGTGGCCATTATGTTTGGTGCTCTGATTCAATAGGGCTGGCTGGTGGCCATTGTGTTTGGTGCTCTGATTCAATACGGCTGGCTGGTGGCCATTGTGTTTGATGATCTGATTCAATACGGCTGACTGGTGGTCATTGTGTTTGGTGATCTGATTCAATACGGCTGACTGGTGGCCATTTTGTTTGGTGCTCTGATTCAATACGGCTGACTGGTGGTCATTGTGTTTGGTGCTCTGATTCAATACGGCTGACTGGTGGCCATTTTGTTTGGTGCTCTGATTCAATACGGCTGACTGGTGGCCATTTTGTTTGATGCTCTGATTCAATACGGCTGACTGGTGGTCATTGTGTTTGGTGATCTGATTCAATACGGCTGACTGGTGGTCATTTTGCTTGGTGCTCTGATTCAATACGTCTGACTGGTGGCCATTGTGTTTGGTGATCTGATTCAATACGACTGACTGGTGGCCATTGTGTTTGGTGCTCTGATTCAGTATGGCTGACTGGTGGCCATTTTGTTTGGTGATCTGATTCAAATATCACCAAGGTGATTTTAATATAGCCAACAGTGTTCTCCTAGCATTAGTACATCAGAGTGCATCAAAAATAGTTTTCTGTACCGAATGTTCCTAATTGTTAATTAAAGTGTTGTTTGGCATTTGAGTGACAGGTCTATTTTAAAAATGATAAGAAGCTTATATGAGATCTAATCAAAGACTGTGTTTACTTTTCTTTCTTTACCATATTTGAGTCAGCTCAACATACATGTATTTCATATTGTGGTGTTTTAGCGGACTACTTTATTTCATTTCAGTGCCTTTGTTGTAGTTCAAAATGGTGGAACAAACAACAATTGTAAAAGCTCGCTGTTTTTTTTATGTTTTTGTGTGTTTCTAAGTCATATAAATCATATTTAATCAATTCTGATGGATTTGATACATCGCTTGTAAGACATTCTGTGCTTGTCTAAAAAACATGTAGTTTGTGAGGTATTCTTTGATTGGTTGATGAGGCAAGTTTTCGTTGTACTACAATGAAAAAATTAACAAGGTCTTAAATATTTTCTGTCAAACAAGAG
Source organism: Saccoglossus kowalevskii (assembly GCF_978046115.1). Classification (NCBI taxonomy): domain Eukaryota; kingdom Metazoa; phylum Hemichordata; class Enteropneusta; family Harrimaniidae; genus Saccoglossus; species Saccoglossus kowalevskii. The sequence continues at coordinate 10,877,989 of NC_140654.1, forward strand.
TACAAAATAATTTTATTCTTTTTTTTCTAGGTTCGAACAGCTGTCAGCATCCAACAGTCACCAGAAGTTAATGCCAAATCGGGAGAAATACCAGTCACACAACCCAGTGGTGTTCTCGTAACTCAACCTATGCAAGTAAAATATATACGTCAGACATTACCCCAACCAACGACTTCGATACATGGACAACAAGTTGTTGTAAGGACACCGGTTACTGCATACAATACTATGCAATTAGGTCCAATGAACACTCTAACCAGGGCACCTACTACGATTGTCCAACAGAGACCGATTATACAGCATACAAATTACCCAGTTTTACGACCTCAAGGCGGGTTCCCACAGGGAGTAGCTACACAAATTGTACCAGCCACACAGGGAATGCCAACACAACTTGTAATGCCTCATGCAAGCACAGTACAGTCGGCAGCGGCAGCGGCGGCACCAGTGCAACTTAGAAACATTGTCAGTTACTCACAATCCCGACCTGTTTGATACCTGCGACTAACAGTGAAATAACTGATATACTACTCAACTACTGTGGAATACTTTATTTTCGCTGAAAAAGCTTTTTGGGCATTTTGTATGGAATTTATTTTCACTGATTTTTGATAAGTTTAATGTGAAATATAAGAAAGAAAGTATATTCGCTGGATTTTATTTTCACGGAATCATCCCTTCAGCGAAAATAGCGAAAATAAATTCCAAGTGAAAATAAAGTATTCTACAGTATTTAGTTTTTAAGCCAACCCCAGATTTGTCAAGTGGTTTAACCCTTCCAAACCCAAGGCTTATTTCATTATGTAGTGGTAGGTAAATAAATTTGAATCAATTCAGAGAAAGTTATGTTTCTTTACTTACTTGAATTGCTAAAAAATGGTACAAACTAATAAAGTGTTGTAATGACAAAGTGAGGATCAATGTGACGCCCTCTACCACCCTACCTTTGTTGTGAATGGTTGAAATCACTGCCTTTAATTCACCATTATTATCCCTTTATGTTGAATTGGATGGTGGGTCCCATGCGATAAATACAACGTTCTTTGAATGTTAATAGCCCAATGACTTTGATATAGTATTGTACAATAAAGTTGTGTAGTGAACTTTTATTTCGTGAATAGTGAAAATGCCACACTTTGATTGTTTACAGGATCACCCTGACTTCTGTGAATTTTTTTTCCTTCAATTCAATCTGGACACCACCAATAATCTGGTGATTTCAACACCACCAATAACTTGCTATAACCTATAATCTGGTACCACTAACAATCTGATGCCTCCAGTTACCACTAATAACCTAGGGCATGCCGATTCCAATAATAGCCAATAAGCTAGTAAACAATTCTCCAGATGTTCAATATCATTAAATATAAATGATAGAATTGATATCTGTAGCTACTGGCCAATATGGCTTGATTTTTTATATCAGTAGATATTGGTTAAATATCTTGATTTTTTATATCGGCCCAGATGGCTGGATCAGAAGATATTGGTTAATAATGTCAGGATTTTTGATATTGATTGATATCAACCAATAAGGCCGGATTAAGTTGACAAAGTTGCAACTTGTATTCAGATTTTGTATTGTGCTTGTAAATGTCATGTTGATGACAATAATACGTGCTTGGCATGCATGGCCATATTAGAGTGGGTTGGTATTTTGGAGACAGCGTTGATGCATTAGTGGTGTATAAAAATCACATCAAACTAATTTGTGCATTTGTATACCTCCAATGCAGTCATCATTTCCTACAAAACATGATGAAATAATACAATTTTTAGATAAAAACTAATTGGGTGATGATTGGGTTAATCAATAAGAGACTTACTAATATTTCCACTTGTATTACTGATAATATTTATCAATTTTAAAAGTATTTCAAGAGTACCATGATACTCCTTCATTAGACCATAAATTTTATTTTTAGGAGGCTGACAAAATTAAATTAATATTTTTTGAGTGGCATTTTTAGTCTATTTTGTCTCAAAAAAGATTCTGGAGCCATTCTGGCCTGTTCCAATCACTTGCTGTTCTATTACCTGTAAAGTAGAAGGAATAAAGTCGACAATGGCCAATTAAAACACAATATTCAATCCATGGAAACAGAATGCCCCAAATGTGTAACTAGTTTTATTTTACATCAACTGAGATCAAATAAACTAAATCAGTGTTGATAATAAAACTACCTACTCATCTTTTGTAGAAAAAATGAAAAGTTCATTTTATGCAAATGAGTTCATAATTATTTATTTCTATTCAAGTTAGCTGTGATCATTCTAAAAATGATGTAATTTTGTTTTTTTTATTTACTTCCTTCTATGAAGTGAAAGACTAGAATTTAGTTGTACAAAGAAAATCAATTCTGAAAACTAACTTAGATGTAATTTTTCACATCTGTCATTAAACCTGAAAGTGCAACTCATTGGAAAAAATAAAATAATACCTCCCCGGTATTTTGTTACCATAATGGTATTACCGGTATTTGAGTTTTGGGCATGAAGAAATATGTGCTTAGGTGATATTCTTTTCAGTGTGAGATCTGACGTGAAAGGCATTGAGTGAATATCTGCTGGAAAAATCAAATGATTTAAATTCAGCTTGATTTATTTCCGGTACGATGGGGGGGGGGGGGGCGTGGACGTTCAATGTGGATAGCACATTATTAAGTGTGAAATACTTTTTAGTGAGCTGAAGTTTGTTTGTCCTGTTTTTATGTTTGATTTCACAAAAGCACAGGATCTTACAGTGAACGGGAATTGGGCGACGTCTACATGTGAAAAATTTACTGAAATAAATACAGCTAAGGTTTATTATAGTTCTGTTTTCTATCTACACTTTGATCAAAATTGTTCAGAGTTTTGAAATTGGAAAACAATTTCCAGAATCGGGGTTATTTGAAAATAGTCATCAGCCTTTGCTAATGCTATAAAATTGTGTACATTTAATATTTTCTAGTCTTTTGTATATTCAGGTATGTTTTGTGGTTTACAAACTTTATCACAGTGCTTTGGGTTATATAACCTGATCAGCTGTAATTGTTGAAATCCATGATTAAATGTACTATTTTTTGTGATGCAATTCATTTTATAGTTTACTGTAAATCATCGTAGTACCGGTAATTTATTTAGTTGCAATTTTCATACCATATCTACATGATTAGAACCTATGGAAGTTTCAGTCAATATACATCACTCCACTACCGCCTACAATCTGTGTGGTGTTTCAATCACTACACACCACTCCTCTAGAATCTGCTATATGCCACTCCAATAATACCTACAATCTGTCTAGTGTTGCACATGCTATACGCTACTCTACTAATGCCTAGAATTATTGGCCAGTTTGATATTCCTAGTTGTATTTATGTAACAATGTATATATTAATCCAACCTTGAATGGGACGGATCATGTCTGACGCTACATGCCATTTCTTTAAGGTCTATTTGGTTGTCGGGGGCGATTGTTTTTTGGAGATTTAGCTATGCTAATGAGTGCTGTTAATAACTTGCATAGCATATGTTTACAGAACCCCTTGTAGTTTATTTACAAGCTGATAACTCTAATCCCCAGAAACATCAGTAGCATCATCGGCTTCTTAGCACAAGCTAAGAGGTCAAATTCCTTAGCCCATGCTAAGAAAACGTGCATGAACGCTTAGCACGGGCTAAGGAAGGGTAAAATCTGATCCGATGTTAAGACCCGGCCAATGTGTTCAGCAGTCTTGACAGGTTAGATTTCATAAAGGATGGACATTCTTGTACATGGTTAATACAGAATGTGTTCTGAAGATTCAATTGACATTGACAATTGTTTTGAATTGTGTTTGTTTCGCAATAGCTTTCGTTGGAAATGCAGATTTGAGGCTGCATCACATCGTGACATAAGTTTTCTATTGTGGCTACATGGCTAAAATGTGACACATCAAAAAACTCAAGTTGGGTTTATCGCCTGTTATGTTAAATTCATGTCTGATTGCATAATCCCTTATCATGCTAGTGAGACCTCAAATCCAGTCAAGTTGTCTATCTGCCAAGAATCTAAGTGGTTGTTGAGTGTCTAGTAACAATATGCAGCAAGAGAAGACCATGCGCATACACCATGACACAAAACTGGAACAGGAAACATGACCTGTAATCTTAATAAATATAAACCCAGTACTTAGCAGGTGTTCGTGTCCATGATAGCCAAAAACGCAAAAATAAATCAAATAAAAATATAGCTGCATAGCAGCGATGACGGGTTTCGAGCCTGCATGGCTCATGGCAAATTGCACTTGCTTGATGTGATTATTTGACGAACGTTTCATGTCTAGAATGCAAGATGGCAGACAAACTACAAAATATATGGATTTGATTTCACAGGAATATGATAAACTTAATGCAAGGATTCCACATACCGAATTTTGTATCAGTCTGGCAAATAGTTCATGAGTTATAGAACTTTTTCTCTTTTACTAAATCCAAGATGGCTGCCAATGGAAGCCATTTTTCAATAATCTGCTTTAGTAACTTTGTAGAGCTATCAACATAGGTGCCATATTCTAAATTGCTAGTCAAACAAGCGGGACGGTTTTTAAGAAGATAATTTTTTGAGGTTTTTTTGATAAATTCAATATGGCCGCCAAAACCACTTGAATCATGGGAAATATTTTCATGAACTCATAATCATCTTATTGAAGGGATGTTGTATGCCAAGTTTGGTTTAAATCTGGTAAATTGTTCATAAGTTATAGCGTAATATCACTTTTTACTAAATCCAAGATGGCTGCCAAATGAAGCCATTTTTCAAAAATCTGCTTCAGTTACTTTGTAGAGCTATCAACAGGGATACTATATGCTAAATTGCTTTTCAAACAAGCAAGCAGTTTTTAAGAAAATAATTTTTTGAGGTTTTTTGCATTTTTGTGATAAATTCAACATGGCCGCCAAAACCACTTGAATCATAGGAAATATTTTCATGAACACATAATCATCTTATTGAGCGGATGTTGTATGCCAAGTGTGGTTTAAATCTGGTAAATTGTTCATAAGTTATAGTGCAATTTCACTTTTTACTAAATCAAAGATGGCTGCCAAAGGAAGCCATTTTTCAAAAATCTGCTTCAGTAACCTTGTAGAGCTATCAACAGAGACACTATATGCTAAATTGACTGTCAAACAAGCAAGCAGTTTTTAAGAAGATAATTTTTTGATGTTTTTGGCATTTTTTTGATAAATTCAAGATGGCCGCCAAAACCACTTGAATCATGGGAAATATTTTTATGAACACAATCATCTTATCGAAGGGATGTTGCATGCCAAGTTTTGTTTAAATCTAGCAAATTGTTCATGAGTTATAGCATACTTTCACTTTTTACTAAATCCAAAATGGCTGCCAAAGGAAGCCATTTTTCAAAAATCTAATCACATGGATGAGCCATTTTTAAGATTTTTAAAGTTTTTTGTAAATTTTCAGAAAATCCAATATGACCGCTAAAGATTTTATTGCTGATATTTGCTAGACATGAGCCAATGATGCTACCCAAAGTTCCTAGACCCTCAGAAAGTGGTGCAATTGAGCACTTCCGGTTTGTGTTCTACCTAAGATGGCGGCCAGGTCATGTGATCTATATGGCTGGTTTTGGGGTATGCACCACAACTCATGGCCCTTTATCAGCATGCAAAATGGCAAATCAATCGCAGCATTATTTTTCAAGTTACAGAACTTACAAAAAACTGCGGAAAAATAATAATCAAAGCAACTACAATAGGGTTTCGCCCCATAGGGCTCGAAACCCTAAATAACGTAAACACTTATGCATATATTTAATACTGCTTATGTTTGTATAAATTTGAATCGAAGCGTAGCTTGTTGTATTGTTTGTAAAATGTCGCCTAGATTATAGGCTAGTAAAATATATTCCTCTGACTAGAAATATAAGAAATATTTAATAGAATTGAGTATTATACTCAAATATATATAATTCAATTCTAGAGAACCAACATGAAAATAAAATTCAGAAATCATAGTTCAATGAAAATGATACATGGGTGACAGATATAGTAATATGGCCACAAATAAAAACGGCCGTTATTCGGCTATCTATGATCTGATTTTGAAACAAAGTGACATGTATGTGCCAAATACGAATGAAAATGGTACATAAATCTTGGAAATATAGTAGTAAGGCCAAAATGTCAGATGGCTGTCAATCTGCCATCCTTGATCCGATTTTGAAACAAATTGTCATGTATCCTACCATGTATAAAGTATGTGCCAAATTTGAATGAAAACTGACAAAGCATGTCCAAGATACCACATTTAAAAACAAAAAAACAAGATCCCTTCCAGTCGGCCATCTTTGATCCAATTGCGAAAGAAATTGTCATGGACATGTATCCTAACATGTATAATCTATGTACCAAGTTTGAATGAAAACTGACAAAGCATGTCCAAAATACAACATTTTCAAAAAACAAGATGGCTGCCAGTCGGCCATTTTGAATCGAATCGCTAAACCACTGCATGTGCATATGTCCCACATAAAGTTCTAGACACATGCAAAGAATGAACGGAATTAGTCCAAAGGATTCTGAAATATGACCACGGACGGAGACCGAATTACAAGTCCCAGTTTTCGGACTTCGTGGCACAAGATAAAACAAGTTATGTGAAAATAGCGCATTTATACATAATAACTTGACTTCAAGCGATAAAAAAAGTGAATATTTATTTATCTCAATATTTATTGGATACCAGCAGACTAAAATTCTCAGATTCAAGCAAGATTTATGTCTTGCAAATAAACCCTACTTATTCTAAATAGGATATAAAATGTACAATGGTATTTTGTAAGAATGACAAATTTGTATATTATGGGAAATAAATTCCCATTGAATGTAATGCAAAAATATCTTTTTGGAAAATATATGCAACTTTTTGAAAAATTGTCGACAGCATTTTTATGCCAACAAAAATTCTAAATTTAGAAATACTGATACATTCACCATGGAAACCAATGCAATGCTATGTTAATATTCTTATGTTTAGTCACTTTCTCAATTTGTGTTTATATGGAATTGATCCATATTATTAAATATATAGGAAAATGGATTTAAATTAGATCCAAACCTCCTTATCACTGAACGGAAAAAATATCACAATAAAAACATCCTTGAGTGATAATGCTATTGGAAACAGTTTGTCGGTTACTAGAGTTAATATCTTCACGATGTAAGTCAAGCACTGGAACACAGCTTGTGTATTTTGGATGAAAACTGAGCCCATAATTATTCATGATGGGCAAGATTATGCAAATGATTTACACCAAATATGGCAAACCATGCTGATCCAAATATGGTATACAGATCCAAATATAGTGACTGTATTCATGCAGTCTTACAGACATGTTTCATATTCCGACGATAGATTTACCACATGGACATCTGTTTTACCATTTCCATTTCGAGTTACCATCGTTTTACATCCATTTGGCATTAATTCTTCATGTTCATGAGGTGATTTCTCTTGCTGAAGAAAGAAAACATACAAATTCTATATCTGTAAAAGTTTCTCATAGGAATTGTTTGATTTTCATTGAATAAATGATGATACTATTGGCTAACTATGAGTCACAATATTATGAGGTTCAAATGTGGACAGGTGTCACACACATGTAGTCGAACACCCTCGTTAGTAGCTCTAGATTTATTGTATTTATTATTATTATACATCTGTTATCGTAACGTAAAGTTACAGCGTGCCATAATTTTGCGGTATTTTGCAGGGGATTTTCATCCTACCATATTGGAAAATGCAAATTCCAACTATGGAATGATTACGCGCGTAAGTGTCCTCTAATAATAAAAACAAACATGGCTGCCACCAGGGTTTTGACCTGACTCCACACAAAGAAGTTCGCTGATTCTGTTCTAAACTTTTTGGATTTCTGAATTCCCATGATGTATCCTATCAGGCATACTTTGAGGTATCCTCATAATAACTTCATATTATTTAACTAAATAAAAACGAAAATGTGCTGCCATACAGTTACACATTTTAAATAGATAATTCTATTTACAAGATATTGTAATGGCTCAAGCAAATATTTCAAATTTATCACATTGCTGTCGACTGTGTAGTGCATGTCTGTTTGTTCTCCAAAATTAAAGCGGGGGAGTCTTCACCTCCGCATGCGTCAGATGGCCATAGCGTATCATTGTTTACAAACAAGCGTCTACCCATAAGCCTTTGCATATTTAGCGTGTGTTGTTATCATCATTTAGGACTCAATTTCTGCACGTAGACAGGTGATGACCCTCTCGCTTTAATGCTTTGTATGTAAACAACTTAACTAACTAAGGTTTCATAAATTAGTATTTCCAGTAACACATCATGTTGTCTTGTTTGTGTCTGACTTAAAATTGTGATTATTTTTTGGGTAAAATCACATGAGGATTGTATGAATCATACCAAGGCACACACTGGGGAGGGGCTGGACATTGTAAATTTGCAGCTTAAAAATATGTACAAAATGATAAATTGTAAATATTTATATACACATTTCTTTTTTGATGTGTACCCCACATTTTGTGCATCTTTCAAAACATTTCCAACTTGTTGACTGTACAGGCAAACCTAAACTCTGAAAGTAGTCCAAACCAAACCATGTCAGGCACATGTACTGATATGAAATTTATGAAAAGCATATCACAGAGTGAAGTCACACCTCGGTGAGAACGTCTAAGTGTATGATAAATGGGTTTGTACAATTGTCAATTAGTGGTGTAATACCTATAACTCACCTCTTGGTACTGTTCTTTTTTTAAACCGCAATTAAGTATATTTTTCCAGCTTGCAGGAAGACAACAACAACACTTTTCAACACAAGGACTGATTAGATTTGCATCCAATTCCGCTGGATTTTGTGCACCTAAGGAACAAAAACATTATGCATTGACTATTTTAAGAAGGTTTGAACTGGAATAAAAAATATATATCATTTTGGTCTCGTTCTCATTATTATAAAATGTGTGTTTTTTTCAATGGAAAATGACATTTTGCACTGACGTCTATACAAAAATTACTTTTAAGCTCCATTGTCGACTTTGTTGAGCGAAGCTTATCATATGAGTGTTTGTCCGTCAGTGTCCATGTCAACTTTTTAGCTCCGCTGTTGACTTTGCCGAGCGGAGCTTATCATATGAGTGATTGTCTGTCTGTCGTTGTCGTCCGTGTCAATGTTTTACTTTTTCGACTTCTTCTTGAAAATTACAAGCTTGAATGCTTTGATACTTGGTGTATATGGGTAGACCTCTCTTAGATTTGTTCATTTCATGATGATATCTTCAATTCTCTAATTTTTATGAATATTTTTGTCTTTTTTGATAAAAAGTGATATTTTCAAATCCTTGTTAAAAACCGCAAGTCTGATTGTATATACACCAAGTAACGACAACAGACACCGGGTGACAACGCTGGACAGCAGAGCTAAAAATACATCTCATATCACACATCAATCATTCGATATCTTAACATTGTCTGTCCAATTCTATAAAAGTGAACTATTTTTTACTTACCAGTAATAAAGCTGACAACAAGTCCAACGATGACGACAATGAGCCAGGATAGTACACCGTAGTATATATAGGACAAGGAATATAAATCTGCAATAGGGGGACTGACAATAAAAAACATTTTATTAATATAATTTGAATAAAAGAGAAATATGATTGTCAAAATTAAGTTTCTGCAGGAAATGTTTTAAATATAAAGAATGCAAACAAATTCTTACTACGAGTCTTGAGTTGTTGTTGTTGTCACGGATTCGTTAAAATAACTAGACACCCAATCGGTTGTGTTGGTATCCGTGGTAACTGTAGTGAGGTTCAAACATCCGGCTGTAGAGAATGGTAGTCTAGGTCTTCCAGGTGGATACATGAATGCACCAATCCCAACCCAGAATGAGATAATTAAACCTGTTAATAGCCCAACAATAGCACCCTGGATTGAAGATAATAATAACAATTATTATACATCTGTCACCGTAACGCCATAATTTTGCTGTATTTTACAGGGTATTTTCATCCTACCATATTAGGAAATGATTATGCATGCAAGCGTCCTCTAATAATAAAAACAAACATGGCTGCCACCAGGGTTTGACCGTACTCCACACAAAGAAGTTCACTGATTCTGTTCTAAACTTTTTGGATTTTAACATTCCCATGATGTATCCTTGGAAGACTACTCTGATCGCATCGACCTCCGCTGTGCATCAAACAATACTCTCGCTGTACTGTCTTTGTGAATACTTTGTAATAACCTCATATTACTGTAAATGTTCACTGGTAGCATAATGGTTGCTATATCAGACTCCAGCATCCAACGAAAAAATGGAGAGTGTTTTTAAAAAAGTAGTAGTTACTAATAAAATAGCATCAAATAAAATTGTTCACTGCCAATAACAACAGACTTCAATATTGAAATCAAACAACAAGTCATTGTCGTCATATGTCAAATTGTGTTCGATCAAGTCGTTCCATCCACTACGGGTGCTTCTAGAATTCTGACTGATGCCATTGTTATGGTGGCCGTCCAACTGGATGACCTGAACCAGTTGATGAACAAGTAAGATTAACCTGGGGTTGATTTATCCAAGTAAGATTAACCCGGGGTTGATTTATCCAAGTAAGATTAACCCGGGGTTGATTTATCCAAGTAAGATTAACCTGGGGTTGATTTATCCAAGTAAGATTAACCTGGGGTTGATTTATCCAAGTAAGATTAACCTGGGGTTGATTTATCCAAGTAAGATTAACCCGGGGTTGATTTATCCAAGTAAGATTAACCTGGGGTTGATTTATTCAAGTAAGATTAACCTGGGGTTGATTTATCCAAGTAAGATTAACCTGAGGTTGATTTATCCAAGTAAGATTAACCTGAGGTTGATTTATCCAAGTAAGAATAATCTGGGGTTGATTTATCCAAGTAAGAATAACCTGGGGTTGATTAATCCAAGTAAGATTAACCCGGGGTTGATTTATCCAAGTAAGATTAACCCGGGGTTGATTTATCCAAGTAAGATTAACCCGGGGTTGATTTATCCAAGTAAGATTAACCTGGGGTTGATTTATCCAAGTAAGATTAACCTGGGGTTGATTTATCCAAGTAAGATTAACCTGGGGTTGATTTATCCAAGTAAGATTAACCCGGGGTTGATTTATCCAAGTAAGATTAACCCGGGGTTGATTTATCCAAGTAAGATTAACCTGGGGTTGATTTATCCAAGTAAGATTAACCTGGGGTTGATTTATCCAAGTAAGATTAACCTGGGGTTGATTTATCCAAGTAAGATTAATCTGGGGTTGATTTATCCAAGTAAGATTAACCTGGGGTTGATTTATCCAAGTAAGATTAACCTGGGGTTGATTTATCCAAGTAAGATTAACCTGGGGTTGATTTATCCAAGTAAGATTAACCTGGGGTTGATTTATCCAAGTAAGATTAACCAGGGGTTGATTTATCCAAATAAGATTAACCTGGGGTTGATTTATCCAAGTAAGATTAACCTGGGGTTGATTTATCCAAGTAAGATTAACCTGGGGTTGATTTATCCAAGTAAGATTAACCTGGGGTTGATTTATCCAAGTAAGATTAACCTGGGGTTGATTTATCCAAGTAAGATTAACCTGGGGTTGATTTATCCAAGTAAGATCAATCTGGGGTTGATTTATTCAAGTAAGATTAATCTGGGGTTGATTTATCCAAGTAAGATCAATCTGGGGTTGATTTATCCAAGCAAACTCGATATACTAAGATTGACCTGTCATAATCTCAGTAATAACCATACAATGATTATACTGTAAAATGACTAATTTTCACTGGGTTTAAATTTCGCTGATTTACCATTTCAGGCATATTCAGTGGGTTTTAAATTCACGGTTTTATCATTTAGATAATGTGTTCTATGCTCAATTTTACATATTCACTGGGTTTTAATTTAGTGCATTTCCCAGTCAGCGAAATAACAAAATTAAAAATCAGTGAATAATTAAGCCTTTTACAGTATATGAATATTGAGAAATAATTTGAGTCAATAGCATTTTTATGATTTTTTTTTTTTGATTTTCTTTGTTACTTTTAAATCGAAATGTCTTCAGATTGAAAGAATATAACAAAATTATATGTGGGTTTCTTTTGTGAAAGGTGATAACTTTGACAAAATGTTACAGAACTATTTTGAAGAAGTTACTTACCATGTAGTTGGCCCAAGGAAAGAATATTGCAAGTGAGAACAGTCCCAGTAATGGTCCACCAATCATACCAAATATACTAAGTGCAGCCTAGTCATATGATAATAACCAATTAAACTGAGCGTTACAAAGTGAACATATATTATGTTAACTGGACTCTCATTGGAAGAAGTCTCAGACACTGTATTTGCTATTTAATTTTGCAGTCAGAGGCGGGCCATTAGAAACTCAGGATGTAACAAGGTGATTGCACTTAAATTTTTTCAGTGATGAATTCACTGTAATTTTTTTTAATTCCTGTGTAATATTTTTTTCCCTGAAGAATGAATGGCATGCACAATTTGTTGTTTCTTTTATTGATCTTTGCATTTTTTTTTTTTTTTTTTGCCATGGCCCACTCCTTAAGACATATAATACATTTCAAAATTGTCTAACCTGTAATACACTGCCCATGACTGACGAGACAAACGCCATTATTATACTTAATATACCATAGGATAAAGCTGGATAGAAAAATTAAAAGACCAGAAAATAGATATTCATTATTTTTGTCAGTCATAACATCAAAAATAAAAAAACAAGTAATTATTCATTTTTAATTAAAACACATGACATATTGTAAATAGAAAAGCAGATTTTCTGAAACAAAACTTGACATTTACCAAGTATCTTGGTCACATTAGTGTATGTTTTTCCATCTATATTCGGCCATATTTGGAGTATGATGTCTTCACCTGTAACAGCGGCCAATGAATTCAATCCAGATGATACTGTGCTGTCAACAAAAAAAAGATTAAATTTCAATTACAAATGTAGGGTTGAAAAAAAAGTTAAAGATGTATATAAAAGTTACTAAGAATGCTACTATACCAACCTACATATCATCTGAAAACTTAGATATAGGTAAATACTATAATACATGTGACGTATCAATGATTATTTTTATGAATTTCGAGGCTGATTTTGTTATTATGCTTTTTGGACTATTCTGACTATTGAAAACACCATTTTTTGTGACTTGCACAGGATGTTCGTAACGCTGAAGGCTAGATAGTCATGTCTTGATTATTTTTCATCTGGCTTTGTTTCTAGTTACGACCCAATTAACTACACACATACTATTGACAACAAGCTGCTGGTAGTTATTTGGTCATAACTAAAAAAACGAAGAATGAAATTTACATTGACGTCTGACTTAGTTAGCATCAGACACCAAACACCACCATCTTTGGATGCAAACAACTTGTAAGATTCTTGCCTACCAGTCACTCATGCTTAGAAAGTATAAAAGTGCAACATCCTATAGGGGTTTATTATTTGTGTTGAGTCAATAAACAGTCACTTACCTGAGTGCAGCACTGAACAAACAGGCTACAAACACACCTGCTAAGCCTGGCAAAAAACCCAGGATATCAATCACAAAATATGGCATCAACTGAAAATAAAATGACCAATATTTGATTCATAACATATTCATAAGGATATATATATAAAAGCAAATAATATACATTTTTCATTAAACAGAGAATGTTATAATTTCAATGATGGTGGTCATCGCGCCATGCCCTGTTTTATATGGGACTGACATAGAAACAGACAACACATGTGGTGAATTGTATATATTAGAAATATCTTTCACAGGTAGATTGCCAATAATAGTTTTATTCATTCTAATTCACATAAGACTGTAATAAATCAGAATTACAACACAAAATAAACTCACTAAAAATTCAATAAAATGTTGCTAAAATACAAATACTTAAATTCCAGTTCATGCAGTACAAGCATTTCCGTTATATCATCACATAACGGCGCCTCAGTATAACATACAAGTCAAAAGTCAGATCTCGCTTGTAAAACTCAGTTTCAAAACTCACTACATTAGGCAAATGTGATGCTAAATATATATCACATAGTTCTAAACAAATTGTGTTACATCGGAGTTTAAAAAATATTTAAAAGTATTTGATGTTCAACAATATACTAGTAAACGACATCTCGTGTTCTAATATATACTACTACGGCCGCTACTTCAAAGTTCATGAACTGGTTCAGAATAAATGGAAATATGAAGTGAACTAGTTCAGAATAAATGGAAATATGAAGTGAACTGGTTCAGAATATATGGAAATATGAAGTGAACTGGTTCAGAATAAATGGAAATATGAAGTGAACTGGTTCAGAATAAATGGAAATATGAAGTCAACTGGTTCATAATAAATGGAAATATGAAGTCAACTGGTTCAGAATAAATGGAAATATGAAGTCAACTGGTTCAGAATAAATGGAAATATGAAGTCAACTGAATTCAGAATCAAGCCTAAATTGGCACCGTATGATGTAAAAACATGAATATTCACTTATGCATACCTCTATTCTGGGGTCAGATTAAAATAACTTCAGAAAACTTGCATCAAACTATGTGTAAAATACTTTTGTTTGTTAATTTGGAATTCAAACATACTCTGCGAGACAACCACCATCCATTAAATGAGATAACATCCAGATATAATAAAAAAACCAAATCCATATTGACTACTCACATACAGTATAGTCACTTAATCACAGCATTTTCACCTGTCCACATTATGTTTTTATAGTCACAGGATATATTCACCTGTTCAAATTGTTTTTATCAAGTCATACATATAACCCCGATCACATATATTCACCTAATCACTTGTATTTCCCTGCTCATAGGATTTATTTACCAAGCAAATTATATTCATCTTCTCACATATTCATTTTATATTCACCAGATAAATGTATCTGATCACCTGATATATTTTCCTGGTCACATGATGTATTTATCTGATCACCTGATGTATTTATCTGATCACCTGATGTATTTTCCTGGTCACATGATGTATTTATCTGATCAGCTGATATATTTTCCTGGTCACATGATGTATTTATCTGATCACCTGATATATTTTTCTGGTCACATGATGTATTTATCTGATCACTTGATATACTTTACTAGTCACATGATTTGTATAACTGATCACATGATATACTCACCTGGTCTGGTGCACTGACATATCCCGCTGACAGTGGATCACAGTCTACATAGTAAGCATACATAGCAAGACCACTGCATGCAGATAATGATAACACCAACCAAAGCCCAGGTATGTTTAAATAAATGGCACTGGGAAAAAATTCAAAATTTGTTTTCGGTTCAGAGCCTTCTAATTAATTTCTTTAAAACATAATGACAAACTGAGGAGAAAATTACACAAAATGGCACTGCGCACAGATTTTGAACAAATTATATAAAGAAAGAGTAGGCAGATATTAAAGTGGGGGGGTCGTCACCTGCGCATGCGCGAGAATTCAGTCCCAAGCGACGATTACTACATAGGCTAAAAACGCAAAGGCTCATGGGTAGACACTTGTTTGTAAACAATAACACGCTATGGCCATCTGACGCATGTGCAGGTGACAACTCCCCCACTTTAATATAGGATACTTACATTTTAGCATCTTTTATGGTCCTACATGTGAAGTAACGTTGGACCTGAGCTTGATTACATCCATATATTCCAACCCATGTAAAGATTCCACCAAAGCATACAGACCACACAGTATGCCGTACAGTCGGGTCTGGATCAAAACTATAAATCAATCATATGTAGCGTATTCACTCTATTAGAATCACATCGTTCAAGTATTTACTCTATTAGAGATGCATCTTAAATAGAAATGCATATAAACCCCATTTGCTATTGTTGTAAAGGGCGACAGTCATCGTGCCGCGTCCTGTTCGATATGGAACACTCATAGCGGCGTATGGAACACTCATAGCGGCGTATACAAAACATGTAAAATACATTGTTCATTTACATGAAAATCGAACATGTGCTGCGTGACGACCACCACACTTTAATAATTGAAATAATAATAGAAACACCTCGAGTTATTTAAGTATTAAAGTGCACACTAATAGAGCAAATACAGTATGGCTTTATATTTGTTATGGAACTGACTATTGCTGATAACATTAAAGTTAAATGCATTAAATTTAAACCCAGTGATTATGCAAATTGTCTTCACAAACCAGTGAAATTTCAACATACCAGAAAACATAAGATTTTAAAATTTAGATACTGTAAGGGGGTAATTATTCACTGGGTTTTAATTTAGCTTATTTCGCTGACTGGAAAATGCGCTAAATTAAAACCCAGTGAATATGTAAAATTTAGCATAGAACACATTATCTAAAGGACGAAACCGTGAATTTAAAACCCACTGAATATGCCTGAAATAGTAAATCAGTGAAATTTAAACCCAGTGAAAATTAGTCATTTTACAGTATTAAGTAAAAATACCTTTTCAACATTAAACAACTGTGTTCTCCACAGCTACATGCTAGATATGAGATCAAAAATAAATGTGTTTGTCAAAATTTTCTGAATGTTTCAAAATTCATAGTGGCAATACTCATTATTATTCTCTTACTTAAAGAACTCAATTCTCTTGCCCTCCTCGCAAATATCCATGATGTTAGACCATCCACCAAGAAGAATAGAAGCCTGGATGATGACAGCTAAAAAACCTGAGAACATAACCAGTAATTGGAATGTGTCTGTCCAAAGAACGGCTTTCATACCACCCTGTTTGGAAAAATCATACGTCATATCTTAAAATATCAAACAAAATTATGTGTTTGCATAATATACATAATAAATTACTTTATTTTAATTTGGAATTTTTTTTTTCTTATTTTCACATAGTAATGCATCAGTGGAAATATCTTTTTCTTATATTTTATATTCAACTCATCAAAAATCAGTGAAAATATACAGCCAAATTAATTTCCCCTCAAATAAGGTATTTTACAGTATTTATACAGTATGCTATTCAACTAGTCAGAATGTTCCAGTACTGAAATTTATATTCATTAAATACCATGATAAAGTCAAACAACAATGATGAAGTCAAATCTCATGAATTGTCATCAGTTTTTTATATCATAAATGCCCCCAACCCCTTATATGGATCATGTGACAAAAAAACCCTTACTAAATTTTGCTGTGCTGAGAAAAGAACACAAAGACATATATATACTCAAAAGTCAATTTTTATAACAGGAACTTGAGGAAAAAATTGTCATTGACTTTTGGGATACATAATCTTTTGAGTCAGATGATGTATACTAGCAGTTCAGTTCTGAGTATAGAGCTCGCCTGCCATAATTTGAATAAGTGATTCTCAAAAAGTTTATGCATTGTGTAATAACTGTCCTAGGAATTTTATAGCAGATTTCATTTGAAAATTAGTGGACGGTCACCATTTCCCATAATTAAATATATGCAGAATATAATAATTTCCCCCTATATATATTTATAGACTGTTCTTTACAGTAAATACTTTAGACATCAATGTCACAGTGCTCAACTTCGAAAAAAAATACAATCTAATAATGAGACCAAGCAACGACTAGAATCAAAATTGTGACACAAATAACACTTACTATTGTTGTATAAAAAGTACAAACAATGCCGCACGCAAGGATTGACCCCCATAAACTGAAACCAGTCACTGAAATTAAATCGACATTAGAAGAATTCTGATAAACAATATAATAGATTTGCGATAATATTAGATTTGTACTGGTGACCAGGCATATCTACAGGTCCAGATGGATGGATGGATGCATGCACGCACACACGCACGGACACAAAGACACACAAGGGTCAAAACATAAGTCCATCAGACTGTGTCTGAACAGGGACTAATAACATTAGATTTGTACTGGTGACCAATACTACACCATTATTGGATGTGTACTGGTGAACAAAGATGTAACAATATTAAATTTGTATTGGTGACCTATGATGTACCAATATTAGATTTGAATTGGTTACCAATACTGAACCAATATTAGAATTGTATTGGTGACCAATACTGAACAATATTAGAATTGTATTGGTGACCAATACTGAACAATATTAAATTTGTATTGGTGACCAATGATGTACCAATATTAGATTTGAATTGGTTACCAATACTGAACAATATTAGAATTGTATTGGTGACCAATACTGAACAATATTAGAATTGAATTGGTGACCAATACTGAACAATATTAGATTTGTATTGGTGACCAATACTGAACCAATATTATATTTGTATTGGTGACCAATACTGAACAATATAAGATTTGTATTGGTGACCAATACTGAACCAATATTATATTTGTATTGGTGACCAATACTGAACAATATTAGATTTGCATTGGTGACCAATACTGAACAATATTAGATTTGTATTGGTGACCAATGATGTACCAATATTAGATTTGTATTGGTGACCAATGATGTACCAATATTAGATTTGTATTGGTGACCAATGATGTACCAATATTAGATTTGAATTGGTGACCAATACTGCACCAATATTAGATTTGTATTGGTGACCAATACTGAACAATATTAGATTTGTATTGGTGACCAACACTGAACCAATATTAGAATTGTATTGGTGACCAATACTGAACAATATTAGATTTATATTGGTGACCAATACTGAACCAATATTAGATTTATATTGGTGACCAATACTGAACCAATATTAGATTTGTATTGGTGACCAATACTGAACCAATATTAGATTTGTATTGGTAACCAATACTGAACCAATATCAGATTTGTATTGGTGACCAATACTGAACCAATATTAGATTTGTATTGGTGACCAATACTGAACCAATATAAGATTTGTATTGGTGACCAATACTGAACAATATTAGAATTGTATTGGTGACCAATACTGAACAATATTAGATTTGTATTGGTGACCAATACTGAACAATATTAGATTTGTATTGGTGACCAATACTGAACAATATTAGAATTGTATTGGTGACCAATACTGAACAATATTAGATTTGTATTGGTGACCAATACTGAACAATATTAGATTTGTATTGGTGACCAATACTGAACATTATTAGATTTGTATTGGTGACCAATACTGAACCAATATTAGAATTGTATTGTGACCAATACTGAACAATATTAGATTTGTATTGTGACCAATGATGTACCAATATTAGAATTGTATTGGTGACCAATACTGAACCAATATTAGATTTGTATTGATGACCAATACTGAACCAATATTAGATTTGTATTGGTGACCAATACTGAACAATATTAGATTTGTATTGGTGACCAATACTGAACATTATTAGATTTGTATTGGTGACCAATACTGAACCAATATTAGAATTGTATTGTGACCAATACTGAACAATATTAGATTTGTATTGGTGACCAATACTGAACCAATATTAGATTTGTATTGGTGACCAATACTGAACAATATTAGATTTGTATTGGTGACCAATACTGCACCAATATTAGATTTGTATTGGTGACCAATACTGAACAATATTAGATTTGTATTGGTGACCAATACTGAACATTATTAGATTTGTATTGGTGACCAATACTGAACCAATATTAGAATTGTATTGTGACCAATACTGAACAATATTAGAATTGTATTGTGACCAATGATGTACCAATATTAGAATTGTATTGGTGACCAATACTGAACCAATATTAGATTTGTATTGGTGACCAATACTGAACAATATTAGATTTGTATTGGTGACCAATACTGAACATTATTAGATTTGTATTGGTGACCAATACTGAACCAATATTAGAATTGTATTGTGACCAATACTGAACAATATTAGATTTGTATTGGTGACCAATACTGAACCAATATTAGATTTGTATTGGTGACCAATACTGAACAATATTAGATTTGTATTGGTGACCAATACTGAACACAATATTAGATTCCTATTGGTGACCAATACCGAACAATATTAGATTTGTATTGGTGGCCAATACTGAACCAATATTAGATTTGTATTGGTGACCAATACTGAACCAATAGTAGATTTGTATTGGTGACCAATACTGAACCAATATTAGATTTTTATTGGTGACCAACACTGAACCAATATTAGATTTGAATTGGTGAACAATACAGCACCAATATTAGATTTTTATTGGTGACCAATGATGTACCAATATTAGATTTTTATTGGTGACCAATGATGTACCAATATTAGAATTGTATTGGTGACCAATACTGAACAATATTAGATTTGTATTGGTGACCAATACTTGAACCAATATTAGATTTGTATTGGTGACCAATACTGAACAATATTAGATTTTTATTGGTGACCAATGATGTACCAATATTAGATTTATATTGGTTACCAATACTGCACCAATATTAGATTTGTATTGGTGACCAATACTGAACCAATATTAGATTTGTATTGGTGACCAATACTGCACTAATATTAGATTTGTATTGGTGACCAATACTGCACTAATATTAGATTTGTATTGGTGACCAATACTGAACCAATATTAGAATTGTATTGGTGACCAACACTGAACAATATTAGATTTGTATTGGTGACCAATACTGAACCAATATTAGAATTGTATTGGTGACCAATACTGAACCAATATTAGATTTGTATTGGTGACCAACACTGAACCAATATTAGAATTGTATTGGTGACCAATACTGAACCAATATTAGATTTGTATTGGTGACCAATGATGTACCAATATTAGATTTGTATTGTTGACCAATACTGAACAATATTAGATTTGTATTGGTGACCAATACTGAACATTATTAGATTTGTATTGGTGACCAATACTGAACCAATATTAGAATTGTATTGTGACCAATAGTGAACAATATTAGATTTATATTGGTGACCAATACTGAACCAATATTAGATTTGTATTGGTGACCAATACTGAACCAATATTAGATTTGTATTGGTAACCAATACTGAACCAATATCAGATTTGTATTGGTGACCAATACTGAACCAATATTAGATTTGTATTGGTGACCAATACTGAACCAATATAAGATTTGTATTGGTGACCAATACTGAACAATATTAGAATTGTATTGGTGACCAATACTGAACAATATTAGAATTGTATTGGTGACCAATACTGAACAATATTAGATTTGTATTGGTGACCAATACTGAACCAATATTAGATTTGTATTGGTGACCAATACTGAACAATATTAGATTTGTATTGGTGACCAATACTGAACATTATTAGATTTGTATTGGTGACCAATACTGAACCAATATTAGAATTGTATTGTGACCAATACTGAACAATATTAGATTTGTATTGGTGACCAATACTGAACCAATATTAGATTTGTATTGGTGACCAATACTGAACAATATTAGATTTGTATTGGTGACCAATACTGAACCAATATAAGATTTGTATTGGTGACAATACTGAACCAATATAAGATTTGTATTGGTGACCAATACTGAACAATATTAGATATGTATTGGTGACCAATACAGAACAATATTAGATTTGTATTGGTGACCAATACTGCACTAATATTAGATTTGTATTGGTGACCAATACTGAACCAAAATTAGATTTGTATTGGTGACCAATACTGAACCAAAATTAGATTTGTATTGGTGACCAATACTGAACCAATATTAGATTTGTATTGGTGACCAATACTGAACAATATTAGATTTGTATTGGTGACCAATACTGAACATTATTAGATTTGTATTGGTGACCAATACTGAACCAATATTAGAATTGTATTGTGACCAATACTGAACAATATTAGATTTGTATTGGTGACCAATACTGAACCAATATTAGATTTGTATTGGTGACCAATACTGAACCAAAATTAGATTTGTATTGGTGACCAATACTGAACCAATATTAGATTTGTATTGGTGACCAATACTGAACAATATTAGATTTGTATTGGTGACCAATACTGAACATTATTAGATTTGTATTGGTGACCAATACTGAACCAATATTAGAATTGTATTGTGACCAATACTGAACAATATTAGATTTGTATTGGTGACCAATACTGAACAATATTAGAATTGTATTGGTGACCAATACTGAACAATATTAGATTTGTATTGGTGACCAATACTGAACCAATATTAGATTTGTATTGGTGACCAATACTGAACACAATATTAGATTCCTATTGGTGACCAATACCGAACAATATTAGATTTGTATTGGTGGCCAATACTGAACCAATATTAGATTTGTATTGGTGACCAATACTGAACCAATAGTAGATTTGTATTGGTGACCAATACTGAACCAATATTAGATTTTTATTGGTGACCAACACTGAACCAATATTAGATTTGAATTGGTGAACAATACAGCACCAATATTAGATTTTTATTGGTGACCAATGATGTACCAATATTAGATTTTTATTGGTGACCAATGATGTACCAATATTAGAATTGTATTGGTGACCAATACTGAACAATATTAGATTTGTATTGGTGACCAATACTTGAACCAATATTAGATTTGTATTGGTGACCAATACTGAACAATATTAGATTTTTATTGGTGACCAATGATGTACCAATATTAGATTTATATTGGTTACCAATACTGCACCAATATTAGATTTGTATTGGTGACCAATACTGAACCAATATTAGATTTGTATTGGTGACCAATACTGCACTAATATTAGATTTGTATTGGTGACCAATACTGCACTAATATTGAATTTGTATTGGTGACCAATACTGAACCAATATTAGAATTGTATTGGTGACCAACACTGAACAATATTAGATTTGTATTGGTGACCAATACTGAACCAATATTAGAATTGTATTGGTGACCAATACTGAACCAATATTAGATTTGTATTGGTGACCAACACTGAACCAATATTAGATTTGTATTGGTGACCAATACTGAACAATATTAGATTTGTATTGGTGACCAATGATGTACCAATATTAGATTTGTATTGTTGACCAATACTGAACAATATTAGATTTGTATTGGTGACCAATACTGAACATTATTAGATTTGTATTGGTGACCAATACTGAACCAATATTAGAATTGTATTGTGACCAATACTGAACAATATTAGATTTGTATTGGTGACCAATACTGAACAATATTAGAATTGTATTGGTGACCAATACTGAACAATATTAGATTTGTATTGGTGACCAATACTGAACCAATATTAGATTTGTATTGGTGACCAATACTGAACACAATATTAGATTCCTATTGGTGACCAATACCGAACAATATTAGATTTGTATTGGTGGCCAATACTGAACCAATATTAGATTTGTATTGGTGACCAATACTGAACCAATAGTAGATTTGTATTGGTGACCAATACTGAACCAATATTAGATTTTTATTGGTGACCAACACTGAACCAATATTAGATTTGAATTGGTGAACAATACAGCACCAATATTAGATTTTTATTGGTGACCAATGATGTACCAATATTAGATTTTTATTGGTGACCAATGATGTACCAATATTAGAATTGTATTGGTGACCAATACTGAACCAATATTAGAATTGTATTGGTGACCAATACTGAACCAATATTAGATTTGTATTGGTGACCAATACTGCACTAATATTAGATTTGTATTGGTGACCAATACTGAACCAATATTAGAATTGTATTGGTGACCAACACTGAACAATATTAGATTTGTATTGGTGACCAATACTGAACCAATATTAGAATTGTATTGGTGACCAATACTGAACAATATTAGATTTTTATTGGTGACCAATGATGTACCAATATTAGATTTATATTGGTTACCAATACTGCACCAATATTAGATTTGTATTGGTGACCAATACTGAACCAATATTAGATTTGTATTGGTGACCAATACTGCACTAATATTAGATTTGTATTGGTGACCAATACTGAACCAATATTAGAATTGTATTGGTGACCAACACTGAACAATATTAGATTTGTATTGGTGACCAATACTGAACCAATATTAGAATTGTATTGGTGACCAACACTGAACAATATTAGATTTGTATTGGTGACCAATAATGAACCAATATTAGATTTGTATTGGTGACCAATACTGAACCAATATTAGAATTGTATTGGTGACCAACACTGAACCAATATTAGATTTGTATTGGTGACCAATACTGAACAATATTAGATTTGTATTGGTGACCAATGATGTACCAATATTAGATTTGTATTGTTGACCAATACTGAACAATATTAGATTTGTATTGGTGACCAATGATGTACCAATATTAGATTTGAATTGGTGAACAATACTGCACCAATATTGGATTTGTATCGGTGAACATTACTGCACTAATATTAGATTTGTATTGGTAACCAATGATGTACCAATATTGGATTTGTATTGGTGAGCAATACTGCACTAATATTAGATTTGTCTTGGTGACCAATGATGTACCAATATTGGATTTGTATTAGTGAACAATACTGCACTAATATTAGATTTGTATTGGTGACCAATGATGTACCAATATTATATTTGTATTGGTGACCAATACTGCACCAATATTAGATTTGTATTGGTGACCAATACTGAACCAATATTAGATTTATATTGGTGACCAATACTGCACTAATATTAGATTTGTGTTGGTGACCAATGATGTACCAATATTGGATTTGTATTAGTGAACAATACTGCACCAATATTAGATTTGTATTGGTGACCAATACTGAACCAATATTAGATTTGTATTGATGACCAATACTGCACTAATATTAGATTTGTATTGGTGACCAATACTGAACCAATATTAGAATTGTATTGGTGACCAACACTGAACAATATTAGATTTGTATTGGTGACCAATACTGAACCAATATTAGAATTGTATTGGTGACCAATGATGTACCAATACTAGATTTGTATTGGTGACCAATGATGTACCAATACTAGATTTGATTTGGTGACCAATACTGCACCAATATTGGATTTGTATCGGTGACCAATGATGTACCAATACTAGATTTGTATTGGTGACCAATGATGTACCAATACTAGATTTGTATTGGTGACCAATACTGCACCAATATTAAATTTGTATTGGTGACAAATACTACACCAATATTAAATTTGTATTGGTGACCAATGATGTACCAATATTAGATTTGTATTGGTGAACAATACTGCACTAATATTAGATTTGTATTGGTGACCAATGATGTACCAATATTATATTTGTATTGGTGACCAATACTGCACCAATATTAGATTTGTATTGGTGACCAATATTGCACCAATATTAAATTTGTATTGGTGACCAATGATGTACCAATATTAGATTTGCATTGGTGACAAATACTACACCAATATTAAATTTGTATTGGTGACCAATGATGTACCAATATTAGATTTGTATTGGTGAACAATACTGCACCAATATTAGATTTGTATTGGTGACCAATACTGCACTAATATTAGATTTGTATTGGTGACCAATACTGCACCAATATTTGATTTTTATTGGTGACCAATACCGCACCAATATTAGATTTACATTGGTGACCAATACTGCACCAATATAAGATTTGTATTGGTGACCAATGATTACCAATATTAGATTTGTATTGGTGACCAATGATGCACCAATATTAGATTTGCATTGGTGACCAATGATGCACCAATATTCGATTTGTATTGGTGACCAATGATGTACCAATATTAGATTTGTATTGGTGACCAATACTGCACCAATATTAGATTTGTATTGGTGACCAATACTGCACCAATATTAGATTTACATTGGTGACCAATACTGCACCAATATTAGATTTACATTGGTGACCAATGATTACCAATATTAGATTTGTATTGGTGACCAATGGTGCACCAATATTAGATTTGTATTGGTGACCAATGCTGTACCAATATTAGATTTGAATTGGTGAACAATACTGTACCAATATTAGATTTGAATTGGTGACCAATACTGCACCAATATTAGATTTGTATTGGTGACCAATGATGTACCAATATTAGATTTTTATTGGTGACCAATGATGTACCAATATTAGATTTTTATTGGTGACCAATGATGTACCAATATTATATCTGAATTGGTGACCAATGATGTACCAATATTATATTTGAATTGGTGACCAATACTGCACCAATATTAGATTATTAGAATTGTATTGGTGACCAATACTGAACCAATATTAGATTTGTATTGGTGACCAATGATGTATCAATATTAGATTTGTATTGGTGACCAATACTGCACCAATATTAAATTTGTATTGGTGACCAATGATGTACCAATATTAAATTTGAATTGGTGACCAATACTGCACCAATATTAAATTTGTATTGGTGACCAATACTGCACCAATATTATATTTGAATTGGTGACCAATGATGTACCAATATTATATTTGAATTGGTGACCAATACTGAACAATATTAGATTTGTATTGGTGACCAATGATGCACCAATATTAGATTTGCATTGGTGACCAATGATGTACCAATATTAGAATTGTATTGGTGACCAATACTGAACCAATATTAGATTTATATTGGTGACCAATACTGCACCAATATTAGATTTGCATTGGTGACCAATGATGCACCAATATTAGATTTGTATTGGTGACCAATACTGCACTAATATTAGATTTGTATTGGTGACCAATGATGCACCAATATTAAATTTGCATTGGTGACCAATGATGCACCAATATTAGATTTGTATTGGTGACCAATGATGTACCAATATTAGATTTGTATTGGTGACCAATGATGTACCAATATTAGAATTGTATTGGTGACCAATACTGAACCAATATTAGATTTATATTGGTGACCAATACTGCACCAATATTAGATTTGCATTGGTGACCAATGATGCACCAATATTAGATTTATATTGGTGACCAATACTGCACCAATATTAGATTTGTATTGGTGACCAATGATGCACCAATATTAAATTTGCATTGGTGACCAATGATGCACCAATATTAGATTTGTATTGGTGACCAATGATGTACCAATATTAGATTTGTATTGGTGACCAATGATGTACCAATATTAGATTTGTATTGGTGACCAATACTGAACCAATATTAGATTTATATTGGTGACCAATACTGCACCAATATTAGATTTGCATTGGTGACCAATGATGCACCAATATTAGATTTGCATTGGTGACCAATGATGCACCAATATTAGATTTGTATTGGTGACCAATACTGAACCAATATTAGATTTGAATTGGTGACCAATACTGAACAATATTAGATTTATATTGGTGACCAATACTGCACCAATATTAAATTTGCATTGGTGACCAATACTGCACCAATATTAAATTTGTATTGGTGACCAATGATGTACCAATATTATATTTGAATTGGTGACCAATACTGCACTAATATTAGATTTGTATTGGTGACCAATACTGCACCAATATTAAATTTGCATTGGTGACCAATACTGCACCAATATTAAATTTGTATTGGTGACCAATGATGAACCAATATTATATTTGAATTGGTGACCAATACTGCACTAATATTAGATTTGTATTGGTGACCAATACTGCACCAATATTAAATTTGTATTGGTGACCAATGATGTACCAATATTATATTTGAATTGGTGACCAATACTGCACC
This sequence comes from Saccoglossus kowalevskii, assembly GCF_978046115.1. Classification (NCBI taxonomy): domain Eukaryota; kingdom Metazoa; phylum Hemichordata; class Enteropneusta; family Harrimaniidae; genus Saccoglossus; species Saccoglossus kowalevskii. Next base: position 10,905,796 of record NC_140654.1, read on the forward strand.
AATATAAGATTTGTATTGGTGACCAATGATGTACCAATATTATATTTGAATTGGTGACCAATACTGCACTAATATTAGATTTGTATTGGTGACCAATACTGCACCAATATTAGATTTGTATTGGTGACCAATACTGCACCAATATTAGATTTGAATTGGTGACCAATACTGCACCAATATAAGATTCGTATTGGTGACCAATGATGTACCAATATTAGATTTGTATTGGTGACCAATGATGTACAAATATTAGATTTGTATTGGTGACCAATACTGCACCAATATAAGATTCGTATTGGTGACCAATGATGTACCAATATTAGATTTGTATTGGTGACCAATGATGTACCAATATTAAATTTGTATTGGTGACCAATGATGTACCAATATTAAATTTGAATTGGTGACCAATACTGCACCAATATTAAATTTGTATTGGTGACCAATGATGTACCAATATTAGATTTGTATTGGTGACCAATACTGCACCAATATTAAATTTGTATTGGTGACCAATGATGTACCAATATTAGATTTGTATTGTTGACCAATACTGAACAATATTAGATTTGTATTGGTGACCAATGATGTACCAATATTAGATTTGAATTGGTGAACAATACTGCACCAATATTGGATTTGTATCGGTGAACATTACTGCACTAATATTAGATTTGTATTGGTAACCAATGATGTACCAATATTGGATTTGTATTGGTGAGCAATACTGCACTAATATTAGATTTGTGTTGGTGACCAATGATGTACCAATATTGGATTTGTATTAGTGAACAATACTGCACTAATATTAGATTTGTATTGGTGACCAATGATGTACCAATATTATATTTGTATTGGTGACCAATACTGCACCAATATTAGATTTGTATTGGTGACCAATACTGAACCAATATTAGATTTATATTGGTGACCAATACTGCACCAATATTAGATTTGTATTGGTGACCAATACTGAACCAATATTAGAATTGTATTGGTGACCAACACTGAACAATATTAGATTTGTATTGGTGACCAATACTGAACCAATATTAGAATTGTATTGGTGACCAATGATGTACCAATACTAGATTTGTATTGGTGACCAATGATGTACCAATACTAGATTTGATTTGGTGACCAATACTGCACCAATATTGGATTTGTATCGGTGACCAATGATGTACCAATACTAGATTTGTATTGGTGACCAATGATGTACCAATACTAGATTTGTATTGGTGACCAATACTGCACCAATATTAAATTTGTATTGGTGACAAATACTGAACCAATATTAGATTTGTATTGGTGAACAATACTGCACTAATATTAGATTTGTATTGGTGACCAATGATGTACCAATATTATATTTGTATTGGTGACCAATACTGCACCAATATTAGATTTGTATTGGTGACCAATACTGCACCAATATTAAATTTGTATTGGTGACCAATGATGTACCAATATTAGATTTGTATTGGTGACCAATGTTGTACCAATATTAGATTTGTATTGGTGACCAATGATGCACCAATATTAGATTTGCATTGGTGACCAATGATGCACCAATATTCGATTTGTATTGGTGACCAATGATGTACCAATATTAGATTTTTATTGGTGACCAATACCGCACCAATATTTGATTTTTATTGGTGACCAATACCGCACCAATATTAGATTTACATTGGTGACCAATACTGCACCAATATAAGATTTACATTGGTGACCAATACTGCACCAATATAAGAATTGTATTGGTGACCAATGATGTACCAATACTAGATTTGTATTGGTGACCAATGATGTACCAATACTAGATTTGATTTGGTGACCAATACTGCACCAATATTGGATTTGTATCGGTGACCAATGATGTACCAATACTAGATTTGTATTGGTGACCAATGATGTACCAATACTAGATTTGTATTGGTGACCAATACTGCACCAATATTAAATTTGTATTGGTGACAAATACTGAACCAATATTAGATTTGTATTGGTGAACAATACTGCACTAATATTAGATTTGTATTGGTGACCAATGATGTACCAATATTATATTTGTATTGGTGACCAATACTGCACCAATATTAGATTTGTATTGGTGACCAATACTGCACCAATATTAAATTTGTATTGGTGACCAATGATGTACCAATATTAGATTTGTATTGGTGACCAATACTGCACCAATATTAGATTTGTATTGGTGACCAATGTTGTACCAATATTAGATTTGTATTGGTGACCAATGATGCACCAATATTAGATTTGCATTGGTGACCAATGATGCACCAATATTCGATTTGTATTGGTGACCAATGATGTACCAATATTAGATTTTTATTGGTGACCAATACCGCACCAATATTTGATTTTTATTGGTGACCAATACCGCACCAATATTAGATTTACATTGGTGACCAATACTGCACCAATATAAGATTTACATTGGTGACCAATACTGCACCAATATTAGATTTGCATTGGTGACCAATGATGCACCAATATTCGATTTGTATTGGTGACCAATGATGTACCAATATTAGATTTGTATTGGTGACCAATACTGCACCAATATTAGATTTGTATTGGTGACCAATACTGCACCAATATTAGATTTACATTGGTGACCAATACTGCACCAATATTAGATTTACATTGGTGACCAATGATTACCAATATTAGATTTGTATTGGTGACCAATGGTGCACCAATATTAGATTTGTATTGGTGACCAATGCTGTACCAATATTAGATTTGAATTGGTGAACAATACTGTACCAATATTAGATTTGAATTGGTGACCAATACTGCACCAATATTAGATTTGTATTGGTGACCAATGATGTACCAATATTAGATTTTTATTGGTGACCAATGATGTACCAATATTAGATTTTTATTGGTGACCAATGATGTACCAATATTAGATTTGTATTGGTGACCAATACTGCACCAATATTAGATTTGTATTGGTGACCAATACTGCACCAATATTAAATTTGTATTGGTGACCAATGATGTACCAATATTAGATTTGTATTGGTGACCAATACTGCACCAATATTAAATTTGTATTGGTGACCAATGATGTACCAATATTAAATTTGTATTGGTGACAAATACTACACCAATATTAAATTTGTATTGGTGACCAATGATGTACCAATATTAAATTTGAATTGGTGACCAATACTGCACCAATATTAAATTTGTATTGGTGACCAATGATGTACCAATATTATATTTGAATTGGTGACCAATACTGCACTAATATTAGATTTGTATTGGTGACCAATACTGCACCAATATTAAATTTGTATTGGTGACCAATACTGCACCAATATTAGATTTGTATTGGTGACCAATACTGCACCAATATTAGATTTACATTGGTGACAAATACTGCACCAATATAAGATTTGTATTGGTGACCAATGATTACCAATATTAGATTTGTATTGGTGACCAATGATGCACCAATATTAGATTTGCATTGGTGACCAATGATGCACCAATATTAGATTTGCATTGGTGACCAATAATGTACCAATATTAGATTTGTATTGGTGACCAATACTGCACCAATATAAGATTTGTATTGGTGACCAATGATGTACCAATATTAGATTTGTATTGGTGACAAATACTGCACCAATATAAGATTTGTATTGGTGACCAATGATGCACCAATATTATATTTGCATTGGTGACCAATACTGCACCAATATTAAATTTGTATTGGTGACCAATGATGTACCAATATTATATTTGAATTGGTGACCAATGATGCACCAATATTAGATTTGTATTGGTGACCAATGATGCACCAATATTAAATTTGTATTGGTGACCAATGATGTACCAATATTATATTTGAATTGGTGACCAATACTGCACCAATATAAGATTTGTATTGGTGACCAATGATGTACCAATATTATATTTGAATTGGTGACCAATACTGCACCAATATAAGATTTGTATTGGTGACCAATGATGTACCAATATTATATTTGAATTGGTGACCAATACTGCACTAATATTAGATTTGTATTGGTGACCAATACTGCACCAATATTAGATTTGTATTGGTGACCAATACTGCACCAATATTAGATTTGAATTGGTGACCAATACTGCACCAATATAAGATTCGTATTGGTAACCAATGATGTACCAATATTAGATTTGTATTGGTGACCAATGATGTACAAATATTAGATTTGCATTGGTGACCAATACTGCACCAATATTCGATTTGTATTGGTGACCAATGATGTACCAATATTAGATTTGAATTGGTGACCAATACTGCACCAATATTAAATTTGAATTGGTGACCAATACTGCACCAATATTAAATTTGTATTGGTGACCAATGATGTACCAATATTATATTTGAATTGGTGACCAATACTGCACTAATATTAGATTTGTATTGGTGACCAATACTGCACCAATATTAAATTTGAATTGGTGACCAATACTGCACTAATATTAGATTTGTATTGCTGACCAATACTGCACCAATATAAGATTTGTATTGGTGACCAATGATGTACCAATATTATATTTGAATTGGTGACCAATACTGCACCAATATTAGATTATTAGAATTGTATTGGTGACCAATACTGAACCAATATTAGATTTGTATTGGTGACCAATGATGTATCAATATTAGATTTGTATTGGTGACCAATACTGCACCAATATTAAATTTGTATTGGTGACCAATGATGTACCAATATTAAATTTGAATTGGTGACCAATACTGCACCAATATTAAATTTGTATTGGTGACCAATACTGCACCAATATTATATTTGAATTGGTGACCAATGATGTACCAATATTATATTTGAATTGGTGACCAATACTGCACTAATATAAGATTTGTATTGGTGACCAATGATTACCAATATTAGATTTGTATTGGTGACCAATGATGTACCAATATTAAATTTGTATTGGTGACCAATGATGTACCAATATTATATTTGAATTGGTGACCAATACTGCACCAATATAAGATTTGTATTGGTGACCAATGATGTACCAATATTATATTTGAATTGGTGACCAATACTGCACTAATATTAGATTTGTATTGGTGACCAATACTGCACCAATATTAGATTTGTATTGGTGACCAATACTGCACCAATATTAGATTTGAATTGGTGACCAATACTGCACCAATATAAGATTCGTATTGGTGACCAATGATGTACCAATATTAGATTTGTATTGGTGACCAATGATGTACAAATATTAGATTTGTATTGGTGACCAATACTGCACCAATATTAAATTTGTATTGGTGACCAATGATGTACCAATATTATATTTGAATTGGTGACCAATACTGCACCAATATTAAATTTGTATTGGTGACCAATGATGTACCAATATTATATTTGAATTGGTGACCAATACTGCACTAATATTAGATTTGTATTGGTGACCAATACTGCACCAATATTAAATTTGTATTGGTGACCAATGATGTACCAATATTATATTTGAATTGGTGACCAATACTGCACCAATATTAAATTTGTATTGGTGACCAATGATGTACCAATATTATATTTGAATTGGTGACCAATACTGCACCAATATTAGATTTGCATTGGTGACCAATACTGCACCAATATAAGATTTGTATTGGTGACCAATGATGTACCAATATTATATTTGAATTGGTGACCAATACTGCACTAATATTAGATTTGTATTGCTGACCAATACTGCACCAATATTAAATTTGTATTGGTGACCAATGATGTACCAATATTATATCTGAATTGGTGACCAATGATGTACCAATATTATATTTGAATTGGTGACCAATACTGCACCAATATTAGATTTGCATTGGTGACCAATGATGTACCAATATTAGAATTGTTTTGGTGACCAATACTGAACCAATATTAGATTTGTATTGGTGACCAATGATGTACCAATATTAGAATTGTATTGGTGACCAATACTGAACCAATATTAGATTTGTATTGGTGACCAATACTGCACCAATATTAGATTTGTATTGGTGACCAATACTGCACCAATATTAAATTTGTATTGGTGACCAATGATGTACCAATATTATATTTGAATTGGTGACCAATACTGCACCAATATTAAATTTGTATTGGTGACCAATGATGTACCAATATTATATTTGAATTGGTGACCAATACTGCACTAATATTAGATTTGTATTGGTGACCAATACTGCACCAATATTAAATTTGTATTGGTGACCAATACTGCACCAATATTAAATTTGTATTGGTGACCAATGATGTACCAATATTATATTTGAATTGGTGACCAATACTGCACCAATATTAAATTTGTATTGGTGACCAATGATGTACCAATATTAAATTTGAATTGGTGACCAATACTGCACCAATATTAAATTTGTATTGGTGACCAATGATGTACCAATATTATATTTGAATTGGTGACCAATACTGCACTAATATTAGATTTGTATTGGTGACCAATACTGCACCAATATTAAATTTGTATTGGTGACCAATACTGCACCAATATTAAATTTGTATTGGTGACCAATGATGTACCAATATTATATTTGAATTGGTGACCAATACTGCACTAATATTAGATTCGTATTGGTGACCAATACTGCACCAATATTAAATTTGTATTGGTGACCAATACTGCACCAATATTATATTTGAATTGGTGACCAATACTGCACTAATATAAGATTTGAATTGGTGACCAATACTGCACCAATATTAAATTTGTATTGGTGACCAATGATGTACCAATATTATATTTGAATTGGTGACCAATACTGCACCAATATTAAATGTGTATTGGTGACCAATGATGTACCAATATTATATTTGAATTGGTGACCAATACTGCACTAATATTAGATTTGTATTGGTGACCAATACTGCACCAATATTAGATTTGAATTGGTGACCAATACTGCACCAATATAAGATTTGTATTGGTGACCAATGATGTACCAATATTAGATTTGTATTGGTGACCAATGATGTACCAATATTAGATTTGTATTGGTGACCAATACTGCACCAATATTAAATTTGTATTGGTGACCAATGATGTACCAATATTAAATTTGAATTGGTGACCAATACTGCACCAATATTAAATTTGTATTGGTGACCAATGATGTACCAATATTATATTTGAATTGGTGACCAATACTGCACCAATATTAAATTTGTATTGGTGACCAATGATGTACCAATATTAAATTTGAATTGGTGACCAATACTGCACCAATATTAAATTTGTATTGGTGACCAATGATGTACCAATATTATATTTGTATTGGTGACCAATGATGTACCAATATTAAATTTGAATTGGTGACCAATACTGCACCAATATTAAATTTGTATTGGTGACCAGTGATGTACCAATATTATATTTGAATTGGTGACCAATACTGCACTAATATTAGATTTGTATTGCTGACCAATACTGCACCAATATTAAATTTGTATTGGTGACCAGTGATGTACCAATATTATATTTGTATTGGTGACCAATACTGCACCAATATTAGATTTGTATTGGTGACCAATACTGCACCAATATTAAATTTGTATTGGTGACCAATGATGTACCAATATTATATTTGAATTGGTGACCAATACTGCACTAATATTAGATTTGTATTGCTGACCAATACTGCACCAATATTAAATTTGTATTGGTGACCAATACTGCACCAATATTAAATTTGTATTGGTGACCAATACTGCACCAATATTATATTTGAATTGGTGACCAATACTGCACCAAGATTAGATTTGCATTGGTGACCAATGATGTACCAATATTAGAATTGTTTTGGTGACCAATACTGAACCAATATTAGATTTGTATTGGTGACCAATGATGTACCAATATTAGAATTGTATTGGTGACCAATACTGCACCAATATTAAATTTGTATTGGTGACCAATGATGTACCAATATTAGATTTGTATTGGTGACCAATGATGTACCAATATTAGAATTGTATTGGTGACCAATACTGCACCAATATTAGATTTGTATTGGTGACCAATGATGTACTAATATTAGATTTGTATTGGTGACCAATGATGCACCAATATTAAATTTGTATTGGTGACCAATGATGTACCAATATTATATTTGAATTGGTGACCAATACTGCACTAATATTAGATTTGTATTGGTGACCAATGATGTACCAATATTATATTTGAATTGGTGACCAATACTGCACTAATATTAGATTTGTATTGGTGACCAATACTGAACCAATATTAGATTTGAATTGGTGACCAATACTGCACTAATATTAGATTTGTATTGGTGACCAATACTGAACCAATATTATATTTGAATTGGTGACCAATACTGCACTAATATTAGATTTGTATTGCTGACCAATACTGCACCAATATTAAATTTGTATTGGTGACCAGTGATGTACCAATATTATATTTGTATTGGTGACCAATACTGCACCAATATTAGATTTGTATTGGTGACCAATACTGCACCAATATTAAATTTGTATTGGTGACCAATGATGTACCAATATTATATTTGAATTGGTGACCAATACTGCACTAATATTAGATTTGTATTGCTGACCAATACTGCACCAATATTAAATTTGTATTGGTGACCAATGATGTACCAATATTATATCTGAATTGGTGACCAATGATGTACCAATATTATATTTGAATTGGTGACCAATACTGCACCAAGATTAGATTTGCATTGGTGACCAATGATGTACCAATATTAGAATTGTTTTGGTGACCAATACTGAACCAATATTAGATTTGTATTGGTGACCAATGATGTACCAATATTAGAATTGTATTGGTGACCAATGATGTACCAATATTAGATTTGTATTGGTGACCAATGATGTACCAATATTAGATTTGTATTGGTGACCAATACTGCACCAATATTAGATTTGTATTGGTGACCAATACTGAACCAATATAAGATTTGTATTGGTGACCAATGATGTACCAATATTAAATTTGAATTGGTGACCAATACTGCACTAATATTAAATTTGTATTGGTGACCAATGATGTACCAATATTAGAATTGTTTTGGTGACCAATACTGAACCAATATTAGATTTGTATTGGTGACCAATGATGTACCAATATTAGATTTGTATTGGTGACCAATGATGTACCAATATTAGATTTGTATTGGTGACCAATACTGCACCAATATTAGATTTGTATTGGTGACCAATACTGAACCAATATAAGATTTGTATTGGTGACCAATGATGTACCAATATTATATTTGAATTGGTGACCAATACTGCACCAAGATTAGATTTGCATTGGTGACCAATGATGTACCAATATTAGAATTGTTTTGGTGACCAATACTGAACCAATATTAGATTTGTATTGGTGACCAATGATGTACCAATATTAGAATTGTTTTGGTGACCAATACTGAACCAATATTAGATTTGCATTGGTGACCAATACTGCACCAATATTAAATTTGTATTGGTGACCAATGATGTACCAATATTAAATTTGAATTGGTGACCAATACTGCACTAATATTAGATTTGTATTGGTGACCAATGATGCACCAATATTAAATTTGTATTGGTGACCAATGATGTACCAATATTATATTTGAATTGGTGACCAATACTGCACTAATATTAGATTTGTATTGGTGACCAATGATGTACCAATATTATATTTGAATTGGTGACCAATACTGCACTAATATTAGATTTGAATTGGTGACCAATACTGCACTAATATTAGATTTGTATTGGTGACCAATGATGCACCAATATTAAATTTGTATTGGTGACCAATGATGTACCAATATTATATTTGAATTGGTGACCAATACTGCACTAATATTAGATTTGTATTGGTGACCAATGATGTACCAATATTAGAATTGTTTTGGTGACCAATGATGTACCAATATTATATTTGAATTGGTGACCAATACTGCACTAATATTAGATTTGAATTGGTGACCAATACTGCACTAATATTAGATTTGTATTGGTGACCAATGATGCACCAATATTAAATTTGTATTGGTGACCAATGATGTACCAATATTATATTTGAATTGGTGACCAATACTGCACTAATATTAGATTTGTATTGGTGACCAATGATGTACCAATATTCGATTTGTATTGGTGACCAATACTGCACCAATATTAAATTTGTATTGGTGACCAATACTGCACCAATATTAAATTTGTATTGGTGACCAATGATGTACCAATATTATATTTGAATTGGTGACCAATACTGCACTAATATTAGATTTGTATTGGTGACCAATGATGTACCAATATTAGATTTGTATTGGTGACCAATACTGCACCAATATTAAATTTGTATTGGTGACCAATACTGCACCAATATTAAATTTGTATTGGTGACCAATGATGTACCAATATTATATTTGAATTGGTGACCAATACTGAACCAATATTAGATTTGTATTGGTGACCAATACTGAACCAATATCAGATTTATATTGGTTACCAATACTGCACCAATATTAGATTTGTATTGGTGACCAATACTGAACCAATATTAAATTTGTATTGGTGACCAATGATGTACCAATATTAGATTTGAATTGGTGACCAATACTGCACCAATATTAAATTTGTATTGGTGACCAATACTGCACCAATATTAAATTTGTATTGGTGACCAATGATGTACCAATATTATATTTGAATTGGTGACCAATACTGCACTAATATTAGATTTGTATTGGTGACCAATGATGTACCAATATTAGATTTGTATTGGTGACCAATAATGTACCAATATTATATTTGAATTGGTGACCAATACTGCACCAATATTAAATTTGTATTGGTGACCAATGATGTACCAATATTATATTTGAATTGGTGACCAATACTGAACCAATATTAGATTTGTATTGGTGACCAATACTGAACCAATATCAGATTTATATTGGTTACCAATACTGCACCAATATTAGATTTGTATTGGTGACCAATACTGAACCAATATTAGATTTGTATTGGTGACCAATACTGCACTAATATTAGATTTGTATTGGTGACCAATACTGAACCAATATTAGAATTGTATTGGTGACCAACACTGAACAATATTAGATTTGTATTGGTGACCAATACTGAACCAATATTAGAATTGTATTGGTGACCAACACTGAACAATATTAGATTTGTATTGGTGACCAATACTGAACCAATATTAGATTTGTATTGGTGACCAATACTGAACCAATATTAGATTTGTATTGGTGACCAACACTGAACAATATTAGATTTGTATTGGTGACCAATACTGAACCAATATAAGATTTGTATTGGTGACCAATACTGCACTAATATTAGATTTGCATTGGTGACCAATGATGTACCAATATTAGATTTGAATTGGTGACCAATACTGCACCAATATTAGATTTGTATTGGTGACCAATACTGCACCAATATTAGATTTGCATTGGTGACCAATGATGTACCAATATTAGATTTGTATTGGTGACCAATACTGAACCAATATTAGATTTGTATTGGTGACCAATGATGTACCAATATTAGAATTGTATTGGTGACCAATACTGCACCAATATTAAATTTGTATTGGTGACCAATGATGTACCAATATTATATTTGAATTGGTGACCAATACTGCACCAATATAAGATTTGTATTGGTGACCAATGATTACCAATATTAGATTTGTATTGGTGACCAATACTGAACCAATATTAGATTTGTATTGGTGACCAATGATGTACCAATATTAGAATTGTATTGGTGACCAATACTGAACCAATATTAGATTTGTATTGGTGACCAATGATGTACCAATATTAGAATTGTATTGGTGACCAATACTGCACCAATATTAGAATTGTATTGGTGACCAATACTGCACCAATATTAGATTTGCATTGGTGACCAATAATGTACCAATATTAGAATTGTATTGGTGACCAATGATGTACCAATATAAGATTTGTATTGGTGACCAATGATGTACCAATATTAGAATTGTATTGGTGACCAATACTGCACTAATATTAGATTTGCATTGGTGACCAATAATGTACCAATATTAGAATTGTATTGGTGACCAATGATGTACCAATATAAGATTTGTATTGGTGACCAATGATGTACCAATATTAGAATTGTATTGGTGACCAATACTGCACCAATATTAGATTTGCATTGGTGACCAATAATGTACCAATATTAGAATTGTATTGGTGACCAATGATGTACCAATATTAGATTTGTATTGGTGACCAATACTGCACCAATATTAGAATTGTATTGGTGACCAATACTGCACCAATATTAGATTTGCATTGGTGACCAATGATGTACCAATATTAGAATTGTATTGGTGACCAATACTGCACCAATATTAGAATTGTATTGGTGACCAATACTGCACCAATATTAGATTTGCATTGGTGACCAATGATGTACCAATATTAGAATTGTATTGGTGACCAATACTGCACTAATATTAGAATTGTATTGGTGACCAATGATGTACCAATATTAGAATTGTATTGGTGACCAATAATGTACCAATATTAGAATTGTATTGGTGACCAATGATGTACCAATATTAGATTTGTATTGGTGACCAATACTGCACCAATATTAGAATTGTATTGGTGACCAATGATGCACCAATATTAGATTTGCATTGGTGACCAATAATGTACCAATATTAGAATTGTATTGGTGACCAATACTGCACTAATATTAGATTTGCATTGGTGACCAATGATGTACCAATATTAGAATTGTATTGGTGACCAATAATGTACCAATATTAGAATTGTATTGGTGACCAATACTGCACTAATATTAGATTTGCATTGGTGACCAATAATGTACCAATATTAGAATTGTATTGGTGACCAATGATGTACCAATATTAGAATTGTATTGGTGACCAATACTGCACTAATATTAGATTTGCATTGGTGACCAATAATGTACTAATATTAGATTTGCATTGGTGACCAATAATGTACCAATATTAGAATTGTATTGGTGACCAATACTGCACCAATATTAGATTTGCATTGGTGACCAATAATGTACCAATATTAGAATTGTATTGGTGACCAATACTGCACCAATATTAGAATTGTATTGGTGACCAATGATGTACCAATATTAGATTTGTATTGGTGACCAATACTGCACCAATATTAGATTTGCATTGGTGACCAATGATGCACCAATATTAGAATTGTATTGGTGACCAATAATGTACCAATATTAGAATTGTATTGGTGACCAATACTGCACTAATATTAGATTTGCATTGGTGACCAATAATGTACTAATATTAGATTTGCATTGGTGACCAATAATGTACCAATATTAGAATTGTATTGGTGACCAATACTGCACCAATATTAGATTTGCATTGGTGACCAATAATGTACCAATATTAGAATTGTATTGGTGACCAATACTGCACCAATATTAGATTTGCATTGGTGACCAATGATGTACCAATATTAGAATTGTATTGGTGACCAATACTGCACTAATATTAGAATTGTATTGGTGACCAATGATGTACCAATATTAGATTTGTATTGGTGACCAATACTGCACCAATATTAGATTTGCATTGGTGACCAATGATGTACCAATATTAGATTTGTATTGGTGACCAATACTGCACCAATATTAGAATTGTATTGGTGACCAATACTGCACCAATATTAGATTTGCATTGGTGACCAATAATGTACCAATATTAGATTTGTATTGGTGACCAATACTGCACCAATATTAGATTTGCATTGGTGACCAATAATGTACCAATATTAGAATTGTATTGGTGACCAATACTGCACTAATATTAGATTTGCATTGGTGACCAATGATGTACCAATATTAGAATTGTATTGGTGACCAATAATGTACCAATATTAGAATTGTATTGGTGACCAATACTGCACTAATATTAGATTTGCATTGGTGACCAATGATGTACCAATATTAGAATTGTATTGGTGACCAATACTGCACCAATATTAGAATTGTATTGGTGACCAATACTGCACCAATATTAGATTTGCATTGGTGACCAATAATGTACCAATATTAGAATTGTATTGGTGACCAATACTGAACAATATAAGATTTGTATTGGTGACCAATACTGAACCAATATTAGATTTGTATTGGTGACCAATGATGTACCAATATTAGAATTGCATTGGTGACCAATGATGTACCAATATTAGATTTGTATTGGTGACCAATGATGTACCAATATAAGATTTGTATTGGTGACCAATACTGCACCAATATTAAATTTGTATTGGTGACCAATGATGTACCAATATAAGATTTGTATTGGTGACCAATACTGCACCAATATTAGATTTGAATTGGTGACCAATGATGTACCAATATTAGAATTGCATTGGTGACCAATGATGTACCAATATTAGATTTGTATTGGTGACCAATGATGTACCAATATAAGATTTGTATTGGTGACCAATACTGCACCAATATTAAATTTGTATTGGTGACCAATGATGTACCAATATAAGATTTGTATTGGTGACCAATACTGCACCAATATTAAATTTGTATTGGTGACCAATGATGTACCAATATTAGAATTGCATTGGTGACCAATGATGTACCAATATTAGATTTGTATTGGTGACCAATGATGTACCAATATAAGATTTGTATTGGTGACCAATACTGAACCAATATTAGATTTGTATTGGTGACCAATGATGTACCAATATTAGAATTGCATTGGTGACCAATGATGTACCAATATTAGATTTGTATTGGTGACCAATGATGTACCAATATAAGATTTGTATTGGTGACCAATACTGCACCAATATTAAATTTGTATTGGTGACCAATGATGTACCAATATAAGATTTGTATTGGTGACCAATACTGCACCAATATTAAATTTGTATTGGTGACCAATACTGAACCAATATTAGATTTGAATTGGTGACCAATACTGCACCAATATTAGATTTGCATTGGTGACCAATACTGAACCAATATTAGATTTGTATTGGTGACCAATGATGTACCAATATTAGAATTGCATTGGTGACCAATGATGTACCAATATTAGATTTGTATTGGTGACCAATGATGTACCAATATAAGATTTGTATTGGTGACCAATACTGAACCAATATTAGATTTGTATTGGTGACCAATGATGTACCAATATTAGAATTGCATTGGTGACCAATGATGTACCAATATTAGATTTGTATTGGTGACCAATGATGTACCAATATAAGATTTGTATTGGTGACCAATACTGCACCAATATTAAATTTGTATTGGTGACCAATGATGTACCAATATTAGATTTGTATTGGTGACCAATACTGCACCAATATTAGATTTGTATTGGTGACCAATACTGCACCAATATTAAATTTGTATTGGTGACCAATGATGTACCAATATTAGATTTGTATTGGTGACCAATGATGTACCAATATAAGATTTGTATTGGTGACCAATACTGCACCAATATTAGATTTGCATTGGTGACCAATACTGAACCAATATTAGATTTGTATTGGTGACCAATGATGTACCAATATTAGAATTGCATTGGTGACCAATGATGTACCAATATTAGATTTGTATTGGTGACCAATGATGTACCAATATAAGATTTGTATTGGTGACCAATACTGAACCAATATTAGATTTGTATTGGTGACCAATGATGTACCAATATTAGAATTGCATTGGTGACCAATGATGTACCAATATTAGATTTGTATTGGTGACCAATGATGTACCAATATAAGATTTGTATTGGTGACCAATACTGCACCAATATTAAATTTGTATTGGTGACCAATACTGAACCAATATTAGATTTGAATTGGTGACCAATACTGCACCAATATTAGATTTGCATTGGTGACCAATACTGAACCAATATTAGATTTGTATTGGTGACCAATGATGTACCAATATTAGAATTGTATTGGTGACCAATACTGCACCAATATTAGATTTGCATTGGTGACCAATGATGTACCAATATTAGAATTGTATTGGTGACCAATACTGCACCAATATTAGAATTGTATTGGTGACCAATACTGCACCAATATTAGAATTGTATTGGTGACCAATACTGCACCAATATTAGATTTGTATTGGTGACCAATACTGCACCAATATTAGATTTGCATTGGTGACCAATAATGTACCAATATTAGAATTGTATTGGTGACCAATACTGAACAATATAAGATTTGTATTGGTGACCAATACTGAACCAATATTAGATTTGTATTGGTGACCAATGATGTACCAATATTAGAATTGCATTGGTGACCAATGATGTACCAATATTAGATTTGTATTGGTGACCAATACTGCACTAATATTAGATTTGTATTGGTGACCAATGATGTACCAATATTAGATTTGTATTGGTGACCAATGTTGTACCAATATTAGATTTGTATTGGTGACCAATATAGCGCTAATATTCGATTTGTATTGGTGACCAATGATGTACCAATATTAGATTTGTATTGGTGACCAATGATGTACCAATATTAGATTTGTATTGGTGACCAATATAGCGCTAATATTCGATTTGCACTGTGGACCAATAAAGCGCCAATATTAGATTTGTATTTGTTGCCAATACTGCATTAATATTAGATTTGTAATGTATTGACCAATAATGTTACAATATTAAAATTGTATTGGTGACCATTAATGTACCAATATAAGATTTGTATTGGTGACCAATAATGTACCAATACTAGTGCATATTAACTTCATAGCTGTTATTGATATAAAACTTACCCACATTCAGAGCAAGAGAAGGAGCATATATAGCTATACCCATATAAATAAACTGTAATAAATGATAGTAGAAAATTTAGCATACATTGTTTCAATTCAGCATTCTGCATTAAATTTACTAATAATGAAAAAATGTTTTGTGTTAAGATGTGAAAAACAGAAAAAGATGTATAATAATAATAAAGTTATAAGAATTCTGTATAGTATGAATGTAGGCACAAACATATTAGTCAATATGATTGACATTCTGCATTTTTGCAAACTTTTTTTGATTTTGCCCTCATCATCTCATATATGTTTACAGCACCTTTCATATTAAATTAACATACCATTTGAGAGAGATACGTCATGCAGCCCAATATTCGAATAATTTTATTCTTGAAACGTAATTCCAGGTACTGTAATTAAAAAACATATATATTATACGAATCAAGGCACAAATACAAAATATATAATTAATATGCAGATCGAGTTACTTTGTAATTGAATCAGATTATCTTTCTTTTTTCTAAATTATTTTTGTACCAGCAATGTGGTAGTTGCCAACACTGTATCACCTGACATGTGCAAAATGGAAGTGGAAGTTACCGGGGTAAGCAAATCTGTGGTATTTGTATTTAAGACTAAAAGCACAAATGCACATAATCCACATCTATAACATAAGAGAATGCTTTGATTATGCTTTATAGATACATTTGAATACTGATTAGGTGCGATGTTTTTTTTTCTTTTGGCTGATTTTTTTGCCCACTGGTGACATTTCCAAACACATTCAGTATCATAATCTCCTAAATATGTCAAAACATGGCTCATGTTATGACTTGGCAGTGCTTTATTTAAAAAAAATCTTTAATGCACTTTCATTTTGATGTACTTTTCTAATAAACTATTGAGACAAATGTCTGTTTATGAATATCTCACTCCAATTTTCATCTTGATTGGTGTAATATTATTGAGCTTGTCAATCATTGCATCATGCAATGAACCCCAGGCCGGTGAAAATCATCACCAGTGTTACAAGTGTCACTCTTGTTTCACGGTCTACCTAGCTTTCGCAGTAACCTGGTTTTCACTTTTTAAATAGTCAAATGATATATTAATTTTATTAAAAACAAGCAGCTTCTCGGCTGAGATAGCTCCACTGTTAGCAATGCACATTTCAATTAAAGAACAGAAGATATCATTAGAAAATGAACAATATGTATAGTATCAAAGCAATGGGACTTGCTGTTTTCAACAAGAATTCAAAAATATCATTTTTCACCATAAATGATTGTGGTTTTTAACAAGTCGAAAATATCACTTTTTACCAAAAATGATAAAAATATTCATCAAAATTAGAGAATTTAAAATATCATGAAATGAACAAATTTGAGAGTGGTCCACATGTAGTACCTATATATGAAATATCAAAACAATTGGACTTGTTGTTTTTAACAAGAAGTCGAAAATATCACTTTTTACCAAAAATGACAAAAATATTCACCAAAATTAGAGAATTAAAGATATCATTACAAAATGAACAAATCTGAGAGAGGTCCACATGTAGTACCTATATATGTGATATATCAAAGCAATTGGACTTGCGGTTTTTAACATGAAGTCGAAAATATCATTTTTTACCAAAAATTACAAAAATATTCACTAAAATTAGAGAATTGAAGATATCATCACAAAATGAACAAATCTGAGAGAGGTCCACATGTAGTACCTATATATGTAATATCAAAGCAATTGGACCTGCGGTTTTTAACAAGAAGTTGAAAATATCACTTTTTACCAAAAATGACAAAAATATTTACCAAAATTAGAGAATTAAAGATATCATTACAAAATGAACAAATCTGAGAGAGGTCCACATGTAGTACCTATATATGTAATATCAAAGCAATTGGACTTGCACTTTTTAACAAGAAGTTGAAAATATCACTTTTTACCAAAAATTACAAAAATATTCACCAAAATTAGAGAATTGAAGATATCATTACAAAATGAACAAATCTGAGAGAGATCCACATGTAGTACCTATATATGTAATATCAAAGCAATTGGACTTGCAGTTTTTAACAAGAAGTCGAAAATATCACTTTTTACCAAAAATGACAAATTGAATTGAAGATATCATCATGAAATGAACAAATCTGAGAGAGGTCTACCCAAGTGCATATACACCAAGTATCAAAACATTCAGGCTTGTAGTTTTCAAGAAGAAGTCGCAAAAGTAAAACATTGACACGGGCGACGACGGACAATCACTCATATGATAAGCTCCGCTCGACAAAGTCGACAGCGGAGCTAAAAAGTCTGTATGCAAGTCTAAGTTACAGGGACCTTTGGTCGTTTATCTCTACGACATCTCTATCTCAAGTTCTTGATTTGTCATGATGATTGTTCAAATAAATGAGTCAAAATGATCCACAAAATTCAAACCATCACAGTTGTCATTGCATGTGACTACAATTTGGTTTGATGATGACAATCTTTCGGGTTAAATGGTCATTTCCAATGATTTATAAACTGTTTATTACAACAACATAATTTATCCTAAGCATTGCATGACAACCATAGATTAGAAAAATGGCTTACAGGTTGTCCAGGTTATCATTCACGTGTCTAACTACCATATATATAGGGGTATATTTGTTTATTTGAAAAGACCTACGGGCAAAAGCGCCATTTACAGGCTCCTCACTCACACATACATCAAAATACAATAAATAACATACAAAAATATACAATGAGATACATATACATTTCAAAGACTATAATACTGAGACTGTATAACCCAAAGACTAATTTATTTTCAAAAAAATTCAAATTGAAAAAACAATATATTCAGTTACTCTACTACCAATGTAACATATCTTGGAGTCTATTACTGACATCTGGTTCTCATGATCAGCAGTGTAAATGTCTCCATTCTCTGCATTTATATAAATGTCTCACAAATGTTTTATTTTAGCCAAATTTTCGTAAATAACTTAGCACTAGTGATATCAGAATTGAACTGTTTGATATTTATAGTGTTTGATGCAATTTCCAAGTTTAAAGACTATCTGATAACAATTTAATGACTCCACAGATAGCCCATATATATGATATATACCATAACAGCGTCAGCATCAATGTGTTAATAGTACGAGTGAGATAAAAAAATCATTACTGCCATAGCTATTTAATAGTTACAACAATGTTTACCAAATACTACGTAACAATGGCGCTTCAAAAAAATGGTAGCCTTTGAATTTAACATTTACAGAAGAATTTCAGGAATAACATGGAAAAAAGAGAAGTCAAAGGAATATGTTTGGAAGAAGATAGTAGAGTTTATAAGTATGGGAAGGGAATCAGAAAGACTAAGAAAAGGAAAGTCAGGTTTTTGCACACCAGATCAGAGTTGAGGGATTAACAAAGGGGACAAGGATAGAGACAAAGGGGAAGGCCAAGTTGAAACTGGACTATGATTCAAAAGAACGGCCAGGATTATAGTTTTATGATTTACAAAGGGCTGAAGACAGAAATGGGTTGAGACAGAATGTCATGGAGTGAGTGCACCTACTAAAAAACTATGTTTTTTATGATGATGACATAAAAATACAATTCATAAACTTTGATTTGATTTCTGTAGCTCTAAGCAGCATGTAGCCAGGATATTCAAAATTTCATTAAGTAGTCGAGTGGTTGTCAACAAAAGACAGCAAGCTATTTAAAACCAGTCAATACAAAAATACAAAGCTGATGTACAGACCACAAAGAATGACCTTCGTTGACCCAATTTTTATGTTTTAATTGGCAATTTGAACAGTTGATACCAAGTTAAAAAAAGGTTGAATAATTTGCACCAGAAAGCCATTAATATTACTAAACTATCTAAATAATTGGAGGCGTGTCTTTGTTAAACACCTGTGGTTAACTGATAGATCCTTGGGCACAAGGTGACCTGACTATTCTCAAGGTCTGACCAACAACAAAATTGACCAGTGGCTGACCGGTTCTCCCTGCTCAGGTCAGAATGTCATTAACCCCAGATGTTTGCGAGTCCTGGGAGAATTCCATTTCAAATAATTCAATAGTTTATCGATTTTTAACAAATGTAATTTAAACATATGGTGAAGGCCAAGTGTATAAACTATGACCCCTCTCCTCAGATGTTCGCAAGTCCTGGGAGAATTCAATTTCAAATAATTCAAAAGTTTATTGATTTTTAATAAATGTAATTTAAACATATGGTGAAGGCCAAGTGTATGAACTATGACCCCTCTCCTAAAGTTAAATTAACAAAACCTTGTTTCCACATTGATTATGCACATAGTGACATGGTTATAATGGTAAACACATCAACAAAACTGCCCAGTTCTGGATATTGTTTACTTCAGTGTTCCACATATACAAATTGGGGTCAAGACGATAATAAATCCACCAATACAGTGAACGGCAGAAACCTGGAGACGTAATATAAATTTTAAAAATTGACCAATTTTAAAGTGTTATTGCAACATCATTGTGTGTGTTAGTTAATGACATTTCCAGTTGACTCTTTTTTTTTAGGCTGATTTTGGTATGTCAGTGAAGGCTTCCAGCATGAAACGTTAGTTTACCATATATCATTCAATTGGCAAGCACTTCATCTTGAATAAGTGGGCAGACACAGTTATGTTACGTGAATACATATATGCACATTATATCAAAATAGCCACATTGATCATAACTGTTATGGTAAGCTGATATTGATATTTCTATTTGGTTTGCAAAAAATTTAGCTATATTGCAATACTGCTGGTTGGGTTGCTTTTTTGTTCACAGTAAATATTTTACTGAAAGTTGATTTACATTTTTTTTTTTTTATTATTATTTAGTATTTTAGCGATTGTGTATTATTTAGTATAGCGATTTTATTTTGTTATTTAGCATATTGTTTTCTATTTTTTGCTTGTACCTGGTGATCCCCCCCCCGGGATTGTGTGAGAGTACATATGTAAATAAAAAATATAAACTAAGGCACAGTTTTCTGCCTTTCACTGTATCTGATAAAGCCAATTTTTATTAATGATATTTGGTTACACATTATAAAAATTCTAGGCAATATATACTGTATGCAAAAGCAAGCAGTAAACTGAAATTGTTAAAGAGATTTTATCATTTTTTTTTTTGCTACACTTTTCCATGTAAATGTATTTTATGATTTCTAAAGTTTAAGCTATCAGCTATTACAAATAATATTAATAAACAGATTCATTTAAAAATCTGTAAAATCACATTACAGAATTTCATTATCATACATGAATTTATAGTAATAAGTAAGACATTGTTGTTAACTTTTTTACTTCTCCCCCGAAATTGAGTGAGTGACTGATTGATTGTACAATAAAGAAATAATTCAATTACATGTAAACAATCATAAACAACTACATAAATCATCCTCTCTAGAAGATTAAAAAATCCCCAAATATATCCATCTTTGCTTCAAAACTAATGTGATTAACACAAATTTCCCACAGTAAACGGAAATAGTTACAAAAGATAAAAAAACATGCATGGAAAACGTGTTCTGAGTTGAACAAAGTGGATTTCAAGAACTTATCTATCTAAATTATCTTTATTTATTTAAAAACACTTCAACATTCCACAGAGGAATAGTATCAGAAAGAAATAAAGATGACTATCATGACCATTAATACCAATATATTGTTGTGGCTGTCACATAGATGGTGTGAAGACTTTAACTCACCTCGTAAATACTTGTAATACGCAAGTTGTAGAAAACAGGCATGAATAATTCAGCAGAGATCGCCATGCTAAAAAAGTAGGCCACCGCAAACATCGAAAACATCGTTCCGCTGATGTAATGTTCGGCTGGTGTTCCAAGGACGGTAATCGCGGACATAAACGAGGCGCAGAGGGACATAGCTACGGGTATGGGTCCCATGTTACGATCAGCGAGGAGAAACTCGCCGGCGGTCTTCTGTTTACCTCCAGTACACGCATGGTAAATACCAATACAGGTTGAAATGCATAACATCAAGGCAAACACAACATAATCGGCGATCGAAAAACGATGAATCCCGCCTTCGCCACCCATGACGATTTAAAAAGCAATGCCACAGTGGGTAGGACGGCGATTTGAGGGGTGAATAGCGAAGGCCAGGATCGGGTCGTAACACTCCAGTAGCGTGAAGACAGTTGAAACACCCAGCAGAAAGAAAGTCCCAGTTGTAAACAGTGCAGTGTGAGCGTGCTTCTTTTATACGGCCATCACGTGACCAATGTGATAATAGAATTAATCAGTTTTGAGATAAATGAGCGATGCGTACTTTAAACATAATACACCAACCGAAGACGAGACAAAACAATTGCAGTCTCGTTCAAAATGCTGTTGACGCTGATTCGCCTCGAACTGGATTGTCAAAAGATGTTCTCTGTTGTATTTTGCAACACCGCACTGGTTAACAGGTAGTTGTTGTTGTTGTTGTAACATGTACAGAACTTCTGTGATATTCAAATAACATTTGTACTCATAGTTGCAGTAATGTACACAGAGTTTATGTGATAGCTAATTTCATATTTTTGACTTTCTGCGACTTTCCATTCAACCCACCACACTAACTTTGTCAGACAACGCACCCTTTCCCAGCACCTACCATCGCCGTATAAACCTCACAGAATGTGGGCGTGGGCAATGTTTATTACCCGGTCTTGGGTAACTACGGCGAAAGGAAACTCTGGTTTCACCGCGACTTGGACGCACAAAACCGCGGGTTAATAGTTTTTAATAAATAACACTATTTATACCCTAGGTGTAACGAGTACCCTGCAGCAAAATAGGGACATGGGTGCCTAGACAAGGCTATTTATTAGAAGTCGATCAAGAGAAAACAGAAGCAAATCATTACTTCTCTTAGTGTTTTTTTGTTGTTTTTTTTTTTAATTTGCAAGATGGTGTTGGTATTTTTATGGGGCTTTTCCTCGCACTCAAAAATGCACGAGATTCGTGTCTTTTAGAATTTGTTTCACCATCACTCGTAAATTTTAAATGGTCAATCCCTTAGGCATGGTTACACACACACACACACACACATATCTTAGCAACACATGACACTAATGTGTTGTGTAGGCGTTATAAGCTGTGCCAGTTTTCAAACTGATTGATATGTCTATGTCCCTTTGAAAAAATAAACACAAACAACAAAGTACAAGTGTTCACATGCAGCAGTACATATACTAGACTGGCCACAGTCGGGCGATTTTTTCAAACATAGGTGTAATTTTTAATTAAAAAAAATATATGTTCCCCTCTCGCCGCCGCGGTGAGTGGGGATTTTGCGGTGAGTGGGGTATTTCGAGGAAATATTTCTTTAATTTACTTGAGACAGGACAAATATAATCTCCCCGACTATAGCCAGTCCATACATATACTAGTAAATGAAAGTAAAATGGATAACAAGTATTTCAATCCCGACGAAGAGAAAATAATGTCTTGTGGTGAAACAGTTTTGTACTCCCTAAAATATTTGAAAGGTAGAGATAATATACATTTTACTATAATAGAAGCACATATTCTTGCTGTAAATTACTTTATATGAAATAAGCATAGTATACTGTGAAATACTTTATTTTAGCTGGAATTGATTTTCGCTGAAAAGACATTTTGGGTGTTTTGTATGGAATTTATCTTCACTGATTTTTGACAAGTTGAATGTGAAATATAGGAAAAAATGTATATTCGCTGGATTTTATTTTCACAGGATCATCCTTTCAGCGAAAATAGCAAAAATAAATTTCAAGCAAAAATAAAGTATTCTACAGTAGTGGTTTGGTTTGGTTTGGTTTGGTTTAGGTTTTGGTTTGGTTTGGTTTGGTAGAAATTAAAACAAGTTTCTGGTTAATTTGGGAGAAAGGGAGAAAAAGAAGGCTGTGACACACACTGCTTTAACTCGTGTGTGCAATGACCAGAAACCTTATTTTTTTTTTACTCTGGTTCCAATAGTAATTTGTAAATGTTACGCTAACAAGGAATAAACATTTATATTTTTTTTTATAAATGATACAAAATATCATTAACAATTAAATGATACGAACAAACTAAAATGAAGCACTTTGCATCAAGAATGTGATAATAAAGAAAAAGTTGCACAAAAACATTTTTTTATTTAATTTTTTTCAAATTTCTTTAAATTCTGACAAAAACCTATAAAAAGGCTGTGATGTGCAGTTATATTATAATATTTTCCTTAGGGCCTAACCTCAAAGTGACAGTCAGTCAGTGTAGATATAAAAACTATCCCGCCATTAATAAATTATCAACTGTGTTAACCTGTCAGGTTCTGTAGCAACAATCCCCATGAAATCTACACTCTATCATAAATAAAATTAAAATATATTTTTATACCTGAAGTTTCATTTAACAATTTCAATCAACCTCATATCAAGAAGTAGTATAAGTACCATTATTATACATCTGCCACCGTAACGCCATTAGTTACAGCGTGCCGTAATTTTGAGGTATTTGAAGGGGTATTTTCATCCTACCATATTAGGAAATGCGAATTTCAAATATGGAATGATTACGCATGTAAGTGTCCTCTAATAATAAAAAACATGGCTGCCACCAGGGTTTGACCGGACTCCACACAAAGAAGTTCGCTGATTCTGTTCTAAATTTTTTAGATTTCGACATTCCCGTAATGTATCCTTAGAAGGAAAAGATGTATAATAAGGTTATTACGAGAATACCTCAAAGTATGCACTCAGACAGTACGCTGTCCATCGACCTCCGCTGCGCGTCAGTCGATACTGCCACTGTACTGTCTTCGTGCATACTTTGAGGTAGTTTCGTAATAACCTTATACATGTAGTATTCTTATAAAAGTAAGTGATTGTTGTGCAGTGAATGTTTGATTTCATGTAAACAGTATTTTACATGTGTTGTATATATTGCATAGGATCCCTATCAAATACCACATGGCATGATGATCACTGTGCTATATATTGTATGCTCCTTTAATCTCGCAAAGGATTAATTTTTGTAAATCAGCAAAAATTGTGTAATTTTGTAATAGAGACATTTTAGAGTGTCGGTGACTTTTGCAATTTTGTCTTCAAAAATGTCATAAACTTCTGAAATTGTGAATATTTTACAATTTGAACAGTTTACAATATGAATTATATATAATTGTTTTGGAGTTAATTTTTAAAAGCATACTTTGTGACTACTATTGCTTAGATATGTTGGGAACAAACAAGTTAATTACCGTAAAATCTGTATTAGAAGCCGTATCCCTAATACAAGCCACACCCATTCCTTTTGAACAATTGAGAACCAAAAATTCACCATTTCTCATATGTGCAGATGCTATAATAGAAGCCGCATCCCCTCTGTTGCATTGTACCATTTCAATAAAAGCCATGGCTTCTAGTACAGATTTTACAGTAATACATTTTTCATATGCAAATTATCCATAAATGACATAAACAACATGTAAGTTCGAGAAAATGCATCTTTTTACCGGAGCTTGGCTGGAGCTGTTTACTACAACGTGACTTTCAAGGAAATAATCCCTAGTGTTTTGAAGCATATTTACAGTATACCTGGGCCTTTAAGCATATTGCTTCAGTCAATTTTAGTCTGCTGATTCCATCACCATATCTTCAATGCATGCCATACAATGCTGAATCACTCATTGCTAAATAGTAAACAGCTAGGATTGCACAAGATTTTCCAAGAAATTGTGTGTTTTTTTTTTAATCTTGGGCAAACAAACAAAATATTTGTTGCATACACCCTATGGGACCTGCTTCAAATATGAAGCTTCAAACAATCAAATCGTGAAATTTGATAACGACAAAAATTATTAAGAAAATTATTGCAGTATCTGAAATACAATGCGTCAATTTTGTTATATATTATTTTACTTATAATTAATATAATTATAATATATAAATTGTAATAAAAATATTAAAATAATTTCATTTCATTTCATAATCATATCGGCTCTGCTTCTGTGGTTTTAGTAGTCGTAGCAACCGGTAAGAGCTGTGTTGTTGATTTCTCATCACGTAGCACATATTTAGCGTAGACAAATGACAAGTCACTTCCCGTACCAGATAGAAGACTGTAAAGAAACATAGTGTAACAATTATAACCTTGCCCTTGTTCATAGATACCAACTATATCAATATTTGGAATGCTGATATGTTCTGTATAATTAAAATAACTGATGGACACAGCAGGAATACTATAAGGTTATTACGAGGATACTTCAAAGTATGCTGTTATGATATTCTATTTTTGCTGTAAAATGAATGTATTTTGATAATGCCCAGTTAGCTAGTGAGGCTTGCCCAGCTGCGGAATTAGAATAGACAGCATGTATTGTCATTGCTAATTAATATTCTTTTGTTCGTGCTTGTGCAAGACGAACGTGAACACGAGTTAATCAAGTTGTCACCCAGCTCCCGACCAGTGCAGTGCAGCTCAGCTCAGCTCCGGTGCAGTGTCAACGTGGCAGCCAACGTATGTCTCATGATAATGCCTGACCAATTCGGCATGTGGGACTGATAGATGCAAAACAGCCTGCTGTGGTTCTACGCTGTAAAACCAACTTTATTCAAAGACCTGTGTTTCGCCAGAAAGCATGGTTTACTGATCTTGGTCTTCTCTCTACACGGACGGTATGGAAGTCGCGTAACATTACGGTCAGTGTCGTGTAATTTGCATTCCCCGAGACCTCTTAGTTTGGAGCTGTAGAACTGATATCGCCGTTGACGTTGCTGTGATTAACTGTACTATCGCTGAAACTACGCAATACGAGTTCTGCAAGTAGGTAGGGTAGACAATTCCGAGCTGGGCTATTATCATTAATGTTATATTTATTGTGATGTATATTGTTGACCGGTTTGTGATTTATATCACTCCTGTTATTGGTTTATGCTTATTGTATTATTAAATTAGTATTATTGGACATATCCTGACTGTGTGCCTTTGTTTGACCTTTAGTGTTGCGTTCTGGAGTGCGAGATATTGGCGGCCAGGTTCGCGGGAGACTATCTCGTATTCCCGTTCGTAACAATGCGATGCGATGGCCTACTGTCTGAGTGCATACTTTGAGGTATCCTCGTAATAACCTTATTATTATACATCTTCTCCTTCCAAGGATACAACATGGGAATGCCAAAATTCAAAATGTTTAGAACAGAATAAGCAAACTTCTTTGTGTGGAACCTGGTCAAACCCTGGTGGCAGCCATGTTTACGCGCATAAGCATTCCATATTTGGAATTCGCATTTCCTTATATGATAGGATGCAAATACCCTGTAAAATACCGCAAAACTACGACACGCTGTAACTTGTGCATTACAGTGACAGATGTATAATAATCTGTAATATTGCTAAATTCCCCATGACAGATATTTCAGATAAAAAACATTTTTATTTGATGGAACCTTTCACTTAGCAAAATGTCAAGAATTGGTAGTGCATTTTAGTACTAGTGTAGTACTAGTTTTAGCAGCATACGTTCTTAGGGACGACGTCAAAAGATCGATGTTGGATAAAAAACTTATTTGCTTTAGTTTGGGGGTGGGGGGTTTTTGACCTCAAAAAGTTTCCATCCTACAAAAACGATTGTATTTATTAATGAAGTTAAAAAAATCTTGGAGTATTTGTAGTTCGTTTTGTTTCTATCCAATCATAGACAAAAATAACAGAAAATGAAAAAAAACACATCAAAGACGAGAAAATGGTTTGGTCCGAGTGTAAATATGTGCATCAAATGAGGTCAATTTCATGGCATGGACCTACAGCATGCGCAAAACCCAGAAAAGTAGTTTGTGCATGCGTATATTCCGCTTCATTATTACAACCAACTGCTATGCCATATTACTGTCCGATTATCAATTTGTATTTAATGGTGAATGTACTCTGACGCCATGATCAATATTGATCAATTAAGTTTTTGACGTCGTCCCTTAGTCACATAATTTGTTGACAGTTGGTAATTAAGGGACTTGTTTAAGTACGTGCCTTATCAATGCCAAGATTACACAAAATACATCATAATATATATAAAAATTAGAGGTGTTCACTTACCAGGTAACAAAACTTGGAGTGAAATGTTGTTGAAAGAAAAAGAATGAAGCAGCGACAAGCATTACTCTTGCTGCAAATGATATCCAGGCAAACTGACCACATGAAAGCCGCTCAGTTAACCGTATAGACGAAAGATTCAGAAACGTTCCGAATAACCCACTGGAAAAAATAGACAGATTCAGTCTTATAATTATTTTCAGTAGCATTATTTATCAATTATGTCACATTGAGTATATTATATAATTTATTTATTATATTATTATTATTATTATTATTATTATAAGGAAAGGAAGGAATAGCAGCAACAGTGATATTAAATGTAGTACATGAACCCATCTTTAGATGATCAGATTGTATGCAGATTGCAGGGCCATGGGGTACCACATATATAGATGGTCAGATTGTATGCAGATTGCAGGGTCATGGAATACCATATATAGATGATCAGATTGCAGGGCCATGGAGTACCATATATATATATGATGATCAGATTGTATGCAGATTGCAGGGCCAATATCCTACACTACAATATAGTAGAATAACATAAATTATCTTACCTTAGTATACAACCAACATGGAATTTGTAATAAAACCAAAATGGAAAATTCTTCGCATAAAATGCATCTCCTGAGAGTAAAATAATGAAATGAATTGAAATAACTTTATAACACAATATTGGAGGTGACGAATGTGTTGCCATTAAACTGTTGTACAGATACAATAAGCAAGAACTGAGATGTACTTTAGCATTCTCCTTCCCAGAGTTCCTCGCTAGAACACCAAAAATAAATCTGCCACCACACATAGCAATTTTGTGGTGAAAAGCTACAAGACTTACTCTTGGCGTATTTTTTTGTTATTAGAGGGCTCTCCTGTTGATTTCTTCTTACTGGTAAACAAATTTTAAAATTTGTTATGGATAGCTGATGCAAATGCAAAGAAAATAGTGAAATAGTTATAATTTATGAAAACAGCCAACACCAGTATGGCAATGTTTTGATGGACATCTTTAAAAATAGTACCACTGTGATGTATCGACCAATCAACAACAAGCATAAGATCGCATGGTGGCAGAAATATATATTCATAGAAATAGAAATATGTATATAGAAATAGAACTCTGCATGGGAGAATTACACTTTAAGACATTCCCATAGAATTAGGTTAATCTATCTACCGGGTAATAGTGCATCAGAGGGTCATGTGAAACTTAAGTATAAATTTACTGTTACCCTAGGTAATAAATTTTACGAATAATACAAACAGACACTCCAAGTAATTAGACAACATACAAAGAATTATGAAACTTCTGTAAAATATGTAATCTCCCAAAGATTAAGGGCATTCCTATATGATCACATATACTGTAAAACACATTATTTTAGCTGGAATTAATTTTCGCTGAATAGACATTTTGGGTGTTTTGTATGTAAAATATAAGATTAAAGGTATATTCGCTGGATTATATTTTCAGTGAATTATTCTCCTTCAGCGAAAATAGCTAAAATTAATTCCAAGCAAAAATAAAGTATTCTACAGTATTCAGAACACAATTATATAATCTCACAATCAGATTAATGGATTTAAGCATGGAAGGTAATAGGAGAGAAGAGAGGACGAGAATTAATCCAGATTTATAGATTTTGTTTCAAGTCTGATTATCAATGTAAATTTTTGTTCCAACCCATCAGTGCTTCTGCTTATCTATTCAACAGGTTTGAAAAAAATCATGACTGCAACCTGCTATGTGTATGAGAAAAGAGACAGCAATATACATGCGCAGAACGATTCACATGGCGTTATAAGTCATTGACAATGCCTGCCACTGGAAACAAAATACTTGTTAGATATTTTTAAGAATGACTGCTTCATTCCAGTAATAAAATTGATTCAGTTTGTAAACTGGTGGAAAAACATACATCTTGTTGCCTCCTGAAATATTTTGTTTCCTGTCTTTTCATGACAAACTGACTTTTAAATATTTGGAGGTGTGAAATATGATACTATGACCCCAGTAGGGTTATGTAAACTCATTATTGGATCACAATATTAATTATTAATATTGAATCACTGAATATATTACTGGGGTCTGTGATTTGCACATGTTGTTGGATTCTGTTATCAATAATCACATAATAGAGGAATGTTTACCAAGTAAATAAATCAAAGCGATCTTGGATCCTCCCCCAACTACCTTCCATGATTTGAGGTACTCCAATGAAATATGGGCACAAATTGCTGGAAAGCCTTATTTTTTTATTTGAGTGATTTACTGTGATGTGAAGACCAAACCAAAAGCAACAATTTTAAGTAGATTCCAGAGCTACAGAGGAATACATGCCTAGGGTGTTCCAATTTAAGTAACCAGTCATTGTGTGCATGAGTAGAAAGATGTGCATCACATTTGGGCAAAGTTTTACCAAAATATGAAAGAAAGAAAAAAGAACCAAAGAAAAAAAGATTCTGTTCTGTTGAATGCCTCAGGACCAGAACTACCAGTATGGTACACTGTGGCGCTTTGAAGGGGGGGGGGGGGGGGGTTGTAAAAAAACATTCTGGTCCTTTTGTTCTCCAAAATTAACATTGGTGCACATTTTTATTATTATTAATGTGAACATAATCATAATATATTGTGTTTTTATTTTTATTTTAGTGTTCAATGGGTTTTTTTTATTAATTTTGACGAAAATAAAGAACAAAAAAGTGTTAGCACACACATTTTGAAGTGGTGTACATTTTGACCAGAAACACGAATGTTTTTCACTAATCTGACTCTATAAATTGTAACAAGCACTATTGATAGTACAAATAACATGAGTGGTTTCTTACCAAGTATAACAATTGAAGGTATTAATACTACCACACTCAGTAAGTAGTTGTGATAAAGTTTATTGATTTCACTGGAAACAAACACAAAAAAACAACGTAGTTATTTTTCACCTTGTGGAGATAATGTAATATTCCATTAATAACATAATAAATAAAATGAATTGTTGGAATAAAATAAAATTACTGATTGAAAAAAAAAAATTGAAAAAAACATTCAGTACCCACTGGAAAAAAGAAATATTTAATGATAATAAAATAACAAATGAAATAAATAAACTTAGAACCTATAAGAACTTTAAATTGGTAAACTATATGCTCAACAAAGAAAAGTATTACAGGTACATGTACATGTATTTGAATCAGTTTCTATGACCCCAATAAAAAAAAATTACATATAATGCGATATGCAAAATAGTTGTACTTGCGAAATTCCTCAAAATTAGCCTAAATGTAAGACAGAAACACCCCCCCAGACAACCTAACATTTTCTTATTACTTTTGTGTGTGAGCATGCGCGTTTGTTTTTATAAGCATGCTTTTTAGTCAGAAAATAGTCGCTTATCTGACAAAAACATTTTTTTTTTTTACCTGAACTTTTCTCTAGAACAATTTTGTTTTTCAAATTTTGTCAGCATTTTAGTGATTTCATTTTAGTTTATTACTTTTAATACCTTATTACCGGTATGTGTATTTTAGTGACTATTTCCTTTCCCCCTAGAGAATGAGTAAGAGTCAATAAAGTTACTATTATTATTATTATTATTGTGTGTGTGTCTTGGCTCAGTGGGTGCACCCTTGAATGCCATCATTTTCCCTTCAAAATGTTAGTCAAACTGTGACGATTTGGGACTACTTTAGTGCATGTGTCAGAATACATACTTTGGTAACGGTGTTATGTCACCAGATCACTCAAGTGTATTAATATGTAAAAAGTAATGCTGTTGGTGTAACTGAAAATGGCAGAAGAAACAAGCTAATCATGAAAGCTCTCTAGTTTCTTTGATGTTTTGTGTGTTCCTGAGTCAACATGTCACACAAACATTGTGCAAATTTGATTTTTCTTAATTTCATTGTTTTGAACCAAATAATTTTCTACAGGTGTCAAGAAAATTTTTTTCAAGTAACAAATTTGATAGGGAATAAATGATTTCCCTAGTTTATTGGATCCATAAATCAACTTTTTGATTATTTCCGAATTATAGTGCTCTGGTGTGTAATTGCATTTACAAAGAAAACTGCTGAGAAATTAAGCCTGAAAATCACCAGAAAATTCAATTTTCTGACAAAAATTGTGAATAAATTTCTAGCTAGCTAACTGTTGCATCTATTAACTAAAGGTTTTAATCCACAATACTGGGTAAACTGAGTAAGGTTTAACTATGTGAGTTCAGTACCCCTACTGCTTTTACAGATAAAAATCTACCAACCTTTCACTTCGGCAATCAATACAATAAAAACTTTTATATTACCTATACATTCAGTTTGATATTTTTAAGAGATTATATATTATATAGATTATGGTTAATGAGTGTGATCTTTACTAGACAGGTACTGGTACTACAAAAAGTTTGAATGATTAAAGTTTAACTGTAGTAAAACTTACCTAAATTTGGCAGATTTTCCAAAGTTGGCGGAGAATGAAGAGTAGAAAGAATTAAATATCACATGTGCTGCCATCCAGAAATAACCATCAGAGTCAAACTGAAATAGACAACCAGAGATTTTATACAAGATGTATTTTCTATATACAAAAAA
Organism: Saccoglossus kowalevskii; assembly: GCF_978046115.1. Taxonomy (NCBI): domain Eukaryota; kingdom Metazoa; phylum Hemichordata; class Enteropneusta; family Harrimaniidae; genus Saccoglossus; species Saccoglossus kowalevskii. The sequence continues at coordinate 10,939,417 of NC_140654.1, forward strand.
ACCATCTTTAAAAACAAGTCATTGTTAATGACATAGTTCCTGTTTTAGAGACGCAAGATATATATATATATATATGACCTAATGTGTGATGTATGTGTGAAATTTAAACTTGATTGGTCCAGACATGTACGAGTTCTCTGTATTTGCAAGATGAATGCCTGTCAGCCATGTGACAAAAAAAAATGCATGCGTGTTTGTCTGATATGTTGTCTGTATGCGAGAAGTTTGAACCAGGCATGTTGAATATATGGATCGGAAAGTGCATTCTTTGAAACAAGTGGAAAATGGAATGTATCAAGGTTCAAGGTATGTACAATCGGCCATTTTGAATCAGATCATGAAACAAATGCATTTTTCTGATAAAATTTCTGAATATTTAGTAGAAACAACATTCATAATTGAGTCAATCTACTATTCGCTGTAATTAGTAGCAACAACATTCATAATTGAGTCAATCTACTCATCACTGTAATTAGTAGCAACAACATTCATAATTGAGTCAATCTACTCATCACTGTAATTAGTAGCAACAACATTCATAATTGAGTCAATCTACTATTCACTGTAATTAGTAGCAACAACATTCATAATTGAGTCAATCTACTCATCACTGTAATTAGTAGCAACAACATTCATAATTGAGTCAATCTACTCATCACTGTAATTAGTAGAAACAACATTCATAATTGAGTCAATCTACTATTCACTGTAATTAGTAGCAACAACATTCATAATTGAGTCAATCTACTATTCACTGTAATTAGTAGCAACAACATTCATAATTGAGTCAATCTACTCATCACTGTAATTAGTAGCAACAACATTCATAATTGAGTCAATCTACTCATCACTGTAATTAGTAGCAACAACATTCATAATTGAGTCAATCTACTCATCACTGTAATTAGTAGAAACAACATTCATCTATTATTATAATATTGGAGTACAAAAGCTATTTACACACATCTGAGAAACAGATGAAAGACCTGTACATATAATTAAATACTGTTAAATAATATTTCAAAAATAAGAAATGAGTCAATCTACTCATTAGTCAATTTTCAGTATTTTAAGTCAAGTTTATATATTTTAACATATATTTTATACCAAACTTTTCTTTTTTTATGATACATTGTAGTAACACAAATTTATAATCAACAATAATTCAATTAAACAAATCTACACAGACCTACCACAGAAACTATATACATTTACATGTATTCATATATTATTTATTATTGTATATTTTCCATGAGGATACCTCTTATGTTACAGAGAGGCTACAACTATTAATATAGTGGGGTCACATTAGAGGAAACGGGAATGTCTGCTTGCCAGTCTTGGTAATAAAGTTTTGAGTTCTTAATAGAAGCTATACATCTTACATGCCATGTTAAGAATATTTACTACTACACTTAACATATCATTCTCAAGATGCATGAATATGAAATTATACTGCCCTTACCCAAAATAATGTGTATACATACTTACCATGGGATCATTCTGCCAGACCAATAAACCAGAAACCAACAACCATAATAAACTAGTCGTGAAATAAAGAATACAAGTTATAACCCTGTATGGATCTTCCATATTCTATTCAAAAATTCATTTAATATGAATTACTTTATTTTAGCTTGACCTTAGAGTTGTTAATTTTCATTCATTTAGTACATGCAAAGACTATAGAGCCAAGATCTGCTCAATCGGCCATTGCCTCATCTTTGCAAGCCAAGGTCTGCTCAATCGGCCATTGCCTCATCTTTGCAAGCCATGGTCTGCTCAATCGGCCATTGCCTCATCTTTGCAAGCCATGGTCTGCTCAATCGGCCATTGCCTCATCTTTGCAAGCCAAGGTCTGCTCAATCGGCCATTGCCTCATCTTTGCAAGCCAAGGTCTGCTCAATCGGCCATTGCCTCATCTTTGCAAGCCAAGGTCTGCTCAATCGGCAATTGCCTCATCTTAATCAGCCAAGGTCTGCTTATTTGGAAATTACCTCATCTTCACCAGTCAAAGTCTGCTCATGTAATGGGATTGACCGACTCACCTCTCACATTGAAACAATAAGTGAATGACACGATCTAACTTGATAGGACGACTCATCGCTTACATCGTTATAGCCAGTATGAATGAATGTGTGGTAGATAAATTTGTGAATAAACATGGACGATAAAATAAATTGTTGTACAGCAATAACAGCCTCACCTGATTTGAATATCAAAAGATGGTATTTTTCCTTGAACAGCCCATTCCAATATTGCAACTATGATATGACCACTATTTTGAAGTATTATAAAAATAGGAATTGACTAGGAAAAAAAACAGAAAGAAAGAAAAATATTGAATATTGAAATCTTTTATCCAATCAAGTCATCAAAAATAACATCATTCCCATTGGTACTTCTTTAAAGTGATAAGAGTTGTGTAATGTTCATACTAAGTATGAATAAAATCAACCCAGGCAAGCCTGAACAAAAGTTTATGACACTTTGATATTTTAGTGCTTATTGACAAAATAGAACCCAGCCAGTAAATTTCATCGAAATCCAAAATAACATAAGATGGTAATTAACCATTATGTCTTGTACTTGTACCAAATATAAACTATGTGAAAGTATGTCTGAAAAAAACAAAATGGCAATCAGTCTGCCATTTTAAATCATGGCCCAAGAACCAGCAAAAAGCAACATCTTCTGCAGTACTGTAGGAATTAGTAAACATACTATTCTTGACAAGGCCCAGGAACCAGAATATAGCAGTACCCTCTGCAGTACTGGTGAAAAAAATAGTGAACTTACTAATCTTGATAAGGCCCTGGAACCAGCATAAATAGTACCAATAAATAACATTCCCCCAATCCACCAATCTATCACTGTTGATCTGTTGACAGGAATTAATAATGAACATAACCAGCATTTGGTACAGAACAACAAATTTTCAAACCTGGACTGACATCATGGAAGTCTATGGGCAGTTGACTTGTTTTAATTCACAAACTGACATTGAACATTAAAATTTTAGTATAGGAACACAGACATTTGTTTACAGTGAACATGATTTTCGGTGAGAATGTTATTACCATACTAACATTTCATTGTGTGGGTGTGTAGTGGTCAAGAGAAGATAAAACCGAGGTTACGAAACAACATCTTGTGGTCAGGCAAAACATTAGTTGCGTTCACGCACAGCTCCTTAGCACGGGCTAAGAGGTCAAATTCTGTAGCCCGTGCTAAGAAAACGTGCGTGAACGCTTAGCACGGGATAAGGAATGCTAAGTACGGGTTAAATTAGATCCGAATTTAAGAGGCGATCTAGACCTTAGCACGGGCTAACGAAGTATGCGCGAACGCTTAGCTCAGGGCTAAGCGCCCTCTGCGACGACCTTTGGGTGTGAAAATTGTCCCATGTTCGTATAACGACAATATTCCACCAGTCATTACTCCGCGCTCGCTTCCACACTGATAGGGTCGATGTGTAGTAGAGCGTACAGCAGCTCCAATTGTAGACAAAATAAATTTGGTTCGCTGTCTACGACATGCATTAATAAAACTCTGTATTCTGTTATGCCGTTGTATACTGTTTCTGTGCATCCAAATAAGTTGGGTCCGTCTTCTCTCGCGTTCCTGTGCACGTCGCTTCAAAATTAGAACGAAACATGCCAGCAGCAGAAATAGAACCTCGCGCGTGTCATCCATTTTTCGTTCGTAAATAGCGGCTTACCAAAGGTCACCGACTAATGGCACCCCTTAGCCCGTGCTAACGACTGCCCTCCCTGTGCGTGGACGCAATTGGGTCTAGCCGAAATGCAAATATGCTAGATAAGCCTAAATCAGCTTAAATCTTAGCCCGTACTTCGTGTAACGTGAACACAACTATTAAGTGACACAGATGTAATATTAGCTAGTTACAAAGTTAATTGTTTAGAAGCAGGATTATGGTCTTAGGATAGGCCCACTCCTTATTTTTAGACAATCAATGAGTTGAAGGCATCCCCAGGTATACGGTATATTACCTGGCTTTAACAATTGGTTAATCTTAAAAATAAAAATGTTGTTTATTATAATATGCATGAAACAAGCCACCTTGCGATCGAAAGAACTCTCCTGTAAATGTTAACTGTGAGTTGGAAACGTAGGGTGGAGTGATGTTGATAAGGTTTGGCACCATAAAAGAAACTGGTCATTGTACTATTACCAGTTTGAAAAAATGGAGATCGTATGACATGGCCAGTCAGGACAAGATTTTTAAAACTTAAAATAAAATAGAGATTAAAAGAGAGCTACTGGTATGCAATATTGCAGATGTAATCAATCTATAATCTGATAGGCTGTGATCATTAATGGCCCAGGTAGTTCAGAACCCATCACAATGTGTACTGAAAAATACCATGGAAAACATTGGCCCAGGTAGTTCACAACTCAACTCAACGTGTACTGAAAAATACCATGGAAAACATTGGCCCAGGTAGTTCACAACCCAACACAATGTGTACTGAAAAATACCATGAAAAACATTGGCCCAGGTAGTTCACAACCCAACACAATGTGTACTGAAAAATACCATGGAAAACATTGGCCTAGATAGTTCACAACTCAACTCAATGTGTACTGAAAAATACCATGGAAAACATTGGCCCAGGTAGTTCACAACCCAACTCAATGTGTACTGAAAAATACCATGGAAAACATTGGCCCAGGTAGTTCAGGTAGTGTGTGTTGGCCCGTAAAAGGGTCATTCGGTTTATGCTTTTACAGTAAAAAACAACACAACCTGGTTCACACTCTTTCTGAAATAATCGGAAGCAGGTCGTACCGGCTATTCAAAATGCTAAAAATTTGACTGTCATGAAACCTGGTCATAGGACATCGTTTCACTTTTCAGAATAATCACAGTGTCCATTACGACTACAATATCCTAAATGGGGTGTGAATCAGTAAACTATATGCTTGATCTGTTGACGACTCTGAAAAGTGTTAAATATTTCTTTTAAACCTGCAATTTTTTTAACAATGTGATAATTCACTTCCGTATTCAGTTTTAAAAATGTCATTGTCGATTTCTGAAATCTTCAGAAAATTGCATCAGTATGACAGAGCATTCTGATTGGTTATTAATAACAGAATTGACCTGTCAGGTCAGAGTAAGCTGTTTCAGGTCAAGTTGTGTAGAAAAATATCATGGCAGAATCTGCTCTGCATCGACAAGGTTGCATACAATCGAAAAAATTCAACAACGAAGATAATAATGAAGATTTTGACTTTGAATGTTTTCCCACAGACCCCAAATGATTTTTACACAATAAATTCAGATCATATGTAAATTATATTGTAATAAAATGTGCATATTTTTTGTTAAAATGTTCATTGTAAAATGATGTGGAAATCAATAACAATAACAACTAATTTTGCAATTTTATTTTCCCCAAAAAAACATATTTCCCCTAATCCGGCACATGGTAAATGATAGATAATTTTTTTATTCTTCTTCATCTTTTTTGGCGAGGTGGGCTTCGGTTATATGCCCAACCCTTATTTACCCTGATTTTACAACTGGGCTTATGACAGGGATAGTACGGTAATGGCATATTTCTGTGGTTGAATATGGTCTTAATACCAATATATTTGTGCTATATAATTAACATTAACAACTTTCTGACTTAAATTATAGGCATAACTAATATTTTCATCTTCAAATAGAGAAAACAATTGTTGCTATTGAGGATACATACCTTGTAACGTTACCTGTATCCATGGATAGGCATTGTCCAGCTGTTGTTAATATCAGAAATCCAATCAGAGTTTGCCAACCTTGAAATATTGTTGGATAAGTGAACTGTAATACTGACAGAACATACTGTAGACAATAAAACACAATATGTTATCATTTTATTACCACTGTCAATGAGGTTATGTTTTTGCCACTGAATATTTGTCTGTCTGTCCGTATGTCTGCCAGTCTGTCTGTGCAGTGCATGCCCAAATTTTATATGCAGTTACATTTTGTGAATTTTAAAATAATTTTGTCATTTTAAAACCCAAATTATGAGCTTGAAATGTGAAATGACGGAAGATATCTACCCTAACTATGGTACCAAAGTACCTTTCTGTGATACAATTCCCATTATGCAAGCTTCTAACAAAAAATGCCATCTAAATTTTATAAAGACTTGTTTCAGTGTTTCATTACACCTTGTACATATTCTCTTCTCCTGTTGTATTTTTGGTGTTGTTCTTCTGCCTAATTCAATTCCTAAATTGTGATCGCTCAAACGAAATTTAGACAGACATTGCCTCTGAGTAAAATTAGTAATTACTGTCAAGTAATTTTCCATTTCAAGTTCTTTTTTAAAAATACTATGTTTTAAATTTGTTACCGGTACCTTGTCCAGTTTTGCCTTTGGTATTTTTAATTTGTTCTTTCCATGTCTGTTTATATGTATCTGTCAGCTGTGATTGTAATTCCTTTGTTAGTTGTTTTCTATTGTTACCATTGTAGGTTTCTTCATCATTTCATCATCATTGAGAATATTTTTTACATATTTAATCCAGTCTGTGTTATTTTTTTCTGATTCTTTTAATGAATCTTTCTGGTAGAGATTTTAATCTGTGCCAGTATTTAGTGATGGCAATATTTGATAGGGAACCTGCCAAGTTCACCACTTATACCTATTATAGGTGTCATTTATTAACGCCATGAATAAAACGATAAAAAGAGCTACAGACCTATTCTAAGACATTGATTTTAATTAGTAATTCACAGGCCCATATTTCTGAACTGTACAGTAAAATTGGTGATATAAGTTGGTTAAACATTTTAATACATATAGTTAGTACAGTGTTTCTTATTGTAAATAATACTTTCATGGATTCATTTTTCAACATTATAGTCTTTTCGCCATCAACACATTGTCTTTTCTGCTACTCTGCAGTCTATTTATCACCTATTCAAAAACTTTTCACACTGCTGAACTATACATTGAGGTCACGACTCGGTTAGCCTTGCTCAACTGGTTCGTAACCAGTCTTGTGATTGGTTGTTGACAAATGCTGAACAGGCCACGCCTCCAACTGTGCCGTGCGTTTGGGCAAACCATTAGGAATCCCTAAATGGAGTAAATTTGTGTAGTTTTCTTGATTTATTCTGCAGATATTGGTAAAATGTAGGTAATGTAGGCTTTGGCGAAATTGGAAGGAGTAACTAATATTCTTCAACCTCGTATTTTTTATACATTGTATTTTTCATTTTGTTCGTCTGTTTTTTCAAGTTTAAAAATATGAGCTGGCTGGAGCCTTCATCCCTTGTCTATTTTTTACACTAGATACCAGCCAATACCCCCCCCCTGCTCATAGAGACTGCTACTACATTTGTTTATAGTTCCTGGGCTCCCCGTGGTTTAATTAGATAATCTGAACTGTATTTTATTAGTTCTGAACAATAACCATCATAACCTGCTGACTTTTTAGTTTCAAGTTTACTAGTAGCTAATTTAATTTCCTTTTCAGTTATGTGGTTGTTTAATGTGTTATATATCTGTGTTTTATTTTCTAGCTCATTGGTAGTAGAAATAATGTTTTTCTGAAAATCATTCAAATCAACTTGGACATTTAATTGTTTGTAGTATTCCATCCATTTATCAGATGAAATTGGGATATCTTTTTCTTTATCTGTATCTCTTAACAATGATTATAAAAATGATTTTCTTATTTCTCATGGTGATCCCAATAACCAGGGAGAGGTATTTTGAATATAATACTAAGTGTGAATGCAACTATTTATATCAGTAAATCTACATATGCTTTAAGGTAACAACAGGAGAAAGTTAAAAATTGCTCTGTGATTCAGATTTTGTCAGAAAACTTGTCACCGTTGTTTCTAGTACACATCACCCGAACGTTAAGTTAAACTCTCCTAATAGTAGGTCGACACAGTGAAGTTGTGACGAGTTATCTGCCACGCTAACCATAAACATAACAGAGCCACAGCTGTGCTTTACATGTAGTGTAATTATAGTGGCGGAATCACGCACCAACAACACAAGTATGCCACGTAAAACACTAGTCGTCAAATGATTTGAATTATTTTGAAATTATAGTTTGGTCTCTGGCGACTACATCCACGCCTGAATACGTTCCAAAGTAGTTGCACGGATGTTTAACACGCACAAGCAGTTCGTCTATAAGATTTGCTGTCAGTCGGAAACTACAAATCGGTCGGTTGCAAATACAAAAACTACCTACCTTGTTTGTAAAATGTGTCGCGATGTAAAGAACGACAAAAGCAGAGATGATCCACCATGATTTCATTTGTGTGCCTTTATCATTTTACCTCTAAAAATCTAAATATTTCACAGATAATGTGCCTCCGAGACACGACACCAGTTTTGAATGAACGTCAGTGTACGAACGTAAAGTTAAGAAGGATTCACGCCGGGAATTCACGTCAGATTCTTGTCAGATTCGCGTCAGATCAGTTTACACACATCATTCAAATTCGTTAACAGTTGTTTAACAGAAATGTAGCTGCACAGTATCAATATTTTAGATTAGTATTTAGACTCGGTATAATAAAAGTTATTATGAATTAAACGACTCCTGGGTCACCGCTACCCTGGGCCGCTACTAATGCATAAATAAAGCGTTTTCTGAATCTGACACAAATCTGAATCTTCCCCCAACTTCACGCTCGTCAAATCGTGGTGGTGTTTCCCCGGTGTGATCGAAAATTTACTATGTATTTCCTCCAGTAAGGGATTTCCAAGACGTGTGGAAATCAGATAAAGGGGGGTTGTATTTATGGCAAATAATTAACAATAAAACAACCACAAACTAAAACATCAACACTATTTCCACAAAATATTACTTGTAACAACGAATCCATCATTATAAATAATTATTCGTTCAAACATGTATTGTTTCGACAGACTGTCTGTATTTTCTTGTCTTGAAGATACATCGCCCTCTAGAGCCAAGTTCTTGGTAATACGTTAATTTTATATGGGGCGGTTTTCTTATAAACTCTATCATATAGTAAGTATCCTGGTCTTCGATGATTGCTCTGGGCAGTTGCTTTTTTGGAGCCAAGTGAAGTTTCTGAAAAGGGTTTTACAATTTAAGTATGCATTATTAACACTGTAGTAACAAGAGATTTTACAATTGTTTTTAAATCGCTACTCTCAGCGTAACAAAAGCATTTCCTATATCTTTATAACTATTTATAGATTTCACAATTCAAACTGAAATGAGAGGGGTCTATTGTAAGATTGAATAACATTAAAACGTTTTCAAGTGACGTCGTTGCGCAATGTGCTCGTTCATTGGCTGGTTGTATTAAACTGCCATTGAAATTTATAAATATTTATAAAGATTAAGAGAACATCTTTGTTGTGCTGAGAATAGTTTCTTGCCGGGGGAAATGGATCATTGCGACCTCTAGTGACGACGAAAAACTAACACCGGCCAGTTTAGTTGTGTAACCATCGCCAGAGGGCGCATAATCATACGCGGCCGGACTTTTCAATATTTCGAACAAGAGCTTCTGTGACGCAATGGGTTTATGGAATATTAAATAGAATAGAATAGAATAGAATAGAATAGAATAGAATAGAATAGAATAGAATAGAATAGAATAGAATAGAATAGAATAGAATAGAATAGAATGTGCACCCGCTTAAACAATACTTTTCTAATTTGATTTTTGTACAATAAACGTTTTGTTTTCAATAAATTAATCGTGACCACAAACTATTTCTTTCGATTTCTTATAAATATTTATAAATTCCATAACTCAAACGAATAACCTTGGAATTTTTTCAAATGACGTCATCTGTGCTTGTTGTTTGGCCGGTTAGATTCAACTGTCATTGACATTTAGGAATACTAATACTTAAAAAATATCAAGAGGACGGGCTTTTGGTTGCGATAGTAATAATAATAATTCCACAAAAAGAATAGTTAAGTTGAATTTATTCAAATTAATTGTTTGTTTGTTTTTGATAAGTGCAATGAAATTTGTCAGCTGTAGAAATACACTTGTTTTCATGAGAACTGTACATTTTGATTCATTTTCTAGATTTTAAAACACATATCAAAAGACGGTCGTCTCTATGAACGCCCATCCACGGCAATACAGCGTAATAATAACGCATGATGGGTGACCAGAGGAAGGATATAGCGGTAATCCGAAATAACTTTAGAGAATTAGACAAATGCCGATACGAGACTCCTGGTCAACAAGATACGTATTTACCGTTTTGGGCCGGGCAAGCCTTACCGACATCACGTTCAATCTTAGGTTTGGGAAAACTGCGGAGAACGCGTCATCAGTGTTAATGTACTGTAAATATCCACATTTTTTACTATTTTGAAACTTTTCGAGCATATTTTCCACTCTTCACTCCCTTGTTTTGAATTTGTGCACCTTTTGATTCTTAAAATAACTGTTATTTAACGGCATTTCAACAAAGTTACATGTTTGTTTTCAAATAAATGTAGATACCGTGACGTTGGCCTTCTTGTTACAAAAAGGTGATTGAGGCCGAGTCAGTTATGTTTGCGCAAAAGAAACCCACGGCACGTTTTACCAAAGGCGGACCACATCCCTCTTGACATGCTAGCTGTGATCGGAAATCTACCTTTGAAGTTTAAAATATTACATTAGATTTCTGACACGTGTCCTTAACATGAAAGAAGTACGCCAAAAAAACTCACACATAACGTACAACTATGATCGATCTGTTTTGACAAAATGTCGAGGTTAGTTGGTGATATCTTCTCAAACAAAGGCCGAGCTTACATGGATTGTTTAAATAAACTACTGTAGCGCCAAGGATTCCAACATCAAATATTCAATGTTTCCATGTGGGTGTGTGCACGACAAATAACCACAATATGGCAGTTTTAACAAATCCGTGTAACATGACAGAATTTGACGACCAACTTCTAGGTCGAATGCTGTAAAAGACGCAAACCGGAAGTGACCTGTCCTTGGCGTTGAACAGAATATTTTCTGTTGAAATTCAGTTGCTCTTTTCAACAAAATATAATCAAACTTCCTTTATTTGTCCGCGAGTAAATGAATGAATGAATGAATTAACGATCGAATGAAGGAATGAAGAAATAAAGGAAGGAAGGAAATTTTTTCGTTCATGTTCACCGTTCATGTTTAAGCCGATAACAATTTTAGTGGTCGAAATTGTATTTGAAATTCAATTATCATTGGCGATTCAACTATATATTTTCAGTGCACAATCCCCATATATATAATAACATAGGGATGGAATGCTCTCTTTAGAATGTTTTGTATGGTTCATAAGGTTGTACATAAATAGTAAAAGAGCAGCTTAAAAATTGATAAACAAACAACAATTTCCATGCAAGGCTATGACTTTGCGAGCGACTTGTCGCCCGTCTCGTGCAAATTTGATACATTTTTCTTTGTGTTTGTTTACGTGAAGATTGGAAATCAGCAACCGTCGGAGTATAGTGAATTTTGCATTTCGTCGTCATCTGAGAACCATCTTCATGGACGATAAGTGTCTCTTCTTATATCACTATCTCCGTTCATGCGGGTTGTTCAGCAAGTTTGAAACTTAATTAGCTCTCACATATGCTTTGACGGTTTGATCAGAAAATTTCACACTATATCTACAGTCCTAGTATCTTTGCAAACAAAAGAGCGTCCTCTTTTTTTAAAGCTGTTCGGTCTCTGGCGACACGATAAGCAGCACACATATGACGACCGACATCCAGCGTGACATGGCGAGCAGTCGGCCACGGGACGTCCACTTTGGTCCAAATCTTATAATGTACGCAAATTAAACCATGGTTGGGTATAGGGCGACAGATTGGCGCCATGACGACAGGGAAGCTTACGTACTGCATATCGTACTAGTATTGACAGTGGGTATCTATCCCCCCTCAAATAATACAAAGAAATTAATTAACGTGACATGATACACTCTCCCACAACAATTATAATGATATCTTTTAATTCAGTTGCCTATCCGAACTAGTACTCTTTTTCACGAATAAAGAAGCATTAATGACTAATAATTAACAGTGCGCCATCTATCGATAGAATGCGTTTATATCGACCATGATGATTTGTTATTGAATTCCATTTATGATCAATAAGATTTGGTTGAATATATACTCCAACCCTCTGCTTACCAACATAAGTTTGAAAGTAATTGGTATAATAATTACTTGAGTGTTTGCAAACCTTTAAATCTACGCTTCAGAATTTTAAAATGCGCTAGTCAGGATCAATTATCGATTTCAGGTAAACAGCTACCGAACAGCTCTATCGAACTCGCATTACGCACTCGGACTTATCGATATACTATGAATACAATCAGATAATTAATTTGACCTGTCTCATTTTGTCCTCATGGTTTCTGTGCGTTTGGAGGATCTTCTCCGGTCTCTCGGTGAACTCTGACTTGGTTATCTGATTTATCTTATTGAGTTAACCCGACACGTCCGTCCGTCCGACCCATATGTGTGTTTCCCTGGGATGTGCAACAGCTCCGTATTGTGAATGTACAGTACCGAACACACCATGGTACTGCCATCAACAATAAATCTTCCATCGAGAATAATACTAATTTTAAAACAGGGGCAGAGTACAAGAACAAAATAAAACAGAGCTATGTTGATGAAGTGTCCCTAACAATTGGCTGTGCCGAAGTTCGAATAATGAGTTACGACGTTGCCAGCGCCAAAGCCAACCATTCCTACACCACACGCCAAATACTTATGAATAAAACGCGTTCAACAGCTTCTAGAAAAAAAACAAGACATAGCACCGCCCGCGGCTTCAACCATTGGTACAAGAAATCACAGATGTCAACACACAATCTTCATACTAAACCCTGTAAAAAAAAACATTCCCTTTATCTTTATAAATATTTATAAATTTCACAACTCAAACTGAAACGAGAGGATTCTATCAACCGATTTAATAACATTGGTTCCAGATGACGTCGATGAGCTCTATGCTCGTTGATTGGCTGGTTTGATTCAAGACAATGAAGGGAATGCTTCTATTGCGCCCAGAGTACTTACCATTAGTCATACCATTGCTTGTTATATTATCATATGGGTGGTCGATGAATAACTTCAAGAGTGTTCTATATATGGATAAATCTTAGCAAATGTACCTTAATGTAATTGGTTCTCGACAAATTTTATTAATCACTGTTGTCAACCTCCTACATTTTAATAAATGTAAAATATAATTAGTAATTTAGATAATCAATGCAATGATTGGCTGGTCAGTGTAAGTCCGTTAGAAAGCGTTACATCAGAGGCTCATTCGCGGGATTATTTTTTTAGACGCAGACATTCAGCACATACTGGAGCGTAGTTATTTCTCACTTTCGTTTATGTATTTATTTCGGGTAGTTCGTACTTCGTACGGCATTGTAAAATAATAAAATGTGACGTGCAGCGTTTGTATCTAGAAGTTTTTTATTATTGTAACAATTTAAGGGCTTTGGAGGTTGTAAATGGAGTATTTTCAGGATAATACTTGACTTTATGTGAGTACTTCAGATTTACGACTGTTTTATATTTACTCTTACAGTGGGATAAATGATGCGCTTACTGGATGGACCAACTTCCGTGGAGTGTGCGACAGCGTGGTTGTCACGTGACATTTTGTGACCTTTTGTGTTTGGCTAACTTAAATCAACCCATGTGACGTAACGAAAATGCATACAATATACCCCTTATTTCATGTACTAGTATCCCCAATTCTGGGTATAAGTTTATGGACGATATCCGGAATTATCAACTGATGGAACCCTCTCTTGATATTAGCTGCTGGGCTCCTTCCTTCAAGCTGATAGAATTCCCCACCCATACATATGAGCTTGTAGACTCCTTCCCAGTCAAATAAGCTGATATAATCCCCACCCATACATGATATGAGCTGGTAGACTCCTTCCCCGTCATTCAAGCTGATAGAATTCCCCACCCATACATATGAGCTTGTAGACTCCTTCCCAGTCATATAAGCTGATGGAATCGCTCACCCATACATGATATGAGCTGGTGGACTCCTTCCCAGTCATATAAGCTGATAGAATCCCCCACCCATACATGATATGAGCTGGTAGACTCCTTCCTCGTCATTCAAGCTGATAGAATTCCCCACCCATACATGATATAAGCTGGTGGACTCCTTCCCAGTCATATAAGCTGATGGAATCCCTCACCCATACATGATATGAGCTGGTGGACTCCTTCTCAGTCATATAAGCTGATAGAATCCCTCACCCATACATGATATGAGCTTGTAGACTCCTTCCCAGTCATATAAGCTGATGGAATCCCTCACCCATACATGATATGAGCTGGTGGACTCCTTCCCAGTCATATAAGCTGATGGAATCCCTCGCCCATACATGATATGAGCTGGTGGACTCCTTCCCAGTCATACAAGCTGATGGAATTCCCCACCCATACATGTTATGAGCTGGTGGACTTCTTCCCAGTCATATAAGGTTATGGAATCCCTCATCCATACATGACATGAGCTGGTGGACTCCTTCCCAGTCATATAAGCTGATGGAATCCCTCACCCATACATGATATGAGCTGGTGGACTCCTTCCCAGTCATATACGGTTATGAAATCCCTCACCCGTACATGATATGAGCTGGTGGACTCCTTCTCAGTCATATAAGCTGATAGAATCCCTCACCCATACATGATATGAGCTTGTAGACTCCTTCCCAGTCATATAAGCTGATGGAATCCCTCACCCATACATGATATGAGCTGGTGGACTCCTTCCCAGTCATATAAGCTGATGGAATCCCTCGCCCATACATGATATGAGGTGGTGGACTCCTTCCCAGTCATACAAGCTGATGGAATTCCCCACCCATACATGTTATGAGCTGGTGGACTTCTTCCCAGTCATATAAGGTTATGGAATCCCTCATCCATACATGACATGAGCTGGTGGACTCCTTCCCAGTCATATAAGCTGATGGAATCCCTCACCCATACATGATATGAGCTGGTGGACTCCTTCCCAGTCATATAAGGTTATGAAATCCCTCACCCGTACATGATATGAGCTGGTGGACTCCTTCCCAGTCATATAAGGTGATGGAATCCCTCACCCATACATGATATGAGCTGGTGGACTCCTTCCCAGTCATGTAAGCTGATGTTATCCCTTACCCATACATGATATGAGCTGGTGGACTCCTTCCCAGTCATATAAACTGATAGAATCCCTCACCCATACATGATATGACCTGGTGGACGCTTTCCCAGTCATATAAGGTGATGGAATCCCTCACCCATACATGATATGAGCTGGTCGACTCCTTCCCAGTCATGTAAGCTGATGTTATTCCTCACCCATACATGATATGAGCTGGTGGACTCCTTCCCAGTCATATAAGCTGATGGAATCCCTCACCCATACACGATATGAGCTGGTGAACTCCTTCCCAGTCATATAAGCTGATGGAATCCCTCACCCATACATGATATGAGCTGGTGAACTCCTTCCCAGTCATATAAGCTGATGGAATCCCTCACCCATACATGATATGAGCTGGTGGACTCCTTCCCAGTCATATAAGCTGATGGAATCCCTCGCCCATACATGATATGAGCTGGTGGACTCCTTCCCAGTCATACAAGCTGATGGAATTCCCCACCCATACATGCTATGAGCTGGTGGACTTCTTCCCAGTCATATAAGGTTATGGAATCCCTCATCCATACATGACATGAGCTGGTGGACTCCTTCCCAGTCATATAAGCTGATGGAATCCCTCACCCATACATGATATGAGCTGGTGGACTCCTTCCCAGTCATATAAGGTTATGGAATCCCTCACCCGTACATGATATGAGCTGGTGGACTCCTTCCCAGTCATATAAGGTGATGGAATCCCTCACCCATACATGATATGAGCTGGTGGACTCCTTCCCAGTCATGTAAGCTGATGTTATCCCTTACCCATACATGATATGAGCTGGTGGACTCCTTCCCAGTCATATAAGCTGATGGAATCCCTCACCCATACATGATATGAGCTGGTGAACTCCTTCCCAATCATATAAACTGATAGAATCCCTCACCCATACATGATATGACCTGGTGGACGCTTTCCCAGTCATATAAGGTGATGGAATCCTTCACCCATACATGACATGAGCTGGTGGACTCCTTCCCAGTCATGTAAGCTGATGTTATTCCTCACCCATACATGATATGAGCTGGTGGACTCCTTCCCAGTCATATAAGCTGATGGAATCCCTCACCCATACATGATATGAGCTGGTGAACTCCTTCCCAGTCATATAAGCTGATGGAATCCCTCACCCATACATGATATGAGCTGGTGAACTCCTTCCCAGTCATATAAGCTGATGGAATCCCTCACCCATACATGATATGAGCTGGTGGACTCCTTCCCAGTCATATAAGCTGATGGAATCCCTCACCCATACATGATATGAGCTTGTGGAGTCCTTCCCAGCCATATAAGTTGATGGAATCCCTCACCCATACATGATATGAACTAGCGGACTCTTCCCAGTCATATAAGTTGATGGAATCCTCAACCCATACATGATATGAGCTGGTGGACTCCTTCCCAATCATATAAGCTGATGGAATCCCTCACCCATACATGATATGAGCTGGTGGACTCCTTCCCAGTCATAAAAGCTGATGGAATCCCTCGCCCATACATGATATGAGCTGGTGGACTCCTTCCCAGTCATATAATGGTGATGGAATCCCTCATCCATACATGACATGAGCTGGTGGACTCCTTCCCAGTCATATAAACTGATAGAATCCCTCACCCATATAGGATATGAGCTGGTGGACTCCTTCCCAGTCATATAAGATGATGGAACCCTGCCTAAGATATAAGTTGGTGGACCCATCCCCAAATATATGGACCGTCTTATGATATAAGCTTGTGGGTCCCTTTCCTGCATGGGTGGAGGCTGATGAGCTTATGAACCACCACTCCTGGATATAAGTGTTGACAGTCCCCTCTCTCCCGACATATTGGTCCTCTCTCTTGGTTGTGCTTTCTTGGTATATAGAGGTGAGAAGAATAGTTTGCAATGTTAGATCAGGTGAGATAAGACACTAAAGGTTGACTACAAGTGTTTGCAGAACCAGGATTTAGTTAGATATTTATAGAGAAATTCCGCTGACACAAACTGTCACAACACTTGACAATCGCCCAAGTCATGACACGTCTAATATATTAAATGTAGTTTTAAGTACGTGAAGGTCAATAAAGGTTCTTGGTTTATCAACAAAGATAAACACTGAAATAATCATGATTATTGGCTGTTGGTTTCGAACACAGTAGAATTAGACGAGTTTCGAGTTGTCGGTCGCGAGTCCTTGTCCGGGAGAACCCGAAACTCATGTATTATCCGTTGCATACAGTACTGACGGCCCCTGAATCCCGCGTCGACAATCCACGAATCCAGAGCCGACAATCCACAAATCCGACATTTCACGAACACATGATTTCAATGATAACAACCCACGAATACAATACGGATGATCCACGAATCTAGTGCAGAAATTCCAAGAATACAGTGCCGAAAATCCACGAATCCAGTGCCGTCGATCCACGAATTCACGATATAATCAATATCGATACCACATAGCATAGTAGAAAGAATGTAATTTCTTGTATTGAAATGTCAGATCATAATTGTATTTTTGTTTATAAAGTTTGACATGATTTTAAGAAGTGTCGAAAATCAAACTTTTCAATTTGCAATTGGCTAAAAATAAGATCCACACACATTAATAATTATAATAAACATTTGTACACTTTTAAAAGAAGGATTAACTTAAATTTGTTATTACTTTTATTTAATTCAAAACTATCAAAGGACTAACTGAGACAGCTGAATAATGCATGACGAATAAAATTACTACACAAACAAAATAACACTAAGTCATAACATAATCTAAAAAAAAAAAACTAGCAAAATATTAGAGTTGAATACTTCGTTTTTAAAATCGAAGAGAGTATCGGTGAAATCAAATAAATTACTTATTAAACCGTAACCTATGTTTTTCAAAGACTTTTTCTATATTAATACGTGCCTGACTTACACATGACCACACGGTCAATGCGACGAATAAATAAAAAAAATGAGGTTACATCATCTAATGAAATATTGTATTTGACAGCATTGATTTCATGGGAATTAATATTTTAAAAAAGTCGTAGAAATATGAATATCAAATGCAGACGAAATGTTCCATCCACTTAATCGAGTGGTACTAAGGACTTTCGTGAAGTATTTGAGTCTGGTACTTTGTTTATTTCATACATGTGTTTCGACGCGAGTGGATTCTTAAATCTTTGCCCCCGTGCAGAATAATTGCTATCTGTGGTAATTCTGAACCAAGGTGAGGGTACTATATATTTCACATACCAATCCCGAGACCCCAATTCTGCAATTCTTGTTATTTGTACTGCGACTTGTTTGACAATCATTTCGATGTAACTGACTGAGTCACCTATCACCAAGTGAAAGTGTGCCGGATTGGTCCATTACGCGATTTTAATCTAATTCCAACCAATCAACACGCTAATTGCAAAGGGCATATACGCCCATCGAGAGCGTCATGCCCGTACGATTCGATTCGATTCGAGCCATGTCATATCTTTATTGCGTATTAAATCCATATCACAGAGGTATAACAGATATGCTTGTAATCATTATCAAAATGGGCTGTCCTAGTGTATGTACACCTAATCTCGGGGCACGCTGTTCATAATTGTTCAAGGCAATTTCCCTTACCCCCTCCCTCGAATATGATATTACCTCGGTAAATCGTGACACTGTGTTCATTTCATTGCATATGTTTTGTTCTAATACGAGCTTCACATAACAAGTCAATAATTTTCACTCATACATGTGGCACTAATAGGAATGTTATTAAAGGTCGTTGCGCAGCGCGTGTTCGAATTTCGCGTAAACGACCATGGTATTTTAAAGGCGCTGTGCACGTCGCTAGAAGTCATATATTGAACACGACCCGGCGGCGCGACGACCACTGCCCTTCTATACATGATAACATCCCACGAGAAGGATGAAAAAAGATACTAGTACAATTTAAAAACAAATAAAGCTCAACGAAAGATAACACTGATTAGGACAAAACAAAGTAAGGTGTATGTTTGTGTTCACGTTGCATACTTGAATACATTAAACTGTCGTATTGGCGTGTCATAAACCGCGGCTCCGGGTGTTTACACGAGGCAATTCGTGAGGCAGCGTACAAAACAACGCATGGGGCACATCGGCGACATTAACGAATACACTGTATTCGCAGTTTCCGAAAAACCCCGACATGGCGGTGTTTCAGATGACGTTACCTGGCTCCATTAATCATTGATTTTTTCAGCATCTAAAACCATTCGTTTCTTTGAGTTTGGTACAGTGTAGAAACCATTACAAAATATTGCTCATCTTCAATGTAATTACGCTTTACAGTGTTCACAGGTCCATTCATTGACCGGTACAATATCATAGCGATCACATGCAATTTGTGTATATCCGTAGGTGGTAATACTTAATCTGATAAGCGATTCTCTAGAGGAATCATTTTTAAATCAATTAAGTATTTTTCAATGTGGAAATCTTTATTCTTTAAATCAGTTCCGTCAATGTTGATTTCTTTGGATGTATCCGTTTTTAATTTTTATAAATATTTTGATACAGAAATTTGTATTCCCTGTTACTGTTACTAGTAATTGTCATTGATGTTTGTTAACGTTGGTTAGATTTCATGCTATCATTTGCTCTTTAACTGTCTGTTTACTATCATGGCTCCTTTTATGTGTTCCCGCTGTTACTAGCACGGTTGTCGAATGTTTTATTTGTTTTGGGGTGAAAACCTCAAACAAATAGCGAGAAGGGTGTGTTGAGAATGATTCAAGTGATTCCGTTTTGACTCAGACTAGTAATACACTTACTAGTCTGAGGTTTTGAGCACAATCACCCCACCCAGTCAAAGATCGTTTGTAGCGCAAAATAAGACTTTTATAAAACTCTATTCCGACACCATGTACATTGGGTCTGTACACGGACCAAGTATCTAATTAGCATTTCCGTTTTATGGCAGTCTTATTTTTACGTTTCAAGAGACTATGGTACCATAACACAACAAATCCTTCTCCATTTCAGCAATAGAGGGCGTTGTTTATAACGACGTGGATGGTAAGATATCCACAACTGATTGACGGACATCAATGCACATAATAATCTGTGATGTATGTGACAAAATGTTGTTAATTCTGATGTTACTGGACAATCGGAAGTATGTGTATATACACTGAGTTGAAGTCATGGAGCTTCTTTAGTGTCATGAAAATACTACAGATAAAGGGCCGCTCGGGATACTTGTTGTGTCGATGCTTTGATTGACTCACATGCACCAGAGCACTCTTATACTAACAAATTCACCTTATATTGGAGGTCAAACATTTGAAATCATGGAGGTGGCTGGGAGAGTGTCAATTTTTCTCGGTGTCTTGCCTAAACAGTATTTTTTCTTGAAACTGCCAATATTTTTTCTCTGCAACACTTTGTAAAACAACATTTCTCTCTGTGTCTAAACTTCCAGCCACCCCATGATTTCAAACGGTCGACCCCCTCCCACATTTATATGTTCTCCCATAATAATTGAAAAGCATCCGTTTCTTGTGTTCTTCTTGTCCTTTTCGAATTCTCTACAGATGCAAACTGTTAAATTAATGCATTTATCGCATGAGTTATGGGTCTGCGTGGTCGCATATGTAATCATTTTCACGTCATACAATGTACAATGTAACTTACAAAAATCTTGTCCCAGATGCAGTTACAGACCACTTTAGTGAAATGGACAACACAGATCTTTGCGGGCGTAGTCGCTATATACTTTTAATATGTACCGAATCTTCTGGACAACGACAACGGACAAATACATAGACACACAATTGAGTATGTATATATTATTGAGCGGACTTAACACGGTTGAAAAACAAAATATCAAATTCCCGAATCCCCCGTTTCTTTCTCGCCATATTACCGGTAAAATTATCGTCAAAATTGCAATTTTAGGGGGATGTCTCATTGCCAGGTGATCGTGACTTGAATACATGATCAGTTTATAGATTACACCGCCATTTCATATATGCAATTGCCTACCGTGGTATTTGCTCCCGAACTTGACCTATCTCACATAAATCATAACGTTGCTTTTGTTCACTGCCTGTCACTCATTTGTTTGCCGTAGTCGTTAGCTTTTCACCTGTTTTTAAACAGCTACTAAACATGGCAACGGACCAAATAAAATACCTATAGTACCGAGTGACTGGGTAAATAACCTACACAAGACGGTGAGCTGCGAAAATTCCACCGCACGGCGATTCCGGTAGGGCCATCCAAGTTGGCAATGTAACAATATGTTTACATGTTTTGCTGGGTAGATAACGTGGCCATCTTATAGTGTTTTACGATAAAGGCACATTCAACAAAATAAGAATAAATAAAACATCATAGCGTCCTCAAAGATGCATTTCGTTTTCTCGAAATAAAAGTTCGATTTATTACAGCCTATCAGAACTAACAAGGAGCCATTGAACAGAATTAGGCTTTAGCCGTGACGACGTACAACGCGTCATTAGGGATGGCACAGATTGCATGTGGAATTTGTACCAGAGTGTACCAGACGGCGTAGTTATTGACCAGAGTGTACCAGACGGCGTAGTTATTGACCAGAGTGTACCAGACGGCGTAGTTATTGACCAGAGTGTACCAGACGGCGTAGTTATTGACCAGAGTGTACCAGACGGTGTAGTTACTGACCAGAGTGTACCAGACGGCGTAGTTACTGACCAGAGTGTACCAGACGGTATAGTTACTGACCAGAGTGTACCAGACGGCGTAGTTACTGACCAGAGTGTACCAGACGGTATAGTTATTAACCAGAGTGTACCAAACGGTGTAGTTACTGACCAGAGTGTACCAAACGGTGTAGTTATTGACCAGAGTGTACCAAACGGTGTACTTACTGACCAGAGTGTACCAGACGGTGTAGTTATCGATCAGAGTGTACCAAACGGTGTAGTTACTGACCAGAGTGTACCAAACGATATAGTTACTGACCAGAGTGTACCAGACGGTGTAGTTATCGATCAGAGTGTACCAAACGGTGTAGTTACTGGCCAGAGTGTACCAAACGATGTAGTTACTAACCAGAGTGTACCAAACAGTGTAGTTACTGACCAGAGTGTACCAAACGGTGTAGTTACTGATCAGAGTGTTCCAACCGGTGCACTTACTGACCAGAGTGTACCAGACGGTGTAGTTATCGATCAGAGTGTACCAAATGGTGTAGTTACTGACCAGAGTGTACCAAACGATGTAGTTACTAACCAGAGTGTACCAAATGATATAGTCACTAACCAGAGTGTACCAGACGGTGTAGTTATCGATCAGAGTGTACCAAACGGTGTAGTTACTGACCAGAGTGTACCAAACGATGTAGTTACTAACCAGAGTGTACCAAACTGTGTAGTTACTGACCAGAGTGTACCAAACGGTGTAGTTACTGACCAGAGTGTACCAGACGGTGTAGTTATCGATCAGAGTGTACCAAACGGTGTAGTTACTGACCAGAGTGTACCAAACGATGTAGTTACTAACCAGAGTGTACCAAACAGTGTAGTTACTGACCAGAGTGTACCAAACGGTGTAGTTACTGACCAGAGTGTTCCAACCGGTGCACTTACTGACCAGAGTGTACCAGACGGTGTAGTTATCGATCAGAGTGTACCAAATGGTGTAGTTACTGACCAGAGTGTACCAAACGATGTAGTTACTAACCAGAGTGTACCAAACGGTGTAGTTACTGACCAGAGTGTACCAAACGGTGTAGTTACGACCAGAGTGTACCAAACAGTGTAGTTACTGGATATAGTGTACCACGCGATGCAGTTACTAACCAGAGTGTACCATGCTGTGTAGTTACTGACCAGTGTGTACCAAACGGTGTAGTTACTGACCAGAGTGTACCAAACGGTGTAGTTACTGACCAGAGTGTACCAAACGGTGTAGTTACTGACCAGAGTGTACCAAACGGTGTAGTTACTGACCAAAGTGTACCAAACGGTGTAGTTACTGACCAAAGTGTACCAGACAGTGTAGTTACTGACCAAAGTGTACCAAACGGTGTAGTTACTGACCAGAGTGTACCAGGTGGTATAATTACTGATCAGAGTGTACCAAACGGTGTAGTTATCGATCAGAGTGTACCAAACTGACCAAAGTGTACCAGACAGTGTAGTTACTGACCAAAGTGTACCAAACGGTGTAGTTACTGACCAAAGTGTACCAAACGGTGTACTAGTTACTGACTAGAGTGTACCAAACGATGTAGTTACTGACAATAGCATTTTTGTGGTGGCTTTATGAAAGTATTAGTTTTGCTCAGTGTGAGTTCATACGTAATATACAGAAAATATCTTTGACTTTTACAAGCTGACTTCGCGTTCACTTTTGCAAACCTAGTGTTGAATGTTGATTACTTAAATGTATGGAATTGGTTTGTCATTCATATTACGTCACGTGTTAAATTTCGTTCCATCGTTGTATAGCTTGCTTCTGTGAGTGTCCAATAAGTAGAATGTATATTCAGTCGATAGCGCCTGAAACGAAAACAGTCGAATAATAATATTCTTTCCTTTTCGCAATAAAAACGGACAAACCGCACATACTTCGAAGTGTCTAACCTGTCCACTTGGTTCAGATGTCAAGTTGAAATATCCTGTTTACAACCACACAGTGTTTACTTACCTAAATCTAAAGTTGGTTACAATAATTTATTGGGGATTATTGGTAACCAAGAAAGAAGTTCGGTCATTGGACTCCCACTGAGATTGCCATGGTGACCACCCTTGGACTTGGTTAAAATCACATTGTGTATTAGCCATATCTACTTCAGCGAAACATGGCACCACCATATACGAGGGGAATTAAGGAGAACATAAACTGGCTAAGTAGTAGTAATTCACGTTCAATGTTAGTGACCCATAATATATACAGCTTTATCTCAAGTGGTGCGATTTTTAACGTTTTTTAAAATTAATTTTGCATATTAATAATATATTATTATTAATTAATTCATGTGAATACATGATTATGGTTTACCATTTATTAAAAGCTTTATTGTTATACACAAAACAGCGTTCGGTCGGCGGAATTCGGATCCAGGCAAACGCGCATGCGTAAGCATTTTCTGTGCGTACTATTAATTTAAGGGGCGGCAGTCGTCGTGTCGCGTCCTGTTCGATATGGGACTCATAGCGACGTATACAACGCGTGTAAAATACATTGTTTATTTACATGAAATTCGAACACGCTCTGCGCTGCGCGACGACCACCGCGCTTTAACGGAGCAATAGCAGAATTTCGCACGACAAAAGTAGGGGTGGTCGGTGTTGATTCATTTCTAGTCAGCAAAAATATGCAGTATTAGGCAGATATTTTACTATACTAGCTTCAGTTTTGAGCCGAACATGTTGATTCTGTACTCTTCAAAGGGTTACGAAATGTTCTTAAAAACGCAATGAAGTCGAACAAAATATATTTTATATCATTTTGGCATCTGTAGATATAGTTACAGTAAGATGTTCCTTGTGGGCAAATACAACTTGTGAAAAACCTAAGTTAACACGCTCACAGACGATTGGTTGTAAAATCGATATAAATATAAACTATCGTTATACCCGCGCCAGGAAAGTATTGGGTTCAACTCTCATGGTCGGCTGAAGTCAACAGGTGACAAGTGACGTATTCCTCTCACAGTACGTGTTTGTATGTGCCCGAGTCTATTGACAGAAATGATATGAGTATGGAATATGCATCTTTAATCCGATAAATACTAAATAAATACATGTAAATGAATATATATATATATACTGTAAAATACTTTTCGCTGAAGAAATGATTCAGTGAAAATAAAATCTAGCTAATATACCCCTTTTCCTATATTTTACATTCAACTCGTCAAAAATCAGTGAAAATAAATTCCAGCGAATATACCTCTTTCCCTATATTTTACATTCAACTTGTCAAAAATCAGTGAAAATAAATTCCATACAAAACATCCAAAACGTCTTTTCAGCGAAAATTAATGCCAGCTACTATATTGTCATGTTGTCGGAATTCATTCCAGGATAATGTGGCCAACTTTAATATAAGATTTACTGTATAAAATGATTAATTTTCACTGGGTTTAAATTTCACTGATTTCGTATTTCAGACATGTTCGGTTGGTTTTAAATTCACGGTTATATCATTTAGATAATGTGTTCTATGCTAAATTTTATATATTCACTGGGTTTTAATTTACCATATTTTCCAGTCAGTGAAATAAGCAAAAGTAAGACCCAGTGTATAATTAACCCTTTTACAGTATTTCTATTTTTTGAAAAGATTTTTTACCCCATATATTTATAATTAATTCACAATATTTTTAGTTAGTGTTTTAATCGGGAGGTGGATATTGAGTGAATGAGCACGATCTACATTACAAGATTCCATCCAAAAACATCGAATTTTAACATTTGTGGTCATTTGAGTCATTTGTTTTAAATAAACAAGTAAAATATACCAAATAGTAGATTGATATGCAAATTAGCTGATTGATACTCATGAATTGAATTAAAATCACCTGGCCTACTCGCCAAGATCACTTTTTGAACACTGTATGACGAATATGCCTCCGAATTCAGATGCTTGCAAAAAAAGCGCAGTCGCTCAGCGGGGAAGGACAATTACCAAAGGGTACCTAGATGATGTCATGCCCAGGGCAGTAATCGTTAGACACTATAATAATTTCAGGTCAGATACACCAGGGGTGTCTGTTTTTACACACATGTAAAGCGTTTTATCCGAAAACTTGTGAGAACACCTAAAACCACCTGCTAATTGCGTAGTCGGTCAGAAAGCGGCAGCTAGATGGACAGCACGCGGACTTGTATTAGTTCCTATATTTCCTGCTAGAAATGCCGCGTGACTGGAAATTGAACAGAATATTCCTGCTTATACAAGAGACAAAGCCCGCCGCAGCGATTTCCGCGGTGCTGACACGCTACCAAGTTTTATCCCATTGACATGTGTAATGAACAGCGAAACAATACACAGTGTATATATATCATAAACAATATAAACACAAATATTCGTCCACTTTTTAAAAATTAAATATAATTTATCTAGAGTGTACAATATCACACACATTCACTAAACTGGGGAACCTGTTATTGCGACACGAAATCTTTGTTTGAAACTTGCTGTACATTTGAACTCGGTGACTTTTATCGACCGTAAACCGTCGAGTGCTTACTGGTATAGTTAACGACTCGCTTTGATACCTGTAAAAAAAATTACGGCGACTTTTGGTGATGCCATTCATATTAAAAAGACCATATAAACTATTTGATGTATTTATTTCATATATATTTATGAGCCTTGTAGTATAGAGGCCCCAGGTCGAATAAACTGGCCATTGTAGCCCGACTAAGCCCTGTGTTCTACGGATTTACCAACCGGATGATCTTGTATATCAAGGTACATACATGTATACTAACAAGTATATGGTAAATTGTGTGTTTTTTGTCGACAATACGAGGCGTGCATTTTCGATGGAATGCCGACTGCCACGGACCCCGGGTATTGGACTGTCGATATACCGCGGTACTCAGCTGACCAAGTAAACTAACGGTGGGAGCGAAGGCTCCTGTTACCCTTTAACCCCTAATGAGTCGCTGTGACAGTACTTATTGCCGCTACTTCTACAACTGACCTAGTAATAATACATCATATAATATCAATTGGATTCGGCTAATGATGACAGCTCATGCATGGTACCGACTGGTATAGCAAACGTCCCAGTGTGATTTATCGAAAAAAAAACCATACAATTTTTCTCTCAAAACAACTGAATAAACTTTACACACAGTTTATACAAACTTGGGGCAATAAGAGTCCAGTAGGACGGTGATAATCCATTCCTAACTACTCAATGCCGATTATGTTGTAAATTTTGTGATTTTTGTTCAATCTTGTAGCGGCAATCATAGCATTGTTTTAATTTAACCAAAACACACAATAAATGGGAGCGAAAATGTTATAACGGGATTATATCTAGAAATCTATATCACACTTATCGCCGAAGTGATGGACGTATTAAAGTAGGGACTAGACAAGTTTCCAGTTATAGTCTTGTTTTATCTTTCTTATAATAAAATAAATCACGTTCACATTTTACATTTGGGATATCAATGCACTAGTACCTTTGTATAAAGTACGATTGTCGCAGAGCGATGTGAGGCCCGGTTAGAGATAAAATGACAGTGATATCGCCCGTTGTAATAGATAATTAATAAAACAAATGGTAGATTCTACGTGAATGGTCTATGAACCAATGTTTTCCCTCTAATCGACCAAACAATAATCTATCTAACACATTCTCAAAGTTTATTTCAGAAACTTAAAGGGCGGCAGTCGTCGTGCCGCGTCCTGTTCGATATGAAACTCATGGCGACGTATACAACGCGTGTAAAATACATTGTTTATTTTACATGAAATTCGAACACGCGCTGCGCAACGACCACCGCTCTTTAAAGCTGCATCTTCTAATATTGGTCCCATTCGACGTAATCAACTTGTTTTCACGAAATTCGAATGCGCGCGACGTGACGACTATCGCTTCCAGTGTGACTATGGCACAGCTTGACGACTGGCGAATTTGGCGCGCTTCGTGGCGACCGTGGCGCGCTTTGTGACGACTGTGGCGCGCGTCGTGACGCATGTGAAGCGCTGTGTGCCGAATGTAGAGGGCAGCGTGGCGACTCTGGCGCGATGACTGTGGCGCTCTGTACGACATGCTTTTATGGCAATGCGTGACGAATGTCTGCTGTCTAGGTGTTTGAACATACTAACATGTTACCGCACGTGTGTGTGTATACTATCATTAAGGTAATTTTGGCTCACTGTCACATGAAAAAAGTCACAAAAACCTAAGCCTACGCCTCTTTGAATTGGCTGCCGAGTAATGTATTATTAACGTTCTGATAATTTGGATATCGTGCAAAGACTTCAAAAGATGTTTCAGCCATTGTGATCTATATCACGCTGACTGGCTGTAATTATAAAGATAATGGGTTGGACAATCTAAATTTACCCCCAAATAACACCATAAAATGCAAATTAAGAATTATCGAGATAGCACATATAAAGGTGCTGAACTCATCAAGGCTGTGTTATATACCAGGACATTGGTTGGACGTCAAGTTAAGGGGCTTCAGTGGATGTACCATAGAGTTAAAGGGTCGGACTGCTTGTCGTCTTATCTTACAACAACACTATTGATACATCCTAGGGTATATAGATAAACATACCTGGTGTTATCAATTTAGATACGGAGAACACTTTTAAGTAGCCCGTTAACGTCAGATAAATCACCATAAATACCCAAATAGCGGTTAAGTTGCCAATTCAATTCTCAATTCAATTAATTATTCAATGCGCAGGCACGATACTAAGACTTATGTTCATAATTAACAGGCACTGGTAATAAATATGACAAATATAAACATTATTTTTTGTTTTATTTATAAATTCTAAGATATCGGTAGCTGGGTAGTTATTGACAGTCGATATCTGGCCAGCTTGATAAGTGAGACTTGTCTGGCTTTACGAGTACTTCGAGGGCTTCACCTTTTACTAACTTATCGAGCTATTGACAGCTTCTTATCTCTATTTTCATTGACTCGGTGTAAATTAAAAATTGTATGACGTAACGCGCACACCGAGATCTCGTGATGTCCGAGAAGTATGGGACGTCATTTAATATTCAACCATGGTTGCGCGACTCGGAGCACTCGTTACTTTATATCCCTTTGATAGTTGCTTGGAGGAAAACTGGATTCGTTGTGTTGGAATGTAAAATTTACCAATTTTAAAGCTGAAAAAAATACAGGTTGTTGTGTCAATAGAATAGATGTCAAAGTACAACATGCAGACACACATATGTGTGCACAGAGAGGTTAATTAATTAATATCGATTTTGTGATGTTTTCCAACCATTGTCTACTTCCAAAGTTCATCCTTTATTGTTTAAACAATGAGTACACGATAAGAGCGTAGAAGCATGAGGAGAATGCATGGCTGCCTGGTAGTTAGGGCTGCACCATTGGAATTTATTGATGGGATAAATATATATTAGATTATTTTGTTCTACATTTCCAACCATAGTAATCAATAATGATTTGATTCTTCTCTCAGGAAAGTTTGAAAACTTCTATTCTAGTCTTCTCCGTAATTCTAAATGACCCCACACTTAATTAAAGAAGCAAGGTGAATATACTTTTTATTCGATATTACATCTCGATAAAAATAGAACAGCACCAGTACAGTCAAATCCGCACTGAATGCTTGTTTTCCTCCAATCAATTGGTGTCCGTGTCGCATTTTAAATGAACAGAATTATAAACTTTAGTGATATCATGATGACTATAACAATATTGCACCCTTCTCCAGTGACAAAACACGTTGCTGAAAACAGTTGAAGAATAACTGAATATGAGGATTTGAAAGAGAAAAAAAACACTCACTTCTAAATGAGGGCAAAATGATGATGTAGCGAAAAGGTAGACTCGGTTATATTTTTCACCATTGTTTTAAATATACCCCTGTAATACTGGGTCCAAATTGTTTTTGTGACACCAAATGAGTAAGCACATGCTGGTATGCCATACAGCATGACATGTAGTTAGGATATTTGCATGCAACTAGCTAGAAATTATCCAGGTGTTTTTTGTAAATTATATATGATGAACATTTCACCCTACCGCAAAGATACATTTCAATCAGTAGTAAAACATCTGACAAACATTACAGCTTATTTATTATTGTTATATGTTTATTTCAGACCATAAAAATCTATATCATAAAACAATACAAATATTTAATTTTTTTTATAAATCATCTGACATGTCCCAATGTTAACGTGATCTACTCCAGTAAATTGTATATTTCAAAGTGGCTGAAAATAACGTTTTAAAATAATGCATGAAAAGAAAGCATTCATCGTCGCTTGGAGTGTTATCGGGGATGTTAAATTTTGACAAACAATTTCTATAGGAAAAACCATTTATAATATTTATATTTATATTTATAATGAAATTATATATTTTACAACAGCATCACCCTTAAAACTAACTGTGCTCTGCTAGTATCTCTTCCCATCATATAGGCGCTCTGGTAAAATGGACCGCCTCCGAATCGCTCTAATAGCAGGAGTCAGTATCATTAAATTTTCACGGAAACAAATCTAGATAGTTTAACCCTTTATTCGTAAGGATTATTTTAATCGAACTTCGACGTGGGTTTGTTTTTCTGAAATACAGTTCCAACTTAAATTATGAAAAAAGTTGTTCTCGATCGCAACAATAACTGTTGAGGAATTTTTAGTTAGAATTTAACTTACGAGGCGCCATGTGGACGGTTGCTAACCTAGCGTGTTAAGGGGACGTTGTCTACCACGCTAACAGTGTCCAGTAAATTAGACCAACACTCATAGACCCTGACCACGTGGTCCTGAAACACTCCGGTTGCTACGAGATCCGTGATTGGTAGCCTCGATCTTAACTCCGCTGATGTATCGTTATTTATGTTGCCCAATACATACAGTTATAGGTTGGCGTACGAAGTCTCGTGCTCTGTATGGCTGTCCAAAAGGTGCGTATCATTCGTTTATTACGTCAATCGGCCCTCCTAAAACGCCATGAGAATGGATTTCCCTGATAAGGCACAATCACGATGACTCCGTCGCAACGTCTCGAGAGAGACTAAAGCTACTTTGACAGTTTAGATAACCGTTATGTTACTTAGGACGTGTTCGCGTAATATTAATTGTAGTTGTAGAACAAGTCGGGGGATTCTACATGGCAAGTAAGGCGTGGAGTAGCGACCCTCACTTCCCGCTCAAACAAACAGAAACAAGTTTAGTCCATTTCCCGGCGATTAATTTCACAATAAGTAGGGCTTCGTCTGTTCCTTGTCAGTGGGCTGAATGAGAGTGAAGAACAATTAGCTTCACTAGATCAACACTACTGCATCGAAAAGAAAGCAGTTTACGACAAAATGAGATGGTCGAAGAGACGTGTGTGTACTTAAATCAATAAGTAGTGCAATAGCCGTTGTGTGACTATTTCCCCGGACACCCAATCCACAATTACAACTAGAACGACGCAAACTTCACAGATATTTGCGTAATCTAATCAAGTTACTCGATCGTTATTATCGCATACGACGTGTTATGTATATTCCACAAGAATTTCATTGAAGACTTTATATGCTGTGTGTTTTTGTTTTCCAATTTCAAACCTACTATATTTTCTTGAGATTCGTGGACTTCGATTCCGGAATTATTGCGCATTTAAACTGTCATGATAACGAATACCCCGGGCAAAAACTAGCGGGGGCTCTGGGTACTCATCCTAGCTAACGAGTATGTCTCCGAGAGCTAGCCCTGGCGGAACTTATAAACTATCAGTCCTTGAATCTCGAAGCGTTGAACACATCGACCATCTAAATACACAGGCACAAAATTAAGTCGAATTATTTTGGAGTAGCCTGAAATACTAGAAAGTATTTTTTATTTTAAACGTAGACCGGCAGGTATCGACATGCATACCGTGAAGTGCTCGAAGTGTGAATAAAAACGCCCCAAGTTGAAGGCAACATACCTCCTCTGTACTAAGCAATCGGCTCAAGTAGACAACCTTTATTTTTTTAAGTATTAGAGGTTTACGTACATCGCTGCATAAGTATAGTCTGGCTTGTGCGATGTGCATTCCACGTCGTTTTTTGTGTATACACATGACAGAATCCCCACAAACTAAAATACAATAATTGTGAAAATCATTAAAAAAAATTAACATAATTGCAAAATCGCTCATTTATGTTTATGCCCACTTTGACGTTATGTTGGATGTTTCGCAGATTTTGAATTTAAAATTAATTGTTCGCCTCTTGTTTGTTCATATTTCGAATATCAAAAGACATAAACAGTGTAATATTACCGTATCATGTATGCGCTATGGCGATTCCTGGAGCGATTTATAGAGTCAGTAGAGACGCCATACTGTTACCTAGAAAGCCAAACGATATAGTAGCAGGGTGGCATTGTCAAAATTGATCTATACGAAGTTAATAACCCCCAGAATTTACTCGGAAGGAGATTTTGACAAAACAGAACGCGATGGAGGCATGTTAAGTGGCGCATGGCCATTTACGCATTACAATGGCTCAAGGCGTTTATGTTAACCGTCAAAATATGTATGTTTTCGCTAATTTTCTGTCCTGCAAACGTTGAAGAATCGGAGCTTAATTGCAGAATTTAAATCGCACAGGGGAAATTAGAGACAGTGTGGCGAAATATACAAGTGTTGTTAGCAAGTTATTTTGGCCAGCGGTGATGACGGGCGCCTCCTGTACTTACAGTTAGAAAGATGTTGTTAAAACTTAAGGACGAAAATGATCTAATCAGGCTAAATTGCAATTAAAATCACTAAGCTCTGTAACCGCAGCGGGAATCTGTCGCCAGCACCAGAGCCTGCGATATACGAAACGCCAGAAAATTATAAGCTGCCCCGGGGTAAACTTCGCTGTACGTCGGAGTCAATCCAACCCCTGCCAACTACCCCCCGTCAGTTAAGAATCAGAATCTATTAAGCAAAATTGAAATATATCCCGAGGGAATCCCGACCTCTGAATAAATTCGACTTCGTTTTGATGTGAAAATTGACGCTTATATACTGAGAATGATGTTTTATATTCTCGGATAGTGTTCAGCCACGCGGTTTGTGTGTGATATTGAAACACAAGTTGACTACAAAATGACTGATGTTTTAAGTTCGCAACGAGCTCTCATTCTTGTTATAAATGATACACAAATTTCAACTTGAAGTCTAACGAGAACAATATTGATAACATCAGGTTAAATAATCAACATTTTTATTACTAAATGTTGCCACACTTCGAAAAAACAACAACAACATATTTTTTTTTTCTAAATTAAGAATAAAAAGCCGACAAATGTACTTTAAACCAGCGAACCGTCTATTGGTGTATTACCTGTGGTAACATTCGTTGCTTGGCGATCACAGTGCTACATTCGTAGCGCCGCGTCGTGCTCGATACAACGCGTGTAAAATACATTGCAATTACGTACAATTCGAACGCGCGCTTTTTAATCAGTGGGGTACCACTATATCGATGGTCGTTCAAGCAATATGGGGTAGGATACTCAAGAAAATCCAACATAGAAGACAAATACTGAGAAATTGGATCTGTTGACAATCAAGGGTTGCGATCGGCCACCCCGGATTCTTAAACCATGCTACATGATTATCCCTAAATGATATTGGAATAGATATATCTTTAGTTTTCATAGTAAGAACAATATTATAAAGTTTAGCGATAAATAGTATTAGACGTGCGACTCAGGTATACCGCTTGCGTCACAATCATTTTGATGACGTCATCAGCTTGAAGACGAGTTCATGGATGATGCCATGGTTCACCAAGTGACAACTTAAAGTTTTTTGCTCAGCCGATATTGATTAAATATTATTTATCATAATAAATGTGAATTAATTTTTTTGTTGGAAGGCGTGTATTTTTAGCCCAAAGTGAAATAAGTGCCATCCATTGGTTTATATGCATATGTATGATTTGGTTTCTTGCTTGAGATAATAAACCCCGACAAAATAATCCAAGCTGTCATTTAAATTCTCGTTATGATTGTGTTTTATGACGCAATAACAAATCAAGTTGTTCGATAGTAAACAATAGTTGAACCCGCGTTAGCTCAACTCAGGTGTAACATCCGGTCAAAATCTGGGCGATGCGCATAATACGGTGATTAATGGTTACATTGTCTCAAATTGAGGCATATCAAAGGTCGGGGGTACTAAACTGGGCAGCACAGATGAACGACCAAACGCTATTCAACTTTATACATCGAATAATTAACACCACTACACAGGTGACGCACATTATTCCGAGTTGGCCGTTCAATATTAAATCAATTAATTAATTAATTGGTTTGTTTTAAATCAATATGTGTATGTAAAAATACGTGTACGTGTCACTCCTTGAATGTTATTAGCATTCTATTTGTCACACTCAGATACTAATATATTGATACAGCATCGGCTGAAAGTCATAGCGGAATTGATTTAGTTTTTTGGTATTTGCTGAATTGGGTTGCGCGTGCAAGATTTGACCGTGACGGTGAAATCAAGCTTATGTAGTGCGGCGGACACGAATACACACACTTCAAACAACGTATACTAATCCGAAACGTGTGCATGTCGATGATTTTGACAGAAACTGGACAGTATCTGATAAAATTATCGACTATCGAGCCAAGTTAGGAAGAATGGTAGTTGAATCAAACCAGCCAATCGACGAGCGCAGCGTGAACTAACAGTGACGTCATTTAAGAATGTTCCGAAATTATTCCATCTCGTTTTAAGGTTGAATTGTGAAATTGATAAATATTCTTGACGAAGATTAAGGGAATGGGCTCGTTGTGTCGATTGTTAAAAATATATGTAATAATAATAATAAAAAAAAGTTAATTCACACCCAAAATGTATCTCCAAGTTGCCGACAAGACACTCGTCTTAAACCGGTGTATTTTGACTGCACAGAATATATTCGCCTGGCACAGGAGCGATAGAAGTTAATTCCATTGGTCTGTGCTCCTGTCAATAGACCGATGGTCCGACGAACACCCGGTTTTTTAATTTCAGAGACGGCGGCACGAAGTTTTGCATGGGGGGGGGGGTCTGCTCACCAACCTTGCGCCGAAGACGCGACCTTACTAAGGGGGTCATGCTCCATCTTAACAATTTTGAAATATAGACTCTTTGAAACGCTATTTCCTGCATTTTGAGGGGCAACATTTGGTGACACCAACATTGTTTTTGATTGGGCGACCCTGTGCCACCCGTGCCACCGCCACTGAGTCTCATGGTCGGCTCATAGCGGTTCTTTTTAGGGGCCCAAGCCTGTAAGGCGTGGCCCCTATTCTTATTGTCCGGTTTTTTAGGGGCCCAAGCCTGAAGGGCGAGGCCCCTATTCTTATTGTCCGGTTTTTAGGGGCCCAAGCCCAAAGGGCGAGGCCCCTATTATTATCGTTCAGTTTTTTCTTTCTTTCTTTCTTTCTTTCTTCCGTAACTTTTTTCGTCAAGCCGTTTGAGAAAACCGCTGAACGGAGTGGTCTGATATTGCTCTATACTGATAGTCCCTAATGTGAACTGGTGCAACATGCTTTCAGAATTTCGATTGGTCAATTAGTTTGGCAGCCATATTGGATTGAAATAAAACCGGAAGTGGCTGTTTGACCACTTTCTGAGGGTCTAGGCGTCTCGATTTTTTTATGGCATATAGTACAACTCATGTGTAATAGATATCAGCAATAAAAACTTTAGCGGTCATGTGACTTTTCCCGCCATTTTGTTTTCCCTAAAAACGGCAAAAAACACTTAAAAATCTTCTTCTTCAGAACCACCAAGCAGAATGCTCTCATATGTAGTATTCATCTTCTATATATGAATCCCATTTATGTTTGCAAAAATTATTGTGATTGGTCACGTGGTTTGGCCGCCATATCGGGTTTCTTCTAAACAGGAAGTAGTTTTTTTACTCATGCCACACTTGAGAGATTATTTTCCATATTGCTGTATGGCATCTCTATATCAATCTCTTTCAGAAACCTAAAAAAGATTTCAGATCAGTCACATGGTTTGGCCGCCATCTTGGATTTTAAGCAAAATTGACTAAAAGTTTGGACATTTGTTTCTCAGAGGTGATTCAACCAATGTACTAGATGTTTTTATATTTACCATGCCTAGCCTTAGCTTCATATGAGAAAAATAATATTATTTTGATCAGTCACATGGTTTGGCCGCCATCTTGGATTTTATGAAAACAAATCTTGTGCATTTACATGTGTTGTATTGGTCCGATTTTGCTAAAATTGTATATGTGCATTCTACTCATGAGATGCATTCTTTCAACTGAATAGCACGTGGCTGGGTTTTGTCGCTGGGCGCCTAAGGGGTGGGGGCTTCTAACCTCATTAATATGCATAACCATTATATCTTAAACACTGTTGCAGTTAGGAAGATGAATCCTGTGTTCTTATGACAACAGTGAACAAGAGATTTGATTAAAATAACAGATGACCATATATGGTCATGTGAACTCATTAATATGCATAACCATTATATCTCAAACACTGTTGCAGTTAGGAAGATGAATCCTGTGTTATTATGACAACAGTGAACAAGAGATTTGATTAAAATAACAGATGACCATATATGGTCATGTGAACTCATTAATATGCATAACCATTATATCTCAAACACTGTTGCAGTTAGGAAGATGAATCCTGTGTTATTATGACAACAGTGAACAAGAGATTTGATTAAAATAACAGAAGACCATATATGGTCATGTGAACTCATTAATATGCATAACCATTATATCTTAAACACTGTTGCAATTAGAAAAATGAATCCTGTGTTATTATGACAACAGTGAACAAGAGATTTGATTAAAATAACACATGACCATATATGGTCATGTGAACTCATTAATATGCATAACCATTATATCTTAAAAACTGTTGCAGTTAGGAAAATGAATCCTGTGTTATTATGACAACAGTGAACAAGAGATTTGATTAAAATAACACATGACCATATATGGTCATGTGAACTCATTAATATGCATAACCATTATATCTCAAACACTGTTGCAGTTAGGAAGATGAATCCTGTGTTATTATGACAACAGTGAACAAGAGATTTGATTAAAATAACAGATGACCATATATGGTCATGTGAACTCATTAATATGCATAACCATTATATCTTAAACTCTGTTGCAGTTAGGAAAATGAAGCTGTGTTATTATGACAACAGTGAACAAGAGATTTGATTAAAATAACACATGACCATATATGGCCATGTGAACTCATTAATATGCATAACCATTATATCTCAAACACTGTTGCAGTTAGGAAGATGAATCCTGTGTTATTATGACAACAGTGAACAAGAGATTTGATTAAAATAACAGATGACCATATATGGTCATGTGAACTTATTAATATGCATAGCAGTCATATCTGAAACACTGTCGCAGAGCAGGACATGCAACTAGTGTCATTATGAAGACATTGAATGAAAGATGTAACTGACATTAGAAATGGCTATATATGATTATGTAATCTAATTATTGTGCATAAGAACATGGCTCATTATATATCTTGAAAACCATATTTTGATAACCAAACCAGGTAAATACATGGTACCAACTTTATTTTGACCTCATGTTACTGATAATTCAAGCTACCTGATTGTCTAACATGTGACCTCATTAATTATGAAACAGAATCTTGTCAGCTTGGGCCCCGGTGACGCCGCTTGCGGCTTTAATTTCTTCTTTCTTCTTTCTTTCTTTCTTCCGTAACTTTTTTCGTCAAGCCGTTTGAGAAAACCGCTGAACGGAATGGTCTGATAATGTTCTATACTGATAGTCCCTATAGTGAGCTGGTGCAACCTGCTTTCAGAATTTCGATTGGTCAATTAGTTTGGCAGCCATGTTGGATTGAAATAAAACCGGAAGTGGCTGTTTGACCACTTTCTGAGGGTCTAGGCGTCTAGATTTTTTTATGGTATATAGTACAACTCATGTGTAATAAATATCAGCAATAAAAACTTTAGCGGTCATGTGACTTTTCCCGCCATTTTGTTTTTCCTAAAAACGGCAAAAAACACTTAAAAATCTTCTTCTTCAGAACAACCAAGCAGAATCCTCTCATGTGTTGTATTTACCTTCTATATACGAATCCCATTTAGGTTTGATAAAATTATTACGATTGGTCACGTGGTTTGGCCACCATTTTGGATTTCTTCTAAACAGGAAGTAGTTTTTTACTCCGGCAACACTTGAGGGATTATTTTCAATTTTGCTTCATGGCATCAGCGTATCAAACCCTTTCAAAAATCTAAAAAAAAATTCAGATCAGTCACATGGTTTGGCCGCCATTTTGGATTTTAAGCAAAATTGACAAAAAGTTTGGGTATTTGTTTCTCAGAGACGATTCAACCAATCTACTAGATGTTTTTATATTTACTATGACTGCCCTTAGCTCCATATGAGAAAAATAATATTATTTTGATCAGTCACATGGTTTGGCCGCCATCTTGGATTTTGTGAAAATAGAAATTATGCAACTACATGTTTTGTATTAGTCTGATTTCTTTCAAATTCTGTATGTGCATTTGTGTCATCAGATGCATCATTTTGCCCCAATAGCACACTGCTAGGCCATGTGGCTGGGCACCCATGGGGTGGGGGCTTCTAACCTCATTAATATGCATAACTGTTATATCTCAAACACTGTTGTAATTAGGAAGATGAATTCTGTGTTATTATGACAACAGTGAACAAGAGATTTGATTAAAATAACAGATGACCATATATGGTCATGCGAACTTATTAATATGCATAACCATTATATCTTAAACACTGTTGCAGTTAGGAAGATGAATCCTGTGTTATTATGACAACAGTGAACAAGAGATTTGATTAAAATAACAGATGACTATATATGGTCATGTGAACTCATTAATATGCATAGCAGTCATATCTGAAACACTGCCGTGGAGCAGGACATGTAACTAGTGTCATTATGAAGACATTGAATGAAAGATGTAACTGACATTAGAAATGGCTATATATGATTATGTAATCTCATTATTGTGCATAAGAACATGGCTCATTGTATATCCTGAAAACCATATTTCGATAACCAAAACCAGGTAAATACATGGTACCAACTTCATTTTGACCTCATGTTACTGATAATTCAAGCTACCTGATTGTCTAACATGTGACCACATTAATTATGAAACAGAATCTTGTCAGCTTGGGCCCCGGTGACGCCGCTTGCGGCTTTAATTAGGGGCCCAAGCCCAAAGGGCGAGGCCCCTATTATTATCGTTCAGTTTTTTCTTTCTTTCTTTCTTTCTTTCTTCCGTAACTTTTTTCGTCAAGCCGTTTGAGAAAACCACTGAACGGAATGGTCTGATAATGCTCTATACTGATAGTCCCTAATGTGAACTGGTGCAACATGCTTTCAGAATTTCGATTGGTCAATTAGTTTGGCAGCCATATTGGATTGAAATAAAACCGGAAGTGGCTGTTTGACCACTTTCTGAGGGTCTAGGCGTCTAGATTTTTTTATGGTATATAGTACAACTCATGTGTAATAGATATCAGCAATAAAAACTTTAGCGGTCACGTGACTTTTCCCGCCATTTTGTTTTTCCTAAAAACGGCAAAAAACACTTGAAAATCTTCTTCTTCAGAACCACCTAGCAGAATGCTCTCATATGTTGTATTTAGCTTCTATATATGAATCCCATTTACGTTTGAAAAAAATATTACGATTGGTCACGTGGTTTGGCCACCATTTTGGATTTCTTCTAAACAGGAAGTAGTTTTTTACTCTGGCAACACTTGAGGGAATATTTTCAATTTTGCTTCATGGCATCTGTGTTTCAAGCCCTTTCAGAAACCTAAAAAAAATTTCAGATCAGTCACATGATTTGGCCGCCATTTTGGATTTTAAGCAAAATTTACCAAAAGTTTGGGTATTTGTTTCTCAGAGATGATTCAACCAATCTACTAGATGTTTTCATATTTACCATGCCTGGCCTTAGCTGCATACGAGAAAAATAATATTATTTTTATCAGTCACGTGGTTTGGCCGCCATCTTGGATTTTGTGAAAATAGAAATTATGCAACTACATGTTTTGTCTGATTTCTTTCAAATTTTGTATGTGCATTTGTGTCATCAGATGCATCATTTTGCCTCAATAGCACACTGTTAGGCCACGTGGCTGGGCACCCATGGGGTGGGGGCTTCTAACCTCATTAATATGCATAACTGATATATCTCAAGCACTGTTGGAGTTAGGAAGATGATTCCTGTGTTATCATGACAACGTTGAACAAGAGATTTGATTAAAATAACAGATGACCATATATGGTCACGTGAACTCATTAATATGCATAACCATTATATCTTAAACACTGTTGCAGTTAGGAAGATGAATCCTGTGTTATTATGACAACAGTGAACAAGAGATTTGATTAAAATAACAGATGACCATATATGGTCATGTGAACTCATTAATATGCATAACCATTATATCTTAAACACTGTTGCAGTTAGGAAGATGAATCCTGTGTTATTATGACAACAATGAACAAGAGATTTGATTAAAATAACAGATGACCATATATGGTCATGTAAACTCATTAATATGCATAGCAGTCATATCTGAAACACTGTCGCAGAGCAGGACATGTAACTAGTGTCATTATGAAGACATTGAATGAAAGATGTAACTGACATTAGAAATGGCTATATATGATTATGTAATCTCATTATTGTGCATAAGAACATGGCTCATTATATATCCTGAAAACCATATTTCGATAACCAAACCAGGTAAATACATGGTACCAACTTCATTTTGACCTCATGTTACTGATAATACAAGCTACCTGATTGTCTAACATGTGACCTCATTTATTATGAAACAGAATCTTGTCATGATAGATCAGCTTGGGCCCCGGTGATGCCGCTTGCGGCTTTAATTAGGGGCCCAAGCCCAAAGGGCGAGGCCCCTATTCTTATTGTCCGGTTTTTTCTTCTTTCTTCTTCTTTCTTCCACAACTTCTTTCGTCAAGCCGTTTGAGAAAACTGCTGAACTGAATAGTCTGAAAATGCTCTCTACTGATAGTCCCTAATGTGAACTGGTGCAACATTCTTTCAGAATTTCGATTGGTCAATTAGTTTGGCAGCCATGTTGAAATGAAATAAAACCGGAAGTGGCTGTTTGACCACTTTCTGAGGGTCTAGGCGTCTAGATTTTTTTATGGTATATAGTACAACTCATGTGTAATAGATATCAGCAATAAAAACTTTAGCGGTCATGTGACTTTTCCCGCCATTTTGTTTTTCCTAAAAACGGCAAAAAACACTAAAAAATCTTCTTCTTCAGAACCACCAAGCAGAATGCTATCATATGTAGTATTAAGCTTCTATATATGAATCCCATTTATGTTTGAAAAAATTATTACGATTGGTCAAGTGGTTTGGCCACCATTTTGGATTTCTTCTAAACAGGAAGTAGTATTTTACTCTGGCAACACTTGAGGGATTATTTTCAATTTTGCTTCATGGCATCTGTATATCAAACGCTTTCAGAAACCTAAGAAAGATTTCAGATCAGTCACATGGTTTGGCCGCCATCTTGGATTTTAAGCAAAATTGACCAAAAGTTTGGGCATTTGTTTCTCAGAGGTGATTCAACCAATCTACTAGATGTTTTTATACTTACCATGCCTGGCCTTAGCTCCATTTGAGAAAAATAATATTATTTTGATCGGTCACGTGGTTTGGCCACCATCTTGGATTTTGTGAAAATAGAAATTATGCAACTACATGTTTTGTATTAGTCTGATTTCTTTCAAATTTTGTATGTGCATTTGTGTCATCAGATGCATCATTTTGCCCCAATAGCACACTGCTAGGCCACGTGGCTGGGCACCCATGGGGTGGGGGCTTCTAACCTCATTAATATGCATAACTGTTATAACTCAAGCACTGTTGTAGTTAGGATGATGAATCCTGTGTTATTATGACAACGTTGAACAAGAGATTCGATTAAAATAACAAATGACCATATATGGTCATGTGAGCTCATTAATATGCATAACCATTATATCTTAAACACTGTTGCATTTAGGAAGATGAATCCTGTGTTATTATGACAACATTGAACAAGAGATTTGATTAAAATAACGGATGGCCATATATAGTCATGTGAGCTCATTAATATGCGTAATCGTTATATCTCAAACACTGTTGCAGTTAGAGTGATGAATCCTGTGTTATTATGACAACGTTGAACAAGAGATTTGATTAAAATAACAGATGACCATATATGGTCATATGAACTCATTAATATGCATAACCATTATATCTTAAACTTTTTTGCAGTTAGGAAGATGAATCCTGTGTTATTATGCCAACAGTTAACAAGAGATTTGATTAAAATAACAGATGACCATATATGGTCATGTGAACTGATTAATATGCATAGCAGTCATATCTAAAACACTGTCGCAGAGCCGAACATGTAACTAGTGTCATTATGAAGACATTGAATGAAAGATGTAACTGACATTAGAAATGGCTATATATGATTATGTAATCTCATTATTGTGCATAAGAACATCGCTCATTATATATCCTGAAAACCATATTTTGATAACGAAACCAGGTAAATACATGGTACCAACTTCATTTTGACCTCATGTTACTGATAATTCAAGCTACCTGATTGTCTAACATGTGACCTCATTAATTATGAAACAGAATCTTGTCAGCTTGGGCCCCGGTGACGCCGCTTGCGGCTTTAATTCTTCTTCTTAGGGGCCCAAGCCCAAAGGGCGAGGCCCCTATTCTTATTGTTCGGTTTTTTCTTCTTTCTTCTTCTTTCTTCCACAACTTCTTTCGTCAAGCCGTTTGAGAAAACTGCTGAACTGAATAGTCTGAAAATGCTCTCTACTGATAGTCCCTAATGTGAACTGGTGCAACATGCTTTCAGAATTTCGATTGGTCAATTAGTTTGGCAGCCATGTTGAAATGAAATAAAACCGGAAGTGGCTGTTTGACCACTTTCTGAGGGTCTAGGCGTCTAGATTTTTTTATGGTATATAGTACAACTCATGTGTAATAGATATCAGCAATAAAAACTTTAGCGGTCATGTGACTTTTCCCGCCATTCTGTTTTTCCTAAAAACGGCAAAAAACACTAAAAAATCTTCTTCTTCAGAACCACCAAGCAGAATGCTATCATATGTAGTATTAAGCTTCTATATATGAAGCCCATTTACGTTTGAAAAAAATGTTATGATTGGTCACATGGTTTGGCCGCCATTTTGGGTTTCTTCTAAACAGGAAGTAGTTTTTTACTCATGCCACACTTGAGGGATTACGTTCAATATTGCTGCATGGCATCAGTATATCAAACTCTTTCAGAAATCTAAAAAAGATTTCAGATCAGTCACATGGTTTGCCCGCCATCTTGGATTTTTGGCAAAATTGACCAAAAGTTTGGGCATTTGTTTCTCAGAGGTGATTCAACCAATTAACTGCTGGTTTTGAATATAACATGCCTGAACATTGCTACATGTGAGAAAAATAATATATTTTCGATAAGTCACGTGGTTTGGCCGCCATCTTGGATTTTGTGAAAATGAAACTTGTGCAATTACATGTGTTGTATTGGTCAGATTTGGCTAAAATTGTGTATGTCAATTCTACTCAAAAGTCGCATTCTTTTCCCTGAATATCACATGGCTAGGTCGTGTGGCTACGCGCCCATGGGGTGGGGGCTTCTAACCTCATTAATATGCATAACCATTATATCTTAAACACTGTTGCAGTTAGGAAGATGAATCCTGTGTTATTATGACAACAGTGAACAAGAGATTTGATTAAAATAACAGATGACCATATATGGTCATGTGAACTCATTAATATGCATAACCATTATATCTTAAACACTGTTGGAGTTGGGAAGATGAATCCTGTGTTATTATGACAACAGTGAACAAGAGATTTGATTAAAATAACAGATGACCATATATGGTCATGTGAACTCATTAATATGAATAGCAGTCATATCTGAAACACTGTCGCAGAGCTGGACATGTAACTAGTGTCATTATGAAGACATTGAATGAAAGATGTAACTGACATTAGAAATGGCTATATATGATTATGTAATCTCATTATTGTGCATAAGAACATGGCTCATTATATATCCTGAAAACCCTATTTCGATAACCAAACCACGTAAATACATGGTACCAATTTCATTTCGACCTCTTGTTACTGATAATACAAGCTACCTGATTGTCTAACATGTGACCACATTAATTATGAAACAGAATCTTGTCAGCTTGGG
Source organism: Saccoglossus kowalevskii (assembly GCF_978046115.1). Classification (NCBI taxonomy): domain Eukaryota; kingdom Metazoa; phylum Hemichordata; class Enteropneusta; family Harrimaniidae; genus Saccoglossus; species Saccoglossus kowalevskii. Next base: position 10,983,628 of record NC_140654.1, read on the forward strand.
CCCCGGTGACGCCGCTTGCGGCTTTAATTAGGGGCCCAAGCCCAAAGGGCGAGGCCCCTATTATTATCGTTCAGTTTTTTCTTTCTTTCTTTCTTTCTTTCTTCCGTAACTTTTTTCGTCGAGCCGTTTGAGAAAACTGCTGAACCAAATAGTTTGAAAATGCTCTGTAATGATAGGCTCTACTATGAACTGGTGCAACATGCTTTCAGAATTTTGATTGGCCAATTAGTTTGGCAGCCATATTGGATTGAAATAAAACCGGAAGTGGCTGTTTGACCACTTTCTGAGGGTCTAGGTGTCTAGATTTTTTTTATGGTATATAGTACAACTCATGTGTAATAAATATCAGCAATAAAAACTTTAGCGGTCATGTGACTTTTCCCGCCATTTTGTTTTTCCTAAAAACGGCAAAAAACACTTAAAAATCTTCTTCTTCAGAACCACCAAGTAGAATGCTCTCATGTGTTGTATTTAGCTTCTATATATGAATCCGATTTAGGTTTGAAAAAATGTTTACGATTGGTCACGTGGTTTGGCCACCATTTTGGATTTCTTCTAAACAGGAAGTAGTTTTTTACTCTGGCAACACTTGAGGGATTATTTTCAATTTTGCTTCATGGCATCTGTATATCAAACTATTTCAGAAACCTAAACAAAATTTCAGATCAGTCACATGGTTTGGCCGCCATTTTGGATTTTAAGCAAAATTGACCAAAAGTTTGGGTAATTGTTTCTCAGAGACGATTCAACCAATCTACTATATGTTTTTATATTTACCATGCCTGGCCTTAGCTGCATACGAGAAAAATAATATTATTTTGATCAGTCACGTGGTTTGGCCGCCATCTTGGATTATGTGAAAATAGAAATTATGCAACTACATGTTTTGTATTAGTCTGATTTCTTTCAAATTTTGTATGTGCATTTGTGTCATCAGATGCATCATTTTGCCCCAATAGCACAATGTTAGGCCACGTGGCTGGGCACCCATGGGGTGGGGGCTTCTAACCTCATTAATATGCATAACTGTTATAACTCAAGCACTGTTGTAGTTAGGATGATGAATCCTGTGTTATTATGACAACCTTGAACAAGAGATTCGATTAAAATAACAAATGACCATATATGGTCATGTGAGCTCATTAATATGCATAACTGTCATATCTCAAACACTGTTGCAGTTAGGAAGTGGAATCCTGTGTTATTATGACAACAGTGAACAAGAGATTTGATTAAAATAACAGATAACCATATATGGTCATGTGAACTCATTAATATGCATAGCAGTCATATCTAAAACACTGTCGCAGTTAGGAAGATGAATCCTGTGTTATTATGACAACAGTGAACAAGAGATTTGATTAAAATAACAGATGACCATATATGGTCATGTGAACTCATTAATATGCATAACCATTATATCTTAAACACTGTTGCAGTTAGGAAGATGAATCCTGTGTTCTTATGACAACAGTGAACAAGAGATTTGATTAAAATAACAGATGACCATATATGGTCATGTGAACTCATTAATATGCATAGCAGTCATATCTGAAACACTGTCGCAGAGTAGGACATGTAACTAGTGTCATTATGAAGACATTGAATGAAAGATGTGTCCTGTGTCATTATGACAACAGTGAACAAGAGATTTGATTAAATAATAGATAACCATATATGGTCATGTGAACTCATTAATATGCATAGCAGTCATATCTAAAACACTGTCGCAGTTAGGAAGATGAATCCTGTGTTATTATGACAACAGTGAACAAGAGATTTGATTAACAGATGACCATATATGGTCATGTGAACTCATTAATATGCATAACCATTATATCTTAAACACTGTTGCAGTTAGGAAGATGAATCCTGTGTTCTTATGACAACAGTGAACAAGAGATTTGATTAAAATAACAGATGACCATATATGGTCATGTGAACTCATTAATATGCATAGCAGTCATATCTGAAACACTGTCGCAGAGCAGGACATGTAACTAGTGTCATTATGAAGACATTGAATGAAAGATGTAACTGACATTAGAAATGGCTATATATGATTATGTAATATATGATTATGTAATCTCATTATTGTGCATAAGAACATGGCTCATTATATATCCTGAAAACCATATTTTGATAACCAAACCAAGTAAATACATGGTACCAACTTCATTTTGACCTCATGTTACTGATAATTCAAGCTACCTGATTGTCTAACATGTGACCACATTAATTACGAAACAGAATCTTGTCAGCTTGGGCCCCGGTGACGCCGCTTGCGGCTTTAATTTCTTCTTTCTTCTTTCTTTCTTTCTTCCGTAACTTTTTTCGTCAAGCCGTTTGAGAAAACCGCTGAACGGAATGGTCTGATAATGCTCTATACTGATAGTCCCTAATGTGAACTGGTGCAACATGCTTTCAGAATTTCGATTGGTCAATTAGTTTGGCAGCCATAGTGGATTGAAATAAAACCGGAAGTGGCTGTTTGACCACTTTCTGAGGGTCTAGGCGTCTAGATTTTTTTATGGTATATAGTACAACTCATGTGTAATAAATATCAGCAATAAAAACTTTAGCGGTCATGTGACTTTTCCCGCCATTTTGTTTTTCCTAAAAACGGCAAAAAACACTTAAAAATCTTCTTCTTCAGAACCACCAAGTAGAATGCTCTCATATGTAGTATTTAGCTTCTATATATGAATCCCATTTATGTTTGAACATTTTTTTACGATTGGTCACGTGGTTTGGCCACCATTTTGGATTTCTTCTAAACAGGAAGTAGTTTTTTACTCTGGCAACACTTGAGGGATTATTTTCAATTTTGCTTCATGGCATCAGTGTATCAAACCCTTTTAAAAATCTAAAAAATAATTCAGATCAGTCACATGGTTTGGCCGCCATTTTGGATTTTAAGCAAAATTGACCAAAAGTTTGGGTATTTGTTTCTCAGAGGCGATTCAACCAATCTACTAGATGTTTTTATATTTACCATGCCTGCCCTTAGCTTCATATGAGAAAAATAATATTATTTTGGTCAGTCACATGGTTTGGCCGCCATCTTGGATTTTGTGAAAATAGACATTATGCAACTACATGTTTTGTATTAGTCTGATTTCTTTCAAATTTTGTATGTGCATTTGTGTTATCAGATGCATCATTTTGCCCCAACAGCACACTGCTAGGCCACGTGGCTGGGCACCCATGGGGTGGGGGCTTCTAACCTGATTAATATGCATAACTGTTATAACTCAAACACTGTCGCAGTTTGGGTGATGAATCCTGTGTTATTATGACAACGTTGAACAAGAGATTTGATTAAAATAACAGATGACCATATATGGTCATGTGAACTCATTAATATGCATAACCATTTTATCTTAAACACTGTTGCAGTTAGGAAGATGAATCCTGTGTTATTATGACAACAGTGAACAAAAGATTTGATTAAAATAACAGATGACCATATATGGTCATGTGAACTCATTAATATGGATAACCATTATATCTTAAACACTGTTGCAGTTAGGAAGATGAATCCTGTGTTATTATGACAACAGTGAACATGAGATTTGATTAAAATAACAGATGACCATATATGGTCATTTGAACTCATTAATATGCAAAGCAGTCATATCTAAAACACTGTCGCAGAGCAGGACATGTAACTAGTGTCATTATGAAGACATTGAATGAAAGATGTAACTGACATTAGAAATGGCTATATATGATTATGTAATCTCATTATTGTGCATAAGAACATGGCTCATTATATATCCTGAAAACCATATTTCGATAACCAAACCAGGTAAATACATGGTACCAACTTCATTTCGACCTCATGTTACTGATAATACAAGCTACCTGATTGTCTAACATGTGACCTCATTTATTATGAAACAGAATCTTGTCATGATAGATCAGCTTGGGCCCCGGTGACGCCGCTTGCGGCTTTAATTAGGGGCCCAAGCCTGAAGGGCGAGGCCCCTATTCTTATTGTCCGGTTTTTTCTTTCTTCTTTCTTTCTTTCTTCCGTAACTTTTTTCGTCAAGCCGTTTGAGAAAACCGCTGAACGGAATGGTCTGATAATGTTCTATACTGATAGTCCCTAATGTGAACTGGTGCAACATGCTTTCAGAATTTTGATTAGTCAATTAGTTTGGCAGCCATATTGGATTGAAATAAAACCGGAAGTGGCTGTTTGACCACTTTCTGAGGGTCTAGGCGACTAGATTTTTTTATGGTATATAGTACAACTCATGTGTAATAGATATCAGCATTAAAAACTTTAGCGGTCATGTGACTTTTCCCGCCATTTTGTTTTTCCGAAAAACGGCAAAAAACACTTTAAAATCTTCTTCTTCAGAACAACCAAGCAGAATGCTCTCATATATAGTATTTGGCTTCTATATATGAAGCCCATTTATGTTTGAAAAAATTATTACGATTGGTCACGTGGTTTGGCCACCATTTTGGATTTCTTCTAAACAGGAAGTAGTTTTTTACTCTGGCAACACTTGAGGGTATATTTTCAATTTTGCTACATGGCATCCGTATATCAAACTCTTTCAGAAACATAAAAAAGATTTCAGATCAGTCACATGGTTTGGCCGCCATCTTGGATTTTAAGCAAAATTGACCAAACGTTTTGGCATTTGTTTCTCAGAGGTGATTCAACCAATCTACTAGATGTTTTTATATTTACCATGCCGGGCCTTAGCTCCATATGAGAAAAATAATATTATTTTGATCAGTCGCATGGTTTGGCCGCCATCTTGGATTTTATGAAAACAAATCTTGTGCATTTACATGTGTTGTATTGGTCCGATTTGGCTAAAATTGTATATGTGCATTCTACTCTTGAGATGCATTCTTTCAACCGAATGGCACGTGGCTGGGTTTTGTCGCTAGGCACCTAAGGGGTGGGGCTTCTAACCTCATTAATATGCATAACTGATATATCTCAAGCACTGTTGGAGTTAGGAAGATGAAACCTGTGTTATTATGACAACATTTAACAATTGATTTGATTAAAATAACAGATGACCATATATGGTCATGTGAACTCATTAATATGCATAACCATTATATCTTAAACACTGTTGCAGTTAGGAAGATGAATCCTGTGTTATTATGACAACAGTGAACAAGAGATTTGATTAAAATAACAGATGACCATATATGGTCATGTGAACTCATTAATATGCATAACCATTATATCTTAAACACTGTTGCAGTTAGGAAGATGAATCCTGTGTTATTATGACAACAGTGAACAAGAGATTTGATTAAAAATAACAGATGACCATATATGGTCATGTGAACTCATTAATATGCAAAGCAGTCATATCTAAAACACTGTCACAGAGCAGGACATGTAACAAGAGTCATTATGAAGACATTGAATGAAAGATGTAACTGACATTAGAAATGGCTATATATGATTATGTAATCTCATTATTGTGCATAAGAACATGGCTCATTATATATCCTGAAAACCATATTTCGATAACCAAATCAGGTAAATACATGGTACCAACTTCATTTTGACCTCATGTTACTGATAATTCAAGCTACTTGATTGTCTAACATGTGACCACATTAATTATGAAACAGAATCTTGTCAGCTTGGGCCCCGGTGACGCCGCTTGCGGCTTTAATTCTTTCTTCTTTCTTTCTTCCGTAACTTTTTTCGTCAAGCCGTTTGAGAAAACCGCTGAACAGAATGATCTGTTAATGCTCTATACTGATAGTCCCTAATGTGAACTGGTGCAACATGCTTTCAGAATTTGGATTGGTCAATTAGTTTGGCAGCCATATTGGATTGAAATAAAACCGGAAGTGGCTGTTTGACCACTTTCTAAGGGTCTAGGCGTCTAGATTTTTTTATGGTATATAGTACAACTCATGTGTAATAGATATCAGCAATAAAAACTTTAGCGGTCACGTGACTTTTCCCGCCATTTTGTTTTCCCTAAAAATGGCAAAAAACACTTTAAAATCTTCTTCTTCAGAACCACCAAGCAGAATGCTCTCAGATGTAGTATTTAGCTTCTATGTATGAAGCTCATTTAGGTTTGAAAAAATTGTTATGATTGGTCACATGGTTTGGCCGCCATTTTGGGTTTCTTCTAAACAGGAAGTAGTTTTTTACTCATGCCACACTTGAGGGATTACGTCCATATTGCTGCATGGCATATCTACATCAATCTCTTTCAGAAACCTAAAAAAGATTTCAGATGAGTCACATGGTTTGGCCGCCATCTTGGATTTTAGGCAAAATTGACCAAAAGTTTGGGCATTTGTTTCTCTGAGGTGATTCAACCAATCTACTAGATGTTTTTATATTTACCATGCCTGGCCTTAGCTGCATACGAGAAAAATAATATTATTTTGATCAGTCACGTGGTTTGGCCGCCATCTTGGATTTTGTGAAAATATAAATTATGCAACTACATGTTTTGTATTAGTCTGATTTCTTTCAAATTTTGTATGTGCATTTGTGTCATCAGATGCATCATTTTGCCCCAATAGCACACTGCTAGGCCACGTGGCTGAGCACCCATGGGGGTGGGGGCTTCTAACCTCATTAATATGCATAACTGATATATCTCAAGCACTGTTGGAGTTAGGAAGATGAAACCTGTGTTATTATGACAACATTTAACAATTGATTTCATTAAAATAACAAATTACCATATATGGTCATTTGAACTCGTTAATATGCATAACCATTATATCTCAAACACTGTTGTAATTAGGAAGATGAATCCTGTGTTATTATGACAGCAGTGAACCTGAGATTTGATTAAAATAACAGATGACCATATATGGTCATGTGAACTCATTAATATGCATAACCATTATATCTTAAACATTGTTGCAGTTAGGAAGATGAATCCTGTGTTATTATGACAGCAGTGAACAAGAGATTTGATTAAAATAACAGATGACCATATATGGTCATGTGAACTCATTAATATGCATAACAATTATATCTTAAACACTGTTGCAGTTAGGAAGATGAATCCTGTGTTATTATGACAACAGTGAACAAGAGATTTGATTAAAATAACAGATGACCATATATGGTCATGTGAACTCATTAATATGCAAAGCACTCATATCTAAAACACTGTCGCAGAGCAGGATAAGTAACTAGTGTCATTATGAAGACATTGAATGAAAGATGTAACTGACATTAGAAATGGCTATATATGATTATGTAATCTTATTATTGTGCATAAGAACATGGCTCGTTATATATCCTGAAAACCATATTTCGATAACCAAACCAAGTAAATACATGGTACCAACTTCATTTGACCTCATGTTACTGATAATTCAAGCTCCCTGATTGTCTAACATGTGACCTCATTGATTATGAAACAGAATCTTGTCAGGTTGGGCCCCGGTGACGCCGCTTGCGGCTTTAATTAGGGGCCCAAGCCCAAAGGGCGAGGCCCCTATTATTATCGTTCAGTTTTTTTAGGGGCCCAAGCCCAAAGGGCGAGGCCCCTATTCTTATTGTCCGGTTTTTTCTTCTTCTTTCTTCTTCTTCTTTAGGGGCCCAAGCCTGAAGGGCGAGGCCCCTATTCTTATTGTCCGGTTTTTTCTTCTTCATCATCTTCTTCTTTCTTCCGTAACTTTTTTCGTCAAGCCGTTTGAGAAAACCGCTGAACAGAATGGTCTGATAATACTCTATACTGATAGTCCATAATGTGAACTGGTGCAACATGCTTTCAGAATTTCGATTGGACAATTAGTTTGGCAGCCATATTGGATTGAAATAAAACCGGAAGTGGCTGTTTGACCACTTTCTGAGGGTCTAGGCGTCTAGATTTTTTTATGGTATATAGTACAACTCATGTGTAATAAATATCAGCAATAAAAACTTTAGCGGTCATGTGACTTTTCCCGCCATTTTGTTTTTCCTAAAAACGGCAAAAAACACTTGAAAATCTTCTTCTTCAGAACCACCAAGGAGAATGCTCTCATATGTAGTATTTAGCTTCTATATATGAATCCCATTTATGTTTGAAAAAATGTTTACGATTGGTCACGTGGTTTGGCCACCATTTTGGATTTCTTCTAAACAGGAAGTAGTTTTTTACTCTGGCAACACTTGAGGGAATATTTTCAATTTTGCTTCATGGCATCTGTGTATCAAGCCCTTTCAGAAACCTAAAAAAAGTTTCAGATCAGTCACATGGTTTGGCCGCCATTTTGGATTTTAAGCAAAATTGACCAAAAGTTTGGGTATTTGTTTCTCAGAGACGATTCAACCAATCTACTAGATGTTTTTATATTTACCATGCCTGGCCTTAGCTGCATACGAGAAAAATAATATTATTTTGATCAGTCACGTGGTTTGGCCGCCATCTTGGATTTTGTGAAAATAGAAATTATGCAACTACATGTTTTGTATTAGTCTGATTTCTTTCAAATTTTGTATGTGCATTTGTGTCATCAGATGCATCATTTTGCCCCAATAGCACACTGTTAGGCCACGTGGCTGGGCACCCATGGGGTGGGGGCTTCTAACCTAATTAATATGCATAACTGTTATAACTCAAGCACTGTTGTAGTTAGGATGATGAATCCTGTGTTATTATGACAACCTTGAACAAGAGATTCGATTAAAATAACAAATGACCATATATGGTCATGTGAGCTCTTTAATATGCATAACTGTCATATCTCAAACACTGTTGCAGTTAGGAAGTGGAATCCTGTGTTATTATGACAACATTGAACAAAAGATTTGATTAAAATAACAGATGACCATATATAGTCACGTGAGCTCATTAATATGCGTAATCGTTATATCTCAAACACTTTTGCAGTTAGGAAGATGAATCCTGTGTCATTATGACAACAGTTAACAAGAGATTTGATTAAAATAACAGATAACCATATATGGTCATGTGAACTCATTAATATGCATAACCATTATATCTTAAACACTGTCGCAGTTAGGAAGATAAATCCTGTGTCATTATAACAACAGTGAACAAGAGATTTGATTAAAATAACAGATAACCATATATGGTCATGTGAACTCATTAATATGCATAGCAGTCATATCTAAAACACTGTCGCAGTTAGGAAGATGAATCCTGTGTTATTATGACAACAGTGAACAAGAGATTTGATTAAAATAACAGATGACCATATATGGTCATGTGAACTCATTAATATGCATAACCATTATATCTTAAACACTGTTGCAGTTAGGAAGATGAATCCTGTGTTATTATGACAACAGTGAACAAGAGATTTGATTAAAAATAACAGATGACCATATATGGTCATGTGAACTCATTAATATGCAAAGCAATCATATCTAAAACACTGTCGCAGAGCAGGACGTGTAACAAGTGTCATTATGAAGACATTGAATGAAAGATGTAACTGACATTAGAAATGGCTATATATGATTATGTAATCTCATTATTAAGAACATGGCTCATTATATATCCTGAAAACCATATTTCGATAACCAAACCAGGTAAATACATGGTACCAACTTCATTTTGACCTCATGTTACTGATAATTCAAGCTACCTGATTGTCTAACATGTGACCACATTAATTATGAAACAGAATCTTGTCAGCTTGGGCCCCGGTGACGCCGCTTGCGGCTTTAATCTTCTTCTTCTTCTTCTTCTTTCTTCCACAACTTCTTTCGTCAAGCCGTTTGAGAAAACTGCTAAACTGAATAGTCTGAAAAAGCTCTATACTTATAGTCCCTAATGTGACCTAGTGCAACATGCTTTCAGAATTTTGATTGGCCAATTAGTTTGGCAGCCATATTGGATTGAAATAAAACCGGAAGTGGCTGTTTGACCACTTTCTGAGGGTCTAGGCTTCTAGATTTTTTTATGGTATATAGTACTACTCATATGTAATGAATATCAGCAATAAAAACTTTAGCGGTCATGTGACTTTTCCCGCCATTTTGTTTTTCCTAATAACGGCAAAAAACACTTAAAAATCTTCTTCTTCAGAACCATCAAGCAGAATGCTCTCATATATAGTATTTGGCTTCTATATATGAAGCCCGTTTATGTTTGAAAAAAATTATTACGATTGGTCACATGGTTTGGCCACCATTTTGGATTTCTTCTAAACAGGAAGTAGTTTTTTTACTCATGCCACACTTGAGGGATTATTTTCAATATTGCTGTATGGCATCTCTATATCAATCTCTTTCAGAAACCTAAAAAAGATTTCAGATCAGTCACATGGTTTGGCCGCCATCTTGGATTTTAAGCAAAATTAACCAAAAGTTTGGGCATTTGTTTCTCAGAGGTGATTCAACCAATCTAGTAGATGTTTTTATATTTACCATGCCTGGCCTTAGCTCCATATGAGAAAAATAATATTATTTTGATCAGTCACATGGTTTGGCCGCCATCTTGGATTTTATGAAAACAGATCTTGTGCAATTACATGTGTTGTATTGGTCCGATTTGGCTAAAATTGTATATGTGCATTCTACTTTTCAGATGCATTTTTTCAACCGAATGGCACGTGGCTGGGTTTTGTCGCTGGGCGCCTAAGGGGTGGGGGCTTCTAACCTCATTAATATGCATAACTGATATATCTCAAGCACTGTTGGAGTTAGGAAGATGAAACCTGTGTTATTATGACAACATTAAACAATTGATTTCATTAAAATAACAGATTACCATATATGGTCATGTGAACTCATTAATATGCATAACCATTATATCTCAAACACTGTTGTAGTTAGGAAGATGATTCCTGTGTTATCATGACAACAGTGAACAAGAGATTTGATTAAAATAACAGATTACCATATATGGTCATGTGAACTCATTAATATGCATAACCATTATATCTTAAACACTGTTGCAGTTAGGAAGATGAATTCTGTGTTATTATGACAACAGTGAACAAGAGATTTGATTAAAATAACAGATGACCATATATGGTCATGTGAACTCATTAATATGCATAGCAGTCATATCTGAAACACTATCGCAGAGCAGGACATGTAACTAGTGTCATTATGAAGACATTGAATGAAAGTTGTAACTGACATTAGAAATGGCTATATATGATTATGTAATCTCATTATTGTGCATAAGAACATGGCTCATTATATATCCTGAAAACCATATTTCGATAACCAAAGCAGGTAAATACATGGTACCAACTTCATTTCGACCTCATGTTACTGATAATAAGAGCTACCTGATTGTCTAACATGTGACCTCATTAATTATGAAACAGAATCTTATCAGCTTGGGCCCCGGTGACGCCGCTTGCGGCTTTAATCTATCGTTGTTGTTGTTGTTGTTCCATGGATTTTTTTTTGTCTTTTATCTGAAATTGAGCGCTCAAAAATCAATTTAAATTAAAAGGTGTTTCAAAATAAATGACAATTCAGTGCAACAGTTTGAAGGAGGTCAAAGGTCAAGGCGTAACGTCGGATTCCGTTCGACATGAGAGGGTTTAGATTCAGTCCGACTCGAATCAACAATTTCTACGCCGGGGAAAACACTAGTAGAACATATTCGTGTTTGTATCCACGAGTGGCGGAAACGAAACAAAACTAAACACCAGGCAAAAGTAAGTTGTCCATCTTAAGATTGATGTGGCTCGCGCCAGGTGTGGTGAACTGTGTCAACACTAATACGAGCATAACAACGCCGGTTACAAACGATTCTGTCACCTGTCAATCACCCGTGCCGCGCCCTGTCACTTTCCAATAATTACCTGTCTTCGTAATATCAAATTGAGTAAATTATGGCCCATTTTATTGAGTCTTAAACTGTTTTACGTCAGTAATTCTTGACATGCTGTCCACCAACAGTTCGTTGTCAAAAACATCAGTCACGTGATCATTATGTCAAAAAAGTTTGTTTTTCCCAGCAAACAGGGTTATCAAAGAAAGTCGGTTTTTTATCAAAAACATGCAATTTTTACAAGATATAAACATGTTATTTTTTTCTCTCGAGTGCATAGATAGTTGGGTATTGATAGTTATGATTATGATTGTCCAAATAAATATAAATTACTGTACAGTTGTGTCACACCCTGCCGTACTGGCACATACTGACGTAAACTAACATTATAAATCCCCGACTCGATTGAAGATTAAAAGGTCGCTCCTTAAAACTGTCTGTTCAGCACTTTGTAGTCGTACCAAGTAACACAGGTAATCCCCCACCCCACGCGTACTCGATTGTGTTTACTTGTTTCAGCCATTATGCACAAATGACACATAGTCCGGTGTCGGAACAGAGACATGAAATGTATGCGGGTGGCAAATATAGTACCATGTCTACCATCTCCGCTCTTACTCATGGTGGAAAATGTTCGTTTGTGTGACAACCAAACGTTACACAACCTTCAACCCTCCTGTGCAAGGTTGCCTATCAGAGAAACGGCCAACGTGTTACATGAACCCCCTTCTCGTAAAATACAGCTACTCATTTTAGTTTTGTCATGGTTCTAAGGTTTTTTCAGTTCCATGGTTTTACAGATATTAAAGACGAATCGCTAAGCTGTAGATGTTTATACAATCGGGGTTAAATTGGGCCAGATCTGTTATGAGGGACGCTATACAAACGCCAGGACGGTTCATATGTTGTGACTCAGACGAGACGCTGGGCAAATATCGCTCCTCATTCGCTGACTTCGAGTTAAAAAATCACACTAGCAGGTACAGATATATCGTGAACATGCGCGTTCCATATATCATGAATTTGCTAAGCATTTTAAGATCCCCCAATTCAGAACACGACCGAATCAAAAGTGCGTGGCACATATAACATATGTTAGCGGCGGTCTTATCTTAACCTAAACCTAATAGTTTATAATAAATTTTACCTTATCGCTAAAAGAAAACAAACACATGCTTCACTGTACGCTGAGGTGGGATAAGACTTCATCATCAAACGCCACTCAGCATCGGTATATCTTTTATGGTTATATTACAACAATTTATTGACCACGCCGTTCGACAAAAACAGTTTCCAAGCTTCATTGAAATTCCGCAACATATCTGGAGGAGGATCGAGAATACCTTGCTATCCACGCTGTTTCACCTTATCGATGAAGTGCTGGCCATATATAATAAATAATTAAATACTCCAAATGTATTGCTAATAGTTTTATATTTTTAAGAAGTTTCCCTTCCCGTGTGCTTACTCGAAACCCGACTCGACAGGACATGTTTACTTTGATTTGACATGCCGTTTATTCGGTGTTATTTACTTGCTCGACAGATCATCCCATGCACGAATAGCGTGACGGGCGGAGATAGTCATAATTTAGTCATGGTCGATGTCTCCGTCATCACTTGCATCGTGCATGTATTTAGTGACGGGTCTTATACACAATGTCGTCAAGGGGTCGAATCAATTTTCGTCAAGTAAATAATTATTCCTGGGAGCCGCGGCGGAGCTACGTCACAGAACGTTCTACGTTGCTAGGACGCTCACAACTGTACTATGTATTTCTATGGGCTCTGTGCGAGCTGACGGACGAATAGCTGGTGAAAATAGCTAAAATCGAGAAAACGGCACAATCTCAACTATGAAACAACCCTGAACAACCAAACTTATATATGTTGTACATGTAGGGATAATATTGTTACACTGTTCATGGGACTCTCAACCACCATCCCAAAGTAAAGATTTTTGAGAGTTCTCCGCTGTTGTTTTCACCGGCTGTGATTGCCAAGCAGTGAAAATGCCCGGATGTTCGCTCCCGAGAATACAAAAGCAAAAAAAAAAAAAAAAAAAAATACTGTTTTGAGTGATGTTGTTCTAAAACCAAGCAAAAAGTATGAATATTAAAAACGAATCAGTCAATGGTGTGGTAATACTTTTTACATAATTTATAGAATTTTACTGATTTATCCATTATTAAAATCTGTGTTTAGACTACAAAAACATTTTTCAAATGAACTTACCCTGGTATAAAACATAATTCCTTCTCAAAAAATATTAATCGTTCGGGAATGAAACCTATTATGAGCTGCGTTTTTCGTCAATTTTATAATATTTTCCAATCCACATGTAGTACTGAGAAGATACGAGTAAACACACATGGTGATATATATTATAATCCCCACAGCGCCATATTGGATAAGGGTATATGGTAAGATGATAAGACGGGGGGGCATTAATGTTGTTATAAAATACCACCTTCAGAATTTTTGAAAATTTTTAAATTGAGGTGTTTTTGTTGTTGAAATGAATTGTTTTGCAGATAGAGGTTTACATTATTGTATGGTAATGTGAAGCTATGACGTCATAAAAAACTCTGAATGTGATAGTGGTGATTTATAACATTGTATAAATAAATGTATACTAATAACATGCACATGCAAATAACTAGAAAATTAATTCTTGATCGACCAAGCTGCAACCCCCGGAATTATTAATGCTATCCCATTTATACACATTCTAAACCGCAGCATTAGAAACTTGGAACATAAAAAATAACATGTTTCTTTAATTCACGACAACCACAAGTTGAAGTAGTATTTTTAAGTACTAGTCACGTGTCATATTATGTGTCCTCCGTGTTCTCAAATGTCAATCACTGCAATCGATAACGAATTGCTCGTTGCGAAACTTACTTCAGTGACCATACTTCTATATATTGAACGTATACTGTTCAATTTTCAGTCAGTTCTGAATTTTTGACCGTACAAACAATGATCATCAATATTGGATGTATTTAGTACATTCGAAATACAGATATGTGTCATTATTTTGCGAAATATTAAAGGGCGGCAGTCGTTGTGCCGCGTCCTGTTCGATATGGGACTCATAGCGACGTATACAACGCGTGTAAAATACATTGTTTATTTACATGAAATTCGAACAAGGGCTGCGCGACGACCACCGCGCTTTAAAAATGACGAGGCCTTTCAAAACATAACTGTAAATTCGGCGCACATTTGAGGGAATAGTAGACACCCAACACGGTATGTGAACAACAGAAATCAATTTCACTGTAGTGAACTGACACGAACGTTAGCTATTCAACTTAACATATGTCGCAGTGTCTTTATACAAATTAAACATGGGTGAGTAATTGGGGAGAATAATTATATACCAGAAGACTATAATTGGTTTGAATTGGGTAATTTGTTAAATTGATTATTGATTGATTTCCAATATGTTCGACACAAGAGGAATGAAATTATTTTAACGTATGTGAACTGACCCGAAGACTGAATGATATGTGTGAATGATATGCAGAGTGTGTTGAATTCCACTACACACTGCCCAGGCATTAACACTGCCGGAGGATATTGAGTGAGACATCGCATGAGACAGGGGACTGAGCGACGCAAACACTGTTAATTGCTAAATATGTAAAAAGCCTGTAGACGATCGACTCGGAAAGCAGGCAGATTGGTATCTTTTATAACAACAGATAGTATACCCAGGCTGGTGTTCCTGGGCGGGAGAAGACAAATGTGTAAGTTGATAGCACCGATGGGAATTGATGGAGAGTGTTACAGTAAAAAGCACTGTCGCGTACTTGGATTTGGTTTGACGAACTCCAGAAGATTTTGGGTGCGCCTGGCTTTTTTTGTATGTTCGTTCTGTGGTCTGTGTTCTGTTGTCGAGACGTCTCAAGACTGACTCCGTTTGGTTTTGGTATCCTGTGAAATAAATGCCACTAAATACGCGATACAAACGTGTAAACACGCATACAGTATAATTTAACCGTTTATAGGCCACTTTAAATTATTTATTAAAGTATTTTTGTTTAACGTCGCCTGGGCTCTTGTGAATGTAAAATATTTACATTGTATTGCAACAATTACAAGTTTATTTCACTTGTAGTGTATATTTCAGTTTGTTTCAAGTTAAATATGTGACTTATTGGTGATTTCGGAAAGAATCAAGACCGAATATGCATTCAACTTTGATAAATACAACGATTTTTATATTTTCTCCCAGCGTTATAATGTTTTGTCCGCGCATAATTCATTCCCAATCTCGTTATAATCTCATCAAAGATTAAAGATCTCGTGTTTCCAGAGATTACCCGAGCACACGACCCTTCCCTGTGGTCCTGTCAATGTCAATGACATACCCCTTAAAACCATACCCGTCCTGTTTCAGTAAATGAGAGTCGATTTTACAGGCTACTTTTGATTTACTCCGTTAATGGGGTGTCTGTTCGGTATGCAGACGAGCATAGAGCCACACTTCAGCGAGTTATTTCGCCAAGACGCCATGGTGTCTTCTAGTTCAACCACTTCCGTTACGACATTATACTCTTGAGTTAAAATAAAAATAATGTTATTTTAAGGATCATTAAATGCATTTAGTCTGTGCAGAGACTTTGCTTTAACGAGAGTCTCCAATACGCACCGGAGGAAAATGAATCTGCTTTTAACAAACTCAAATTAGAAGTATATAATATATAAAATACACTGCTTCGTCAGTTGCGTTCGCGAACAACTTGAACTATTTACAAACTGTGAAAAGTAACTGTACAATGAAAAATAAAATACAAATGCAAATCCTATGGAGAGAATGACACATAAACTACAATGTATTCACTTTTCAAAACACAACGTAACACTTTTGATCGATAAATGTCCCAAAATTATAGGAGCACCATTGATTCTTTTTACATAAATTGATGATATTGAACTTGAAGAGCTGTCGTTGTACTATACTGACGGGGGGTGGGGGGTTAGGGTATGAATAAAAACCAGTTAGGAAATAGTCCCCATTACGTAGGTATTGTAATAATATGCACCATTAATATAATTTTTTTAATCAACATTGTGTAAACTTAATAAAAATAAAATAAAAATATATTATATTATCATTTATCAATTGATTTTTGTTTTCATTCTTTTCGTTCTGCTCTTTTTTAATTTAAAAGGAAACAAACTGTATAAGAAACACGAATCCATTTTATTGCATTATATTTTATTTGTTTTAGGGATACGTTAGCAATAATGAGTTATCATTATTATTTGTCAATTAACAACTACAATTATACGCTTGTTCAGTTAATGGATAAATAATAAAATTTAAAAACATCTAAATAAATAAACTAGCTAAGAACACACTTGCGTTGAGAGTCTGTCGTTATGTGTCCATTATAGAAGTCGTCCAATTATTAGTGCAAAATATAAATTTCAAAAAAGTGTTCCGTTGTAAACTCTCATAAAATAATAAACAATCGCAGCATGCCTTAGTGGCCGTTGGTCAAAGTCATCAGGAATTATTTTATTATTATAGTACTGCGTATAAGCAAGCATATCGGTAGGAAATTTACTTTAAATATGGGATGAAAGTTTTTAACAGACCTATTCATCTCCTCTGCTGACAGATTTCATTGGCACCCCTCGTTACAATTCTGATATGTGGGAGTTTTATCGAAAAATACAGCAAACATGTGTAGACTAATGGGAAAGCTATAAAATATGGCGATATGCGAGTTAAAATGTAGAATAGACATAGGGTCTCTTCTTGAAGTATGTCGATAACAACAATGTCCTGGGCGTTGGGTTAGACATTAATAGCATGTGTGATGACTTAGGAATGTCAGTTCTCTGTACCCCGTAAACAGGAAGCAATGTTATCGATTAAAAATCGATATATCTGTCGACGTGCTTATTTCAATAACGTGGATAAAATGAATCAAATAACTTAGAAATGTGCTGAGTGAAAATGATGACGATTTTAAAAACGAAAAAACTAAAAAGCCGTTTTACACGAGTTCATTCTTAGAGTAACGCAGCAATCAACACACGGGGCAGTGCGACAATGATAACGGATACGCGAAGCAACAAACTGTAACAGTGACGACGAGTGACTAGTGGCAAGCGACGTTACCAGACCCATCCTGGCGATGCGATTATACACACAAAGGAAATCATTGGGCAACGAGTGTAAACCGGTCTTTAGATGCCAAAATGTTTCGAAAAAACTAAATAAATACAATCCCGGCCCTGAAAAAATAGCCGTAACAGCGCAGTTTATCGATACAGGAAACCCCACGATCCACAGGGTTGTTTCCAAAGAATAGAAAAAGCCTTATTCCATGAAAACAAGTATTTTTTTTGAAAGAGAGTATTTTCTTTGTTCCATCTGGGATCATGTGCAATGTGGTTTACTGATTCTGTCACACTTTTAATTTTTACGATTGTTTATAAAAGTTTGGCGACTAAAGCAGAACTCGCGTCCGTCAGAATTGGCAAAATCGCGTTGTTCTATGCTTAGATAATAAAAAATGGGACTTTTTTCACGCATGGTGGTACATTGCACAAAAACTCTTTTTGGGAGAAGTTATATCGAGTGGGACGTTGTAGCATGTATGGGAATTACTATGGGAATTGTACCGCAGATTCCCGGGGCACTTGGATGGTATAAGTAGAACGTACGAGTGTTTTGCTAAATCAGAAACAACCCTTTTCCAATGATATTTAAATACAAATATATCCCTCTTTTTTTTATAATGCAGACCTTTGGTAAAATAGCCTTAAGTAACGCTGTTTTTTTCGTTCTGTTCGAACATTCATCATTGATGTATTCTGTGCATTTGATGTGTTTCGTTCAGATTGAACTTAAAAAAACACATTATGACTTACGAGTAGTTGTTAGTCTTTATAAAAGTTCTCTTCATTGGTTTTCGTGGACATTCCCTTTCCTCTGAGAAATTCAGAACTTACATGCGTAACCTGCCACCCCACCCTCCTCAAGGGCGCTGGCGATAGTTCAGTTTGAACACGTCATTCATGGAGTACACACCACGAACCAAACCCAGGAGCAGTGGCAGCGTCGCACACCTTTCACGACAACACATCTACAAAGACACCGACGTACACAACCTGTGACTGTGTGACATAAATTTATTCATGATTATCCGTGAGAGTTGCTCCCGTCTTACGTAGTATGAACATTACCAGTCCAAACTAAACAACCACAGCTATGTGCTGATAAGATAACGAATTCCCCCACCTCCCTACCGACAGTACCGTGAATGATCAGTAACGTAGTCGAACTTGATATTGCATTTCAGACAGATATGCTGTCTGTTTTGAGCCATTAAATTGAAACCCTCACCAAGTCTCCAAACAGGCGTCTAAATAATGATCATTATATCTGCTTTCTGTGATTTGGATCTATGAATGAATGGATGTCAACCGCTATAAGGAGATATTCCAATTGCGGTGCATTTTGACATGTGCATATTATCTTAGCGAGCGCAATACTGTAAAATACTTTATTTTCACTTGGAATAAATTTTCGCTATTTTCGCTGAAGTGAAAATAAAATCCAGTGAATATGCTTTTTTCCTATATTTTACATTCAACTTGTCAAAAATCAGTGAAAATACTAGTCAATTCCACGCAATAAAGTAGTTTACAGTATTTAATATTAAAATCTACTTATATATTTTTAAGTTATTTACACATTAATCAACAGAATATAATGTTTGAGTTCTGACAGTGAATCTATTTTTAATAATTGCAAATATTAACAATATTTCCACAATCGAATACTGTGACAATGTAAAAAAAAAATTCTGTTCAACTCCACCGATTACAAATGCCGTACATTTTGTTTGTGACATTAAAACAATATTGTCCTATCATGTTGCAAACGTGCCGCACACGACCACGCTTGTGACGCTTTATATAATAGACCATTTTCCGTTCACTGCGAGAATCACGCGTTATGCGTGAAATCGAACGTAAAAACAGGACAAACAAGGGTCATAGCGTCGTAGTCGCGTCAAACATCGCGTGGGATTCGACAAACGCGAAAGTATTTCGGGGACATTTCCATGCTTAATAATGTGCTGTCCACATTTGATGATAGGCAATTTCGATTAAGTAAGGGTATTCGGAAGCAATATTCCTCTGTCGAAGATCGGCCGGTCAATGTAAGCTGCGAAATAAAGAAATTCTAGTTCAAAATCAAATCGTTCGAATTTTGCGGCAGACGTTCGACGCGCGTCTTTTATGCATCTCGCGAGATCTCGCAATTGTACGGAAAATCACCTATTGTTGTCACTGAGTAAAATTACTATTACTGAGATTTAGGATACTCGTAGAAACAAGTTCTTCTTTGACAAAATTTTGTGTATAATTTTTCTTCTCAGAATTATTCATCGACCACTTTCTTCGTCCCCGGTGACACGGGGGTGTGACAGTTGTAAAGATCGTGAATATTACATCTTTTTAAAATTTTAAAATACGGTGCTGTACATTCATACAAGAATCCCCGTATATGACTGCAAATGGCGTAACCGAAAGGAAGCTACAACTCATGCTAATGCTTTTAAATAGTCGTGAAACAAAAACTCCAAATGATAGAATTAGTCACCCAAGAATTATATAAAATACTATCACGCGTTTTATTACAATTATTTGCTTTCTATCAGTTGAGTACAATTATCCATATTTCATGACATTATGACTGTTACGCTTGTCATGCGTTTACCGCCACCGCCCCCTCCCATTCCTCTCGTATTCGGGCAAAATTTGACAGAAAAAAAACAACAACTACTAGCATCCGCAGTAACTTGGGATAAATCGAACGAATGTTTTATCTGTAAACTGGATCCATACACAGTCCTCAACTATTCTTAAAACTAAGTTTCCTCCTTATTATTTAGTTGGAAACCACTCAACGTGGTCCTAGAAAACGTTGCTTATCGTACAGTGTAGCTGTACTTCGTCAGGGGGTTGATTCATACTACATTTTTAAAGTTACAACTCCCGATGTGTTGTGTTAGTTTGGACAGCAACGCTTGCAATCTTATGTGCATTGTGTACTTTGTCCATATCCCAGTGACCTCCAGCCAACATTAAGATAACTGCAGGATACATTGGGTTAAAGGTCAGATAACATTTCACCTCCCCGAGTCCATATCGCCAGTAAATAAAATTACACTAAAACATGTAAAGACTCGTTTGCGTTGTTGCATATTTTTTGTCCGCGTTTGTTTGTTTCCCATTTAACCAGCTTTCAACTGTGTACACTATGGCCGTCTTATTACGCGCCAGATTGCTCGAAATATTGAGATATTTTTACAAGTTGGTGGCTCAGCTCTGTTATTTTTATTGACGTTTAAATGCATTCTACACTGCTTTGATAAGATAGTGTCCTATCTAACCACTTCAAATTGAGAGAGCTATAAGCAGCATAAAAAAACTTTGAATGAAAGCTAACAGGCAGCGGCTCGAAAGAAGGGGGAACTCAAACTGGCGACTTTGTGGCTGACGAATTAAGCGCTCCTGCCATTGGCTAGAGGCAGATGTAATAAAAATCTGTGATTTTGTCAGTAAAGCCCACCCATTTGACGCAGCCAATGTCAAACCATATTTAAGTCTTTCTGTAAGTGCAATCAGCCACGTAATCTTCTCACACGCTATGCGCTTTGCAGCATACTCTTCTAACTGAGTTCGGCTCTGAGACTACCCTTACGAAGTTAACAGTGAAAGAGTATCTCGGTGGTTAAGAAGACAGGTCTTAAGTAGCGTATTTCCTTCACTTCGTCAAGAGGTAAAGTTTTTTATCGTATTACTTTTGATTGCGCTTAGTAGGGCGTACGATAAAAGGAAGGACTGCCGATGGGTCGGGCTAATCACACTCTTCTGTAAAGTTTACAAACTTTTTTTTTTTAATTCACTAAAGCGGGCAGAAAATTTGTGTTAGTGAAATCTTGTCTACTGCAAATGGCGTGCATACTTCGCTGGTTTATGTCAGGAGTTAACCCAGAACGCTAAGGGGGTCGGTGAGATACTTTCACGAAAAATAAGACTGGCAGCCTAAGACGACAGTAATCGTTGCAAGTGCTTTCTATGTGAAGTGTCCACTTATTTTCTGGAGATTGTTGAACATAAAGTCTGTGCAATGAGAACACTGATGAATCAACAACCGATACGCTTATGTAAAACTAACATTGAGGATACTAATGAATCAGGGACCAAGACATGTCTATTTCCAACTTTATTTCGGTATGTAATAATTTGTTAACAATCATTGTTTATTATATACATACTCAACTTGAATAAATCGCGATTTGTTGTTTAAAAAAGGAGTGGGCGCGCGTGCTGCATCAATTGCGTTTATTTTAATGACAAAACTTGAAAACATTACAACGGCATTGGTTAAATGCGCAATATGCTCAATAGTTCATACTTTTGACCAAATCAGACTATGATTTTTCATGAAATAACAATGTTACATTTACTGGAAAAACAACAGTATTCGTCAGATGAAAACTCAAATCCACCGTGACAAATTTGTTATTGTACGTACCAAAACATCCAGTGCGCATGCGTAGAAGATAATTTCATTGTTTCATCGAACGAATACTAAGATTTGTGCG
The DNA here is from genome assembly GCF_978046115.1 of Saccoglossus kowalevskii. Classification (NCBI taxonomy): domain Eukaryota; kingdom Metazoa; phylum Hemichordata; class Enteropneusta; family Harrimaniidae; genus Saccoglossus; species Saccoglossus kowalevskii. Next base: position 11,005,999 of record NC_140654.1, read on the forward strand.
ACAAGAACAGTGTTTTCAAGTCATGATAAATTAAAGGCTATCGGCAATGTGTGGTATTAGAAATATAATATCAAAAAATGCATGTTCTCGTCCATATTGCATCTTTAAAACGTCAAATTGTCAGTTTTACATTTTAAATAGTGTCAATCGAATTGCATTGCTAAGCATCGGCCATGCTTACCGCACTAACGGGCCCGCAAGTGATCTTCCCAAATTGGAAATACTTTGTTCTGCGCAAATGTTCACGGTGAATAATACTTGATACCAAAACAGTCTCCCGAACCATATCTATGATGTTATATAATATTGCGGGATACTAACGCGAGCATTGATGTAATATACGTTTCTCTGCGAATCAGAATGTGAATGAAGGCTGGCATCAATGTATTTTCAGGACGACTATACAGTCATAGATACCGTGACTCGACTCTGTTTCTATGGATCTCTTTCATACTCGCCCTTAGCAACCTGACGATGGATGTTTGTTATTTCAATGAATATCTGAGTTTGTTTTTACTCAAACGCTATCATTATTTCACTGCTGCGCATCTACCCAAATAGTGTAACCATGGAGACACATAAATTGCGATAAATTGTGTTATTCTTTGGAAATACCTTTACTGTTTGGTGCAGTGAAATGCTTGAAGGTGCACTGTCATTGTATGTTTGTTCGTGAGTGGTTTTCGCATGAATCATCTCGTAAACTCAAGTTCCACGCCGTCCCAAAACTACGGCTGCTAAATATAAATTGCTTGTTCGTCTTGTCAAAAAATCTTGAAGTCAGTTTGTTGAGACATATTTTGTTAATGACTGAAGGATGGGAATATTTTTTCATCCATCCGGGTAATTTTGGTACCCAAGGTATCAAGTATCCGAGCTGGTGTAATACTATGCGCCTCTGGAGAAAACTCACTTTTTTACAATTCCTCAAAGTTTGAGTGTCATTATTTAACCTAAGTCAGTAACCAATGTTGTTGCGGTGAACCTTCTCCCCTCCGTTTCGGTCATTCGTATACCGCGGGGTCTGCACGAGCATGATCATCGTCGCCTTCATGGTTGAGGCCCGCATATTCATAGCATTGCGGTCGCCAACTTGAAAATTCTACGGGTGGTGTGGTCTGTTTTGTTGAACATACACGCCTGCGTTTTAATCTCAATATCTGCCGCATATTGAATCCATTAATTGGATATATATACGTCTTTATTTTGTTCATTCGTTCTATGATTTTCCATAAGATGATGATGATGATGGGCGATGACCGAAATTACGAGAGTGTAATTGGCATTTATAAGTTTTGCGACGCTGCGAATACTTGTTGTAAAGGGCCAATTGTACATTGAAACACGGTTGCTAGAAGATGTGTGATTGAAACACGCCATTGCCTTATACGTTGCACACCGCATATTGATATAGAGACCACGTGTATAAAAGACGTACATATAAAATTATACATAGTGGGGCAAATGAACGTTATTACAGCGACCGAGTAACATCTCCCGAGTAACTGGTATTAACACAAACATAGCTCAGCTAAACAATCCAAACAACATGCAAATACGTACAACAAATGCATTTCATTAATTTGCGCCAGTGATCAAAACTCAATGACGTAAAACATTAAAACTAGGCAATTAAATGTATTATAATAACATTAAAAATTAATAACTGTCCATTTTCAGCACCAAAAGAGATCGTGAGCTTAATTTACCGTGACGAACCATCATCAATTCTCTACTGTTTATAATACGTTTGATATATTCTCACTTAATTGTCAAATTGGCCATTAATTCAGAGAATTCGTGATCGTTGGACAATTGCTGTAAATTTATTTCGCTATTTTCCTTGATAAATCCGCTAATTAAGCACATATGAACATGTACTATACAATCAGTCTGTGAAGAGAACTCATTTAAAACCCAGTGGTGCTTAATTATCAAAATACTGAATACATCCAGGTGATAATTAATGGATTTTCAGAATTCTGTCTGAAAGTAATACAAAATAGCATGTTGATTTATCACCCACCTTACCCACCTTAACGGAATGCCACTGTCAAAAAAGGTTGTCCACATCAGGGATTTCCTCAATAAAATAATTTGCTTCTCACTTACGAGGTTCCCGTCTACGAGAAAACCCGTAGTCTACCTACATGTCCACTATTCTAATATGTAGTGGCTAAGCAGACAGTCAAACTATCAGCGATAATAATATATCGAATGGCACTGCGTAAGCCCGGTACCCCCAACGTCTATCTCTAAATGTGTTTATCTCACAACAAACCGGTGGAATGCCGCGTCCACCGTTTCAAACGAAATAAACATAACACGATACAACGCAATCTGCTATCAGATAGTCGGCTTACGGTGATTTAATAACGAGAAGGGGATTTAAAAATTAGCTTAGAGATAATGTGGTTTTGTTTCCAGCCTCGCGAGTCGGATTAGCGTATTTATCTTCAAATGTTCGAATATCACTCCAATTTAGATGTTCCTATCGCACGTATCAAGTTTGATGTTTGGTGGTGTAACACACGCTTGCTATCGACGCGTTTGTTGTACAGCTATATGGGTCACTCTTAATGACGTGATAATTAGCTTCTATGTGACAGTTCAGAATTTTACTGCATGTCAATGTGACTAGAAATTCCATCGTTCACCAGGTTTAATCGACGCGTTGTCGAACCAGGCAACTACCCTTAGCGTCGATCTAGAGCTTCCCATATCACAACACGAAAGATTGAGACCGATCGTTGAACAGTTAGTGTCGTTATCCAAAATGTAATTTTTTAAATGTGAATAAAAAAAGATGATTGTAGATCGTTTTGATTATAGATACATTGCAGTGAATGTGTTATTATTGACAGGCGGACAAATGGCTAGTACAGCGTGCGGCAGTTTTGGTGAATTAATATGTTTAGGTTGCTTTTAATTTAGTGGAGAATCTACACATTTCCAGATTTGTGGCTGTCTTTTTAAAAAAAATAATTTCACTGCAGTCTGACTTCCTTGTGAAATATGTGGCATGAATGGTCCCTAAAAACGAAATTTTCCCATATTAATTGTGCTCAATGTGAATTTTGGTCAGTCGCGTCTTGTTTCACAACAATTCACGTATCGAGCAGCATATTTACGAAGCATGTATACCCAACAACCAAAATGCATACCTCAAAATATTCCGTTTTGTTTGTCTAGTTTTCCTTGGATAATTTACTCAACGTCTGAATACAGACAGAGAGCAGGGCTTATCTATGGGCGGTGGACAACAAAGACAGTAGGGAGATTTCATCTGTTTTTCCATTCTTGAACATTGGGATTTCGGTTAATGTTTAGAATAAACAATATGTGGGCAAACATAACGTTATCTGTGAAGGGGAGGAACGGTTTACAAGCGGCTAATTACTATTTGTGTTTCTATAAGTCCACTAGTAAATCATTGACACTAGCAATGTGAAAAAACAATTTTGACTAAGATGATGAAACAGACAACGAAGCCTGTGAGCAGAATACAAGTAGCGTATTAAAATGCATGACAAACGCGTCAGTTGTGTTATAGCGTTATTTTTTCTCGCTTTCGTATAATTGTATAATATGTGCTTATCAAAAATGATATGCTCTATTAGACACCAAAACAGGGTTTATTTTCAGTGTTTCAATTCAATTCTGTTTTTTCATTGTGTATTAAGGGTCAAATATTTCAAATCATAGGGGTAACTGGAAGAGTCTCTTTAAAAAAAAACGTGTTTTTTTTTTCTTCCTGCCTGTCTAAGCTTGCATTTTTTTTAAGCGCGGTGGTCGTTGCGCAGCGCGTGTTCGAATTTCATGTAAACAAACAATGTATTTTACACGCGTTGTGTACGTCGCTATGAGTCCCATATCGATCAGGACGCGGCGCGACGACTGCCGCCCTTTAAACAATTTTGTCAGCCACCTCTTGATTTTAAATGGTCGACACCTTATAGCCGCCCGAATATATACCCCCAGTATAATGATATTTAGGATAGAGTATCATCTTCTAGACATCACCCGAACAAGTATGACAACAAACATCTCCTACGACTCCGAGTAGCAGTCGATACCTGTCTTACGTAATGTATCGGCAGTTTATTATAGGATTAGTTTCGCCGAGTACAATATGACGCCAAAAAGTAAAGGATTGTGACGTAGGGTGGCTACTGTTAAGAAGAACTGTCAACATGGCGGTGTTACTATACAGCGGTGTCAGATCTTTTCACAAGTCTAGTATTCTTCATCCCACAAACCAACAATCGTCACAAGATTTGAATCGTAAGCTGTTTAGTATTAGGATTACAGAACGAATTAATTAAAACTCTACCCGATAAACACGTGTGTTGTGGTTTACAATGAACTAATTTTTGTTTTTTGTTTTTTATAATACAAAAACACATCCACAAAATACGAGTTCGAACGGACTAGAGCGCCACATTGAGCAATGGTTGTTTTAAACACTTAAAATTAGCGCTGATAAACTCGCGGGGTCGCCACTTCCATTTCACAAACATAATTGTAGTTTATTTTGCCGTTAGGGTTTGTTTTCATATCTAAGTGTGAACAGTTTTAACAGATAAAGTATCAGAAATTAAGTCAATTTCCCACCTATATTCCCTCCCCCAGATTAGATACCAAATGTAACTGCAATAAATGTTTATTACACGGCAATGCATTGTATTGTTGTCCTGTCATATTACATGATAATACATTAGAAAGCCAGTAGGACGAAATCTGGAAAGAACTGATCGTTTAAAGTGGAGAGTATGGTAAACATTAGGTAGGCTCAGTCCCCTGATACTTACCTTATAATCAGGGGCGAAATGCTACACATTCGATGAAATACAAGGTATTTTTTATTTCAAACACGGGGGTTAAATGCTACATAATCCAAATTTTACCATACCCGGGGCTTACAGGAAGATACACTGGGTATGTTTTATTTCAAACACGGGGGTTAAATGCTACATAATCCAAATTTTACCATACCCGGGGCTTACAGGAAGATACACTGGATATGTTTTATTTCAAACACGGGGGTTAAATGCTACATAATCCAAATTTTACCATACCCGGGGCTTACAGGAAGATACACTGGGTATTTTTTATTTCAAACACGGGGGTTAAATGCTACATAATCCAAATTTTACCATACCCGGGACTTACAGGAAGATACACTGGGTATGTTTTATTTCAAACACGGGGGTTAAATGCTACATAATCCAAATTTTACCATACCCGGGACTTACAGGAAGATACACTGGGTATGTTTTATTTCAAACACGGGGGTTAAATGCTACATAATCCAAATTTTACCATACCCGGGGCTTACAGGAAGATACATTGGGTATTTTTTATTTCAAACACGGGGGTTAAATGCTACATAATCCAAATTTTACCATACCTGGGGCTTACAGGAAGATACACTGGGTATTTTTTATTTCAAACACGGGGGTTAAATACTACATAATCCAAATTTTACCATACCCGGGACTTACAGGAAGATACACTGGGTATTTTTTATTTCAAACACGGGGGTTAAATGCTACATAATCCAAATTTTACCATACCCGGGACTTACAGGAAGATACACTGGGTATTTTTTATTTCAAACACGGGGGTTAAATGCTACATAATCCAAATTTTACCATACCCGGGGCTTACAGGAAGATAAACTGGGTATTTTTTATTTCAAACACGGGGGTTAAATGCTACATAATCCAAATTTTACCATACCCAGGACTTACAGGAAGATACACTGGGTATTTTTTATTTCAAACACGGGGGTTAAATGCTACATAATCCAAATTTTACCATACCCGGGGCTTACAGAAAGATACACTGGGTATTTTTTATTTCAAACACGGGGGTTAAATGCTACATAATCCAAATTTTACCATACCCGGGGCTTACAGAAAGATACACTGGGTATTTTTTATTTCAAACACGGGGGTTAAATGCTACATAATCAAAATTTTACCATACCCGGGGCTTACAGGAAGATACACTGGGTATTTTTTATTTCAAACACGGGGGTTAAATACTACATAATCCAAATTTTACCATACCCGGGACTTACAGGAAGATACACTGGGTATTTTTTATTTCAAACACGGGGGTTAAATGCTACATAATCCAAATTTTACCATACCCGGGACTTACAGGAAGATACACTGGGTATGTTTTATTTCAAACACGGGGGTTAAATGCTACATAATCCAAATTTTACCATACCTGGGGCTTACAGGAAGATACACTGGGTATTTTTTATTTCAAACACGGGGGTTAAATGCTACATAATCCAAATTTTACCATACCCGGGGCTTACAGGAAGATAAACTGGGTATTTTTTATTTCAAACACGGGGGTTAAATGCTACATAATCCAAATTTTACCATACCCAGGACTTACAGGAAGATACACTGGGTATTTTTTATTTCAAACACGGGGGTTAAATGCTACATAATCCAAATTTTACCATACCTGGGGCTTACAGGAAGATACACTGGGTATTTTTTATTTCAAACACGGGGGTTAAATGCTACATAATCCAAATTTTACCATACCCGGGGCTTACAGGAAGATAAACTGGGTATTTTTTATTTCAAACACGGGGGTTAAATGCTACATAATCCAAATTTTACCATACCTGGGGCTTACAGGAAGATACACTGGGTATTTTTTATTTCAAACACGGGGGTTAAATGCTACATAATCAAAATTTTACCATACCCGGGGCTTACAGGAAGATACACTGGGTATTTTTTATTTCAAACACGGGGGTTAAATACTACATAATCCAAATTTTACCATACCCGGGACTTACAGGAAGATACACTGGGTATTTTTTATTTCAAACACGGGGGTTAAATGCTACATAATCCAAATTTTACCATACCCGGGACTTACAGGAAGATACACTGGGTATGTTTTATTTCAAACACGGGGGTTAAATGCTACATAATCCAAATTTTACCATACCTGGGGCTTACAGGAAGATACACTGGGTATTTTTTATTTCAAACACGGGGGTTAAATGCTACATAATCCAAATTTTACCATACCCGGGGCTTACAGGAAGATAAACTGGGTATTTTTTATTTCAAACACGGGGGTTAAATGCTACATAATCCAAATTTTACCATACCCAGGACTTACAGGAAGATACACTGGGTATTTTTTATTTCAAACACGGGGGTTAAATGCTACATAATCCAAATTTTACCATACCTGGGGCTTACAGGAAGATACACTGGGTATTTTTTATTTCAAACACGGGGGTTAAATGCTACATAATCCAAATTTTACCATACCCGGGGCTTACAGGAAGATAAACTGGGTATTTTTTATTTCAAACACGGGGGTTAAATGCTACATAATCCAAATTTTACCATACCCAGGACTTACAGGAAGATACACTGGGTATTTTTTATTTCAAACACGGGGGTTAAATGCTACATAATCCAAATTTTACCATACCCGGGGCTTACAGAAAGATACACTGGGTATTTTTTATTTCAAACACGGGGGTTAAATGCTACATAATCCAAATTTTACCATACCCGGGGCTTACAGAAAGATACACTGGGTATTTTTTATTTCAAACACGGGGGTTAAATGCTACATAATCCAAATTTTACCATACCCAGGACTTACAGGAAGATACACTGGGTATTTTTTATTTCAAACACGGGGGTTAAATGCTACATAATCAAAATTTTACCATACCCGGGACTTACAGGAAGATACACTGGGTATGTTTTATTTCAAACACGGGGGTTAAATGCTACATAATCCAAATTTTACCATACCCGGGACTTACAGGAAGATACACTGGGTATTTTTTATTTCAAACACGGGGGTTAAATGCTACATAATCCAAATTTTACCATACCTGGGGCTTACAGGAAGATACACTGGGTATTTTTTATTTCAAACACGGGGGTTAAATGCTACATAATCCAAATTTTACCATACCCGGGGCTTACAGGAAGATACATTGGGTATTTTTTATTTCAAACACGGGGGTTAAATGCTACATAATCCAAATTTTACCATACCCGGGGCTTACAGGAAGATACACTGGGTATTTTTTATTTCAAACACGGGGGTTAAATGCTACATAATCCAAATTTTACCATACCCGGGGCTTACAGGAAGATACACTGGGTATTTTTTATTTCAAACACGGGGGTTAAATGCTACATAATCCAAATTTTACCATACCCGGGACTTACAGGAAGATACACTAGGTATTTTTTATTTCAAACACGGGGGTTAAATGCTACATAATCCAAATTTTACCATACCCGGGACTTACAGGAAGATACACTGGGTATTTTTTATTTCAAACACGGGGGTTAAATGCTACATAATCCAAATTTTACCATACCTGGGGCTTACAGGAAGATACACTGGGTATTTTTTATTTCAAACACGGGGGTTAAATGCTACATAATCCAAATTTTACCATACCCGGGGCTTACAGGAAGATACACTGGGTATTTTTTATTTCAAACACGAGAGTTATATAAATGCTTACAGAAAAATACACTGCATCTTGATTGAATACGAGATTTACATAATTTGAGGAATACAAGAATAACAACGAATTGGAAATTTGTGTGTGGAATTCAGTGAAATCCCAACCGCTTTTTTGAAATGGCGGGCCGGAACATTTAGAGTCACGGTGAATACTCGGTCTGATCATTTTTCATATATTACCAGTATCCGTGTATATGAATTGGATTTATTTCGGAACTTTTGAACTCACCTGATCTTATGATATTATCTTTTTAAAATTAGCTACAATAGTTTTATGCATCAAATATTCTTGATTTTAAACTAGCACTCTAGTGATATAGCTAATAGATCCAAACGTGGAAAACACGAAATTCTGAGTAATTATTATAATACTCCGCCCTACTATTTGATAATACTCACAGTCTTAGAATAGTTAATCAATAGTTTAGAACGGTTTGAATATATTTATTTATTTGTTTATTCAAAGTATACACTGTCCTTATGTGTCTAAGAACTAAAACGCAAACTGTTGCAACATTCTGCCGTTAATTTTGACCCAAATGAACGTAACAACCTCAGTTATGGAAGTTTTTTTTTAGAATGTACGGCGGACACGTGTACCGCTGTTAGGAATTCATCCATCAACACGAAAACAGACAGGTAGTCGATACAATGCATAGTTATTTCACTTGTAATTGACTTCGATTCCATGCCATGTCATGGTAACTATTTGCACTGATACGCGGCCAAGTTTAACGTTGAATATGTGGGAGATATGGAGTAGCGGTCATATTAAGGTCAGGTACAAAAGGTGTGCCAAGTGAGACGGCGACGACGATCAATATCTACTGTATACCCCCTCATATAGTGGGTTGAATACGGTAAACAAACGTCGCCCCTGGGTCAGAATTCTTAAAACGCAGGAAAAACGGACTATGTGTTATTAAATAATATCATTGTTCTGTCCACACACACATTTGTTCGATGAAATAACGAAAATGAGCAATGCGCATGCGTGTCGAATTACTGGTACGTACAAGTACCACCCGCGGCAGAAATTTTGACCAACTGAAATCAAGAAACTCATCAGTGGCACTGGCTGGATCGTGTTATTTGATATTACGCAATGGTACACGCGAACATGAAACCATTCATGGGTTTATTCCGCTTCATTAAATCCACGCGAACATATCAAATGCACATTTGTAATTTCACTGGTAATTATTGTACGTGAAATTAAAACCTATTTAATGTGCTCAAAGTAGGATTGTGGGTCCAACTTTATTCGTCCAATCAGCGCGTATTATTATTCTATGCTCCCCAAATACGGCAAAAACAAAGCCGAATACAATAAAGCATCACACAGTCTTCTCTGGACACGTAACGGCATTTGAAATAACATAATTACGTGATTCGGTGGAGGTACGTATGCAAAGTAGTCTGGAGAGAGAAGGCCTGAAGTATGGGATCAATACACACGCTATCATATCAACGACAACACTCACTGAGTCGAATATTTGTTTAATTGAACTCTATCGATTTTCACTTAAATATTCGAATATCTCGACAAAAGTATTTCTGCCTTAGGTGAGGATTATAGCGTTCTGTTCATATAAATATTGGAGTGGATGTAACTTAGTTTGATGATGTTTTCCCTTGGGGCAGGATTGGCGTGCTCTATAGCAACGCGCCGTCGAAGTGTGTCAACATCAACTGACCTCTATCGCGTTCTTCAATTGTATGGAGGGTTGTTTTGAGTACGTACCGTAAATTATACATCGATCCTCTATTAATAGCGTTATTTCTACCCGGACCTTCGTGACGTCATAGCATATCGCATGGTTTCATGATGAGGCCTCCTCAACAGCAATTTCTTCCATTTACATCAGCGGGAATGGTGGATTAATTTGAAACCGACACTGACTCACAGAGAAGGTGCACATCGCGCGGGTTTTAGTCATCCAGGGTCGCGTGAACATCTCTTGCTAAGCTCGAAATCAATATGTGTTGCCACTTTCTCCCTCTTGTAATTTTGATGATGATGTGTGATTTCTAAAAACTTTCGTTTTCTGATATTTGTCATTCAATGAATCCAGTAGCTCACTAATTAAAAATAAATCTGAGCATATACTAGTATTCCCTCCCACCATCAACTGGCCCGGGAATGTGTATATCTTGAGTGTCATACAAACTGGGTTGAGAAATGAAATTATTCATTCAAATATAAGCGGTTGTTAAATTTCCGGCCAATTATTACGTGGACAAATAATAGACATTTACATATAGACGTACAACAATGATTTCCATCGCGTGCAGAACATTTTTTACATCCTTTCATCGTCAGATACTTGTACACGAAGTGCACTCAAAAGGAAACGGAAATACAAACTCCTGTGCGTGTACACTACATATTATTATTCAAATATCGTACTCTGTATGAACAACCCGATGTACCAAACTATAAAATGATGCACTAGAATATTTAGTTTCCCGCTTATGCCCTGTGTGATTCGCGTTTTATGTTGAGGGTTTGTGGTCTCTCTATAGTAACTGTGTGTAAACTGACTTCTTACTATATAGTCAAACTTGTATCCACAAACTCACAATGCCTCACCAACTGCACAGAAATGTTTCAAGCTTTTATAAATCCTTAGCAACACCGCTTTTGCAAACACTACACGCAGAATGTCTATACCATAACAACGTTGCCGCGATATAATATAAATGGGCCGTGTGCGAGCTCCCGCTTGCGGTGGTTCCCCGGAAGCGGGCTCAATTTCAATTCCCTGTTCGTATCTGAACTGTGAATGGAATTACGACGCTTACTACTGTTTTAATTATCTCAGTAGATCCTTCTGGTATTTGATTCATGATAACGTGAATATATCATTTTACAGCGACTTAAAGGGCGGTAGTCGTCGCGCCACGCATGTGCGAGATATATGGGTCTCATATAAACAAAAATGGCGACTTTGACTTTTGCACAGACCAACGATTACGAACTGAGACGTTTCCAAGCTTTAATTTGGTATTTGTTAGGTGTTTGAAAGGTATCGAAGGAGTCACCGGCGGTACTTAGTGCAAGTCAATGTTTATCAACACAAATGTCGCACATGCGCAGCGCGACAACTGCCGCCCTTTAAATCAAACTACAAATAAATTAAATTACTAGTACATTAAAAGTATTCTAGTTTATCTAGTATTACCACAACTCACGGTTACCTGCCAATATGTGAGGTACCATCCCCTGACCACTATTACGTCATCAAATGTTGAGACTGTGGATGGGTAATGGGAAATTAACTGTATAATATGAATTTAAGCAAGCTTCTTAAATTAAGTTAGATTTGCAAACAATATACTGTGTTTGTTCTTGAAGGTCAACTGCAAAATGCGCGCGCACTTTAAATTACCAGTAATTCGCGTTATATTACTGTACATGAAATAACGTACTGTTCAGCACGCATAACATTGAATTAATAATACGTACCAATAATTCAGTACGCGTGCACTTTAAATTACCAGTAATTCGCGTTTATTACTGTAGATGAAATAACGTACTGTTCAGCACGTATGATATTGAATTAATAGTACGTACCAATAATTCAGTACGCGTGCACTTTAAATTACCAGTAATTCGCGTTTATTACTGTAGATGAAATAACGTACTGTTCAGCACGTATGATATTGAATTAATAGTACGTACCAATAATTCAGTACGCGTGCACTTTAAATTACCAGTAATTCGCGTTATATTACTGTAGATGAAATAACGTACTGTTCAGCACGTATGATATTGAATTAATAGTACGTACCAATAATTCAGTACGCGTGCACTTTAAATTACCAGTAATTCGCGTTATATTACTGTAGATGAAATAACGTACTGTTCAGCACGTATGATATTGAATTAATAGTACGTACCAATAATTCAGTACGCGTGCACTTTAAATTACCAGTAATTCGCGTTATATTACTGTAGATGAAATAACGTACTGTTCAGCACGTATGATATTGAATTAATAATACGTACCAATAATTCAGTACGCGTGCACTTTAAATTACCAGTAATTCGCGTTATATTACTGTAGATGAAATAACGTACTGTTCAGCACACCTGATATTGAATTAATAGTACGTACCAATAATTCAGTACGCGTGCACTTTAAATTACCAGTAATTCGCGTTATATTACTGTAGATGAAATAACGTACTGTTCAGCACGTATGATATTGAATTAATAGTACGTACCAATAATTCAGTACGCGTGCACTTTAAATTACCAGTAATTCGCGTTATATTACTGTAGATGAAATAACGTACTGTTCAGCACGTATGATATTGAATTAATAGTACGTACCAATAATTCAGTACGCGTGCACTTTAAATTACCAGTAATTCGCGTTATATTACTGTAGATGAAATAACGTACTGTTCAGCACGTATGATATTGAATTAATAGTACGTACCAATAATTCAGTACGCGTGCACTTTAAATTACCAGTAATTCGCGTTATATTACTGTAGATGAAATAACGTACTGTTCAGCACGTATGATATTGAATTAATAGTACGTACCAATAATTCAGTACGCGTGCACTTTAAATTACCAGTAATTCGCGTTATATTACTGTAGATGAAATAACGTACTGTTCAGCACGTATGATATTGAATTATTATTACGTACCAATAATTCAGTACGCGCGGATAGTACGTAATAATTCGTCTTGTTTACTGTGGGTGAAATAACAAATTGCGCAATAAGCGTCTACTTGTTATTATTAATAGTACTGGTCATACACTCAATTTGTTTTGTGTTCATCCTAATGAACGTTTATAATGTACGATACATTTTAATATATTGTGTCTATCGGAATGAATCGAACATCATTCTGAAAAACACGATTATGTTGTAATATTTATGTAATATTCAAATCGTGTTACGTAATATGAATAGGGAGCTGTACCCTGAAAAATAGTTAAACACTGTAATAATTTTTTCAATGAAGCTCTTCCAATAATTACCACTCAATACGAGGGTATCGGAAATGAGAGAATTACTTTGAAGACTCGACCGGCTGCAAGGCATGGGTCCATAAAGAAGTACGATATTCGGTAATTTCATATAATTATTACTTTGACTCGAAAGAGGTTGTGTTGATCATCACTCGCATATGTGTCTAATGCGAATTGACAACAGTGTTGTTTGCCTTATTCATGTTTTGTGTTGGAGGTCATGATATGTGCTCCAAAGAAATGATTTTAACTACGCAATGTATTGATAAAACTAGAAAGATAAAACATTATCGACGACAAATCTTTTTTTTATTTAGACTTTCAACAGAATAGCCATTGAATGAAATGAACTTGACATTGGACCAAACGGCTTGCCTAGCGAGATCATGTCTTCACCACAAACTCAATGGACTAAACTTATAAAAAATATACAAAATATTTTTAGTAAGTCGGAAGCTCGTTCGAAGTTTAAAGGTTTTGGGTCACAGTTATCAGGCTTTTACTTTTGTCGAGTTGATAAATACGAATATAGAATGAAAGGTCATGGGTGCAATAAACCGTAGATGACTTAAATCGGAAAGAGTTGTTGTAGAGACAGGTGTCGTCTCGCTCATCTACCGTGAAATCAACACATAGAACGCGGAAAGAAATCAAAGGCAGCATGCCTGTCAAGACGAGCGTGGAATCCCATTTTAGTTCCTGTTTATAAAATATTACGGTCAAACAAAGTGAGAAAAACGGCTTTCATGTATATTCTTCATCCAATCTGATTAAAATCTGATGTAGTGTACGGGCTTTAATTATTTTGGCTATAAACTTATTTTTATTTTATTTTTTATTATATTTGTTATTAATGCCCTTTTATTTTATTATTTTACTTTGATTTTGATTTTGTGATTTTTTTTTAATTCCGCCCTACCTACATCTGAGCCGATGCCTATGTAACGAGATTTCAACGAGACCCACTATCGACGATTTTAGTCAACGAATCACAGACCTCCTTCTATAGTGCACATGATGACGTCAGGTAGCAAACAGACTCAAATAAAATGGCGGATTATACAGACGTTAGCGACCGAGAATGACACCCGGGGAATGACACGGCTTTTTCGGTAAGTTTATCATTGTAAAATGCAACGAAAGTCATTTTTATGTTAATATTGTGGCTCGAATGGTTCGATCCTTATTTTGCATAGTTATTCTGGGAGTGACGATTTTGTTTCCACCGGTTCGACCGAACACCGGTGTCTTTTTTCAGTCGCCTGCCCTGGAGACAGGTGATGTTTTGTTGACGATCGGGCCAAAATCGTCTCCGGTATTGAAGCCGTAGCTGTAAATATTCATCAAATTGTATCAATGTTTTGTACATTATACAATAACTCTTTATTAAAGTAATTGAGCTGATTTGGACTGGAATAAAATATTTTTTTTATTTGGAACACATCGCATTTGATCAGGAAATATTATTTTGCTCCAATTTTCTGCGTCGATGCCGTGGGCCGGTGACCGCTATACAATTTAAAATCAGTTTGCATTGTTTACTATAGCTGTTTACAGTGTTCTAATCATTACGATTTACTTATTTTTTTGCTTCCATTCTAGATAATTATGCTCAGTGATGTAAAATTGAAGCGATGACTGAATGAACGAACCTTGGCTGGCGAAGATGTATCTGGAAGTGTACACATTTGTTGGAAGTGAAAAACATATTCAATGTAATGACAAAAATTGTAAAATGCTGTGGAATTTCTTTTGCAAATAAAAATATACTAGCAATTTTCTATTAATGGTTTATTCAAGTGGGCAAAATATAATGTATAGATAGATTGCCCGTATACACTGAAAAGTAAGCAACCGACAGCCTGTATAAAAGGGGGTCTGTGATTGGCTGTTACTTACGCGAGATTTGAACGGGACTTACATAGGCGTCGGATCAGATGTAGGTAGGGCGGAATTTTAAAAAAATCAAAGTAAAATAATAAATAAAAAGGGCATTAATAACAAAAGTAATGAAAAATAAAATTAAAATAAGTTTATAGCTAAAATAATTAAAGCCCGCACACTACATCAGATTTTAATCAGATTGATTCTTCATCTTGACGAAATTGGAAATAGGCGATGTCACCTTGACAACAGTTTTCTTTTGTGTAGCGCAAACGATGTTCTCTACACGCGCTGCATACGTCGCACCGAGCACGACGTGGTAAACAACCATGACTGTGGCGCAGTAACAGAATAATTAGATAAAAAGTTCAGATTTCACTGCTACTGCGCTTCTCATCGAAGTCAATAAAAACGAGTGACGTTTACGGCTTTGTCGACTGTAAATTGTCAGCATTTAGTTAGATGCAATAAAAAGCACGAGTAGTAGATGAAATGGGTTACTTGAGTATTTTAGTTTAGATGGAATATGTTCACTAAAAACAGGCATGGGGTTGACATGTAAAATACATTTTCGCCGATTTGTCATAAAAAATATATAAACCATAAAAAATAACGATCTTCACTGAATTACAATTTTTGCTGATTTGTATTTAATAAATTCCACGGCATAAGGTATGGCGCTGGTATATGGTAAATATATACTATATATATGAACAATGAATTAACCTATTAACCTCATAATTATTCAGTGCAATTTACCTTTCCAATAAATCTAAATAAAACAAGTTATACCACGTGACCACCCTCAGTCGGGTGCAGCCGGGGGTATTAGTTCAACGTTACTGCGCATGCTCGATTCGTTGAACAGCGGTACAAAAACACTTCCTAACTTCTTCATGGGAACACCAGAATTATAATCACGTGGGAATTCGTGCTGTTCGAAAATCATTGACAAAAACAGAAAAAATAGGGGGGGGTTATATCCCAGCACCAGTACCAACTTGTACAATAGCGCCGAGTCACGTGCATGGGCGGGACTAATCAATCAATTTGACGCCAGTGGAGAAGTTTACAGCCAATCAGAAATCAGAGTTGATTGCCTAGCAAACAATAGCTGGGTGTCATGTGACAAACTGAAGCTATTTCAACAAACAAACATGTTTCTTTTCGTATAAATTTACAAGACGATCAGTTCATAAAAACGTCGCTGTCGACCGGTAGTCATCAGCACTTCTGTTCGCCTTGCCACGGAACATCGCACAGACAAATATCCGCATCGAGACACTGCCAAGCGTTGCCACCTACACACTAAACTTTTTACGACTTGCGTATCGGTCTTTTGGCGATTATATAGTTAGTGTTCTTATCAACGCTTTGATTATCCCTCGATAATCGCACGGACACACGGCCACTCCGAGGGAAGCTTGTTCGCCTACTGCGTAAGTTATTGCACTGGCGTTTTATTCTTTCCGTGTTTTTGCCTTATCAATTAGAACTTATCGCAAGTTTTTTTATCTTGAAGCATTTTTTTACTAGCAGTTGGATTTACTCGACATCGTATCTTTCGTTTTTATGAAGGAAATCCCTCACTCGTTGATTAACTGGTCAGTTTTTTTGCGCTGGGTCATATGTTGGTCTGTTGGTGATGTGGCAAGGGCTACTTGTTTAACACCAGTTTACACAGGTTAAAGTCCGGGGTGTCTAACATACATTGTCCATGAGTAAACTATAAACTTTATATATTACTGTACCACAGAGTACGGGCATTTTACTTGACATCTTTGTAATATTTAGTCTACAACTACAAGATCGAAAACAACATTCAAGTCTGTGGGTGATATTAGCGGTAGAGAATGTCGCCGTTTGAGAATTTCCAACATCGTATTTTCACACCCACGGCAATAATCGGATCCTGGGTTCATTCACTTCAGCTGAAGCTAAAAAAATACATCGTGGAGCGATTTTTAAGCTTCAATACTGTTCTCATCAATTTAACAAACATCTCATTACATTTCAATGTTACTGCGTCCGCTATCAGAAAATTATAGACGTTCTTTCCTGCCTGACATTTTCTAGTTGTAATTCGTCAATGAAGGCATGTTCCAACTGATAACCCTATCCCAAACTATTCGGCTACTTAGGTCACAGCGTTGTAATGTTTCTCTAAATAACGAAGCGATGTGTGCCATGACGCGTTTAAAAGTTGTTATTCATTGTTGACGTGTTCCATATGTTTTGCTCAGTTATAAGTTTGCGCGTGGACTTCAACTTTTATCAAAGAACCAGGAAGCCACGCACACCGCACGTCGATTTCAGGCGAGTCCACTTTTATCAAACCTGTTCGCGTAACGTACTTATCATCTCCAGGTCAGATATCACTGAACGTCAGAGCTTCCACTATTACAATTTCGACATCCCTCTTAGGTACATGTTAAATAATTTGTATATTTTTAATTTAAAGGTTTGGGAATAGTTCTTACTCGAGCCGTTGAGTCTGTAGGACTGTAATTCACTTGATAATAGTGTGTCGGAACGAGGCGGTGTATTCCCAACATGTGTACGTTTGTCCAAGCATGACTTGTTGTAATTCTGTACGGTTTAATTCTCTTATATATCGATCAGTCAGCCAATTTTAATTTACTCTTGACACTGACAACTTTGTACGTGTTTTATTACAGAAACTAAAGTTACTGTCCGAGTCAGAAGTTTGAAGACGAACTTTTTGCAGTTTTGCTGTATATATGGATTCCTATGGAACTAAGTGACTCCCGCTGGGTTGGATCTGAATCACTCAAATCCTCACCGAATCCTCACCACCATCACCACCAAGTGGCAAATCAAGTCGAGACTGAATCAAGACAATCACCCGAGAACAATAATCAAGGAGTTCGACTCGGCAGCGGCCACAACGTAGAAGAACGTCTACACTCCACCGATCAAGAGAGTTCACCGCTGAGCGGAGAACAAGCGGGAGGCCGACAGGCGACTACCCGTGTTATGCAACACAGTAACCTCGGCCTATCATTAGCAGAGCCCAGTCAACTCCCTTCATCCGAAGACGTCGAAGTGTTCTTCAACCACCTCGAGCAACCCTCGGCATCACAGTCTTCACATAGTCACAACCATTCTACATCAATGTACCAAACCATGTCAATGCACGCTGCACCACCGACTTACGAGACGCCAACAACATTTATCCACACCGGAACGAGTCCGGTTTATGTGCCAACGACACGGGCGATGCCGTTACCCATGCACGCTGCCCCGTACCTCCAGGCCAACTCAGCGACGCCTCAATCACAGGCAAACAGTCATGCAGTCTGGTGTCCAAGTCAACCCGAGAGCGGATACACAACCCAAACCACGCATCCATCTCCAAGGTTCACCTTCCCACCTAGCCCACCTATCACGTCTACCGGTACTTTAGCAAGGCACAACGGCTTAAACCCATATGCTACGCCGTATGACATCCCGTGGACATCATTCCCAGATGGTACGGTACTTCACCCGAATGTTGGGAACAGACCAGGATCCGTGGTCCGGCGTACAAACTCAGGTAAATATATAAATTTATATTTTATTCTTAGAGTAAACGTGTAATAATGTAACAATTACATTGACGTATTTCGCTTATACTTGTTGAAAAAAAAAAGAAAAATAGCGAACAAAAAAAAAATCGGAAATCAAAATTACAAAGTTTAGAAGACCGCGAAAACAATTAACACGTCTTTACAACATCACTGTAAATGTTTTTGGACCACTCTAAAAGCAACGAGTGGATTGTTTTGGTTGGGTATTAAAAGCCACAGGATGTCTGCAATCTTGGGAAGTCATACACAAAACACAACAGGAAAGATTAAGAAAACAATAGTCAAGAAAAACAAAAAACTGTTGTGTTAGGTGAACGAGGTTACTTTCAATATTTTTCCGAAATTATAAACGACTATGTGAACAGAAATTAAATATTGTGTATATATTCCACCAGATTCAGCCAACGCTGCCCGAAGTATATTTGTTGATAGCAGTAACCAGTTAGCGTATGCAGGTAAATAGTTCATTAATTTATTTTATTAAAATGTGTCTTCAAGTTTTTTATAACTTATATCTTAATACCGTTGTAAATCGTAATCTTAAAGCTAATAGACGTTGAAGGTACAAACATGTAAGCGGTCGGTCATGTTCTCATTGCTGGAGTCCGTTTATGTACAGATAAACGACCCCCTCCCGTCAAGGACCTTTCATCAAAAATTAATGTAAGCTTGTTTTTGGACACTTTTTCGGATTTCCTCATCTGGTCGATCAACACCGACGTCTTGATCGTAGACCACATGAGCCCATCGTCTTTCTTGTGAGATTTTAATTTTCTTTGTGCACAAGTTTTGATTTACTTTTTAAACTATACCCAACCCTCTTTTTTCTCGGTAGTTCTATGCAACACGTCACTATTACACGGTTGCGCGAAATGAAAAGGTATACAACTAGTTCAATATCTCATTATTGACAGGAAAAAATATCAAAAATACGTAATAAGTTAGGATAACATCGCAAAGGCTCGAAGTGCAATTTTGTTTCGATGATTAGTTCATTATATTCTCGCGATTACTAGTATCTGGTAATGCTCTTCGAAACATGCGGCGGGGGGGGGGGGTCACATTAGATACAAGATATATCATGTATTGTATAGGCGTATTAGACAGGGCGCTGAGTGAGAGTACACACAAGGCAGTGCTATTAATTGCCTAATTGTCACATTTGATTATAATTACGACTTATGCGCCAACGTGGCCTGTGAAACTGACAAAGGTCTAGACAGCCGTGTTGAAAGATGGTTCCACGCTCGCCATATATGTTATTTTGACTTGATTTGTAAATAATTATATATTGTTGTAAAGTGTGACGGCAAATAGTCTAAACATGCACACACGGCTCGTGCACCTGTTAAAGTTGTATTCCCACTTTGCGTTATTTAAAAAACACTCCCAGCGATTATTCTGATCACCATAAAAATGTAAAAATCGGGAAGCTGTGGAGCTACTGTAAAACCATTCATATTCCCTGGTGTTTAACTAGTTTGATGTTTTGACCATTTTCACTGGGTTTACGTACTTGGCAGAGAAACAATAAGATTTATTCTTATTTGACAGTATTTACAGCAATTCTGCGTAATGTGGGCATACTTTCCATCGTTCTAATCACTTATAGTCACTCCTCGAATATAAAAAGCACTTCCAAATTTGGTTTCAGGATTCTGCTTGATTTGATGAGATTTCTTATGAACTGTATACAACCCAAAGCCCTTAAGATAAGTTTTCTACAGAATATGCAAAGATGGTATCCAACTCTTGATAAAAACGTGAAAGTGGCTGAAGTGAACTGAACAAAATAGCTTCGCTTCTAATAATAACGTTGCATGTAATCATTTTGGACGTTGGTGGCGCCGGAACTCATAAAAGTTCCCCGTCCCAAAACTGGGAACACATTTGCGCACAATTAAACGTCCATAAAACACACTAATGTGGCGTTTCGGAATTCCTAATGATCTTTAAGTTCCAATACAAGGCTGAAGCACTCATAAAAACAATAAATAAAATTAGAAAGCAACAACATTTGATTCAAATGTCTTCCAGACAAGGCCCACCAACAAAGGGAATAGGGCTAATTGTTGTCACGCGCCTGACACTTGGATGGGGAATGACCCCCCCCCCCCCACTGCAAATTAGGTCACAGTACTGACGGTGCCGGTGAGAGGGCCTAGACATGCTGGTTCACAGCAACACTTATCATCATGATATCATCGATATTAGTGTTATGTTTGCAGAAGAGAGACTCAAGTTTTTAGAAACCGCTGCTGTGTATATGTTTAGAACTTTGGGATGGATATGGATTTGATCGAGCCCACTTAATTCACTTTGTTTCTCTTTAAAGTACTAGTACATCCAATCAACCAGTTACCACGGTTACTAGTACATGTAACCGTGAATCAACTGATTATAAAACAGATATTCTATCAAAACTGCGAGTAGCTGATGAGAATGATCACGAATCATAAATGTAGTAATTTTAAAAAAACTACCGTATATTTTAGTAGAATAATTTTTATATAACGGTATATATACACTAACTACAAAGTATTTAAACCAGAAAACATATTTACGAGTACGAATTTCTATTTTTAATAGTTTTTTTTCAGTCAATTGATTCAAAGACGTGTTTTGAGTAGCTGCATCAGCACAGCGGGAGAAAAGCATGTCTTTGACGAATAATAACAAATTGAATAACAATCACCGGGTGATGAAAAAAAAGTATAATACATTAAGTTAGAATATTGCGGTTATTTTAGATTATTCGACTAACGTGTTTGCCAAAACATTTCAACGCGGAAAATACATCGGGGAGAACCGACCACTTCGGCAAACATATGACTAATTTCCTTTTTCTGATAGGCGACCCCGGACAAATCGATATGACCTTTCTCCAATGTTTTCTTTTGTTGAAATTAATGAACAGGATGACGATATAAAGGATATTTTGCAGACAAAACTCACGGGAATGATTAAAACATGAAAGCTCTCCGAAGAACAGTGACGCCCAAAATGCACTAGCCAGTGTAGCGTCCAGTTCGTAATGAAATGAAACTTCCGGTATATTGCTCAAGCCCGGACGTAAAATACTGCCAGTTGCGAAAGATAGGCCGCTTATTCCAGCATTCAGTTAACGCTAAAAGCCAATTTCAAATACAAAACAATTTCTTACATGTAAAAAATTGTCATCTGAGAAGTCTTGATATGATTTGATCTTGCCTTTTTTTTGAGCGAGTTCCGAGTCGTTGTACTGAATGGGTCGCCTGTTGTGACTTCATAAACAAGAGGCTGATTTGACACTTTTGGAATATTTATGGCGTGGGGAAGAGTTTTAATTAAATGGTATTCGATAAGAACATAATGACCTGTGACGACCGCCCAGTTCATTTTAAATAACATCGAAACCTGGGAACCTGATTTGCGCGCTATGATCGACAGATCGGTTCCGATTTCACCACACTGGAGGCTGCGTCTACAATTTCGTCTTTTTTGGGCCTAATTCCCCAACGAATACTCACAAATCCTGTTACACCAGCCCCTTGCCCCGACTTCATAAATCAACGTACCAATATCTGCAAGACGTTATTTAATTATCTTGATCTTTGTGGGTGACATTTGAAAATAGTTTGGTCTCAAATTAGAAAGTCTGTCGTCTGCAAACAACACTGCATTCCCCACAGTGAGCACGGGGTGTTATTAATTTTTAGTACAATGTTAAATGTCGCTTATTCCCTTGTAAGTTATGTGAAAATAAAACATTTACTCTGTTTAAGTCAAAAACACTAGCTGCACCCGGTGAAAATCACTCACCTTTCGGGACTAAAACCTCTCTGCTGGCCTGCCCACGTGATCATAAAAGCGTACCGCTAAGTTGGATCTGCTAGAACACTCGAGTGGCGGCTATCCGCGGCTGGCACACGACTAATCCATCCCCAATTTTAGACACATGATAGATAGCGGACAAGTGTCCAAGTTGTCTCCTGTCAATTTATAACAAACAATCAGTTTGTAACACGATGAATTTATGGCAATCCAATTGTACGAGTTTCATTCAATATTTACCCTAAGGTACTACTAAGAAAGACACTACCTTATCTACGTTTATAAATAAACAGCTGATTCTGCAGTATTATTGTTTTTTCAAAGTGGTCGTCGTTTTCACTTTTCTACATGATGTTTACACATTTATAAACAAGTGGCGCGTGGGCAAGTACTACTTATATGTCATATGTTAAAAACATTTTGGATGGCTCAAACACTTTCAAGGGCCCAGAGTCTGGTTAATTTGTTTTCCAAAACCGATGCTCACTCACTTTTTTCATTTTCTAATTGTAATACTGTCATAACAAGTGTGCTGAAAATTCAATAATTCTATTTTTTTTTCTAAGATCTGATAACAAAAAACTACAACGCGCAAATGTTTGGTAGAGTGAATAAATTACAGTCGCCGAGCAGCGCGCGCGCAAAATAATATGTTTTACTCGGGTGATATACGTTGCATGGGCCCATATTGAATGCACGTGGTTCGACGACTGAGTCATTTAACTTTCGCATATATTTAGTCGCCTAGTTACAACATAGCTATACTAGATAAAGTTCAATGTTCAAGACGTGTAGGTACGTAACAAAGTAATCCAAGATATTAAAGTAAATTCGTGTGTAAACAAATAGGTGAATTTTGTAAACACTTGCAACTTCCGACAGAATCCTAATACAAGTAAATAAATGGGTGTTTTAATATTAAATTAATCTGAGCAACGGAAATATTATCGGGTTGAGTTGGGCGGGTGGCGGTCTGTAATTGTCCGACACTGAAGCCACTCGCATGAAAACCACGTCTATGGAGTTATCTTTTTAGCTTCACGAGTAGTCGACATAAGACTATGTAGCAAATTGCGTTGAATTTTCTGTTTAAAATAAATAATATCTCGCCGGCTGTTTTTATAATTATAAACTCGGCATAGATATTAAGCGGTTGATAGCGGGCTTATGTGTAGTTTTACACTGTGCTTTCTGCGACACTCCCGTGCAGATGCCGATGATAAGACGGCCGGATAGTTGTACAAGCAAGCACCTGTATTTTTTCCCATCGTTGCACCAGGAAAACCTGTTAATATTGCATGCGAACATAACTCGGACATGTCTTCTCCTTCGCGGTCGAGAAACGGAACGCTGTCTCTGAATACCGATAAGCCCAAAACAGGTTTACGTTCACACGGTGTTTAAATAAGTTTCGGGTTCGTTGCAATACAAATAACGGAGACTAAATCCACGGAGTTGTTTTGACGATGGAGTAACCTCATAGCGATAAACTTTTTAGATACCTCAGTTGAAGCGATACAAAAATCGATATGGTTCAATGTCTGTTGGCGGATTTTTTTCTCCCCGATGACGCGCAAAATGACGTTACCTGTCATAGTGTGAACAATTACGAATAAAGCTGTTTTCTAAACACCATAGACGAAAAGAAGTCAAACATCATCAGAATATTCTGGCAATTTAACACACCATAGATTTTCTTCCCACCTGCTTTGGCATTAGAACATTTAATGGTGTCCTCTTTTGTGTGGGCAATTACGCTCTCACTTGACTCCGTATATCTCTTCCAATGCAGTTGTCATATTATAGCATGGCTTTGTTATTGATTCACGAACACTATGCATTTCTCTATGGCACACTCAAGCTGACACTTATTCAACAATCGAAATCATTCAATATCAAAGAAAGAATGGAGAGTCCACGCTCTCTAAAATGAATTGAACCTACCAAGTATATTATTGTCTTTGCTCGTACATACAGGCAGCTGGTTTTATCATACTCGTGTGTAGAAATAACACTTAATTTAAAAGTATTTTTGAGAACTCTTGACATGGATAGCACAAAATCGACTGTAAGCTGAGGGTTTACTTAAACATGTCACATAATTGTGTTATTTTGCCTGAGGGATGGAGAGATCGATAAAAGGCTTTCCGGGGACGGGGCTTACGTGAAAAACTTACTCAGTAATGGCAAATGAAATCGGGTAGTATAATAATAAATATTTCCAGATGGCATCGACTAGAAATGTGACATCAATTAAAATTTATCCAAGTAAAAATAACGCATAAAATTGCTGAATATTGTGTCCGATTTTGACGCAATTCACAGAGCCACCGTCTGGAGTGGGAAGTAGGATTACTTTCTCTTCACGGAAAACACATCTTGTTTGCTCTGCACTTAGGACAAACTCACTTCAGTGAACTTTTCATCTTTCTGTTTTGCAAAACAAAAAGTACGAAATTTTCAAACAATGGTGTAAACATATTGCCTGATTTAGAATGACCCCATTGTTTCCACAAAGTAATTTGCAAAACATTATATCACATGTTTTGTATCAAATCAAAGGTTGAACGGACGGTCTTATGAAAAAAATATAAACCAATTTCACATTAGAACCAAATTTCACTCTGTTATTATTAAAATAAAAAATATATTGATAACAGTTTTTGTTTGTACTTAAAAAAAGTGATGTAAAAACAACTAGTGACATGTAACACTGTCCATCTGTCCGGGCATTGAATGATATATACCAACATGAGATGAATAATTATATCCGCACACTACTAGTATTTCTGTAAAAAAAAATTGTTTATTTCACACAGAAACAAAATCTCCCTCCTCAAAATCTTCGTCAGTGCAATCATGAGAGATTGACCAACTCAAATCCGGGGGGGGGGTAATTATTTTCACTCACAACAGTGATGTGAAATCATAGTATATTGATGAAACATTTGCAAGTGTCTTATGTGCTGAGGTTTCTTAATCTGTTTTTTTCACAACTCCAAGCATTCCCTCAGGATTTCAAAAACTTCAAACCCTTTATTCTATGCTATTGTTGACAAAGAGCCATTGCTCAAAATTTTGAGTAGTTACTTAAGACAATGATTATCAAATACATGTATAATCTAAAATATAACCCTAAGAAACAATAGGTTTCACATTCATAAAAGTTTAAAAGTATGACTTTGTATTAACTTAATATTTTCAACGAGAAACCAAAGATTGTGGCCCATGATCCTATGGTGCAATCCCAGTGAATGCCATATGCCCCTTGAAAACAGCAGCAGATAACCCCCCTGTTTGAGATGAAACCTGCTAGAGTACTTTATGTGCACAAATCCCTAAGTGACAAATAGACAAACTTAAAAATAAAATGCATATAGCGATGTTGGTGGAAAATCAATTCGTGTTCAATTAACGTGTACTAATGGAGGCTTGTAGTGGGCACATTTTCTATAGCGCAGCGAGCAACGTTAGTTCAGATGGCGCACCTGCCATACGACTATGCTGTAAAGGAGTGAGAGAAAAGCAAGTGATTTCTTCATCAGCTAGTTTAACCAGAGATAAGCATTTGTATGTGTATACCACTCTTAAGTAGATAATCTCTGCTGGCTATAGAAGTGTCTTAATATATTCTTACCATCTTCCGCCTTTGATTGATAGAAAAAGATTCCCAGTTTTCCGCGGACTTGAATTTTAAAATAGATTTGAGGAGAGCCAGTTTTGTTGTACAATTTCTAAGCCTATAAACCATATATGAGAAGATGAGATTATTACACAACAGCCACAATATAAATATTGTTTATATACGCTTTATGGACAATTATCACTTAATTTTTTGTGATTTTTTTAAAACTTTCTCAGAAATAGATTAGGATTACATGTGTTCATTTGATACGACAAACTTTTTTGCATAATTCTGGAATATGTATACAGTAGGAAAATCTATTACAGGAAGGTGATTGTTGTGTCGTGTCAAGTTTGCTGTGGTTCATAGCAACACATATAATGTATACCGTTTTAATATTAGCTGCTTGATTTTCATAATTTTATTTTATTGCATCTGTGAATACAAAATTTTGTGAAGATCATTAACACTCTGGGACTGCAGAGAAAATGTCACTGCTACAAATTGTCTTTAACAAAATTAAAGTTGTTTACAATATGTGTAAAATACAATTCGAAAACGCTTTTGTTTTCCCCAATGTATTTTGTCACTTTTTATCTTCATGGTCACCATGGCAACCAGTGATGGGAAGTTCTGTTTACAGTTTGTTTTTTTACAACAAGAACTATTCTATATTGTGATATAGATTTTTCATCTTTTCCTGCAGAGGGCAGAGAGTGTGTCAACTGCGGTGCAATGTCAACCCCGCTTTGGCGACGTGACGGCACCGGTCATTACCTGTGTAATGCATGTGGATTATACCATAAGATGAATGGTATGAATCGTCCACTGATCAAACCACAGCGTAGACTGGTAAGTGACGAAAAAGACCCACGTGCCTATACACAACATCAGGTAACCAATCAAAACCAGTGAAACTTTCGGTTCAGTGTTTTCTAGCTTTCAGACGTTGCTCCCTCACATTGTCAATGCCTGTAACTGCTGGTTTCCTAGAGTACACCTTAAGAGTACATTCTTTTTTCACTGGGCCCCCTAGCTCAGTGAAAATAATTACAACTTAGCCTCACTCTGCATGGACCAATCAAAATCACATTATATGTATAATGTAGTTAATGGCAATGTGAGATGCGGTCTGGCTGATGTTTGGTTAAGCTTTATTTAAAACCATATTAATCACATTTTTTATTGAAAAAATTTTGTTTAGCATAAGAGCCAGGATACACTGAAACGCAAAGACTTGAGGTCGTAATTTAGTCCAAACAGTCATATTGTTTCCATAGATATGTACTGTCCTACCATTCAGTCTCTTTTTTTCACCACTTCGGTCTTGTGTTTTATAGGCCTCATGCATGTCCCCTAAAAGTCACACATCCTGGTACTTTGCATGATCTAAAGGTCACACATCCTGGTTCTTTGTATGACCCCAATAGGTCAGACATCCTGGTACATTCTGGGGGTATTGTATGTCAGTATTAGTTACCAATATTACCTAAAAATGTTTAACAGTATTGGAACTTCAATAACAATTGATTGTATTATTGGGGAAAATAATTTAGAAATTCTCATTAACAGTGAACTTGTTCCCCTAAAAAGTACCAGGATGTGTGGGCTTTTGGAGGTCATGCATAAACACCTGTTGTTGCAAACACCCTATGTAACCTACTATTTTTTTACACTGAAAAAATAAAGTTCATTCATTCAATATTAGACCCAGGAGAGAGCTGAAGCATTTGGTTTCATTTTAGTTACTCTCTTTCTGGCTGAACAACATTGCAACCTCATCACTGATTGGTCACTTTTACTTTATTTATGTAAATGTATGACCAATCAGGATGGACTATGCAAAGTGCTTCAGTTTAATCTCAAACACTAAGCTTTGACATTTGATTGTTAAAGCGAGAGAGTCGTCACCTGCACATATGTCCGATGGCCATAGCGTGTCATTGTTTACAAACAAGCGTCTACCCATGAGCCTTTGCGTTTTTAGAGTGTGTTGTTATTGTCGCTTGGGACTCAATTCCCGCACGTGCTCAGGTGACGACTCTCTTACTTTAATATTACTGTTTTGTTATTAATTTGTATGGTACATGTTGCAGTTTTGCTGCTTTTTACTGCTTCATGTTGTGGTTCTGCTGTTTCCAACTGCTGCATGTTGTAGTGCCCGCTGTTCCCTACTGCTGCATTTTTCGGTACTGCTGCATGTTGTAGTGCCCGCTGTTTCCTACTGCTGGATTTTTCGGTACTGCTGCATGTTGTAGTGCCCGCTGTTCCCTACTGCTGAATTTTTCGGTACTGCTGCATGTTGCAGTGCCAGCTGTTCCCTACTGCTGAATTTTTCGGTACTGCTGCATGTTGTAGTGCCCGCTGTTCCTTACTGCTGCATATTTCGTTACTGCTGCACTTTACTACTGCATGCTGCGGGTGTTCTGCATGAGAACATACTCACTGCTTTGCTATGCTATGCTGCGTTCATATATTTTTCATTTTCATGTCGTACGTCCTTCCTGACGTGGGCAGGCTGAGCAAAAAACTTAACAATGCTAATGATGTAAAAAAAATGCTTAAATCATGCTTTTGTGCAGATGGATTGCTTTACTAACTTCTGCTTGTTTGGCTTGATGTTACTTGAAATCTACGGATTTAGGAATTAAATACGAGGGAAGTTTTTCTTTTTTCTTTTTTACCTTTTTTTCAATGGGCGAGTAAATTGACAACATTTCTTTTGTTGTTTCTTCAGTCTGCATCACGTCGGGTAGGTCTTCAGTGCGCCAACTGTCATACGACACAAACAACACTATGGCGCCGAAATAACGAAGGTGAACCAGTGTGCAATGCATGCGGACTGTATTTCAAGCTTCACTCGGTACGTAACTTTGCTATTTATATTTTTATGTGTTTTTCTTCTTCTTGCCCAGTCTGGCTCTCGTCATGAGGGTATATCTTGCTCCAACTGTGGTACTACTGTAACTACATTGTGGCGTAGGAATAACGATGGTGAACCTGTGTGTAATGCCTGCGGCCTTTACTTCAAACAGCACAAAGTATGTATCCATAAACCATACTATATCAATGTCATTAATAGAGAAAATTAATCAGGAAATTTTCAGTAATTAATAACTAAATAATTAAAATTTACTCATAAAATAATCACCACCTTCAGTTGAAAACTTGAAATGTCACAATCATTGTGTGGTGCACATTTGAACATTGTGTAAACAAATGACGTATGAGCATCATTCTTTAGGTTGCATGGGACCCACTCTCTTCTTATGTAACTTTGTTGAGCAATATTCACATTAAGATTTCAGTGGAAAACAAATGCAGCACAAATATTCAGGGCTGTTCTGCTCCCATGGCAACAAAACATGGAGCTTTTAGACAAACATATTACAGGCATGATGCTTTCACAGGATTTTTGTGACTTTTCATGGAAAATTTGTCCATATTTTTTTTTTAAAAATTGTCATCAAGACCTGTAACTAATGGGGAAACTAAGTCCATTTGGTGAAAAAAAAGAAGAAATTATAGGGAAAAAATATAATAATGTGCAAAATGTTACATTAACTATTAGGCAGGAAAATCTATGTGTAAAAAACGGGAAAGGAGTTTGTGAAATAAAAAAAGTATAGAATTCAGATTCTGAAAGATTCATTGTATATAAGTTTCTTAAATTTTATTTTCTGGCTATTTGTTACTATAAATTTAAGTAATTTCAGGATTTTATGGCATCTTAAAAAATAAAATTTTGTAAAAGTCTCTGACACTCCATGTTGTAGCACCCAAGAGAATTTTTAACTACGACAAAAGTCGATCACTGACTTGCGAAAATTGGTCTTTTGCGAAATAAAAACGCTTTACAGTTTGACGGTCTTACATTTGAGGACACATTATAAAAATAATATTAACAAATCAACACACTTAGGCAAGTTTGTTATTTTATTACTTATTATCATAAAATGATACATTTGCGATAAAATATGAAAATGTGACATTGTGAAGTACAGTAGGAGACGAAGTGTTATCTAAAGTAGATAAAGTAAAATGATTTACGATATAGAATATCTTGTCAAATGATAATGCAAACATACTCGATGCACTAAAGTAACTTTATCCTTTCACTTTTCCTGCTTCCGCTTCTTCTTTTGAACATTAACATTTGGCACATTTTTTATGTATAGTAAAAGTTAGGAAGGTTTCTGTTGTGACAAAAGTTGACTTTGGCATTCCAAGGTCAAAGGTCAACATGGTTTGTAGTAAAAGGTAGTTTATCTCACCCAGACATGATTATATAAAACTTAAATAATAGTTAAAAACAATGATCAAATTTCAATTTTTCTTTGTAAATAAAATATAAAACGGTCAGGTTTATTATTAAAATAGGTGATGTTTGATAAAAGCCTTGAAGTTAAAAAAAAATGTTTTTTTAGAAAGTTTTCAAAAAAAATAAATTATCTGACATGAAATTCAATGTAAGGCTAACATAAGATTTGAATCCTCATTATTGAAAAATAATTTCTGTGTAAGAGTCTGTCAAAACTGGTTTGTTGCATGTCGGTTTACGATACGACATGATACAACACACTAGGCTATAAATACACAACAATCCGTCATTAGAAATGCAAAGAACTCGCCTCAACTCTGATATTTTCGCTTTTTCCATCACTATGTCAAAATCGGAGGAATTTGATCGGAGCCATTTAGATAACTATTTTGAAGGACGAACTGATAACATTTTAACATTACACATTTTCTGTGATCTCGGCTCACTATATCATAAAATTCCAGGTCAATACGGGGGTTATCTGCTAAAATGATAACAAACAAGGGTAAAGATTACCATATACTCTTGTTCTTTTTTGATTATCTTCTGTATTGATTCTATTAGTAGTGATTGCCTTGGATTTATATGCTTTCCAAGACCTCTACAAACAAATAATGCCCAATGAACGTAATCCCATTCATCGTCCGCCTGCACGGTGTTGTTACGTTCGTACATTCTTAGTGGAGTGCTTTGCCGGAACATTCACTATGAAAATTCAAGATGCACTCATTTGGCAAGTCACTTTTTTTGGTTGGAAAGCAAACAGGAATAAAAATTAATATTTTCTGAAAAAAAAGACTGATGATGATAATCAGTAAACGTTATGTATTTTTTGAGGAAATATGATAGAAAAGCACAAATCGGATCATGACAGTCTGTTTAATTTGTTTACATTGAAATCAAAATATTCATAATTTAGATTTTGCCATTTCCACAACAAAACAATTTTTTTTTATTTCATACTACTTCCTGTCTCTGCTTGATAAAATTTTTTAGTGGGTCTTTTTAAAATTGTATCATAATATCAAAACCTGTAGGTTCTATTGGTCCAAAATTAATAAAGAAATTATAGAAAAACAAGGGAAATGATGGGTCTAGTATTCTATTTCTTAAATCATGTGTTTTTGAAATAAACAAGTTAAAATGATCATTGTGTTAGTTTCCTTTCAAAAACCAGGACATTTTTCCGCGATTGCACAACAAATCAAATTCACAGCTGACAGAAAATCAAAATCTTACTTTATGAGTGAGACTAGAAAGCGAAAAAATGTCTGAATCCTTCTCTACTGCCAGCAATCCCTTAAATCTTGCGTGGTTGGAATTCCTTCAAACTTGAAATGACTTTATTGGGTGCAACTGGAAACTGTTGAATCATTACATGTGTCTACCATAGGACACACTGTGTTTATTTATCTTGTTTGCTTAACAGGAACATAGAAGGCAATAAAACGGTGACTTATTGATGTCTAATATATCAAGTTGTAATAAAAATGTCAAATTAGAAAATGCCTTGTCCCATTAGGAAGAGTGTTTAGCTGTTTTAGTAGTTTTTCCATAGGCTGTCTTTAAACATTCCAACTTCAATATGATCCATTTAAATACAAATGTTTTAAATAATGTATTTTTGTGGTTATTTCTTTTTATTCACTCCATGTGGAAATTTACATACCCGTTCATGACATGAACCCCTAAAACATTGGGGTGAGCGCAGTTCTTGGAATGGAAATTATTTCATGTAAATGGTGTCAAATTTCCTTGAAAACTTACTACTGTAGAATACTTTATTTTCGCTTGGAATTTATTTTCGCTGAAGGGATGATTCCGTGAAAATAAAATCTAGCGAATATACTTTTTTCCCTGTATTTCACATAATACTCATCCAAAATCAGTGAAAATAAATTCCATACAAAACGCCCAAAAAGCCTTTTCAGCGAAAATTAATTCCAGCGAAAATAAAGTATTCCACAGTATTACCAGTTTTATTGTTGTACATTATTGATGCCTGCCCATCGTAAAAGTTGAGTAAGTTACTGGCTATATGGCAGACTCCACCCTGTTTGATCAGTCTTCTTAGACGTGGGTGTGGCTGATTCACAAATCAAGCAAAAAGCCATGGGAATATTCAGTGTTGGAATGTACCTGGAATTCTTTCACTCCAAGGGGTTTGAAAACAAAGCGAAAAGAGAAACAGACATTTTCCCATACTGGGCTGCAGATGAAATATGGGGGCGTCCTGATCTTAGTCACCCTCTTAACTCTAATCTGTCAGACGGACGATCACCATGTTCCCTCTACAAGAGAAATACGATGTCCAATTTGGACCAAAATCAGAACAACATCAGACTCAAACAAAAGGAGTTAATTAAATTGTAAGAAAACTCCGCCAAGTCATGTCGGGTATCGTAAACTAAGTGTTGGGTTTAATGCTCTGTGATTTTTGCATCGATGTGTTATTGGCTCCGCTCTCAAATACTAGTACTATAGAATACTAATACTATAAAGCCAGTTATTCTCACTGGCATATAATTTCACTACTGTAAAATACTTTATTTTCGCATAGAATTAATTTTCGCTGAAGGAATGATTCAGTGAAAATAAAATCCAGCGAATATACCTTTTTTCCTATATTTTACATTTAACTCATCCAAAATCAGTGAAAATAAATTCTGTACAAAACACCCAAAAAGTCTTTTCAGCAAAAATTAATTCCAGCTAAAATAAATTATTTCACAGTATTTTGAAGCTTTGAGTAATTTCACAAAAATAAGATTAATGTATCGGTGAAACAGCTAATAAACTTAACCATTGTCATCTTCTAGTAAATTATATTTTTTTAATTATCTTGTGATTTTTAAGAAGCAATGATAAGGAATGGTGTGCCTGATAGTTTCAAGAAAAAACTAGCGTTAATCCTACAATCCAATAAATAATATAGTTGTACAGTACAAATATAAAACACCTCATATCTTTGTCTTGAAACTTTGACACCCCCCACCCATTTCCAATGAATCACCCCTAACTTTTTTACATACAAAACCTCTGAAGACATTTATTAAATTTCCTGGCAACCATGGTGGTAATATGGTGTCATGGCAACATCAGCATATTAGTAAGAGAACTTAAAAACTCATTATCATATGACAATTGCCTATCAGGCTGTTTTCACTTAAGACTGCTGAGAAGTTTTCTCCCCATAGCACGCTTCGATGACTTTTTTACAGTTTACAGATGGAATAGTTAGCATTTATCGATTGCAATAAACTATCCTACCATGTGGAGAAGATAATCTTGAATCACAAAATGTCGTTAAACAACAACTCAGGCATACTGTCTGTCCCAATCAATGTTTCCAGACAATTATCCCTGGCACGTGACTGGGACCAATGACTATTAAATTATATCTCTTTATTAAAAACCAACAGACTGTAGCTTACAGCAGTCAAAACAATTCACTTTGTAATTACATTTTGTTAAAAGTTCACTGACTATCATCGGCATGGCTATTTATACACACTATGTCACTGAAACTTAGCACTTGTGAGAATATCAGGAACGACAGTACAAATTTGATTCTTGATTCGTTGGAGTGGGAGTAGGACTGGTGCATGGTTAGGGATGGACCAATTGAATAATTGGGGGGGGGGGTTAGCTACAAAGCATACTGTGTTACACTATAGACAGTATAGTACTATACTGTTTATAGTTAAACCTTTTTCTTTTCTGAATGTCAAGAATTATTACCAAATTAAGTCCTTTTGTTGATTGATAAATTGATAAAAATAACTTTAATCATTTTTATGCTTTTCTTTGTTGAGAGATTTCTCACTCAGCCTTCGTGAACTTTTGAATAAAAATTAAAAGTTGACTTTACAATTTTATTCATTAATGTGAGTCTCTATTACTCTGGCTATTTTTTTGTCAAAAGAGTGAATTTTTTCTTGTAGTGGTTTTGTTGTGCAGTCTACACCGAGATTAAATAAACAAGGTCAGCAACACCAAATTTACACCTCATTATTGAACTCTCCCATAATTTCTGTACATTTTCTTGTTGAAATACAAGTTCATAAAAGTTGCACCTGTTGAAGAGTGATGTCGTAAACCACTCAAACAACCCTCCCATCCACTTATGTGGCTGCAATTTGGGAGAAAACACCAGTTTATAGCTTTCTATTTTTGAGGGTCATAGTAACTGTTTACAGAAAGGGCAAAATGCTATAAAAATGTCAAAAGTGAATTTACATCTGTTGGTTCAGTTTCGACAGGTGCAGTATAAATGTCATTATAGAATGGCAAACCGAGGATAATTACAGACTCAAGGAGACTGCGCTAAAATATTGTATGTTTGGACTTGTATTAGCAAATTTAACTTGCAATTTCTGAGTAGCCTTTGTTCTACGGTGGTACAGGGTGTAGCCAATTTTGCGTAAACAAAAAACAGGTTATGATCATAACTCTCCACAGAAAGTATGTCAATATGGGGAGAAAGGGGAGGGGTCATAAAGTTATTTGGCAAAAGTTGTGATTAGGGAGGTGAGGCGAGGGTTGAAAAAGTTGATGGATGTATTTGAAGTCGAAGGAGTTTTGTCACTTTCATGAAAAATCGTCAAATCATGTTTGTAGCCTCAAAAATATATACTTGTAGTTGAGATGATTATTGGTAATTTTTCGTTGATTACATATACCGTAACACCTGTAACTTTTTCAATGAAATTTACCACATGATAAGTAGGTTACAGGTTACCATGGTTACTTCGTAGCTGGTTTCAAATAGATTACATAATACATGACACATCAGTGATCTTATGAATGAGATTTTAAAATCTCTGCATTAAGATTAGCATGGATGTGTTCATTTAGGTTTGAACATGGAAGGTACTAACGGAAGGAGCCACGACGCCTCTCAAGTGGCCACTTAAGCTTCTTAACAGGCTTATTTTCTTTTGTTTCAACCCAAGTTAATCCTGATGAAGACATTGTCTAGCTCATCTTTGATGTCCATGATAGTTTGCGATTGTTTACACAAGTAACGAGTTAGCGGAATATGATACAACCCCGCCGATTTTTAAATGTGACCACAAAATATATGCGCATTATGAAACTACGGTTATCATACATGCGCACTCGGTTGGTTTAGGTGTGAAAGGTCAAAATATGTATTTCACAACCGGAAATTCAACAAATTAACGTTTGACTTTACAGATTTCACATGTTTTAGTTATTAGCAACTATAACAAGAACAAGATTTCGAGTGTCTACAACAAAAATTTCTAAGGACTCCTACAAAATATTATCACAGAGAAAGTGTCTAGGCATGCCCTTCTTTTGATACTATTTTTTCTGGTGGTGTTCGCCTATGCCCGGTGGTCGAAAATTTCAATAGTTTCGGGCGTCAAACCCACGCAATCACAATGGTTCTATTGAATAATGCAGTCGTTATTATCACAGGCAATCATTGATTAAGTCTCATCACCGTTACGAATACAAAAAATATTCACGATAGTTCATCAGTTCTTCTCCAATTGATGTTATGTCTGCTAATTTTTCATTAAAGTACGCCAAGATCTCCGGAAACAACAGCATTCAAACTAGACGGCATTTTCAGCATTTTACATGCGAGGTTCGTCTATCGCTTCCGAACATGCTCCGAATATCACCGAATGCTCGAGACTAGCATAACCTATTGTACGGAGGTGTTAAGAGCTAACAGAACCAATGTTTGTGAACAAACATTGACAAACGATCATGGGGCAAAGCTAAAACAATAGCGTCGTGGCTCCTTCCGTTAGTACCTTGCATGGTTTGAATAGGTGATTTTCCGAACAATTGCGAGATCTCGCGAGATGCATGAAAGACGCGCGTCGAACGGCTGCCGCAAAAATCGAACGATTTGATTTTGAACTAGAATTTCTTTATTTCGCAGCTTACATTGACCGGCCGATCTTCGACAGAGGAATATTGCTTCCAAATACCCTCACTTAATCGAAATTGCCTATCATCAAATGTGGACAGCACATTATTAAGCATGGAAATGTCCCCGAAATACTTTCGCGTTTGTCGAATCCCACGCGATGTTTGACGCGACTACGACGCTATGACCTTTGTTTGTCCTGTTTATACGTTCGATTTCACGCATAACGCGTGATTCTCGCAGTGAACGGAAAATGGTCTATTGGTGTACCCTTTGTGTATTATTTGTTTGACATTTACACCAATTTCTTAGTGGTCATGCAGAAATTAAGGACGGTGGTTGTCGTGCGAGATCACGTTCGATATAGGACCCATCGTAACGTAAACAACACATGTAAAACACATTGTTTGTTTAAAGTGCGGTTGTCGTCGCGCAGCGCATGTTAAAATTTCGTGTAAGTAAACAATGTATTTTGCACATGTTGTATACGTCGCTATGAGTCCCATATCAAACAGAACGCGGCACGACGACTGCCGCCCTTTAACCAAATCCTAACACGTGCTGCGAGACAAACACTGCCCTTTAAAAATGGTGTTTGTTGCAATGTCTCATGTTCGATATAGGACGTATGTAATGTATACCTTGTAATTAAGTTAAAATATATTGTTTACACGGTATTTGAACGTACTCTGCCAGAAACCAACACCTTATAACTGATTAATTATCAAGAATATGGGGTAACACAGAAAGTCTGACAAGGATAGTATAATAAGGTTAGATGGGAAAACAACTAATGGCTAACATGTGGTTTATTTGTGCATTTCAGGTGAACCGACCTCTTGCCCTCAAGAAAGACACTATCCAGACACGAAAGCGTAAACCCAAGAACACTAACAGTGACAAGAATGGCAACCAAAACATGGATGACAAGTCTAATATAGGCTTATCAACAAACAGCTCGAGTTCTATACCAGTGTCTACAATTAAAAAGGTATACCGTAGTTGTATTTTTACTCATATTAAAGCATTGAACCTAGTACCAGTAATCTGTATTTTGGATTGAATTTATCTGCGGTCTAGGTAATTAATAATTAATAATCTAATGATTTAAGCTAAAGCAGTTACTATTTGTCACTTTATAAAGAACAATGAAGATTTCTTTTTTTGATAAATCTTTTATATTCTTTGTAAGTAAACAAAATGTCATGTCATCATATATACTGTGAAATACTTTATTTTAGCTGGAATTAATTTTTGCTGGAAAGACTTTCGGTGTTTTGTTTGGAATTTATTTTCACTGATTTTTTCGACGAGTTAAATGTAAAATATATGAAAAAAGGTATATTCGCTGGATTTATTTTCACTAAATCATTCTTTTAGCCAAAATAGCAAAAATAAAGTATTTTACAGTTTATGTCACTTTATAAACTGTAATAAAAATTTTCTTTCAGGCTTATTTTCTCAATGGATCTTTTATATTCCTTGTAAGAAAACTGAAATCTGATATCTGGCATTTTTTATCCAGAATTGCTTATTAAGTTTTTGCTTTATTTCAGGAGCCAATGTATGTTCCATCTACCATGGCATCAACACTATTGACAACCAACGCCCTGACGGCTTTGAATAGTCAACACCACAGCAGTATGATAATGTCACCAACTCATGCACTGAATCTGACAACTCCAGAACCAAGCCCAAATCTACAAACCAGTACGAACATCTTCCACACCGGTGTGAGTCCGTCACCTCCATCTGCTGTGGCTGTGTCTCTTGACAACAACTAGGAATATCTACTAGCTATGTCGGGGAAAAAGAAACACAGTACTCTATATGTTCAACAATACTTTTGAAATGAATGGAAGCAAAAAAACTGAAAGTGAATGGTGGAAAATGAAATGATATGAGTTATGATGATGACATTATAGGAATGATCCTAATTTGTTGCGATGGAAACAGTTAGATGAACTTTTAGGTTGAAACAGACTGAAAAATTAATTGTTTTTCATTTTAAGGTTGTAAGAGTAAGATTGAGTAAATTCTCTTACACAACCAAATATTTCTTATCTATCAGAGATACTGAATTGTCTCTGCTTGAAAACAACTCAGACACTCCTAAGAACACATTGATATTTTAAAATTCCTATAATATTGATACTTGATCCATTTCCGTGGTAACAGACCATCACTTTCTGAGATGAATCAAGTGCACTCCAAAGAAATAAGAGTAGGGTCAGAAATGACCCAGAACTAATGATTATAGGAGGGACTATTTTATGAGCAATAATTCTTCTGATAATGTTGCTGATGTGTTTATGGTTTCCACCACCATCGTGGGGTGGTCACTCAGATTTATTCAATTGAAAACAAATGTTCTGGCAATGTTTCAATTGACTTTTCTTATTTGAATTTCTATTACCGTAATATTCCTGCCTGTCATCTTGAATGGTTGAACCAATCAGTATGTTTTACTAAATGGACCAATCACATTATGTTTCTCTAATGGACCAATCACAGCATGTTTCACTAAATGGGCCAATCACAACATGTTTTACTAAATGAACCAATCATAGTGATCAGACGAAGTTTGTACTTATTATCAACACAATTCTTGTTGTTAATTCAACCTTCAAGTCACATTTTGCAAGTGTGCGATGAATTACTTTGTTGTCTGGTAACAGACACTGTCATCGCCAGCCGCCCATTTGGCCCCACAATTCACACAGACCAACAGTAAACAATGTCAGTTTCCCCTCAAAACACAGAATATTAATATGCTATATCTGACCCCTGATTGTGACACCAATGATCTCTGACCTTTGGGACAAGACAAACAATCATCCATTTCCTGTTAGTTAGTAACAACCTTTGTTCCGATCGATATTTTTTATTAAAAACAACATGACACGCTTCTAGGGTGCACAAATTGAAAAAAGGGGTATTTTTCAAATTCAGACAACTTCATCGACTTTTGAAAAAAAAATTTCTTGTTCTCGAGATGCGACTTGAAAACTTCACTTTTGATGATTAAAATAAATGAAAATAGTCATTATTATAGTTAGAGAGGGAATCAAGTTAAACCATTGCATTGATCATGTAAGGGTGGCAGGCAATAGGAATAGTTAATATTGAGCAGTTCTCTACCTCGATGTTTAGTTTCTTGATTTTCTAGTGA
This sequence comes from Saccoglossus kowalevskii, assembly GCF_978046115.1. NCBI lineage: Eukaryota > Metazoa > Hemichordata > Enteropneusta > Harrimaniidae > Saccoglossus > Saccoglossus kowalevskii. The sequence goes on from NC_140654.1 coordinate 11,045,857, forward strand.
CATTTTGTGCAATTACAGAAGTTTATTTAGCCAATCAAGATGCCAGAATAAATGACACGTTACCGTAGTATTATACACAATCATTGGTGCATAGTGTATTCTTTTTGAAGTAAAGTACTGATTCAAACTATGAAGTCGGTTAAAAAACTTAACTTATTTTGTTTTAATATCCATTGTTGCATTGTTTTAAGTCAATTATTCTTCTCATTTGCTATGGGGCTCTCAAATTGGTCAGTCAAATTAGACAGGTTTTCTCCAGCATAGACCAGATTAGATTGAGAACCCTAGTGAATAGTTCGATTCACAATTTATTTGAACATTACATCTTGTCTCTTACAGCCCCCTCACAGGCAAAAAGGGGAAATGAATTTTTCAGCACATGCATATTTTTTGCAAATTTTAGTAACCACATTAACTGTAAGTTAGCAAGTAGGGTAGACAGGGTTAAAAAAAATGCTCAGACACTAGGAATACTGATCTAAGATTTCCCAAACCCCAGAGATACGTATAATCTGAGTATTTCTGTAGAATATTCATGTGTAATCTCGTACATATAAATTGTTAATGTAGTATAGCTTTAAAATTAGAATGACTTTTTTTGTTGTCATAAATGGCAAAAAAATTACGAACTGGAATAAGCAGAAAAAAAAGAGCTGTACATTGCGAAATGTTGCATGCACATATCTGGCATATTGTAGATCAGAGATTTTGTATAACCTTTTTCCTGTTAATATTCCTTGAAATAATATTTAGAATCTCTACCTGTTATGAACTTTGTTTCTTATTTGACAATTTTTTCTAGAACGACCCATGATTTGAATGCTCTTTTATTGTCTCAATTACACAAATGTTAACAGTTATTTTCATCATGAATGAATTTCAAATTTGTCTTCAGTATTTTTATGTTCTCAATCAGTGTAGTTTTCCGATCAGGAAATGCTTGTTTTCAACTCCCGAAAAAATATATTAAAAAAAAATAAAAGTTTTTAACACATGCAGTCTCAGTTCAGTTTACAAAGCAAAATCCACAACAATCTTATCATGGATAGTTTGGACAGGACAATCTCCATGTCTTGTGGACCAAAAAAAATTTGTTCTGAATATCAATATTCAAATAATAAGCCTGGCAATATTTTTCCCATGTATTTTGATCAAACCATTAACCAAAGAAAATTTATGTTATTTGGGTCAAAAGTAACAGAGAAATGTAAATTAAGTTGAACCATAAAATAAATTTTCAGATATTGTCCAAGAGTTTATCGAAATTTGGAAGTTTTCAAAAACAAAAAACAAAACAGCATTTCCTGATGACTTTTTCTTATTTAACACATACAATATTTTCCAGGGACATAACAATAGAAAAATTATTCAATCTGTGTGAAATGGAGTTATATTTAATAATACCTCCTCCATGTTGAAGTGAACCGACACTTCTCATTTTCAAAATAGATTCTCAAAGTAGAAAAGGAGACGATAATGCAAATTTTTTGATTTGATTCTGCCTGTTAAAAAGTAAATGAAATGAGTGGGTATAATCCTGTGTTGTCAATCTTTATACTAGACTGCCTCACCCACATAAGTACCCTCACACCCCATGCTACAAAATAGTTTGTTCCAATCACAGCAATACAATAAGCATACCATTATTTAATGGGGGTTGTAACTTTGTAGATGGATGTTCGCAGAAAAAATACTTTTAGTGGAAAATATTTTATTTGTTTAGATGATAACTTATTGACGATGTTTGAAATCAGATTCAGTAGATTTAGTCTTAATCCATTTATATCTAGTTATTGATGACGAAAAATATATTGTATTTTATTTGTGATTTAATGTTTCATGGTTATGCTATTGAAAATTAAATGAATTCAAAATATTATAGTCTTTGTTATTGTTTGGTTCTTTATAGTTGTATTAATCGGATTTATTTTGTAGGAATCCTATGACATGTGCCATACACCAAATACAAAAGTATTGGCAACATTTCTGTGTTTTATCAAGTACTGTAGAATACTTTATTTTCACTTGGAATTAATTTTTGCTATTTCCACTGAAAGAATGATTCAGTGAAAATAAAATTCAGCGAATATACGTTTCTTTCTATATTCAACTCATCAAAAATCAGTGAAAATAAAATCTAGCAACTACACCCAAAAAGTCTTAAGCAAAAAATAATTCCAGTTAAAATAAAGTATTTTACAGTACTGTAAAATGACTAATTTTCACTGGGTTTAAATTTCACTGATTTACCATTTCAGGCATATTCAGTGGGTTTTAAATTCACGATTTTATCATTTAGATAATGTGTTCTATGCTAAATTTTACATATTCACTGGGTTTTAATTTAGCGCATTTTCCAGTCAGTGAAATAAGCAAAATTAAAACCCAGTGAATAATTAACCCTTTTACAGTACACAGAATTACATGATGCAGCATTCAAATATAGCCTCCTTAATCAAAGAGTTGTATCATTTCTAAGATTGGTCTACATTACACACTAGACTTAAGTCCTTTCCATACAGCATTATGCTCTAATTCTCTCATATTATAACTTATAGAATGACATGTTGCTATTAGTGTACTTCGAATATTACATACTGTAAAATGACTAATTTTCACTGGGTTTAAATTTCGCTGATTTGCCATTTCAGGCATATTCAGTGGGTTTAAATTCACGGTTTTGTCATTTAGATAATGTGTTCTATGCTAAATTTTACATATTCACTGGGTTGTAATTTAGCGCATTTTCCAGTCAGCGAAATAAGCAAAATTAAAACCCAGTGAATAATTAACCCCTTTACAGTAACGTGACGAAACGTGAAAAAAAAAAATGAAATTAAACCAAAATTTTGAACGACTTCAACCATCACCATGTCACAGAAATAAATTTGTCGAGAATATTTCGTTTCCACTTCTTTTCCGCCTACTTTGCAGCTCGATTCATTTGTGCTGACATGACGCGACAGCCATTTTGGAATTCTTGAACATGATGGCGCTATTCATTTTGTGTTTCACAGTGTAAAATTTTCTCAGATATTATTAGGGCAATGAAAAAAAATGTGAGTTAGGGTTAGGGTTTCATTTCGTTTCGCTTCGTGGAAAAGACTAAGCCCACTGAAATTAAGGCATGTGTACATTGTAAAAAACCAATAGCGAACATCAAGTTCCAGATACAGGTAGCTCAAAGATCAGCGTGTCTGTCAGTTTGACTGTTGTGCGAGTTCTGAATTTGAATCTAGCCTTTATGATTTTTTCATCTTTGTACAGTAAAACTTGGTCATCTGTATAAAAGTCGTAGGGCAATTCATGAGAACAAAGAAATTTGACTTGAAACTGGTCAGAGTTAAAAACAGGACATTTAGAACTGTAAAATCTGTATTAAGAGCTGCATCCCTAATAGAAGTCGCACCCATTTTTTTTTCAACAATTGAGAATCAAGAATTCATCATTTCTCAAAGAAACCACATCCCATTTGTTGCATTGTACCATTTTAATAGAAGCTGTGGCTTCTTATACAGATTTTACAGTACATATAAAAAAAAAGCCTCACAATGGAGCATTCTGATTGGTTGGGAAGCACTGGGTGTGTTTCAACATTTGTTGCAGTCTAAATTTTTAAGCACTATTGTTGTATAGTAAAATATTATCCAAGAACTTCACCTTTGTATTGCATCATCCGATTGCATGGTTTTGTATCCATTCATCCCTCTCTCCACAAATGGAGGCAGTAAGCTGAAACATTCTAGCTTGAAAATTCATGATGGTCTCCTCGCCTTATTTTTGTATTGTTAGCGCGAGTACTGATCATAAATGTTTTTGGACTATGTGACAGGACACTCTTCTTCTCATATCAGGCAGGGTTGTCTCAAAATTAGATTAAGATATTTTGTCCAAAATGACAACTAACATCATGGGATATTTCTAATTTTTTACCATATTTTCGGTGTAAAACATAAAATTAACAGATAACACCTAGGCCATTTGTCTAAAATGATATAACAAATTTAAGATATTTCATGAAAATACCAGTAAATTGCTGATTTCCTGTGAGTAACTGAATCACAGAATAGCATTTTGTCAATTTAATGCCATATTCCGGCAGCAGACTTGGTCGAATACTAACACCTGTGGACTTTAACCAGTGCAACAACCGATACTTGATAATGTTGACGTTAGTGATTTTGTGAGACTCTTTTAACTTAGGTTTTTGTCAGTGTTTTTGTCAGTGTTTTCATCAGTGTAATAACAATGTTCTTTGCAGTATTAAATGAAGACACATGGTGTAAAACTTTAAGATGCTCATTGTATACATTTGTAATAACACTGTTGGTATGGTAATAATACCTGGCTATTGAATGCTATTACAAATATATACCATGTCACAGGACATATTGTTATCCGTCTACTCATTTGGTGTTGCAATTTTATTTTAGTTCAAAATGACATGGACTAAAAATATGTAAATATTGGTGACAAACATCTTTGCTCGTCACTGAAAGTGTTACCAACTGTGCATTGCGGCAAATTTATGTAAACTAACTCTAATTCAAAATTTCTTTAAGAAAACAAGGATAAAACCTAATCAATCTGTGTGTGTATTTCAGGTTTGCTTTTAGGAGTTTACAGAGTAGCGCCCTCAGAGTCAGGATATAAAAACAGTAAATAGAGATTGAGGGCGCTCTAACAAGGCATTACTTGTTTTCAATGCCAATAAGCCAACACGCTTAGACAACTACCAGTATCTTGTCAAGGAGCACTGGGAGGTGAAAACGACATTGAAAAAATGTCTTACATGTTTATATGGTTGATAGACCTATATGTAATTTTTGTAAAGTCATCGCATGAATACTACTGTAGAAAACACTAACTAATTTGTAGCAAAGTATAACGAGAACTTGACGAGTGTGAAAACAGCGCAATTGATTCACGTACGATTGATACTTCCATTGAAATACCTATAGTTTCACACAAATGTTGACATATAGCAATTTAAGCTAATTTAACAATATTTTTGTGTGGAAAAAGTTCAATTTAGTATTTTCTGTAGAAATCAAGGTTATAAATCTTTTCATAGTGCGCACGACAGTTCCTTGACATGACTGTAAATGCACAGGTCAAATAGCATAAAATTATAAATAAAAACATCAACGTCCTTGTTTTCAAAAATTTTATTAGTTTTTTAAATTGAACAGTGATAATTTGAGACAATATATTTATTTCCACATGATTTATGTTTTAAACATACGTCTGTTTCTATAGCAATTTTATACTTGTTTGAGCCCATGTGACTTCCGATGTGAGCGAGACTGTAGAATTATTTACAACCATGACTTTCTTCAAAAGAAATAGGTTGATCCCTATTTTTCCAACACAAAATATGCTATATATGAACTTTTGTGTAAATTATAGATATTTCAATTTGTACGTCAATCGAACGCGAATCGAATTGTACGCTGTCTTCACACTCATGAATTTGATAAATAGCATATTCAGATTTATTGTTCAATCATCAATCATGGGTACCTACTGGCTGTGGATCTAGACACTGTATCTAGAACTGCTATGGAGAGGGCTGAATGACTCGTGAACTAACTGGAAGATAACCAGGCTACCCCCCCCCCCCCCCCCCCCGATGGCTTTGCAAATAAAAAAAAAAATTGGACAACCACAACCTTGTTTTTGATGGCAAAAACACTTGACTTCAATGAATTTGGTTCACGAAAATGGCTGCCATTTCGTCATATTAAATCAGATCATGAAGGAAGGCACTTGCATATGTATCTAAATATGAATGTGTAAAGATTTAATATGGTCAGACATATGTACCTGGAACAGCATTCATAAAAACAAATGCACAAGTATGCGTGATGTTTGATGTCTGAATATTTATGCATAACTGAGATCTGATTCCAGAATAGCAGAAATTTTGTTCATTTTAGCATCAAAATGGCCAGCACTTAGTCATTTCGAACTGAACACAAAACAAAACAAATGGATGTGCTTGGATGTATGCACAAAGTTTGAATGTGACTGATCAAAGCATGCCCAAGACATATGTGCGAACAGACAGTCACTCGTGCAGAGTGGTGAACCTCAAGTCCTCAGCTTTTAGACTTGTTCATAACAGGGAATAATAATGTAACAATTGATGCAGCTTCAAGAACTTAATACAAAAACAGAATTTTTGCGAATTTCCTATTCTGAATTTCCACCAGTGTTAGTATGTTTTTTTGCTCAGCTCCATAAATAACATGCTACGAGTCATTGTAGACCCCAATTCCTATGGTATATGCAGTGCAAATGTCATGATGCCCTGGTCCAGATAAGAACCAGTATGGTAGCAAGTGATACTTGTCTCTTTTTGCGAGTATTACACAAAGAGTCCTCCAAAAATGAACAAGTTTAAGATGACAACCAACATCAATACATAAATCAAATACAATCAGAATGTTTAACGTTGCTTTGAAATTTTAATAAACATTGAGAAAGATTACAATACAATGTTGAATTCATCATAATATCGGGTACATACGAGATGTTGGTTATCTTCATTGTAAGAGCAGTTACTTCAACTGTGACGTGACAAGCTCTTATGCCAACATCTGAATAATATACAGTTTATATTTGTATGATTACATCTTTACTTTTAGCATAAATCTTTGACAACCACATCTGTTGTCATAACTAGAAAACAAAATTTCTACAGTTTCTCAATGCAACTAATCTTGTCGTGATTTTTTTTTTACAATTTTTAAGTTAGGCCAAATTTAAAACTTAATTTGGCAGCCATTGAACACTCAGACAATAGTCCACAGCACCAATTAAAAACAGCGCAATTGTCTTGTACAACTGAAAAAGAAATGCCTTTATAACTTCACATTTTTGTAAAATAATGCCTGACATCCAAACCCCGTGTGGTCGATGTGCAAGATGAATCTGATGGATAACATATCCCAAATACAATTGGGTGCAGTCAGTTGGTGTACAAGTATAATATAATAAATTAATTTACCGTTATTAATCAGCGATGAGTTGCCTAAGGGTGGACCGTGATATCAGTTTCAAATTGCATTTATTTCATTACACTTGTACACCAGCTGACTGTGATTGGGTGATACTAGCAACAAGATGGGGACTCCAGAATTTCGGTCAACATGTGCACGAATACTTCTAATTATCAATCAATTATATGTCACCATATGGCCGCATCCACTATACATGACGGTATCATTTCAACCTTTCACATGTCTACAATTTCATTTTTGATCTGGTTAACTTATAACAGTAGATGTAGGACTGACTTCTTTAGTCGTTGTCTTCTTCTTCATCAGACTCATTATGTAATGATTGCTCAAAATAGTAATCAAAGGCGTAGTTCTTTTCAACCATAATGCCCATCTTTGTACGGAATTCTTCACTGTTTTCATATGCCTGAATCTAAGTAATCAAATTAAGTAACATATATATATTACTAAACATGTATTTATAGTATAGAAGATTATTTGACTGAACAAATTATGTCCATTTATTTTAAAAATAACAAAGAAATTAAAAAAAATAAAATAAAAGATTACCAAAAGGGTTAAAACTCAATCTATTCAAAACACCACTGAGAGGAGTAATAAATCATTTAAAATAGCAACTAACCTGTAGAAGGAAATCTTTTCCCTCACGTGGTGGTAGATTTAGTTGTGATACATAGTTGAACAGTTCATGAGGTTTCATCACACCTGGCACTCCACACTTTGAGAAAAACTGGAAAAATAGAAACCAAATATGTGATAACGATGCACAAGATAATCCATCAAACAGTTGGACCCTTTATTAATTGGACCACCTGATTTTTGCTGGAACAGTGTTTTATTTTATAATTTCAACCACCTTGCAATAATTGATACATTAATCCACCCCAACAGACCCCTTACGTAAGTCGAGCTTTCTAAGACTTCCTGTTTCAGAATGACGGAAAGTGAGGTCAGTAAATTGACGCTACAGGTCAACGTTCTTTCAACACTGATCTGCTGGGCCAAATGAGCTGGGCCAAAAATTCTGCACTCAGCAATCAGTTTACACTGATAGTTCCTTGAGTCAAGTGCGTTCTAAGCGTGATGTTTTTGCGTTCAAAGACATTCTATTTGAAGCTAGTTGAAACCTGAAATTACGCGGGAAATTTCGAACTTCAAACACAAATTTAATTGGTTTTAATTTTTGTTGTTACAAAGATTAAATTATGTATAACATTAATATTTCACTCAATGAACAATATTTCACTGAATTATGTGATTAGAAAGTAACTTATTTAAAGTTGTAAAAAGAAATAACATCTACTATAAACATTTTTTTAATTCTACAATCACAGAGTGAAAAACTACTATATTTTAACAATCAGCTAATACACATGTTATAACAGAAATATTTCATTTTCAACATTTTTTTTTGGGAGGTGGATAGTGGGTAATTTTCTGAATATCAAATTAAAGTATTGAATAACAATGCAACAAGAGATCTATAAACACTTTTAATGTTTATGCTATCAATTTAAGCGCATCAAATAAATTTTCATAAAAGTCACTGTGACTCGTTATTTCTTGAAGATACCAATTAAAACCTTTCGGTTTTTGCAAACATTTGTCTCCCAGGCAATAAAAGCAATTTGCAGTACCCACCTGCAAGAAATATCCCCCTGTAGAATCCATTATTAGCATTAATGAGCAAGTAGCAGAAACTTACCGTTGATACATTAGTACAATCCCTAAATAAGAACTCTAGTCCACATGGATGATTAGGTTCCACCGACTGGGACACATCTATGAACCATAGTAGATTATTATGCCATAACATGTTATATTCACTCAAATCAGCATGGATTAATTTACACTCCACGAACATCAACTTCATCATCTGAAATCAATATGACAAGATTAATTAATGTGCATGAAGCAATTTCGAAATTGTTTGTGCAGGAATATTGTTTTACAGAAAATATGTTTGAAAATAAGAATATTTTTTTTCATTTGATAAATATGACAAACATAATTATCGGTAATACGATAGGACAGCTAGTATCCAATGGAGTTTTTAAAGTCACATTTTTACTAATATCTCAAAAAGAGACACCAAAATCAAATTTGGTAAATATTTTACCTTGGTGGGTAATATAACTAGGCTTTTAAAGAAAATAATTATTATATAAAGCTATCATGAACACAAGAAAATTGACTCTCACATATATTGCAACCTTTATTATAGATACAAGAAAGGTAAAAATGAATTATATGAAGAGAACATAATGTTGTTAGAATTGACTACCTTGAATAATTTTAAGTGATCCACCCTAGCGCTAATTCATCAAAAACAGTACAGTCAAACCTGTACAAAGTGCTCATGAAAGGAACTTCATTAAAATTAAAAGTTGAATTTTATTTTTAGGGATCGCCAACTCATACATTTGACATATTTGTTCCAAAAATTGTAAGATGTTACTGTTGCAACAAATATCCTTTTATTCGAGATGATCAAAATGAAAATTAAATAAGGGAATTTATTATTATTTTGGTTACTATAGACAGGTGTTTTTTACATAGAGGTGTTCACTAACACAGGTTTAACTGTACTACAAGGACTGTATACATCCGCATCTCTCTCAACCCAGAACTAGTCATACTTACTTTAATACACTGCTGGTATGCATCTTTGGTATCTTCTAATGTCAAATCAGCATATTTTATTTTAGGCGCTGGTTTTGCATCTTTACCAATAAATGACATCACAAGTACATGCTTACGTAACAGAACAACTTCTGGTACTCTAATACCAATTTTCTGCATTCTAAAAATAAAACAATTCTATTATTGTAAGCCATTGATTATTATTATTATTATTATAACGAGAAATGCTGGGAAGTGCTCCTTTATGAAGTTACTGTGGAATATTTTATTTTGGTTTGGAATTATTTTTTGCTATTTTCGCTGAAGGAATGAATCATTGAAAATAAAACCCAGCAAATATACCTTGTTTTTTACATTTTACATTCAAAAAATCAGTGAAAATAAATTTTATGCAAAACACCAAAAAAGTCTATTCAGCAAAAATTAATTCCAGCTAAAATAATGTATTTTACAGTAATTCAATATTTTTTTATGGTTACTGATCAATCAGCATACAGCCATAAACCGTTTTTTTTATATAATATATAGAGATCGATTCTGAACTGTTTTAGTTAATTAATAGGCAAATTAGGTAATTATTATATACTGATGTGTACCAAAATCTAATCAGGTCTGGGGTTAATCACAAAGTATCTGTGTACCTGTCATTACACTCCACCTAGTGGTTCTTGAGATATTGGTGGACCAAGATTTGACACGTCCATCCATCCATCCAGACAGACAATGTTACGATAAAATATAATTTGTGACATTTTGGTATTCATACACACATAGATGTATGATATTTCTGCTGAATAACAGAAAGCATTTCTATGCATCTTGTGGAAAACAATCAGTTTCACAAAACGCACCCAGCAATGTAACAACCAGCGAAGAATCCATCAACTGGTCAGTGGTTGCCTCAAAGTCATTCCTTTTTTAATTCTAAACAACTGTGTAAAATAAAAAGAATCTCACCTCATTAAATTATGCATTTCCTTTTCAGCCCACATTCTGATAATCTTTCTTGGGTTGAGTTTTCGAAGACGATCTTTGAATCTGTAGTCGTCTTTAATGTACTTGTCTCTTGACTTGAATTCATTCAGTGTTGTTTTAAATACTTTAATAGCACATTCATAGGGAACTAATTTACCCTCCATCCTGGAAATGGATTGCAAAAAATGTAGATGTCATACACTTGTTGCACAATATTTCCTATTTTTGAATGGTGGTGGTCATCGCAAAAGTTAATTACCATGATGTTAAAATTTGATTTGGGCAAAAAAACAGATTGTTTTCCCCTTAAAAACTGGTAGTTGACAATTTTTGAAAGGTAACTGAGTGCGGAGTAAGGATTTAAACACCTTTCATGGCCGCCAACAGGTCACGTCGAAGAATAGCTTACCTGTTACTTGTTGTTATTATACAATTATTCAGAAAAGTAAAACAATGTCAGATGGCCAGGTTTCATGACTTAATGGTTTGGCATTTTGAAAGCTACGACTAAAAAAGATAGATTATTCAGTATCGCAACATCAGGGTTCATCCTGAGTAAATAACAAAATAGAATGGGTGCAAACCATGTTGATTTGTCATACACTCGGAAATTTACGTTTTCTCATAAAAGCACAAACCAAACTACTGTACCAATCACAATTCTTATGCAATGAAACACACTTTTTACATGCATATTTTAATGAATGCTGTCGACGCCCGGTAAAAATACCCAAAGTCTATAATCAGGGTTGCCCTCAATTCGATTAGGAAGCAAGAAAGAAAGGGGCTTATGTTCAGGTAAGTACAATAGTTGAAGAACCTCTCTGTTAAACATACAAATTCAGCTAAATTTATAATAATGTTTGTATATGACCAACAAAACATGGACAAGCACATTAACATGTTTGTGTAAGTTCAGTACTGATTTTGAGAGTTGAGGGGTGGGTGTTGCAGCTTCACTACAGTAACTTACACAGTCACAGTGAAATTCTAAATCAAATTCTGTGAATCTATGGCTTTAATGCATGTACTAGATAATCTTCCCTTCAGCACAAATTTCATTCATACTTACATTCCACCATCAGCATGGATTATAACAGCCTCTTTACCAGTACTAATAGTACCATTAATAGTCTCTAAAGTTCCATTATTGACTAATTTATATAATATTAAACGTGTATTGGTATCCATGGCATGATCCTGAAAGAAAAAGGAAAGAATTTTAATAGTTACATTACAGTTTTCACTGCATATTATAGCCAATGGTCAAAGGTCAAATGAGTATACATAATAAATAACACTTTCAACTCTTTTTATCCAGAATTTTATCCCACTGAAATGTGGTTCTTTTTAATTTTGGCTGCATGGCAGTCTGCAATTTGTATTTATTTATTCTGCAGGCCTTCAATGGCGTTACAAGCTAGATTTGCAATTTTTTTCATATTTTGTAAAAATTATAACTAAGCCAAAATGATCTTTGGTACCAAGTGAGAAAAAAATGGGAACTATGGTCAATGACTTATGCCAAATAACATGCAAACAGCTAGAAATGAAATGAAAAAAAATTTACCATCAAGCTAACTGCTGTTTACTTGAGCATAGCCTACACACATTCTAAAATTAAACATTTTTTAAGAGCTACCAAAAGCATTTAGTTCATAATTACATGGATTAAAAAAAAAATATGCAACAAATGCAGCTCAGTAAACCCAGTAACACAAACAATGCACTTATTATAACGACCCTCACTATTATTGAAATTGACCTTTCAACAGATAGGACAAAGTACATTTGATTGAACCTGAATATGCAAAGTGGAAAACCTGTCCTTCATACCTTTAGAGGGAACCTTTAATATTGATGTTTTTTTCATTATGATTTGGTTATAGGGAACTGCACCACACTGTAGCCATAGCCGATAATAAGTCAAGAAAAAATAAACTGTACTTACTGTTGTTGAATGTTCTTTCTTTTCATGTACTCGATGGCTTTTCTTTTCTTCAGAATGACTATGTTTTTTTAGTACATTGTACACAGAATTAGAAAGTTGAAGATCATCAATCTGACTGCAGTTACCCGTAGCAAAGTCAATTGCAAACTGTAAGCAATAACATTATGACATCGCTATAATTAAAATGATCACAATCGAGAATGATTTGGTTGTACATTTAATCAGATTGTACATTCTATGAAAGTCATGGTGATTACATTTACTGTAAACGACTTTAATATTGCAAAAGATAAATTTTCTAAAACTTTGGAAAATTTGTTACAGCGGACATACTGGGGTCATATGAAAAACTTAGCAACTTTCGCAACTTGTTGTCTTCACGAATACCATAAAATCATCAAATTTTGAATATTAAGCACTGACAGAATTTATTAGATTGATTACAGTATTATTTGCTTACGTTTTCCATTTTGGATGCATTCTTCCTTCCACAAGTAGCAGCATCATGCTTGGTCTTAATGTCTTTGCCCTTACCACGATAACCCTTCTTAGGCATGGAACTTGCATTCCCTGTGTGTGAAAAAACAAATACCAATAAGGAGGTGACATCCAGAAGAGAATACATCTAATCTCACACTATTGGTATAAATATAGTTCAAGCATGTAACCACTTTCATATGTTTAAAAATAAGTAGTCAATTCAATTTTTTCTGGACAAACCTGGCTATGGAAATAGATAGTCAATTAATTTGTCCCCCCTATAAGCCTGGCTATTCTACATTTATGAAAAGGCTTTGCTTCATAGTAAATTCAAACTTAGAAATTAAGTCACAGCTGTTATTATAAAAAATAGTAAACCATAGATTTTAGTAATCCTCAACAAAATGAAAACAAACGAAATAAAAACTAAACTATTACCCAGTACACCACAAATGTGTGATTCTGAGGTCTGTGTTGGTTGAGAAAAAAAAGCTAAATTGAATTGCATAGAAAGGGAAATTGTATCCCATGTACAGTATTAAACTTGTGTAGTAAATTTTGTATGTTCCTTGTCAAAAGCTTGGAACATGACTTCATTTGATTAATAAATCAATCAAAAAATCAAATATCACACAGTTACTCATTAGACACCCTCTATATATTCTACCTACCTGTAGAACCTGAACTACCAGTATTAGTCACATAATATAAGGTTATTACGAGAATACCTCAAAGTATGCACGAAGACAGTACAGCTGGAATATCAACCGACGCACAGCGGAGGTCGATGTGCAGCGTACTGTGAGTGCATACTTCGTGGTATTCTCTTAATAACCTTATTATTATACATCTTTTCCTTCCAAGGATACATCATGGGAATGCCAAAATTCCAAAATATTTAGAACAGAATCAGCGAATTTCTTCATGTTGAAACTGGCAAAACTTTGGTGGCAGCCATATTTGTTTTTATTATTAGAGGACGCTTACGCGCATAATCATTCCATTTTTGGAATTTGTGTTTCCTAATATGGTAGGATTAAAATACCCCGCAAAATACCGCAAAATTACAGCACGTTGTAACTTATGGCGTTACGGTGACAGATGTATAATAATAAGCATTATACAATTACCTTTGACAGTGTCTTCATCCTCATCCCAGCTATCATCTTCATCAACATCCTCATTAAGTGCTGGATGCACAGATCGATAATTGGCAAAGGATAGTTTAACTGTTGCACAGAGAAAAATGAGAATCAGATAATTGCATTCTTGATGTATATCACACTTAGGTATGAAAGAAAAACCAACATCGAACTTGAAACTTTATCACTCAAGTTAATTAATTGCTTTAAAGTTATGTAAACCACAAGAAAAAATAATCTAGTACAGGGCAAATAATCGTGAATTTAAAGAAAGTTATTCAAGTTTAATAATGTTGGTTACTGGTGATATTTTTGGGACTGAGAACAGAGGATGGTAGTCAGAATTTTGCACATGGGGGGAAAAAGTTTCTAAAAATTTAGTGTGATAATTTGAAAACGTATCAATAATTTCTCTTTAATTAATTTTGGACAAAATTGTTTTCAATTATCAACAAAAATTGTGGAACAAGCATGAATCAAGGTAAAAGTTTATTTTGTGAAGAGAGACAATGCCACTTGAATGGTTAATGGATCAGATTACTAATGTTTTGATAAAGATTTCTTTGATATAAGCTACTAGTATATAATATTTTTACCTTTGCTGTCTTTGTTGAAATGCTGTTCTTCATTCTTCAGCATCTGATCATGCTCTTTGTCAAATTCTAATTGCAACATTTGTGCCAGTAGCAAATCATTATCAGTTTCTTTTCCATCTTCATGGAACAGTGATAGATCAAAATCAACTGTATCGCTGAAATCAACAAGACAAATATTAGTGCAAAATATGATTGAATAACTTAGATTTTCAAAATTATATTTTCTCTTGTATATTTTATGAATGTTTTTTTTTAAATAAAATGTTATAAAAATTTCAAATGATGATTAAAAACAACATGACAAATCACAGCGTATTGACGGATAAATCGACCAATGATTGAAAAAACCCAACAAGACCTAAGGTATTAGGTGTTACAAAATGGTTTCTACATCGAATCAAAGTATTTTTTTAGTTTTGGGTCTTCCAGGGTAAGTGTTTTATAAATATTTTATAAATAATCATAAAAAACATTCATACCCTCATGAAATTTGCTGTACTCTCACATAAACAAGCCATGCATAGTACAGTTACATTTCAGTAATACAGTGAAGGCAGTGTGGATGAATACATGCGTCTGAAAAGGAACGACCCTGTGCGTGTGGGTATCAACCAAAATCTGATTTGCTTTTTGCACATCATGGAACAACATGCGAATAATTATAGCCAATCAAGTTGTCTCAATTGGATTTGAATGAAACATTATAAAATATATAAACGGCTTTTCTGAAAGCACTGTATGGCTGTTTATTCATAATTGACTTATGCAAAAGTATACACATCACATGTTATATGGACAAACAATGTATAATTAAAATAGATATTTTCTTTCACTTTGTAGCATGCAGAAACAATGATTGGGCAAACCCGTAGTCTAATATAATAGACTGAGCAGATGCACAAGTTATCGTACAAAAACAAAATAATTGGTAAATAGAAAACTTAACCTGAATGTTCATGTTGAAACACAGTACATGTATTATTATTTTTTTCTGTGAAATGTATTTTATGTTTTCTCTTTACCACACAGTACACCCTCAGATTAGTTGTGTCATGGAGCTAAAAAAAAAAAGAGTACAGTTGTAGTTGTAGTCAAGTTATTATTAAAAACATAATTACCCCGTTTTCACTGTGGAAATTACAGAATCTTTTTCTTCTTTTTTCTGTAGTTCTTTTGCCAATTCTTCACTCATTACATCCGACAAAGAACACGGTTCTGCGGTAACTTGTACAACGGATTTCCAGGGACTCGGCGGTGAAGGCGAGGCGCCGATCACAACTCCCGGCATATGGGAGTCTGTCTGGTTTCGAGTCCAGGGATTACGATTTGGAATAGAACTTTCGCTGACAAGAACTTCTCCGCGTGACTCCATTTTTACAGTTAATAAATAATAAAAATATAACTCGCTATATACAGAAATGTTTTTAAAAATTAAACTTTTATACTATTATAATCCGAATACTGGCAGATTTTGTGAAAACCGAGCGAGACTGAAAATGGCCGATCGACACTATTTTGATCCTCAGTGACCGGGTGGCTCCGGATTGCAATGAAAATTAGAAAATACGCGTTAACTAAAAGCTCCCAAAATAGCACCAAAAGCCAGGTAAAAAAAAAAAAAAAACAACTATTGCACAATTCGTGCAAAATTAAAATAAGTTGCACAACGTTGAGAAAAATGGCCGTGGTGAAGTTGCGCAAGGCAACTGTCTGTCTAAAAAGTGGAGCAAAGCAGCATAAACAACCAAAATACGGAGGTCAAAGGTAAGTGACGGTTTGAGGGGTGGTATATACATTGATTTTATAATCTTATTTTCTAGTCAAAAAACTATCTTTTTGAACAAAAGTCAATAGTCTCTCTACCTGAATACTAGTATGTTTAGTAGTCAAATGATATCTCCATTGTCATTTTTCTTCATATACAGGTATTTTGTTGTTATATTTGTTACCACCCCTCTAATATCGAACAGTCCACCCATAACTGGAGGAAAGTGATAAGAACCCAATAAACACGATAGCGAAGTTGGCGTAAGTGCGACAGACATGAGATTGATATGTTGGATTCGTCCACTGTCAGAATGAGCAATGATTTCTGGGAAATCTGATTACTTGTAGTTGTCTGTGCTACAAGATATAATAGTTGGTGAAGTGCAGGACGCTCTGATAGTGACTTGATTTAGAATAAAGAAATTATAAAAATATAGATTAATGACTGTTTGGAAAACATGATTGGCGTTTTTATAAATGTTTGCATTGAAAACGCCATCATTATTTGAATCTTTTTATTTAGAGATTGCATTTCTTCAGTTTTTCTGTTTTTTAACGGCTGGTTGACTCAAAAGAAAAAAGATGATATAAACGACTAAAAACTCAGATTAAAAAAACTACGATTTTTTCATGCTTTAAAATGTAAGAATAAATATGAAATTCGGCACACCATCATCTATTCGTAGAATTCGTAAAACCATTATGTTAACATTAATTAATTAATAATAATATTTATTTATTGCATCTTTAGAAATACAGTATTTCTATCAGTACAGTAGCAATAAAAGTATAACAAAGTATAATAATAATAATGAAATGATAAAGAAAGAGAAAATATTATAATGTTAAGTATAAAAGTAAAATGTAATGTGTTAATTTTTTTACTAATTCTAATAAGTTTAATAATAATAAAACTAAGACTAATAATAATAAAATTCAAAGCTATCAACTATCTATTCTTTCTTGAAAGGCTTTGTAAATAAACTGTGAAACCTTTTTTATAATTTCACAATCATCTGCACTGAGCAATCGAATGAATGTATTGTGTGCATCATGTGATAGAAAATTAAATTCAGACATAAGTTGTTGGTGCAAGTTTCCATATTTTGGACAAATCACGAGAAAGTGAAATTCATCCTCAATCACATTCATTTTGAACTGTTTGCATTTTCTTTCATTTACTGGCGTTTTAGGGTGTGTGTACCTGCCCTTTTCAACTGAAAACAACTTAAAAACAGTTTGAACGTTCAACAAATATCTTATTTTATTTTTAAAACGTTTATTAAATAATGTTAATATTGAATACAGAGTGTTATATTTATCTGTAAGCGTTAATAATAGAAACGCATTTTAAAATTGTGCTATCGCTTTTTTAAAGTTGTGGGGAACGGTAACATAATAACTTCCTTATTTTAGCAGCAAAACTGTCAATATTGCACCTTACTAACTTCTTGAAGACAATTCATTAAATCACATGAATTAAAATACTATATGTTATACGCGAACTTATTAAACGTATAGAATAAAAATAGATACAATAAGTATTTGTCACATAAACATATAACGCACACACTTTTTAAAAACCGACTAAAATCGATTTTTAAACTATTTCACTTCAATTCAATTCAAAAATATATTAATAAAAAGAGATTTGGCGTGGCTGTACTCTTAATAAAATCCTGAGATCTTAATGAAAAAAATACGTGCCAAGTCTTTGCTTCCAAACCGAGAATATACATACCCATTCTTCTTCCAAGAAATCCCTGCGACCAGAGCACTCGGGACAGAACACCGAAAGTATATTCTTAGAAATAGAACTCTGCGTGGGAGATTTGTACTTACCCTGGTACTTACCCAACCCGATGATATGAATCAAATCCGAAGTGTGAATCTGACGCCAACTTGAATTCACAATGGCTGATGGCCAGAAAGGTAAATTTTAATTTCAGTGTGACGACTTCTGCACGTGTGCGTTGGTAGTTTAGTGCGTGTCGGGTTTGGTTGATCTTGTGCATCAACTTAAATTGAGGACTAGATCATTTGAGTTTTTGAGATCGGTCTCATAGTAAAGTTGGTGACAGAACACACACAGACTCGTGCTGTTTCTTTATTTACATTTTTAAGCAGTTCGTCCCTATCACTTAATTTCACCCGTATTACGTATTCCATTGCCTGTGGAAGTTATTATTGTTTTCAACTTTCGTGCGAATTGTGATTTAACTTTCCACTGTACCCCAACTCATTACCGCAACTCTAACCGTAACCTTCAGCCCCCCCCCCCCCCCCAATTCAGTTGTATCATGGAGTAGTACGTCCATGGCTATACCATGGAGGTATAAAAGATATCAATAGCGTTGTCACTCCTTTTTTTAGCTCCGCTGTCGACTTTGATATTACATATATAGGTACTACATGTGGACCCCTCTCAGATTTGTTCATTTTGTAATGAATATTTTTTGTAATTTTTGGTAAAAAGTGATATTTTCAACTTCTTGTAAAAAACGCAAATCCGATTGCTTTGATATTACATATATAGGTACTACATGTGGACCTCTCTCAGATTTGTTCATTTTGTAATGATATCTTTAATTCTCTAATTTTGATGAATATTTTTGTAATTTTTGGTAAAAAGTGATATTTTTGAATTATTGTTGAAAACAGCAAGTCCCATTGCTTGATACTATACATATTGTTCATTTTTTAATGATATCTTCTGTTCTTTAATTGAAATGTGCATTGCTAACAGTGGAGCTATCTTAGCTGAGAGGCTGCTTGTTTCTACTTCCATGGTTGTATGTACCGGTCACTATAGGTGTTCTCAAGAGGGGCATGTACAATTAATTTGAGGGGTGATAAAGGGAGTGGAGGTTGGGTTGAGTTAGGTTTAGATGGGGAGGTACATTGTTATTTCACTTTTTTCACAACCACAACTGGTTGATTTGTAGCAACAATTTCAACACTAAAAATGAAGACTATGGTGTCAGTACCTAATCCTGATAAAAGTTCTAATCACACCAATTTCCAGTCTTTGTCTTATACCTGACACTGTGGACTGATAATTGCTAAACCCAACAATGTTCATAAACTATTCCTGTCAATTACGTAAGGTATATCTGAATAAATTAACCTGGCAGTTAAAATTCAGATGTAACTTGATCGATCATAAAGGTTTGGGAAACTTAACGAAAATAACTTGATTGCCAGACATGACTATGATCAAGTTTCCCCAGTGAGCGCACTGTAAGCGACAATTTCAAAATCACAGTAATACTGGCTAGCGATTGGAGGGTTGTTGTATACTGAGTAATGAATCAGCTTTCAATGAATTCATTTCTTCTTCATTCACTTTGTCGATCTTCAATGCATAAGTTGATGTCAACAATCCCAGTATGAGTCAAGAATCAAAACCTGCGGCTGACGAGAAGCTTCGTCATGTAGAACTTGATGTCCTGATTCCCAAAATGGTGAGAGATAGAGCCAGGAAGGAAAAATGTTCATCCGAAGTACAAGGTATAGTTAAATATAATGTAATAATTAACATCAAGGATTTATAAGATACCACTATGAATTGATGAAGAAAAATGTATATTTCTGGAAATGCAATGATTTAGCCTTGTGTGTGTGTTGTTAGTGTTCTAGCTTTTATGATAAAGTGTTCACTACGTGGGATCTTCATTGTAATCACTGTAAATGGACACAAGGGCTTGTTTCCTTGTGGTACTTTTGCAATTAGAATCCAATAGTATAGTGTAAAGAATTAAATTAAATCTAACATTATGGCTTATATAATCAACTTTGAAATTATGATGTAGAGAATCAACTTGAATTAAATATAATATACATTTAACCTCGCACCCAGGGTACTTGTGTTTCTTAGGGCGTGAGCTATTAGTCAAAGCACACAACCCCTCCCCTCCGAATATTATTTCAAGTGATCACAATTGAGACAGTATGATGAATGTTTTGAAGATATGGTGATCTTATTGAAGACAATACAGTGATTATATTGGCTGATGTTTATTATTTTCTATTCAACAGCTTTCAGCGATTGTGCTGCAAAAAGCTCATTAGGAATGGTTCTGAAGTGTCGTAAAGAAAATAGTGCTATGAGAAAATGCTTGACAGATTGGTGAGTTGCCACTCAATGTGTGATATTATTGTTGTTGGGAATGTTGTATCTTAGACATGGTTTGGCATTTTTCGTTCAAATCTGTCATATATATGTTAGGTGTTGGATTGGGTTTCTACTTGGGATAAGATCAAAATTATCTTGCTTTTCGGTCAAGTTATGAAATGAACTGAATTAAAAAAAAAAGAATAAAAACTAAAATAAAAATGTTCTTGGAACAAAAGTTGAATAAATTTGAGAAATAGCACACCTATCCAGTTTATGACTACTGTAAAAGGATTAATTATTCACTGGGTTTTAATTTGGCTTATTTCGCTGACTGGAAAAAGCGCTAAATTAAAACCCAGTGAATGTAAAATTGAGCATAGAACACATTATCTAAATAATAAAACCGTGAATTTAAAACCCACTGAATATGCCTGAAAAAGTCAACGAAATTTAAACCCATTGAAAATTAGTCATTTTACAGTGTGTGATATAAAATTCAGAACAGTCATTTAAAACATTACAGTCACTACATTTTCACATGTTGTGTACGTCGCTATTGATTTCAAACAGCACATTTATAAATTTTATTTCTAGTCTGTTATTATTCTCAATTACTAATCATACACTACAAAATCATTCAGAAATAATTCACTTTGTAATATGGCCAGTAATATGCATATCTAATTTGATTGCATAACAGATTAGTTTCTCACAATGCAATGCACATATGCTCAGCAACATGCTCAGTGGTGAAAAATTTGAATTTCTCTCTTCCACAATGCAATGCACATATGCTCAGTAACATGCTCAGTGGTGAAAAATTTGAATTTCTCTCTTCCACAATGCGATGCACATATGCTCAGTAACATGCTCAGTGGTGAAAAATTTGAATTTCTCTCTTCCACAATGCGATGCACATATGCTCAGTAACATGCTCAGTGGTGAAAAATTTGAATTTCTCTCCCACAATGCAATGCACATATGCTCAGTAACATGCTCAGTGGTGAAAAATTTGAATTTCTCTCTTCCACAATGCGATGCACATATGCTCAGTTACATGCTCAGTGGTGAAAAATTTGAATTTCTCTCTTCCACAATGCAATGCACATATGCTCAGCAACATGCTCAGTGGTGAAAAATTTGAATTTCTCTCCCACAATGCAATGCACATATGCTCAGTAACATGCTCAGTGGTGAAAAATTTGAATTTCTCTCTTCCACAATGCGATGCACATATGCTCAGTAACATGCTCAGTGGTGAAAAATTTGAATTTCTCTCCCACAATGCAATGCACATATGCTCAGTAACATGCTCAGTGGTGAAAAATTTGAATTTCTCTCTTCCACAATGCGATGCACATATGCTCAGTAACATGCTCAGTGGTGAAAAATTAGAATTTCTCTCTTCCACAATGCAATGCACATATGCTCAGCAACATGCTCAGTAGTGAAAAATTTGAATTTCTCTCCCACAATGCAATGCACATATGCTCAGCAACATGCTCAGTGGTGAAAAATTTGAATTTCTCTCCCACAAAGCAATGCACATATGCTCAGTGGTGAAAAATTTGAATTTCTCTCCCACAATGCAATGCACATATGCTCAGCAACATGCTCAGTGGTGAAAAATTTGAATTTCTCTCTTCCACAATGCGATGCACATATGCTCAGTAACATGCTCAGTGGTGAAAAATTTGAATTTCTCTCTTCCACAATGCAATGCACATATGCTCAGCAACATGCTCAGTAGTGAAAAATTTGAATTTCTCTCCCACAATGCAATGCACATATGCTCAGCAACATGCTCAGTGGTGAAAAATTTGAATTTCTCTCCCACAAAGCAATGCACATATGCTCAGTGGTGAAAAATTTGAATTTCTCTCCCACAATGCAATGCACATATGCTCAGCAACATGCTCAGTGGTGAAAAATTTGAATTTCTCTCCCAAAATGAAATGCACATATGCTCAGTAACATGCTCAGTGGTGAAAAAATGAATTTCTCTCCCACAATGCAATGCACATATGTTCAGTGGTGAAAAATTTGAATTTCTCTCCCACAATGCAATGCACATATGCTCAGCAACATGCTCAGTGGTGTAAAAATTTGAATTTCTCTCCCACAATGCAATGCACATATGCTCAGTAACATGCTCAGTGGTGAAAAATTTGAATTTCTCTCCCACAATGCAATGCACATATGCTCAGCAACATCCTCAGTGGTGAAAAATTCGAATTTCTCTCCCACAATGCAATGCACATATGCTCAGCGACATGCTCAGTGGTGAAAAATTTGAATTTCTCTCCCACAATGCAATGCACATATGCTCAGTGGTGAAAAATTTGAATTTCTCTCCCACAATGCAATGCACATATGCTCAGCAACATGCTCAGTGGTGAAAAGTTTGAATTTCTCTCCCACAATGCAATGCACATATGCTCAGCAACATGCTCAGTGGTGAAAAATTTGAATTTCTCTCTTCCACAATGCAATGCACATATGCTCAGTAACATGCTCAGTGGTGAAAAATTTGAATTTCTCTCTTCCACAATGCAATGCACATATGCTCAGTAACATGCTCAGTGGTGAAAAATTTGAATTTCTCTCTTCCACAATGCAATGCACATATGCTCAGGAACATGCTCAGTGGTGAAACATTTGAATTTCTCTCCCACAATGCATTGCACATATGCTCAGCGACATGTTCAGTGGTGAAAAATTTGAATTTCTCTCTTCCACAATGCAATGCACATATGCTCAGCAACATGCTCAGTGGTGAAACATTTGAATTTCTCTCCCACAATGCAATGCACATATGCTCAGCGACATGCTCAGTGGTGAAAAATTTGAATTTCTCTCTTCCACAATGCAATGCACATATGCTCAGCAACATGCTCAGTGGTGAAACATTTGAATTTCTCTCCCACAATGCAATGCACATATGCTCAGCGACATGCTCAGTGGTGAAAAATTTGAATTTCTCTCCCACAATGCAATGCACATATGCTCAGTGGTGAACAATTTCAATTTCTCTCCCACAATGCAATGCACATATGCTCAGCAACATGCTCAGTGGTGAAAAGTTTGAATTTCTCTCCCACAATGCAATGCACATATGCTCAGTAACATGCTCAATGGTGAAAAATTTGAATTTCTCTCTTCCACAATGCAATGCACATATGCTCAGCAACATGCTCAGTGGTGATACATTTGAATTTCTCTCCCACAATGCAATGCACATATGCTCAGCGACATGCTCAGTGGTGAAAAATTTGAATTTCTCTCCCACAATGCAATGCACATATGCTCAGTGGTGAAAAATTTCAATTTCTCTCCCACAATGCAATGCACATATGCTCAGTAACATGCTCAGTGGTGAAAAATTTGAATTTCTCTCCCATAATGCAATGCACATATGCTCAGCAACATGCTCAGTGGTGAAAAGTTTGAATCTCTCTCCCACAATGCAATGCACATATGCTCAGCAACATGCTCAGTGGTGAAAAATTTGAATTTCTCTCTTCCACAATGCAATGCACATATGCTCAGTAACATGCTCAGTGGTGTAAAAATTGAATTTCTTTCCCACAATGCAATGCACATATGCTCAGTAACATGCTCAGTAGTGAAAAATTTGAATTTCTCTCCCACAATGCAATGCACATATGCTCAGCAACATGCTCAGTGGTGAAAAAATTGAATTTCTCTCTCCCACAATGCAATGCACATATGCTCAGCAACATGCTCAGTGGTGAAAAATTTGAATTTCTCTCCCACAATGCAATGCACATATGCTCAGTAACATGCTCAGTGGTGTAAAAATTGAATTTCTTTCCCACAATGCAATGCACATATGCTCAGTAACATGCTCAGTAGTGAAAAATTTGAATTTCTCTCCCACAATGCAATGCACATATGCTCAGCAACATGCTCAGTGGTGAAAAATTTGAATTTCTCTCTTCCACAATGCAATGCACATATGCTCAGCAACATGCTCAGTGGTGAAAAATTTGAATTTCTCTCTTCCACAATGCAATGCACATGTGCTCAGTAGTGGCGATTTGAATTCACCATCAACTCTCTCAACATTTCATTCCTATATTTCTAGGTTCAGAGATCCAGAATTCTTTAATTCATGTAAACAAGAATATTTAAAAGAAAGAGAAGAATTCAGAAGAACGGGAAAAACAAAAAAGCAAAAACTTCATGAAGAATTGCAATCACAGTCATGATGAAGTGTTTTTTAATGCATGGTGGGACAGAAAAAAAATAATTGTTATGAGTGAGATTTCAGGAAATTTGTGGAGTCAATAATTATGTTTCTTGTTTTTAGTGATGTAACCAATCACCTTAATTAGTCCCCGTTCGGACGTAGTCCGAAAACGGGGACTTATGGTTTGCCCTGTGTGCGTCCGTCCGTCTGTGCGTCCGTGCATCCGTGCGTCCGTGCGTCCGTGATCACCTGTATCTCGAACATGCATGGACCGATTACGTTCAAACTTCACTCATACATCACACATTATATGGGACATATGCACATGCATTTTTTTCATGATCCGATTAACGATAGCCGAATAGCGGCCATTTTAAGGCCGAAAATGCATCAAAATCGCACATTTTCACCATTCCGGACCCGGATCTCAGTTATGCATGGACAGATTTTGTTTAAATTTGGTACATACATTAAACATAATAGGACCTTGATGCACGTCTTTTTTTTTTTTGGATCGGGTTCGAAATAGCCGACTGGCGGCCATTTTGTTTTAAAGAATTCAGTTCTGGATCTGTATCTGAGACATGCTTGGATTGATCGAGTTCAAACTTCACACACACAAGGTACATCATGTCACAAATATGTATGTGCATTTGTTTCATGATCTCATTAACGATAGCCAAATGGCGGCCGCTTTAAGGTCGAAAATGCATTGAAATCGCACATTTTCACCATTCCGGACCCGGATCTCAGTTATGCATGGACGGATTTCATTCAAATTTGGTACATACATTAAACATAATAGGACCTTGATGCACGTCATTTTTTTTTTCGGATCAAGTTCGAAATGGCCGACTGGCGGCCATTTTGTTTTAAAGAATTCAGTTCTGGATCCGTATCCGAGACATGTCTGGATTGATCAAGTTCAAACTTCACACACACAAGGTACATCATGTCACAAATATGTATGTGCATTTGTTTCATGATCTCATTAACGATAGCCAAATGGCGGCCACTTTAAGGCCGAAAATGCATTGAAATCGCACATTTTCACCATTCCGGACACGGATCTCAGTTATGCATGGATGGATTTCATTCAAATTTGGTACATACATTAAACATAATAGGACCTTGATGCACGTCATTTTTTTTTCCGGATCAAGTTCGAAATAGCCGACTGGCGGCCATTTTGTTTTAAAGAATTCAGTTCTGGATCCGTATCCGAGACATGCTTGGATTGATCGAGTTCAAACTTCACACACACAAGGTACATCATGTCACAAATATGTATGTGCATTTGTTTCATGATCTCATTAACGATAGCCAAATGGAGGCCGCTTTAAGGCCGAAAATGCATTGAAATCGCACATTTTCACCATTCCGGACCCGTATCTCAGTTATGCATGGATGGATTTTGTTCAAATTTGGTACATACATTAAACATAATAGGACCTTGATGCACGTCTTTTTTTTTTCGGATCAAGTTTGAAATGGCCGACTGGCGGCCATTTTGTTAAAGAATTCAGTTCTGGATCCGTATCCAAGACATGTCTGGATTGATCAAGTTCAAACTTCACACACACATGGTACATCATGTCACAAATAGATATGTGCCTTTGTTTCATGATCTGCTTAACAATAGCGAAATGATGGCCATTTTAAGGCCGAAAATGCATCAAAATCACGTATTTTCACAATTCCAGAACCGGATCTCAGTCATGCATGGATGGATTTTGTTCAGATTTAGCACAATGTGTTGTACATATGCAGGTGCATTTCGGTCATGATCTGCTTTGAATGTATATGTCACTCAAATATGAACGGAACGGGGACGTGTCATTGACAATGACTTGTTATAATGGGCAAACAATGAATCAATTCGCAAATTAAGCAAGTCTCTTGTACGTGTGAATACATTTGTTTTTTCTTTTCATTCATTATACTTAACTATACTATACTGAACAGTGAAATCATGGCAAGAAAAGTACTCACAAAATTGCCTTTGGTTGAAATATGCAATTTAGAGCAGAATTTTATTCTATTGGTAATTAGCTTCTTCTTCGAAAATGCACTGGACCAAGGAAAACAAAACATGGATTGATGTTTTAGTTTTCTGTGTTGTAACATTTCATGGCAAATTTGCCACACTGATCAATAGTTGCCAGCATGTATCTCTGTGTGTTCTGATTGGTCACATGGATCTATACGTGTGCTCTAATTGGACAATTTACTAAATAAAGATCATAATTTTACATTAATTTCAAATCTTTTGTGAAAGTAGGAGGAGGAAAAAAATGTTTGTCTGTCAAAAAACCTCTGCCAAAGCATGCTTCTATTAGTATTTGGATTGGGAAATATACTTTGCATAATTAATTTGTTGATAGTTACTGTGACTGCAAGAAAGAATTGAATGGCAATATTGCAGTATAAGACACAGTTTTGCTGAAATTTAGCTATATTGCTCACAGACTTTGTGTAATGTACCTATTTTGTGTGTCTTGTACTGCAATATTGCCATTCCATTGTGTGGTTACAGTAATTGAATACTGAGTTGGACCTTCTGTAGCATCTTCACTCCAACAGCTGTTTGAATACATGAATGACTTCAACAGTATTAATTGAGCATCCGTCTCTATAATGGGTATTCGGTAGGTGTTAAGTAATATAAGAACCTCCGTTACCATGGAGTTTAACCTCTGTTACCATGGAGTTTCTGGCTGAGAATCGTTGCATGCACAAGGCAATTCTGAAGCCAGAAACTTTGAGGCTGGGTTCTCACACACACACACACACACACACACACAAACAAAATGATTGGCTACTCATTTGAAATTTAGCCCATCTTGTTCCAAACATCCCTAATTGTAAAATACACTTTACCATTAGGTTCTACTACCTCAAGGTGGCTTTAGAACTACCAGAACTAACTTCCTGTGTCACTTGATACGGACTACAAGTGTGAGAGCACAAGTGTGGTTAAACTTATGTTGAATACTTTCATCAGTATCAGAACTTTTAACAGGTGGTTTGGTGTTTGAATTACTAGAAATTAAAAAAAATATCGCATTTTGAAAGTTTCTATTTTTGTTGTTAATTTTGTTTTGCATATTAATAATTATATTTGTTTGGACAATTATTTTTGGTAAATATCTGTTGTAATAATAATATAACGTATTCAAATGATCTTACACAGGCCATTCAATATACATGTAACATGCAAAGATAAAACCAGTGGAGGATCCTGAGAGAGTGTACTGCATCTACTCAAAACATTTAAATGTTTTACGGGCAGTTTTAGACCAATTGTGGCAAGAATGAATTTGTAAAATGCCTGGCAATTGGTCTATTCTACTGTGCCCTCTAAATAAATACACCCTTTTTCATGCAGTTTTTATGTTAATGAGGAGTTTAATTAACAAGCCATCTGCCAATGAGAAAACATCTTTTGATTGACCTCTTCAATGAAACACTGATGCAGATGTGAACCTGACACATAGAATTCATTGTTCAAGCACACAACTAATTTTCTTGTTATGGAAGTGTTCCCTAAGACTGTATATCATGAATAATTAATAGCAATGAATATGCCACAAAATACACCAGACACAGTAAGGAACTATCACATAAAACAATAAAATGGCCATGGGAGGTAAGCTCAAACAGAATTGTGATACATTTGAAATTTAAGCATCTTGACTCTCAGTGAATAACGACACTTTTAGAAAATCCATTTTCATTTATTAAATATCATGTGTTAGTATATTTAACAATCCACATATTCTATTTGTTTATCCAGGAGGTTGCTATATTTTTTTGCACCATTCTATCTACTTGGCAGACTTCAAAGGGGTGTCTCCAGGTAAACCTAACCTCACAGCGAATTTATTTACTGGCTTAAAGACAGAATATATATATATATAATGGAGTCCCATGATTCCCTGGTACAATCCCAGGGATTTACTGCTTACTCTTTAAGTGGCAGTTCCCATTGAATGCATCACCTAATTGGTGTACAAAATCTCTTGATTTTGGAAAACAAACTTTAGATATGTAAAATTTTCATAAAATAATGTAGATCCAGACTTCCAGCTTTTACTGATAAACTTGACTGGGTGGTAAACCCTCATTTACTACTGCTGCCAAGGTCAATGTCACATCAACCACCAGATATAATCAACATACATTTACAATCTAACTTGATTTGAAAGAAATTTCTCTTGAAACAACCATGAAATTAATAACAGTAAAAGCATTTGAGAAATTACATGACATCAAAAGCAAGGATACCAAAAAAAAAATGATGACATCGGGGAATTGAAACACAGAATGATATCAAAAGCAATGACACACGAAAAATGATATCAGATCAATTGTGTACACATTCTTTTGTCATTTCAAGCATCAACTGTGGTTGTTTTTGAGATTCTCAATTCATCATGTTTTCAGAATTCAGTTATGCATACACACAACATTTACTTTCCATTTTAAAACAAAATTGATATGACTATGATTTCATTTCCGTGCTTCCTCCGCTGTCACTAACAACGTAATTGGTACATGATCATCACGTCTTTGCCACAGCATTTCACCTTCAAAGTGAACCAGTTTTTGTTTTCGAGCTCTCATAAGCATTCCCACCAGTTTGTTTGAAATCTTATTGTACACCTCAAAGAGATTCCCAAACAAGACAACAACACTTCCATTCTCTTGCACTGTTCCAATCCTTTCTATAACATGCAAAAGTTCTTGAACTTCCCGAGAAACCATCTTTCCGGCTTGCTTTCCTCGTATGTCAGTCATAGTTCCAGCGACAGGCCTTGCATATTCTGGATCGTTTTTATCAAGTACTTTACGGTGTGAAGATCCCTCCCATTCTGAAAATGGATTGATCAATTGTTTTTCTCTGTGTTCATCTTCTTTTTTTTTCCACATCGCTATTTTTCCGTCTACAACGCTTTTATTGTACGAAGCCATTTGATAATAATTTTTGAGATGATTTCCCTAAAGACCTGTGAATGAAATATACACATCAGGTTCAATATAAACTTTTTAATATTTTTTTTTCATTTTTTCTGAAGTGTTTAGTTTAACAAATGTTCAATGTGATGGAGTCACAACTGCTCTTCCCAGGCCTCCGAAATGCCATTAGAATTCCTAACATTACACACTGAGTACAGAACGATCAGAAGCAGTGTTTGTATGACACAACTTACCAATAACACTGTAAAATTGATTCAGTAATTACGACATTGATGAACTTCAATTTAGGTCTCACAATTCTGTAACAATCTTGAAAACCTTATATTATTATTATTATTGAGAATCAAAATACTTCCAATTTACAACTACTTCCGGGTTGTTGTTTTGAACACCCTAAGTGAACAGAAATAGACTCCACCTAAAATCGAATATTTGTTGATGTTTTTTGCTCATTTCATCCCGTAATAATATTTCTTACTTCGATAAAATAGAATAATTTTCATATGTGTCGCGAAACATATTTCTATATTATGTTTTTTTGTTTTGTTATTATTTAGTTTTTCTTTGTGTGCTAGAGGGTCAACTGTGACGTCCACTCTGTAAAACGACGTGGCGAAACGAGGCTGCGCTAACAAAATGGCGATGTCCACAAAGAAACTGTGTGCCGATTTTTTCTGCGGCTTTCTCGTAGTTTCGTCTTTTTGTTTAATTCTCTCGACTTTTGCTGACGGTGAGTATGCTTCATAATTACTTGTTCTAGTTTGACAAGCGTGATTGTTAGAATTTTGGCGTTTTTTCTCATTAATAATATCATCACACGTAGAACTTCCGCATCGAACCGTGGCGGTCGTACCCATTGTGCTCACAGTTCGTGTTGCCGAGTATGTAAGGGTAATTTCGATGTGTATTAATCGGAACGAGAATTGATGAAACATAATTGCTACATCACATTTCCAATTATAACGTTTTAAAATCAAAAACGTCGTTGTGTATTGTTGTCATCAATCAATCACGGTTTATACCGGTATTTTAGTAACTGATTCGATGCACAATACCCCCCCCCCGCACATTCTTCTAATTTCCCCATCTATCTAACTACACAATTTGACACAGTCAAGTAAATAAATGACAATCAATCGTGTCTACCCTCCCATGCAATCACACCTTTGTTTTGTTTTTCAGATGAAATTATAGAATATGAATTTGTTACATGTGGATCAGTAATTAAATTAAAAAATAGTAAATACAATGTCCGTTTGCATTCACATGATGTGAAATATGGATCTGGAAGTGGACAACAGGTACAAAGTTCTTTTTTTTTCTTTAATGTTAAAGGGGTGGTCTTGTAAATTTTTATTTAACACTTGGATACTGTACATCATCCATTCCAAGGACCACCATCCTTTAAGCCACTACATTTATTATTATATTAACACGCATCTATACAGTATACTGTAAAACATGTTTTTTTGGCGAGCATGTCTATTAAGCGAATTTAGCGAGAGAACTGATTCGCTAATTCAAGATGTCGCTAATGACTTTATTAAAAATTCAAAATGGCCAAGGCTTGGGGATTTGTATACAGTAATCCGGAACATAAACATCTGGGTCGCTTCCAAATTACACTTGACAGTTTTTCTTTGTTTTTATGGAGGGATAACTGCGCATTTGTTTTGGCGTGCGACAGACAAGTATTGTGAAAACAGGAAATCAACAATGACAAGAGAGATTCGCTAAATCAACATTTCGCTATTACGTCATTTTACCTCAATTCGCTTAAAAATTGCATGTCGCTTTTTCAACATGTTTAACAGTAAGTTTGTAAAGCAAGTGTAACTGCAACATACTGTATTTAGTTGAAACTTATTTTTGTTGAATATCACACTCCTAACCAAAACCCTCACCCTAGCACTTCAGTCTCCAGTGTTATTGTTTATGCTCCTCCAGATGACTATACCTTGAGAGGTGAATATACAATTAAAATGGAGAAGTACTGGAGGGGCACAGAACAGATGAGAGTTATGGGTCAAGGAGCTCTAACGAACCCTTACCATAACCGTTGGCTGCTGTGTTCTGTATTTGAAATCTAAACTTAAAACATATTTTGTTACCAGCTGTGCAGAATATGTGCGTAGGAATACATTGTAAACAAATCATCTAATTACCACTTTGTTCCTGTGTTGTACAGAAAGTATGGATTATTTTTTTCTGAATGGCAACATGTTAATACTATTATGAATATTCATTACATGAATGCTTTGTACATTGCTGATGGCAATAATAGGAAAGTTGTATAAGGCCATCTGTTAGTTAATTCGTTATACTTTGTTATCTGTAAAATAGCTGGTTTCCATGTATATTTTTGTTTTCATGATTTCAAATTCTGTCTAAATTTGAATTCACAGGAAAATATGAAAAAACAATTTTTCCCATTACATTGTACACTCATTTTTTTGTCACACACTTATGAGATTATTAATTATGCTGAGGCCAAATGAAAACAATAGCGTGTTACTGATAACATGAATTTGCTAATTTTTTTTCATCCTGATGCTTTTGACAAACTGTTCCTAGTTGCATATTAGACCAGTTCTTCTACCAAAATGGTGACTTTTATTTGTGATCATATAATGTTCGTATCATGGCCTGTAATGATAACATGGTCATAACGTAATTAATTTAATTTTTATGTATTTTTCTATTTAGTCTGTGACTGGAATGGAAAAAGCTGGGGATGGAAATAGCTATTGGCAAATAAAAGGAAAAACTCAAAAATCGTGTCAAAGGGGGTAAGTTATAACCATACTAAGCCTATTGAGTCATTTCTACTGTGCACAGTCTCTCTATAGAGGGCAGTGTACACTGTGAACTACATTCTCACTTGCCATAATAACCACTAAAGTTACCAGTGTTTGTTTTTAGAAGGACACTGATTGATTGCTAATACCGATAACGTCAAATATAGTACATTGTCGTCTATTATAAAAATGTATTATTTTTGTTATATTCATTGTGATGTGTTGATTCAGGAGCACACAAAACATCAAAGAAACCAGAGAGCTTTCAAATTTAACTTCTTGTTTATTCCGCCATTTTTAGTTACCTCAACGGCACTACTTTTTACATATCAATACACTCGGGTGATAAGGTGACCATTACAAAAGTATGTATTCTGACGCATGCAATAAAGTAGTCCCAAAAACGTCACATTCATAAACTGCAAAAACTTTTAAACAGAACATAGAAGTTCTATTTATCTATCAAAAAGTTCACCCATTACTAGTATCTTATGGGCCCTTCCAAACTCTATATGTCATTATGAAAATGAAAATATGTAAAAATGTTCTAAATGTAGCTTACTTGAGGATGAAGTTTATATACAAATGAATTGGGTAACTGGGAGTGAGTATTAGAGTTAGGGATGGGGGTACAAAAGGAACTCTTGCCGAAGTTTATTTTATCAATCAATGTAAACTATACACAGTTAAATGAAAACTTGTGTATTTATGTTATCTATTCTATATGGTACCAGCTGTTTGATTGATTCCCTTAAAACTATAATGTCTGTATTGATTGGTGTTTTCGAATAGCTACTGTATTCTATAAATTTATTGTAAATTTTATTTTTGCATGTATTTATGCACACCACCCATATTTATTTTTATTTTTTTCAGAAATAATTTTTATGAGAAATCAAAATAAAAGCCCAATTTATAATTAAAAAATAAAAAGCAATTCATACGCATTAAATTTTGAAATCAAATCAAATGTTTTTCATTACATACATACTATAGAATCCGTAGTACTATCATAAAAATTCAAAGTTTTATGTATGTTCATTTCAGTATATATTTTTAGTGCCCTCTGATTTTAAATGGCCTGACAAAATCTGGAAGTTGAGATTTATATTTTGCTCTTAGAGCAAATGTGGTAGCCAGTGTTCCAATCTACTGTGCATCTTTTTTCATTGTATTGTTTTTTTTACCCACAGTACACCAATCAAGTGTGGTCAGTCTATACGTTTATTACATCTTAATACAAAAAGGAATTTACATAGTCACATGTTCGAATCACCGCTATCTAATAATCAGGAAGTCAGTGCATTTGGGGAAGAGGGTGAAGGAGATGAAGGTAAGTTCATGAACATTTGTAAATGGATGGAGAAAAGAAAAACATGAAGGTGCTCTCATGGATTCATTAGTTTATATCATTATCTTGTAATTCCTATTTTAATAAATCTTTAATTTACAAAAAACGTTAATAGTAATAATGACATATTCTGACTATTAAATACGTTATAGTCTTAAACGCTGAAATCTAACTGAATCGATCAGTACTATTTTTTTTATTAATTTTTTCATTGCTCTAGGAATTTTTATTTTTACAATTTAAGGTAAGAAATCAAAATGGACAGTGTGTCGATTTCATGGCTGTTGAGTTTCATAACTTTAGCTATATTATAGTAATAGTGATGAAAAATCAGGTAAAAATTGTCCTGATTGATTTATTTTGATTTTCAGCCCTCAAGTAATTGTCTAAAATACTGATAATCTGTTCAATTGAAATGTTTGTTTATTACATAATATTAATAACTGCATTTTATCACACAGGTGATAACTGGGCAATCACATGTTCATCAACTTTATGGAGAAGAGATCAACCTGTGAGACTCAAGCATGTTGCCACTGAAGCGTGAGTAATGTTAATTTCACTTTCATTTATTCTCGATATAAAGACTTGGAAGAAATATTATTAAAGGAGTAGTAAATTTTGTGTCCAGTCACCAAAAGTGTAGTGGTCAGGGACTCTAATTCAAATCCTACCTGCGGTTGATCCCTGCTCAAGGTGACTGTGCCACATTTGCAATGCAGAGGCTGAAGTCATAGACTCATTCACTCACTCTGACTGGGGAACCTCGTTGAGGTTTACAGGTGCTTGTGTTTAACTAGGCTTGGGGCACTGCATTAAATTGCCATTATCTCTGTCACTCAGTTTAAAACAAAGAATATAGTTTCTGTGTTCAAATGCACTACCATGAATATTGTAATCTAGGCTTCATTTTTTGAACATTTAAATTTTTGTTGGTGTTTAAAATTAGTCCAAATTATGTTTTCTGTAATCACTTATGCCTGATTAAGAGTACTGTGTTTATTGTGACTAGCGCGAATAGGTAAACTCAGTTTGAACACTGAATGTTTTTGCCATATATGTAATTTAAATGCTTCCTGTGGGCATTTGCACTTTTGGGGAATGATGATCCTCTTTTGATTTAATTTTAATTCTTTTCCAGATATCTGGCAGCAGTTGATCAAGTTTATGGAAGACCCATTCGTGGTCAGCGTGAAATTGCTGCAATAAGCAATCCCAGTCAGGCTACACAATGGACTGTTATGGAAGGAATTTACGTAAAACCGGATGAAGAATAAAAGAAATGCAATATAAATAATTTTTTTTAATGGATTTATTTTTGGGGTGATTTTGAAATACTTATTTAATTGTACTTCAATTGTTAGACAAATTCAGTAATTGTAAACTTTTATTTGTCTAACAACTTATTTGAAATATTTGATATAGGAAATCAAAGTACCGGTACCCACAATTTTGACCAAAACTCCCTAATTCTCAACAGTCGCGGTACAAATTTGTTAAATCATGGTCACAGCAAATATTAACCACTCAAACTCGTGGTTCATATTCCACATGGTACTTCACTTGATAGATCTGTTATTTATTATTAGCCTTCAAACACCAAGTCTTCTAGTTCGTGAGTGTGTTAGTGAGATGACTTGCTTAGGATTTGGATTACTGTGGAATACTTTATTTTTGTTGGAATTAATTTTCGCTGAAAAGGCTTTTTAGGCGTTTTGTATGGAATTTATTTTCACTGATTTTTGATCAGTTTAATGTGAAATATAGGAAAAAAGGTATATTCCCTGGATTTTATTTTCACGGAATTATCCCTCCAGCAAAAATAGCGAAATAAAATTCCAAGCGAAAATAAAGTAGTCTCCAGTATTGCTTTCAGACAAAATTGGAACACCTCTATCTGTTTCCTTGCCATCAACAGAACGAGACGTGTTGTGGAAGATATCATTTTTTTGAAATGTAAACCACTACAGCCTTTTGAAAATACGTATTTGTATTTTCATATTTGTCATATTTGTGTTTTTCTTATACAATAAAGAAACAGTTGTTCTACGACTGTATGAAAGGTGTCCCCAGTCTTTATTTTATGAGACTACATGGCACGTGTATGTAACAATGCATAAGTGGAGTACAATTATTTATGTATTGAATTACACGAAGACCAAGGTTAGGTTGAATATCTGAAGATGCACAACAAGAGTGCATTATCCGATATACAATTTCTGGTAGAGCAAAGGACCAGATGTTGGCTTTTGAGCTTGGAGTTCAAACACAAACAGGAGTGTTGGTTCTATTACCAGTACTATAATTCTAATTTAGCATTTTCTATAAAGAATGTGATTGTGTCTTCATATTTTTTTTTGGAAATCATACATGTGGTGTTGTCGTATATTATTAACACATTACAGATGCACTTAAGTAGTTTTTCATGAGTAATGAATTAAAATCTACTTTGATAAATATTTATTTTGTTATGGTGTTATTTAACCAAATAAAGCTAGCTATTGATGATGCCTGCTGAAAATACTACAACAAAATATTTCTAGTAATTGTGTGCCATGGACTAGTGTTACATTAACTGTAAAATATGCCCTCTATGTTCGAATTGAAAGCCGTGACATAGTTAAAGCATGCGCCAGATGGCCTTAGCGCGTCATTGTTCACAAACAAGTGTCTACCCATGAGCCTTTGCATTTTTTAGCATTTGTTATTGTCGATTTGACTCGACTCCTGCGCTCGCGTAGGTGACGACCCTCCTGTTTTAACACTGGCCATTGTTTACTTATCACTCGGTCCCCTCCAAGACGGGAAACAATCGCTGAAATATCTTGTATAACCTATGTGTATCATGTTGGGATTATGTTCATGAGTGGCCCAGTAGTGAAACAAAACACATAGAAATGATAGCCACGATGAAATGTATAATCTGCAAGGTATGCTGGGAAATCTGGTGGTCTCTGCTGTCAATGCGTGTTTTTTCATAAAAACATCGTCTCCCATTCATCCCCGAAATACAAAAAGGACCATATATAAAGCATGGAGATATAAACAGACGTAAAATAAAGTGTATTATGATATTTATAGCTTTGTTGTGTTACAGATTTGTAGCAGGCATCTGCCTTGTAATCAAACAAACCAGGGCTTAGTCTTGATCGACAGTATTGATGAAACATTGTTCAAGAAAAGTACAGCAGTATGGTTACAACATACTACACGACTAGAAATGATAAAACAACAAAAGTAAGAAATAACCAGTATTGGCAATCTTTAATAATCTGTATAATCGGATTCTAGA
Organism: Saccoglossus kowalevskii; assembly: GCF_978046115.1. Classification (NCBI taxonomy): domain Eukaryota; kingdom Metazoa; phylum Hemichordata; class Enteropneusta; family Harrimaniidae; genus Saccoglossus; species Saccoglossus kowalevskii. Next base: position 11,083,187 of record NC_140654.1, read on the forward strand.
AGAATAGTCTAAGACTACTATTGAGAAGGGCGCGACGCAATCTGATTAAAATCCGATGTAGGTATGAGGCTCCATTTTTTTTTTTTTTTTATTTTTTTTTTTTTTTTTTTTTATATAACCCTATATATTATATTTATTTGTATTTTAGTTTGAATATGTCGATTTTTTTGGTTTTTCTAAGAACTACATCGGATTTTAATCAGATTGGGCGCGACGTTGCACTTTTTAACGTTGTCCAATATTATCGTTTAATGCCGCCTAAGTTAGCCTGACGTGTAGGTGTATTAGCACCCTCACCGGCCGAACGGCATCATGTGTTGAGATGTTGGGTTTGGAGCACCGCGGAGGGCGCGACTCGTCAGGCTACGTCTAAGTTAGACATCTTTGTTTGGGCCATAATTAAGCAAGTTCGTTTTCTCTAATCATCATATCGTCTAACTACTGGGAAAGTTCTTTTTTCTCCGATACTATTGATAACTACTTGGATATTAGTATCAATTTTATTGGAGAAAAAACGTACCAAATGCCGTGCGGTATTTAATTGGGACGATAATATCGGATAAAAACGGAAAACTGTTAGAATTAGATATTATTATCGGAGGAAAAAACGTAGCAAAGGTTGATGCGGTAGTTGAACGGGATGATGTCAGTAGACAAACTAAGATGATAAGAACGAAAGATGAGGGAATATAACTTTTAACAACTGTTGAACTTAAAGCGCGGTGGTCGTCGCGCAGCGCGTGTTGAGATTTCATGTAAATAAACAATGTATTTTCTACGCGTTGTGCACGTCGCTATGAGTCCCATATCGAACAGGACGCGGCTCGACGACTGCCGCCCTTTAAATAATATTATCGAGAATAACGGACAAGAAGTTTAACAAGAGTCTATTATGCCAACATTTCATTAGATTTTATTATCCGATAATGATTTACATGGCAATGTCGCGCCTTCGTACACAGTGGTTGTTCAGTGATTGCGTTGCTATTCAACAACTCTGTTATGCATAGTGCATAGTAGTTACAATGTCTCGGTGTCTGTACGATGGATGCGAAAACGATCAGCGTAGTGAAACGACGAAAACCTTTTTTCCTATACCGAATCCCACAACTGAACGAAACTTGTGTGAACAATGGTTACGTAATATTGGTATGAATATCGATGTGGCCGATTACATCTACGATGAGAATAAATTGGTATGCGAAGATCACTTTGATAAATCGGCATTCGGCGCCGTTGTCATACTTGGTGGAGACTTGGTTCGGAAAAAGTTGAAGCCCGACGCGGTTCCACTAAAATGCCAGAATACTACCGAGGAAGGCAACGCTCAATCGAAAGCTGGATCTGACAAGCAAAGCAGCGGAGAGGTAAAGTTATCCTTCATAGAGGGTCGGCAAGGTTTTTTTTTTCGTAAGCTGTAATCAATAGTTTTTATTTTCGTAATAATGTAATTTAAATGAATACAACACGTAAATTTGTAGACATTGACAAGGTGTAAAATGTAATCAACTATTTTATTCGTCCGTAATTTGTACAAAAATACTATTTTTTGTAAGCGTATAAAGCATTTTCCAAATTCGTAATTCGTACGCAATTTTCAATTTGATTCTTAAACACAAATTATCAAACATATTATAACAATATAAACTGTAATTAGGAATTTGCTTTATCTGTAAAGTGTAAAAAAAATATTTTTTACTGTAAATGGAACTTTCATTTTATTTCCTGTAAAAACGTAAAATGCCGTTTAGTTTATTCCCTGTAACCTGTACCAGCTACCCCCTCCTTGTCGCCCCTCTTCACAGTTTGTTTCATGTGTGTGAATTGGTCAAGAGGCTGGCAAAATACTCATGTTGCCAGTGTAAATCACGCCTTCAGTATCAAAACAATTTACCAGTAGTAATATTTTAACTATTTTGACTGATAACACTGTTATCTGTATCCACTTGGCATCGTTGTCATAACTACGCCCTCTATCGTCCGAACATAGTTTATTGAAACTCTTTTTTTTACCTCCATGGTTATACTAACTACTAGAACACATACAAATTCTACAAAAATTACTATTTAAAGCACGAAAATGATTTAAAAAAAAAAAACTACTATTGAAAAACTGGCGATAATAATATAAATAATAGTAATATGAATCAATAAAACATGAAAAAGGAATTTAAAAAAAATGTTCAATATATGTAAATTTATTTATCGTAAACTGCCTGATTTTTTACTTTTCAACGCCTTATTGGTCAAATAAGGTTCTCGTTACAGAGTCTGCTCACCAACCTTGTGCCGAAGGGTCCGGGGCATACTCCCCCTTAAAATTTTGAAATATAGACCCCTTGAAACGCTATTTCCTGCATTTTGATGGGAAAATTTTGCTGGCACGAAGGGTTTCAGCTTGATTTTGGAGGGGCGACGGGGGGGGGGGGGGTTGACGCCTCCCCAACATTTTTCGAGAGGGGGTTTCGATCACACCCCTCTGCCGCCGCCACAGCATTAGAACATCATGAATAACATCACTGAAATTGATGAATTGTACACGTTGTATGGAACCTATGTTGAACGGCACGCACAGTCTTCTTCCCATAGGTCTTTGCGCTTTACGCAATGAAAAGTAAAGCTCATCGAACTGTGTGGAGTTCGCGGGGCTCTGTGTATTAGCGACCGTGTTGCTTTAATAATAATAATCTTTAATCTCTTAACATCCATTGGAATGGATGAAAATCGATACATGACAATAAAAAAAACAATACAAACATTAATAAAAATAGCTAATAATTACAAAAGAGGAGAAAAAAATCTTTAAGAAAAATATTTTGAAGAAATAAGCTATTACACTTATACATTGTTATTAGTGACCCAATTATGTAATTGAGTTATGATGGTGTTGCTGCCTCAAGTTTAAATTAAATTTGTAGGTATTGAGCAAGAGGTACTGCCATTTTTTGGCAACTTAATAAGAAATTGAACTTTTCTTTCAGATTTAAATTCTTGAAAGTGTTTTCATGCTGTTCAGCTCTTGTGAATAGTTGATTTCTCAGGTCGAGGGTCGTCACCTGCGCACGCGCGGGAATTGAGCCCCAATCGACGGTAACAACACACGCTAAACCGCAAAGGCTCATGGTAGACGCTTATTTGTAGCCAATGACACGCTATGGCCATCTGACGCATGCGCAGGTGAAAACTCTCCGGCTTTAAATTTAATACGAAAACTAAACTTTTTAGTAGAAGCAAACGACGAGGAGATGAAAAGTATCAACGTCAGAAACTTTAAATGGTGATAAACTTGTAATATTATCAATAAAATGCGAACATACAGCAGTTCCAAACATCATATCTGTCTTTCAAATTAAAAAAAAAAAGTATATATATATATTTACACATTTTGAGTATATCCTGCACAGATTCAAAATAAAAAAATCCATAAAGAACGTATCAAATTTGCAATAATTAAGACATAATAACATTTGCCGGTGGTCGATAAGAGGGAGGGGAGCTGTGTACATCTACGTCGTTATTTCACATTAACGCGGAAAACACCTGTTAGTGAACTTACATGTAACACACCCTTCTCAGTTGAAGCGTTATCTTTAAATCACCGAAGGAATGTTGTTCGACTCCAATTATGAGTGACTGGGGTCAAAAACAAAGGCCTTGAGCTCTGTCGTCACATGATTCGAGCTGAGCGTAATGATTGGATAATTGACAGGACAATAGTCACTATGGCGACAGTCATGAAACGCTACACGGGTATAGGGTATTATATTAGTAACCGCGGGACGTGTTTTGCCTACCTGACATCGTACCTGTGTACTGACGTGGTTTGCAATCTTTTTTTCTAGCTTTCCCACTCAAACGTCAACATGTCCGAACAGCAGAACGAAGAGGTTAGTTTATTGTCTTTACATTAACGCCCTTTACAGCGTCTCGGTATGCATGCTTACTTTGAAGAAATCATCGCGAAAGTGCATAACTTAAAACCGTGCTGCGCGGCCATGTTGGTTTTGTAATCAGAATGACAGAATCGAATTACCGGTTGTCAAGTTAAATGCGTGTTCTTTCTTAATTAACACACCTTGTAACACTGTCCTATATTATTTAAAATATCACGAGGAAGTATTGCCGTTATTACTGCAAGTGTTAACATATCGGAATTAACACTCAGTCTTCGATTGTTTACATATGTCGGAATACCCATGACGACGTGTAATTGCCATCTTGACACGTGACTGATAAGGCGTATTATTGCAATAATAATCTGTGAGAAACGGTGGCAACATGAAGTTTATTTGTCGTGCAATTATAATGAAACATTGTCAAACGGGCACATATGAATACATATGCTATATTAGTGTAATACTTATTCATGGCCCTATTAGAAACTGGGTGTGTGCAAATTAAACTTTTTCTGACATAACTTTGAATTTTGGTGGAATCGGTTCGGGTTTCCTTCATCAAATGTGTCTCAGATATGTTTTTAATGTCATTCTATCTGAAACATTTCTCATATTGTTTCTGTACAGATTGATTTTCTAATTTCTAATAACCCTCACTAAATTATTGAAGTGATCCATCATTCCTGAGAATCTACTCATTTGTTTACTTAATATGTAAATTCAATTTTCCCAGTAACGAAGTATTGGTGAATACAAATTATAAAATTGGGCAATAAAAATATTGATGCAATTGTTGACTGTCTAAGAAACAACCCAATGATTATAGTTCGGTCTAATGATTTCTATGGCAACAATATGTTGTAGGAGACGACACAACAGGAAGAACAGACAGAAGAACAACAAGAGGACCAAGAAGAGGCAAAAGAGGGAGAGGGCGAAGGAGGAGATAAAAAGAAAGAGGAAAAAAAAGGTAAATTTCTATATGGGCTAGGCAGCTATAAAAAAAAATTATACACTGAAGCCAACAAGGACATGTGTATTCTTATAAATATATATAGAAACCTGACTGTTTGCATCATATTCATTCAAATCTAAATAAGACAAATGGAGAGACTCAGTCACCACAAATCTCTATTATGTGTAGTGCTCACACATAAAACAGAATGTGTCAAAAAATGGGCCATTTAGTTTTATAAATAATTTAAAAAATACATGCTTTAACTGACATCACAGTATTTTGTAAGAAAGGCATATACTGGTAGATAATATAAACCTGTAGTGGGGGGAAGCAATGCTTTGTATACCCACTAATAAACTCTGGAAATACTGTAGAATACTTTATTTTAGCCGAAATTAATTTTCGCTGTAAGTACTTTTTGGGTGTTTTGTATGGAATTTATTTTCACTGATTTTTGACAAGTTGAATGTAAAATATAGGAAAAAAGGTATATTCGCTGGATTTTATTTTCACTGAATCATTTCTTCAGCAAAAATTTTGAAAATTAATTTTAAGCGAAAATAAAATATTTTACAGTATTTTCAGATATTTTATCAGCTGTCTGAATTTGGTAAAAGTGCTTTGAAAATTAATTACTCACTAGCCAATTTTTTTCTAAAATAAGAAACAAAAAACTTCTTTCTTTACACTGTGTTTCATTCTTACGAAGCCTGTATAAGAAATATTGCAATGAAGGAGAAGTACCCGGTAAACTGGCAAAATTGGGGCTTAGTCTTGCTGTATAGAATTGGGACTCAGAGTCATTATTTATTTGCCGCTCATTGTTAATACATAAGTCTCCTTTCTTGTGCTGCGTGTTGCATATATTCTAACTGAGTTGAAAAAAAAATATGAAAAAGATTTTTCTGAGACAGATTAACTAAATTAAAACTGTGTGAAAATATAAAAGCAGTAGATCTTTGTCACTTTTATGTGGGTTTGTACATACATACTGTAAAACCATTTATTTTCACTATTTTGATGTTTTGAGAAATTTCACTTGATAGGAAAAACAATAAGTTCTATTATTCTATGATGTTCATGTGAATTTAATTCAGCGAATTTTACTGATCAACGAAAATAACAAAATTAAAACCCAGTGAATATTTAATGCATTCACAGTATGTGCTACACCCTATGCAGCCATGCATCAAACACTAAAATTTAAAGGTTGTGAAAATTGACATTCAGATTTGACCTTCAATCTTATAACAATAAACTACCGACAAAGATGAACTGATTATTCTCTTTTCAAAGGGTATATCTATACAATATAGCTGCAAACAGCATTAATTTGTGTCACTCATATGTTGTGTACATTCTCGGCTTCAATTAATGAGATAAAGGGTCCCACCCATCAGTCTTTTTTATTCCATGTCTTTGAGAATTCACTTTGGTATAATCCCACCATTTTCTATTATTATAAATACAATTAAATGGCTTTGACATCAGATATACTGCTAGTCTGAAAGGCAGGGTTATTTATGTCCAAATCTACTGTTCTGATAAATCTTCTCTCTATAAAGTCATCAACATATTTTGTCTATATATTTTTCAAAAATGTTCCTACCTTTTAAACTTCATAATTTGAGTTGTAGCCGAACCTGTGTATAGTGACCAGTCTTTATATAGAGGTTGGAATATTTTTTATGTATCACCAACTCATACATTTGACATAATATTAATTCAGAAAATAATGAGATGGTACTGTGAAAACAACAACAATAAATTTATTTGATTTTGACTTAAGAAAATCGGAAATCGTTTTTTAAACAGAATGCTAATTCATATATTTGGTCTCTAAACAAAGGTGAATTAGCAAGTATGTTATGCCCCGGGACTGCCTAAAACAGTTACTGTAGACAGGTGCCATCTTACGCATGCACAGGTGGCGACTCCCTTGCTTTAACATATGTACGCATTACTAATATGTTACACTGTGCGTCATATTAATCTGACTTGTGAACTCTGTTTGTTTATATTTGTAGAAAAGCCAAGCATTGAAGACAGACGTCATCGACAATACAAAAAACAATTAAATAAAATGCAGGAAACACTCAATGAGGAGAAAAGTAAAATAGTCAAACCAGAATAGTGAGTACAACTTTTAATTGAAATGCATCATGGGAACACCATCCTACATGCATATAGGACTTCATTAATATATTTAATTAGCATAATATCATTTTTCAAATACAAATTCTACCATTAGGAGTTTTCTCACTCAATTTTTTCTGTAAAATATTGTCTCTAGGAATTTATTTTTGCAATTTTCACTGGCGGAATGATTCAATGAAAGTAAAATATATTTTACATTCAACTCAGTTCAAAAATCAGTGAAAATAAATTCCATACCAAAAAACACCCAAAAAAGTTTTTCAGTGAAAATTAATTTTAGCTAAAATAAAGTCTTTCACCGTTTTTTTTTTTTAATTTAGAAAGTCCTACAAAATCGTGTGGCACCAGGGGAAGTGAGATAATCACATTATGTAGGAAATAGTTTTCATAACTTTAGATAATTTGATAGCCATTAAGAAAGTCCCCTGCTATATATTACAATGTTCATTGGAACTTTCCTGAGTTGCTAACTAAAGAATCTTGTTCGTGACCACTATAAGAATCAGAATAAAAGCACTGCAATTTTTCATTACTAATTCTAGAATAAAAATTGGGGAAAAAAACATGCATACCAGTACATGATTTTTTAAAACAAAATTAATCAAAATTGTTTCCCTCTTTTATGGGTCTTAACAGAATGCAGTAATTTAAACCATGTATTGCATATGTATAGCTTCATACTTAATGTAATATTATTTCTATCACCCTTGCAGTACACCCTATACCCCCTATATATGGAATAGTTTAACCCCATATTATGAAACAAATACAGTGCAATATTTGATGGACTTGCCAAATGAAGTAAGACATGGTTATATAAATAGAAATACAGCTCAAGGTTTGGTAGATCCAGAAGTCTCACACAGAATGGATATGTAAGTTATTTTATATTCATGTGAAATTTAGTTTTGAAATACATTATAAAAGGGGAGAAGCAGCTAACATAATTTTAATTCAGGAATTTTCTGAAATTTGAAAATCAGAAAAAAAAAACTATTATTAACCTTTTCACCACCAGACTTACTTTCCAAAATTTGTCTGCGCTTATTTCATATATTATTCAATTTTTCTGGAAATGAACACTAATTTTGAAGCTAACAGACAAAATTTGAGTCAATTTTAAGTTTTTACTTAAAAAATTTGGCTGTTGTTGTTCAAATCTAATTTAGAATGGTCACTAGAGGAGAGCTTAAGACTATGGAGAGAAATAACAAAACTATTGATTCCATAGAAAGAGGCTCGGAATTCTCAATATCTGCTTCCATTTTTAAAACAGTAATTATAGAACAATAACTTTTCATATAACTTACAATAAAAGTATTAATTTTTTCAGGTAGCTTCTATTTTAATTTTTTTGTTATATTATATCGGCATATTTAGTTGATTTTTGTATTATATTCCTACATTTATTAATTATTTGAGTGGACTTAATGTGGGAAATGAATTCCCACCTACATGAATAATCAAGTTGTCCATACTACAGTTTCATAATTATTAAAAACCAACTTTCTAGTTCACCATGGCAACATCAATCATACTTAATTATATATAGTATACTCAATGGGGTTCAATTAATGTTCTGTGATGTTTAATTGAGTTATGATTGTATACCGGTAGTCCTTTAAGGGCTTTTCTCCAAATTAAAAAATTAGATCAATATAAAACACAGACATGTTCACTAGCGCTATAGATATTGAGTTATGATATGAATAAAAAATTGCATTTCATCAGATTGTTGAGAAACTCCAGTGTCAATATTCTGTGACATTGTAATAAATATGGTTTCCACACAATTTATATTTGCTCCAGTAATAACTTATTTTGAATGACTTGTATAAGAATGTTGCCAATGAGTTCTAAGTGTATTTAGATTAACTAAATTGCTTTTTTATTGCTTCCACACATACATATTATTCTCAAACATATTTTTACATTTCAGCATGGATTTCCCATCATTCAATTTAGTCATATTTTTCTGCATTTTTAACTAATTTAACTATTAATATAATTAATAATTTGTTTTAAAAAATAATTTATAAAAAACTGATGGCTTTACTATTAAGTCAGTAAAAGTGACAATAGTTCTTGTAAAATTTCAGAAATGATATTATATTACTCACACCACAACCCAAATTGTTTCCTATCTCATACTACGGTGTTTTCGTCATAAATAACTCTGGTACTGCTGGTTATTTGTTACTAGTGTTATCATCTAACCTAATTTTAGAAACTTACACAATTTTAAATCGAACCTATTTGAATCATTTATTTATTGACTAAACCCATCTGATTAAAATCAGATGTGGATATATTCCATTTTTTAAAAATCAATTTTTATATTTTGTTATTCTTGTTCATTGTTCATTTTTGGTTTTACTTGCTATTATTAGGTTTTTTTTTTTATACATATATCGTATCTCGAACACATTAACTATATGTGACTCAATGTGTATGGAAATCCTGAGACTAGTAATTAAGACAGCCGGGAGTTGATTATATAAAAAAAAACTTAATAACAGCAAGTAAAAAATAAATAAACAAAAATAAAAATAAAAATATATTATATATATATATATATATATATATATATATATATATATTAAAGCCTATATATATACCGGGTATATTAGATTTTAATATTTTAATTAGATTCATTGTAACCACTTTAATAATCCTGATCAGTTTATTTCTACTATATTGCTTGGTTGCCATTGCTTACAAACATAAACAATCTGGTGTATTTTCCTGTATGATAATAGAGTCCCAGGTCATACTATGTGGGTTCAGAGGTCACCACAACAGGTGGGGGGGAGGTCTACTTAAATGAATATTGTAACCAATTACTGAAAAAAAAAATATTGAGAGGACACCTGATTTCAAGGCATATCAAAATAACACCAAAGCAAACTTGTTGTATAACAAGGCAATTGTATTCAAGTTCTGCAATATCATGCTAACAAATACAAGTCAAAATAACTTGTAGTTTTCTATCATATCCCCACTCAGAGGTAACCCCTGTGTGACTAATATAATAATTGAGTTAAATTGATTATGAAATCAAACCTGCCATGCCCATACTATAATGGGTCAACTGAGTGAACTATGCCCTCTATGACAAAAAAGCACATTCATTTTGTTTTTATGATGAATTCACCTCAATTGCAAGGAACCATCCATAATCATTGGAAGTGGCAGAACAAATATAATAATTATATTATGTGGTTGAATCAGTGTGGTAGTAGAATTGAAGATTTTTCATTCACTGCAAGATCTCCCATATTACGAAGAAGGCGCAAACTTCTACTGCAAAAATCAAATGATCTAATTTAGAATTTTTTATTTTGAGATTTACCATCATCAAATGTATATTAGACGTGAAAATACCCACAAAACATATGTATTGTTTGAATCCCATAAGATGTTTTGACGTCACTACGACGTTATGATCTTAGAATACTGTAAAAAGATTACTGGGGTAATTTTCACTGCGTTTAAATTTCACTGATTTAGCATTTCAGGCATACCCAGTAGGTTTTAAATTCACGGTTATATCATTTAGATAATGTGTTCTATGCTAAATTTTACATATTCACTGGGTTTTAATTTAGCGCATTTTCCAGTCAGCGAAATAAGCAAAATTAAAACCCAGTGAATAATTAATCCTTTTACAGTGTATGGAAACAAAACAGAGAAATGTTTGAAGATTTAATGACAGCATGTATATAAGTCTAGTGATTGAGTTACCAGAGGGAGTCTAACTACATGTAATATAAGGCCTTTGCTGTACCCCAATTTTCAGGGGCGGAGCTACTTCACAGAATGTTCTACATCTCAGATGCGCACCACTGTACCATGTTTTTGCCATGGGCTCTGCACAAGAAATTCAACTTTGAAGCAATCCTAGGCAATCATTTATATATGTTGCACATGTGTATCCTGGTATCTAGTTACACTGTGTAGTGTAAATGCTCAGATGTCCGACCCTAAGAATTCAACTTGCAACTCATTTTATTTTTTTCTTAACAGCATATAATTTTATTTATTTGATATTTTACATTTATCAACATTGTTAGCTTTGACAGGCTTCCTAACTGACTTTATTGTTTTGTTCATTTTATGTTTACAGTGAACTTGATCCAGTTCCTAATGACATTGTTATGACACCTCGGGACAAATCAGGGTATGTAAAAATATATTATGATTCAAGTTTATCAACGAAAAACATTTTTCCAAATTAGTAGATACATTTCTTTAATGTTAAGACAAATTTTTTCATCGCTAAAAAATAAGCCCACATAAATTATTTTTTATTGAAACATTACCTGATGAAAGTGTTGAAACTAGAGGTAGATTTGGTCCAGAATTGAGAAAGAAATTATTGCACATAAATTCAAGAGTTCAATGACAGTTCTTTAAGTTTTGTTAGATGACTTAACAGTAGTTTGATTTTTCCATGTTTACCTTATTAACTCACCTCGATATTTTTAGCATTAAGCATGTGTTTAACTATTCAGACTTTTAATTTGCCATTCATTCAAAATTATTGTTCGATATTTGAACCATTCTTTAATATTTGCAGCAAAAAAGACAATAATAAGAAAAGCAAGAAGAAGGAAGGCAGCACAAGACTACCAAAATGGCCTGTTGTTAGAATGAATGATACTGATTTGAATCAAGAAATTGACTGGAGTGACGTACCAAAACTAAGGTCAGTGACAGTTATCTAAAAAATTCCAAAAAACTACCAACAAATTGCACGTTTGATTCCACATTTTCTTACCTTCGAACCAACGACAAAAAGAATGTAATTGAAATTGTAATTCATGATATTTTCATTCAAACAAAATAAATAAAAAAATTTTTGTTTTCATTATTTACTCTTGATGCAACAAAGGTATACCTTCATCTTTATAAATATTTATGAATTTCAATGGCAGTTTAATTCAACCAGCCAATCAACGATTACATTTTGCAACAATGTCATTTTTAAAACGTTCCAATGTTATTCAATCGGCCAATAGAAACATCTTGTTTCAGTTTCAATTGTGAATATTTATAAAGATGAAGGGAATACTAGTACTTTTGTTGTGCCTAGAGTACTATAAAAAGGATAAAATACAATATATGTTTGTTTGCTCACAAGACTTCATTTCATCTGAATGTCAATAGAGACAATCTTTGGTGAGAAAGAAAATCTGTTGTAACATCCTAATCTTTTGAAAACATAAATATTTATTATTTTTGTTCAACTTGCAGAGAGGAGCTTAGAACCAAGTACAGTACAGGGGCACAGCAAAGAATAAAAAATGACTACACACGAACAAAACAAGACTGGACAAGAATGGATCTTGATGAATTGAAAAAAGTTCACCCTGTCACAAAAAGCCATATGAAAGTAACCTGCAATGCCTATTTGGGAACCACGCCGGGCTCGAAAAGAGCAGTCACAACACTATCCAAAACGCTTGATGATTAATCTTCCATAGAATTATATTCATCAAATATTATTGGTATTAATATGTATGCAACATTATTTCTACATTACAACTATTTTTTTTACCATATCCATGTTTTGGTGACATTCCCAGCATGCATCATTTTGACATCTGCCCCAGCATGCAACATTACTTCTGCATTGTAACAACTACTTTTTTTTTACCATATCCATGTTTTGGTGACATTCCCAGCATGCATCATGTTGACATCTGCCCCATCATGCAACATTACCTCTGCATTGCCACAACTTTTTTTGTTTTTTACCATATCCACATTTTTGTGATCTTTCCCAGCATGCATCATCTTGACATCTGTCCCAGCATGCAATATTTGATTTTACAGACTGAAACAAAAAATTTCAACTTTGCACTTTGTATGATATTTTTCGACCATATAGAAATGTTAGCAGACTATTTTACAAATATGTCTTTCTTAGTTGGCATTTTATTTTAATTACTTTCTTTCGTCTCTTGCTAACTTGCTAATTCAACGGAAAATGAGATTTCAAAAATGAGATTGACTAATATGTACATTAGCTATTTCAAAATGTTTCACACTAATTTAAATTTGATTTGGCAGAGTCATATAATACTAGTAACGGTACATCACATTAATACGTATGGCAAACCGCAGGAAAAGAGAACTTGGAATGTAATCGTAGTACACAACATCAAATCTCAATATTATTATGACTTATAGTTGCAGCGAAACCTCCTAAATTATTGCATGTTGCAGTAAGCTTAGTACATCAATTAAATAAAAATATTTGTGCCAAATATTAAATATTCGAGTGTTTGTTTGTGACAAATTAACTCCAATTGATGGTAGTAATTAATGTATTAGAGAATAATTGATCCTCCATCATCTACATAAATAAGGCAAAACAAAAATATTTATTTCTAGTTGCAATGTGTGTTGGTCGAAAGAGACTGCTCACTGTTTTGTTTATGGTTTCTGCAAAAATGGCCAAACGAATTAAAAAAAAAAGGCATATCAATGTACCATTGTTTTTGACATCTCAAAAGCAGAAACTACACTTTTAACAGACTAAGACAAGGTTATACATTGGCTGTGGTATGCAATGAAAAACATTTTCTGTGCAGACTGAAAAAAAAAAATTAAAAAAAGGGTTTTGCGTTACGAATACCCTTCTCCCTCTTCCAGTTTCGCCTTTTGATCACCTGTGATATAGTGACTAAACTAAAACAAGAATAATTACTAATATGAATCGGTGTTTGTGATTTAATCTATTATGACTTGGGGAAAAAAATACTGTAAAATTTTTACTACTTGGAATTTTTTTAGAATTTTATGGCATTCGAGGAGAGATCAGTTTGGAAAGTCATTGTTGTATCAACCCAGAAAAAATTTGACTGCTACAAAAATTTCTGATTTTCACTGTTTCCAGAAATCTTTCTCTTGTGAAATTAGATTGGTATACAGTAGTCATACAATGTACAATCATACACCAATTAAGAACAGATAGATTGGTTTCTGCAGTAAATTTATAGCAAATCTCATCACAATACTATGACATAACAATTCTATAAAAACTTAAATTTGTTCACAGTGATAAGTCTACTAAATAATATATAGACCTCAGATTGTTTTTGAAATTAAAAATGGCTGCCAAAGTTTCTATGGAAACAAGTACAGCAAATTTACATAATTTGTAGTGTTATTTCTATATTTTCCTGGTGTTTCAATAACTCTAACGACATGTACTCCAGTATGCGTTCAGATCATATTAAGTAAACGTTTGTAGTTTATTTTATGTGTAATTTTAATCAAAAGAGTGCGAGTGTGGGTTTATTGGTGCATATTAGTGTACATATTTACAAATAAAAGAACTATTTCATATACTGTTTGTGTGCTAAGTCAATTCTACATCACCCTCACCTTTCATGATAAACCATCCATCTTCAGTATCAATATATTTATTTGCAGACATTATACTTTTGGCGCAACAAAGGTATACCCTTCATCTTTATAAATAGTTATAAATTTCATAAGTGAAACTAACATAAGTTGTTTCTATTGGCAGACTATACATTGGAATGTTTTCAAATGTTCTTGTTGTGCACTGTCCTCATTAATTTGATTAAACCATAACCCTTAGAAAGAGACTCTTTCTAAGGTCTATGATTAAACTGCCATTGGATCATATAAATATATAAATATTTATAAAGAGGAAGCAAATGCTTTTGTTGTGCTGAGAGTGTACTAATGTACTGTAAAATGACTAATTTTCACTGGGTTTAAATTTCGCTGATTTACCATTTCAGGCATATTCAGTGGGTTTTAAATTCATGGTTTTAATTTAGCACATTTTCCAGTCAGTGAAATAAGCAAAATTAAAACCCAGTGAATAATTAATCCTTTTACAATACTTGGTCCATTACTAGGGGGTGCAGTCATTCAGGTGACAATTGCATCATAGTGCCAGCCCATAATGATTTGTAAAAATATGTCACTAGCGTACATCAGTCCACGCAACCAGCACACACACTACAATCAAACATCGCAAACTTAAGTTATCATTCAAATGTCTCACAAGTGACATAAATGGGGGACACATTGTACTGTTATATGGACATATTGCCAGTACTGGTGTACTTCACAACTTATATGGACACACACACAGGCTCCACACATATTTTGTAATGAAAATAGGAAATTTTTTTTTTAAAAATATGTTTTATTCTGTCTCGCACAGTAGCTTTTGAAAGACAGTTGTAATTTTTGTAGAGGTGATTACACTAATTACAATGTAGCTCATTAGGAAATAGTAATGACATCACTACTAAACAGTAATGACATCACTACAAAATACCCTCATAGTAATGACATCATTACCAAATACCCTAATAGTAATGACATCATTACCAAATACCCTCATAGTAATGACATCATTACCAAATACCCTAATAATAATGACATCATTACCAAATACTCAATAGTAATGACATCATTACCAAATACCCTCATAGTAATGACACCATTACCAAATACACTAGTAATGACATCACTATCAAATGCCCTAAGAGTACCGGTAATGACATCATAACCAAATGCCCTGATAGTAATGACATCACTACCAAATACCATAATAGTAATGACATCACTACCAAATACCATAATAGTAATGACATCACTACCAAATACCCTAATAGTAATGACATCAATAAAAATACTTTTGATATTTGTTGAAATCTTTTGAAGCAGGAATTTTAGTGAAATTCTACAAGGTTCTTCCCTGCTACTTGGTATTCAAAAATCCAAAGGAAAAAATTGAAACAGCCAAACTTTTTTTTGAATTACGAACCTCAATTGCATGTAGTTTGATCAAGTTAAATTCAAAATTATCACCACAGTAGTTTTGTTTCAAAGTTTTCCTTGTATTGGCTCTCATTCTGATATGAAGTTATAGTTATTTTAAATTTTCAACATTTTTAGTCAGCAGTGTACCCTTGAAGACTATCACACCAAATGATCAGCTAAAAATATTACAAGATTTCAAAAAAAATGTTTGAGATGATGTCACAAATTGTTATTCAAGAAGACATTCATTTTGGACAAACAGAATGTAAAACAAACATTTAAGTGACTGGTTTGGCAGTGATGTTGCAAAATTTTTCGGAGGACTATATTCACTTAATTAGTTATCCTTTTTAGAATTGAATCGTGAATCAGCGAATAGCACAAATGAAAATTGTATGCAAACGCGCATGATGTATACATTGCATGTGACTCAAATGTGATTTTTACGACAGTGAAAATAAAACAAGTGTCTAGACATAACACTTACCAACTCTATGCAAGTCAATGACAATGTAGTGTAGTGGAGTATTATTAAAACATGGTTGACTTGATTACTCTTAATGCAAAAGTAGCACTAGTCGCAGCTTGGTGTCGATAAACCAGCTGTACTTTTGATAAGCTTCCAATTAATGTTTCAGTAAATCAAAATAAAAAAACATACACAGTGTTCACGTTCAGCTGCCAACCTGAATCGATTTCCACTGTAACTCTTATCAATCTATACACGGTTTCTATCGTTTCTATATTCGTGAAATCAAATTAACTGCAATACGTATTAAGTACCTACAAAATTAAGTTCACAGCAGAGTCAAACTTTGGATAATATTTGTCTAATATCTGTCTATTTTGCATAATATTGAATAAGTTAATAAAATTGTATGATTTTATTTAAATGGTATTAAATATTTCTAACTCATCTTTTTGAAATCTGTGTTTATGAAACATCTTTAATTTCTTTTAATAGCACGTTCACTTAATATTATTTAAAAGCATTGTCCATGTTCAGTTTTTTGTGACTATGAATCGTAAAACAACGAATAAATTATATTATAATTAAATGTTGGGAAAGTATTCAGTATAATAAAATGATAAAGCTAACATGGCCAACATTTTGAAACAAATCACAATGCAAACCTTCATTCATCAAAACCATCTGGTTTGGTGTCCATGCCAAATTTGAATAAAATCTGTTCAAATGTTGTTTTTTAGGGTTTAACAATTTTAGGCCCAGTGTTCAATGCTGAGGTATGGTTCGACAACAACAATGTTAGGTTCCATGTTAACTAACATCTAGGTCTAGTGTTCAAAAACTTAAGAATAAGGGTTAAATGATTGTTGTGTTCAACAATGCAAGAATCATTGTTTAATAATTGTTGAATAGAGCATTTAACAATATACCAGGTAGCCAGTGTTTGATCAGTGTTGAGTAGTGTTCAGCAATTTTAAAATCAAAGGTCAGTGAATGTTGAGTAGTGTTCAGCAATTTTAAAGGTCAGTGAATGTTGAGTAGTGTTCAGCAATTTTAAAATCAAAGGTCAGTGAATGTTGAGTAGTGTTCAGCAATTTTAAAATTAAAGGTCAGTGAATGTTGAGTAGTGTTCAGCAATTTTAAAATCAAAGGTCAGTGAATGTTGAGTAGTGTTCAGCAATTTTAAAATTAAAGGTCAGTGAATGTTGAGTAGTGTTCAGCAATTTTAAAATCAAAGGTCAGTGAATGTTGAGTAGTGTTCAGCAATTTTAAAATCAAAGGTCAGTGAATGTTGAGTAGTGTTCAGCAATTTTAAAATTAAAGGTCAGTGAATGTTGAGTAGTGTTCAGCAATTTTAAAATCAAAGGTCAGTGAATGTTGAGTAGTGTTCAGCAATTTTAAAATTAAAGGTCAGTGAATGTTGAGTAGTGTTCAGCAATTTTAAAATCAAAGGTCAGTGAATGTTGAGTAGTGTTCAGCAATTTTAAAATCAAAGGTCAGTGAATGTTGAGTAGTGTTCAGCAATTTTAAAATCAAAGGTCAGTGAATGTTGAGTAGTGTTCAGCAATTTTAAAGGTCAGTGAATGTTGAGTAGTGTTCAGCAATTTTAAAATGAAAGGTCAGTGAATGTTGAGTAGTGTTCAGCAATTTTAAAATTAAAGGTCAGTGAATGTTGAGTAGTGTTCAGCAATTTTAAAATCAAAGGTCAGTGAATGTTGAGTAGTGTTCAGCAATTTTAAAATTAAAGGTCAGTGAATGTTGAGTAGTGTTCAGCAATTTTAAAATCAAAGGTCAGTGAATGTTGAGTAGTGTTCAGCAATTTTAAAATCAAAGGTCAGTGAATGTTGAGTAGTGTTCAGCAATTTTAAAATCAATGGTCAGTGAATGTTGAGTAGTGTTCAGCAATTTTAAAATCAAAGGTCAGTGAATGTCAAGTTGTGTTCAGCAATTTTAAAATCAAAGGTCAGTGAATGTTGAGTAGTGTTCAGCAATTTTAAAATCAAAGGTCAGTGAATGTTGAGTAGTGTTCAGCAATTTTAAAATCAAAGGTCAGTGAATGTTGAGTAGTGTTCAGCAATTTTAAAATCAAAGGTCAGTGAATGTTGAGTAGTGTTCAGCAATTTTAAAATCAAAGGTCAGTGAATGTCAAGTTGTGTTCAGCAATTTTAAAATCAAAGGTCAGTGAATGTTGAGTAGTGTTCAGCAATTTTAAAATCAAAGGTCAGTGAATGTTGAGTAGTGTTCAGTAATTTTAAAATCAAAGGTCAGTGAATGTCAAGTTGTGTTCAGCAATTTTAAAATCAAAGGTCAGTGAATGTTGAGTAGTGTTCAGCAATTTTAAAATCAAAGGTCAGTGAATGTTGAGTAGTGTTCAGCAATTTTAAAGGTCAGTGAATGTTGAGTAGTGTTCAGCAATTTTAAAATCAAAGGTCAGTGAATGTTGAGTAGTGTTCAGCAATTTTAAAATCAAAGGTCAGTGAATGTTGAGTAGTGTTCAGCAATTTTAAAATCAAAGGTCAGTGAATGTTAAGTAGTTTTCAACAATGATTGAATCAGTGTTCAATATGTGTTGAGTAGCGAGCTGTTTTTTAATACTGAGCAAAAAGAAGCTTTGATGCATAAAATGGGTAAACACAGCATAATATGTCATGTGACCTATATTTATGCTAATAACATGCAAATAGCAAGAAATGTTGTTTTTTGAACAAAAATTAATTTCTACTTATTATTGTCTACTAATAGTCAGTACATTTATTTTTGCTTAAAACTTATATTCGATGTAGGGGAGATACAGTGAAAATAAATCCAGCGAATATACTTGTTTTCCTCTACCATATTACATTCAACTCGTCAAAAAGTAGTAAAATTAAATTCCATACAAAACACCCAAAAGACTTTTCAGGGAAAATTAATTCCATTTCCATTTAGTTCAGTATTACTGCATTTGCTCTATTAGTGGAGCATGCACTCACAACAGAAGTGTGTAATAAGTTATATTTTCATGATTCAGTATACAATAATATTTGGTTTATGTGTGCTTTTGTTGGAGATGCGCTTTTAATAGAGCAAATACGGTAGATGATGTAAAAAATGTGACAATGATCTTTGTTTGCAGTAGGTGTAAAAAAAATGCATCAACATTATATTACTGATACTCTAAGAAACGATGCAATATGATTTTATAGTGAAATTTGTAAACAGATTTGCACCAAAATGTGACAGGAAGACATCGGGCAGTGAATCTTTCCTAATTGTATATAATATACCTTTCATAATTGTTACTCGAAAGAAATGTGAATCAAAAGATTCATTTTGAATGTGGACATTTGGATGAATACAAAACTAATTAGAGTCAAGGAACTCCAGCTATCTTCTCCTTTCTTGTTTTTGTGTTCTTTTCTTCTCTTTGTCTTTGCGGTCAATGACTTTCTGTTTATCTTTTTCTCTCTGTAGCTTGTCTCGTTCCTTTTTTTTCTCATGTTCCATTTTGGATTTCTCGCGTTTAGCCTTCTCTGCATCTTTAATGTCATCTTTGTTGGTGTTTTTAAAGATGGAGGCTAGAGACATCATTAAGGAGTAAATATTATTATACATCTGTCACCGTAACGCCATAAGTTACAGCGTGCCGTAATTTTGCGGTATTGCACTGGGTATTTTCATTCTACAATATTATGAAATGCGATTTTCAAATGTGAGGCAATTACGCATGTGAGCGGTCTCTAATAAAAAAAACAAAAATGGCAGCCCCCAGAGTTTGACTGGACTCCACACGAAGAAGATTGCTAAATCTGTCGTAAACCTTCGTGATTTTGGCATTCCCATGATGTATCCCTGGGAGGAAAAGATGTATAATAATAAGGTTATTACGAGGATACCACAACGTATGCACTCAGACAGTACATCGTCACTAATGTTATGTATGAGCATGTCAATGGCCGTGCAGTTACAGATGTGCTTTTTAATGACTGGCAGAATATTATGCTATTTTGGTAATAACTTTTCAAAATATAATTTCAGTTGTTATCCAGAATGAAATGATATCACCGTGATAAAAACAGTACCATCACTGTTTAACCATGCATACCAAGTATTAAAGCAAACGAGCTGCAAACTTTCAAGAAGAAGTCAAAAATAAATATCAATATACATATTTTTTGGTCGAAAATATTGGCCAAAAATGGAAAATTAAAGATACCATCGAATGAGTCATTTACCTGTTAACTAATACATCTGTTATAAATGGCAGGAATGCGCAAGGGCAGAACTCTACAACAGACAGGGCGTGGTTTCAGTTTTTTGGGGAGACCACACTTCAATTCATTTCACTCCTATTACTGTAACGAGTATATCACTATCAGTTGATAATGCATGATAAGGTAGAAGAGTATGTGATAGTCCAAGTATGTATCACCAACATGAGATGAAACACAGTAACCATGGTGACTGATCAGACAGATAGTTAAAAGGATACAATTATTTTCCTTCAGATAGGCACAGTCTTCTACTGAATCTTCTACAGTGAGCAATAGTTAAAGACAATCACATTTGACAATTTTTTAAGTAATTTCATAATGTGTTTTTAATGATATCAATATGATGTATTAATATTTATGGAGTGTATCCTAAACCGCATGTATTTGTATATTTTCAGTTAAAACCACTGAGATTTTGTCATTGAGATCGCTCTGGATGTTGTAAGGTTAAAACAACTGATTACCTACTTTGCTTTAAAACATTGTCAACTACAGTGTAAAATTAGAACTGATTAGCAACTTTGTTTCAAAAAAATTTAAATTACTAACAGACTCTGTTTACAGTCCTGACATATTTACGCATAGAAGTAATGTGAATACATCTAGACTGTAAACAAAAGTCTGCAAGAATTATCTTAATTTTGTTTTTTATTTCTGTTAATTGCACAATAGCTCAGAGAAAATAATCAAAGAAAGCTTAGAAAGAACTCCTGTGTGCTGAGAGTATTGAAGACACATTAAAAATTAATTCAAAATTACTTGTACTTGAGATATTGATGGAATAGCTGAAAACTAATTATGTAAATCAGGTAACTGATATAAACAGATTTAAGTGTAAAACTAATAAGGTTTGCACAATGAACCAAGTTTCATTGAAATGTGATTAGAACCCAAAAAATATTAATTATTATGCTAATTAGAGAGTTAGTATGAACAGATTTTAACCCCAAATTAATCAGGCTGTCTATTGTCCTAGAGCATTTATGTACCAAGTTTTATTCAAATGTGATGATCAATACTTGAGATATCAGTATTAATTAATTATGTTAATTAAGTGATTAAGAAGCATACATATTTACCAAAAACTAATATGGTGTATAGTCCTATGTTCATTGAAATGTGATGGGTACTCTTTAAAAGTTTCATTGAAATCCAATGAGTGGTTTGTAGACATCAATACAACAGCCATAGAACAGCAAAAAAATTAACTAATTATGCAAATTAGGTAATTAATAGGCACAATTATTTATTCCAAAATTAATTAGGTTTCTGCATAGTCCTAGAAAATGTCGCAAGTCTCATTGAAATGTGATGATTAGTACTTGAGATATCAGGTGAAAAGCTGAAAATTAACTAATTATGCTAATAAGGTGATTAATATGCACAAATATTTACCCAAAAACTAATTAGGTCTCTGCACAGTCCTCAAGTAACTATGTACCAAGTTTCATTGAAATGTGATCATTACTACTCGAAATATCAAAAGCTGAAAATTAATTAATTATGCAAATTAGGTAATTAATATGTACTGATATTACCCTAAACACTACCAGGTCTGTGCAGTGTCATATGACATCTATGTACCAAGTTTTATTGAAATGTTATGATTAGTACTTGAGATATCAGTGGAAAAGCCGAAAATTGATTAATCATTATGTAAATTAGGTAATTAATAATATTAACAGATTTTTACCCAAAACTAATCAAATCTGCGCATTAGTTCAGAGCATCCATGTGCCAAGTTTCATTGAAATCCAAAGAGTGGTTCTTCAAATATCAGTGGAACAGTCATGGAACAGCTTGAAATCAGTTAATTATCATTCAAATTAGATAATTAATATTCATAAATTTTTACCCAAAACTAATCAAATCTGCGCACTAGTTCAGAGCATCCATGTGCCAAGTTTCATCAAAATCCAATGAGTGGTTCTTCAGATATCAGTGGAACAGTCTTGGAACAGCTAAAAATCAGCTAATTATCATGCAAATTAGGTAATTAATATTCATAGATTTTTACCAAAACCTAATCAACTCTGCGCATTATCCCAGAGCATCTATGTACCAAGTTTCACCAAAATTTGCTTAGTGGTTCTTGAGATAACGGTGGAACAAAAAAAGTGACATACATACATACATACATACATACAGACATACATACAGACATACAGACAGATTAACTGCAAAGACTCCCCTTTGTGCTTCGCACACGGGAGTCAAAAAGGTTGTATGTTTTACATTGCATGAGACCCATGTCACCTGGTAACATTTCTACACTAAATTGCCATTTTCATGAAATCATGTCATGTTGATATGGATCCAACTATGATCACTTTAATAAATTTGATACTTTTTTTTTGTAGTAAATCAATCATGATGGTTGGTAGAAATCAATGTTTCTTGTACTTGGACATGGTAAGTCATGTGACAGGATGTTGACATGGTAAGTCATGTGACAGGATGTTGACAACTATATTACAAGACCATCCCTGTTGTGTTGTGATCTGTAGCTTCAAAGAACTTTATAGAAGACTTCAATAAATGTATGGTATATAGTATAAAAAAAAAAAACAGATCAAAACTGTGTCACTAACACATCTGTAAATGCATTAATTAATTAATTAATTAGTTGTAATTTCACTTTTTTCCTTCAGAAGTAAACTCTGCTAAATCCAAATAAACAAGTGAAATAACAATATACCGGGGTACTGTGGAATACTTTATTTTCGCTGGAATTAATTTTCGCTGAAATAGCTTTTTGGGCGTTTTGTATGGAATTTATTTTCACTGATTTTTGATGAGTTTAATGTGAAATATAGGAAAAAATATATATTTGCATCCCTTCAGCGAAATTAAATTCCAAGCGAAAATAAAGTATTCTACAGTAACTCATTGTTTTTCTGGCAAATTCCTGAACTTAAAACCTAGTGAATATGCACAAAATAGTGCAAATAAATGGTTTACAGTATGCACGTTGTCACAAGAGCGCATAACCGTGAATCAAAACAAGTATTATATGAAAAATAAAAGGATATTCTTCATCTTCTTCTCCATCAGAGAGCTCAGCGTACTGAGCAAGCAGCGCTTCTTTTCTTTTCTTCTCTTCTGCACTCACTTCTTTCTTAGTTACAGATGAAGTATGTTTCTCCAACAGCGCAGTAAAAGCCTGCTCCTTTGCTTCTTTCTCTGTAAAAATAAAATTACACCTACCATAATTTATTCCAAAGTGAGACACAACTACCGGCAGTTTTTTTGGCATAACTTCTACTTGGCACCAGTTTTATAGCATTTTTTCTTATTTTCAAGCAAACAATAAGACTTATACGCCAGTCTACATTGTTTTGGTCGGTGTCTAATTTTCAGGCCTGTATTTCTACAACAGTTAAATAGAAAATAATATATGCATTACCGAGTGCTTTTGCTTCTTCATTTTTAATGATTGCCAACTTTTGACTTTCATCCCATTTTTTTAAAATCTCTTCACACGTTTCTTGTACACTCTCCTCCTGTATACATTGAACACAAAAAGGTCATTGCACTTATTATCATGGCATGCAACTAATGTATGTACACTACTAAAATCAGTCGTGTAGACAAAATTGTGTCATAATAGAAATCATTTAAGCATTTTTATAGTTTTTGGTAGCTAATTTGCATAATTTTTGACAGATGGACTTTTCATAAACAAATTTCCATCTACACCCATCAAGGCAGCTACAATCATGTAAAATAATTTCAGCGTTTTTTTTTCTGAGAAGTTGCCCACATTCATCCAGTCAGACAGACAGACAGCTATAGATGGCTTTCCGGTCCAGTCCATTTTTGATGTTTTGACCAAAAACAAGGTTTGATTTTTAATTTTCACGTCAAAATATTAATCTTCATAAATTAAACTATAAGAGCCCAAAATTCATAGAAATAATTGACTTATTGAGCTGCCGAAACTGAGTGAAATAAATTTGAATTGTACATAATTTCAGCATGCAACATGTTTATCGTTATTATACAGTGATTATTGTTGTGGCATATTGTAGTACTTACTGCCTCTTCAAAATGTTTTAAAATATTGTATCATAAAAGGTAATATTACCTTCCATGGGTGTAGAGCCATAAATGGGAAGGGTCAAGATTTTCTATTTTTTAACTTCCATGCTACATCCCACATCACTGAAGTGGGAAAGGGGTCAATCATCAGAAATCATGGGGTGGCTGGAAGAGTGTCACTAGCGCAATTTTTTTTTGTGTTGTCTTATATACAATTTGTTATTTACATTGAATGTGCCAAAATTTGGTCCTGCTACACTTTACATGCATTTTTCCCTATCTGTGTCCAGTTTGATTCTTTTTTAAACAAATCTTCCAGTCACCCACCCATGATTTCAAACAATCGACCCCTGAATGCACAGGTGCCTGGTACCTTTCGTTGATAATGAATGAAAACAAATAAAATGTAAACACGATAAATATCCGTCTCTACTCATCATTAAATAAAGAAATTCAATGGTGAGTGGGGACGGATATTTATTGTGTGGCAAATGTTTAATTGTTCTTAATATCAGGGACAGGCATCCCGAGTTGTGTAATTGGCTCTACAGGGGATACTCACGGCGATTTCGGAGAGAATTCCAACCAATGCGTCTGTTTTATCGTCATAACTTGAATCGTCGGTCTCCAAGATACCTGTAATGTACGTCCCGAATACTTCTTGGTCGATTTCGAGACGGGCTAATTTATCGCTTAGCCAGACATCAAAGCCGTCCATGTCCATGGCCGCCGCCATCTTGATTGTGGTAGATTGTGCACTGTTTGTTTCCTCTTGGGGTTACTCGAGGTCAGCAAAACGGTGATGTCACGATATTTCAATATCAACGCAGGCATCCATTACTTGTACCATCATATCGTGTCATTTTAAACTTGTTCACTTTTTAATTAACAATAAAATTGTGCTGAAATGCAGCTTCGTCAGCTTTGAATCAATGAATCTAGCAATGGCTTCTTTAAACTGGGTAAAAATAATTTACTTGGGAAAGCAAGAAAGTTTTTTATTAAGGCATTCTGGCATATATAATTAAATTTTCGTTCAGATTGTTTTCAGCCTGCACCTGGATAATCACTGATTCTGAAAGACATCTCAAATACTAATTTTAATGCAAACCACTAAATAAACATTATTAGAAATGAAAGATCAATATCTACAACATGTGCATCCAAAACAAACAAATAAACAAACAAATAAATAAATAAATAAATAAATAAATAAATAAATAAATAAATAAATAAATAAATAAATAAATAAATAAATAAATTCCGAACTAGGATCTTATTTTAAAATGATTGTTCGGTTCCTTGTGCCTTTCCTGTTCTCGGTGTACGTAAACAATCACAGTACCTTCGGTTTGTCGCAAAGAGTTACATATTCACGAGATAACTGAATTCTGTTCGAATAGAGCCTAGCATGTCAAATTACAGCATATATGTTTCTTGGATGGACCTCTGTGAGATTTGCTCATTTTGTGAAGATATCTTAAAATTTTTAATTGACAATATTTTTTCCGACTTCTTCTTGAAAACTTCTACTCCGATTAGTTTTATATTGGTATAAATGTATATTGGAAGGATCTCTGTCATAATTAAACATTTAGTGATGATATTTTGATTTTTGGTAAAATGATATTTTCGACTTTTTTTCGAAAACTCTATTGCTTTAATACATTGTACATATCTCCCTTGGATGGACCTCTATGTGATTTGATCATTTTGTGCTGATATCTTCAATTTTCTACTTTAAATGAAAATAAATTTTATTTTATTTCTTAAAAGGTGCTTGTTTAAACTGTATATCTGATTTATATTGCGTGTTTACATATCTGCCTCAGAAGCACGGTGAACAGCAAAACACACCCGGTTTTGTATTCACGTTGGAGGATGTGAGTCAGTAATTAAGAGAATAATAAAACTGCAAGGGGACTCTTACTTTTGGTACATCAACAATGTGACACATTGTGTTGACAAGGTAGGTAATCATTAACTTCAAAGGCCGACATGTTCAGACTACTCAAGTGTTTTTTTCTACTCATAAATGCGTCAATAGTTGCGTTTCCATACACGTTGAACAGGCAGAACTTATTGGACTGGGCTGATCTCATCTGACTTGGTATAATTGGACTCACGCAAAGACACCTGTTGATTTTTGGTTTCAACATGCCTTCGACAATCTCTGACGAACTACCGTTAATCGCCGACGACCCACCAGTGAACTTTGAGGTCTCGAGACCGACAGTGGATGGTTCAGTGGAAGGCGTGCGGGGAACAAGGCGATTGAATCGCACCAACGAACAGGGATACCAGTCACGAACGGCGTCTAGGCTTGGGATAGCACATATTACTGTCGGCTCGGTGATCGTGGTGTTGGGTATAGCAACAGTGTATTTCCAGTGTGTGTTGTATTTCATAGCCTTGCCATTATGGACTGGGTCGTTTGTAAGTATTATTATGTCTATATGTCTCTAACCACAGTAAGGGACTCTGCTCTAACTGAGCTGCGACGTGAGCCTCACCACGTCCATACCCGAGCTGCCTAACGAAGTATTACGGTAATACGGGATTTTAAAAGATGGGGTTTAATTAATCAGGCATTCATTATTATTTTAATTATTCAAATATTATTTTCAAAATTGACAACCACGGGAACGTGACTGCAGTCGCCACGAGGTATTTACGGGTTAACATGTAAGTACGCTCATATAATGAAACAAGTGTCCACATTTGCGTTATGTGTATGTGTGTGGTCGAAAGTCACAGTCAAAACGTCCCACGCTACAATACATGGTCGTCGTCTGGTCAGTATGGACACACAGACGGGGACAGGACATTTTAAATCTGGATAAAAAAAAATCGTTACTTAAATATATGACACATTTCCTGTGTCGTCGCTGTAATTGTTGCGAGCTCTCAAATACGTGATGTCATACTCTCGTCATAACAAAGGTATTTATTCCATCTTTATATCGACCCAATGAGCAGTTGAATCTAACCAGCCAATCAGCGAGCGCAGTGTACAATGATGTCATTTGAAAACGTTCCAGTCTTATTCAATTGGCCAATAAAAAACATTTATTTCAGTTTTGAATTGTAAAACGACTAAATATTTATCAAGATAGGGTGTACATTCAAAGTATGACCCCTTTACTGCTGAGAAAGTCGTTCACCTCGTGGCATTGTGCGATGTTGCAAAATGATGGCTGACTATAAGCCAACAAGGCTCCGCTTTGCTGCAGTTTATGCAGCTCTCTTGGTCGTGGTATACGTTGCGGGCGACCATCTATGGCCGCAACGTAATATCAAAATAGCTTAAGCGGCCAATAAGAGCTGCTAAACTGCAGCAAGGCTCCGCTTTGCTCTTGCTAAATTTATTACATGTATTAAAGACTAGTAACTCACGAGGTCCTTGATATGTCATTTCAGTGCACGTAACGAAGATTTGATATTCCAAACGGGCAAGCACAGCGACTAGACTAAAGATATCTTTATATTTTATTTATTTTGAAATGAGCTTGAGACATTTACGTAATGACGTCACATATAAAAAGAAAGTGATTTGCTGCGCCCATCTGCCGTCAAAACAGCCACTAATGTGACACTATAACATCAAATGGGCCGTGACTGTTAAATAAAAGCTATTAACAAAATCACCGGAACTGTCTGTTCCACATTACCAGCGACGCCACACAGTGCATCGTATAATACACTTTCTTGGCATTTAAAGAGCGGTGGTCGTCGCGCCGCGCATGTGCTACATTTTTTGTTGATAACTTTGATTTTCCAAAAAATCCAATGCGCTTTTCTAATGTAAATCACGAGTACAAGTTTTGATCTGGGCGCAACGTGCACTAATTACCGCCGGTAACTCATTCGATACCTTCCAATCACTAAGGAAATTACATAGTTAAAGCTTCAAGTTGGCAACATCTCAGTTTGTACGTTGGTCTGCGCATGGAAGGTATTAATATTTCCATGGTCTGCGCAACAGTCAAAGTCGCCATCTTTGTTAATATGAGTCCCATATCTCGCGCGTGCGCGGCGCGACGACCACCGCCCTTTAATAAATAAATAAAATGAATGAAATAACCACAACATGCAGCAATCGGTAAAGTTTAATAAACAATATGATTCAGTTATTGCGCCAATATTTATTGATCAATTTAATCAATCAATCAAGCAAGCAAGCAAGCAAGGTATTTTAATTAATTTAATTATTTCATTTATTTAGTTTGTTTCAACAGGATCCGTGGCAATCATCTCATCAAGAAAAACACAGAAATACACGGTAGGTAACGGATATATATCAACGGTATTATAACTACTTGAAATACAAAAAAAGCAACATGTTTTCAGTCTGCGCATTTTAATTCATACATTCTTTCTAGATAACAACTTATATGGTGTGCTCTTGTGTTTCTATTTTATTCGCGTTATCATTGGTCGTATTTGGGACACATGGTATTTGCGAAGAACAAGCATGGCATAGCGACAATAAGGTATGTCTCATTTCCTGCGTCGTCATGGTGACTAAAATGAACTACTATATGACGTCATGCATCTCCCACTGCTGAGGATGTCATTTACCTTGTGGAATCGAGCGATGTTGCAAAATGATGGATGACCTCTGAGTCAGAGTTCAGTAAAGCTCCGCCCACTCTCCCCAAACTTGAACTTATTCCAGTATTAGTGTTGAACTCTGATTTATACTTTATGAATAAAACAACAATGTCCCATAAAACAAAATACGTAATTAACAAAGAAATCTTCTTGCTTTTTTGGAAGTCAAGGGTCATTTCAAAACAGGTCGTTTAGACCTCAAATGTGTGTAGTGTTTTTTTCATACACCCAGGCCGATTGTTGCTGATTACCAGTTGACATATCCCATAATATACTAGCGATATTAGATTGCATTGTGAAATTTTACGCCCCCCCCCCCACATTTTCCAATTTACCTGAACAATGAATAGCTTTAAAAGTAAACAAAACTTTTTTTTTTAAATATTTGAATGTCACCGTTGTCTCTCCTGACTTTTTTTTTGTATGTGCAAATTGCAAGTGCTAGTGCTGACACATAGTGCATTTTGCCACAGAAGTCATATTCAAGTTTGGAACTACATGACAGGGCTGTGTGGCCATCTCTCTGTCAAATGGCAATTTTAATGCGCTATCCTGGCGTCAACCAGGCTCGGTCGAACACAAGCACCTGCGGACCTTAACAAAGGTTCCCCCAAAGTCGCATTCGTTAGTGAATGAATCTCGGCCAGTGGAATTGGCCTTCCCATTGAGTCTGTGGCGCACTCACCCAGGGTAGGGGTTGACCCTTTGATGTTCAGCCTAAGGTAGGATTTGAACATGGGTCTACCGATCATGTGTCTGGAGCGACAACCACTATGCTACCAGTGACCGGTCATCAAAACTTTACAAAACAAAACAAAACAAAACTTTACATATTCTCATTACCGCAATAATGAAAACGTTACATTTGCCATACAGCGCTTGTTCGAATTGTGTGTAAACACGAATGTATATTTCAATCGTAGTTAAAAAGCTCGCTCAGTAAACGCCGTCTCGATGTAGCGCTGAATTAGCAACTGAAACCGACCAGCACACCCCGCCCCCATAAGCTGTACTGTGTGTAATATGAATATGGGTTACCTGATTTTAAAGCGCGGTGGTCGTCGTGCAGCGCGGCGCGTGTTCGAATTTCATGTAAATAAACAATGTACATGTATTTTACACCCGTTGTATACGTCGCTATGAGTCCCATATCGAACAAGACGCAGCACGACGACTGCCGCAACTTGGAACGCAAGCAAGCGAGACCGTCCGTTCGATAGTTGGGGCTGTCCGATGGTTGGGCCAGGGAGCGTAGTATACGTTGCATCAAAGACACTTTTCTGGGACCTGTCAACGTGCAGGTAGTCTACCATTTGTTAGATATGTTAGTGATGGTACCATCTTGCTCTATTAAATAACATTTTTTTGTTTTATAGATTATTTTGAAAAATCTGAATCTTGACGCGTACGATATAGGGTGTGTTTTCCCGTGGACGAAAAGCAATGACGTTAAAGCGCGGTAGTCGTCGCGCTGCGCATGTGTGACATTTGTGTTGATAAACATTGATTTTCCCACAATCCAATGCGCTCTTCAAATGGAAATCACAAGTATGAGGTTTGACCTGGGCGCGATATGCACTGATTACCGCCGGTGACTCCGTAATACCTTCGAATAACATGAAAATTATCTAATTAAAGCTTGGTAACGTCTCAGTTCATACTCGTTGATCTGCGCAACAGTCAAAGTCGCCATATTTGTTTATATGAGACCCATATATCTCGCACATGCGCAGCGCGACGACTACCGCGCTTTAATTAAGTTAGGAGCAGTCACAAGAGGGCGTGCTCTCATTGATCCTCTGTTTCTGACCACATTTGTTATAATGCACAATTATATTAAAGGGCAGTGATCGTCGCGCAGGGCGTGTTCGAATTTCATATACTAGTAAAAAAGCAACGTATTTTATCGAACAGTACGCGACGACCTTCGCCCTTCAACTCATTAGCTTACAGTTGTAACTGCATTTTCTACACAGGATGAACTTGAATTCAAGGCCGGGCGATCGATTATATATGCACGTTTGGCAATTGATGGAGGTATAGTTGCCATGGCAATTGCTGAGTTGATATTGTCTATGTTATCAGTATCTGTAAGCAGAAGGGGACTTCAAATACTGGCGTTCGAACAACAACGGTCACACCATCCGGTAGGTCTTTGATTTTAAACGAAAGATTTACAAATTATCACCATTGAGGGCAGTATCATGAAGCAAATATTTGTTGATGAAAATCTGTGAAGTGGACGGATAAGCTCTGGGAATGGGAGTTGTGAACAAATAAATTGAGGAACTCTTAAGTGTGTGTATTTTGATTTGACCTGAAATATAAAAAAAAAAAAAATTATTTACGACCACATACCGCGAAGGAACTATGATTAGATGTAATGAGAAATACCTCAAATCCAAATTTGCATTTATTGAGCTGATTTTGAGCCGATCTGCAAAAGCACCATGAGAATAAATATCAATATTATTAGCACACTTGGAAACTCATAAATTATATGTCAATTTGATTTGTAACAATACAGAGATTGTTATATGACAGCCTGAGTCATCCTGTTCACAGAAAAATTTAGATATAGGGGGAAACTTTTATTATGGAAACCAATAAAAAGAACAATATTATTCTCTTGTTTCTCGTAAATTTAATTTTTTTTTATTTTGACTATGTTTCTTCAATATTTTGTAATACATATACATGTACATGTATATATATTTCTATTTTCACTACCGGTAAATATCAAATGTTTATCCCAAAAAGTTGCCAAAGTACAGAAAATATAAATCTGATTTAATTTTTTATTATTTATTATTATTTGATGAATAAAATGAAACAATGTCTTTGTATATAAATAGGTTTACATTGTACCCGTCACTGCACATAAGCGGCCGATCCGCAAGGCACCACGGTCAGCGGGTAACCGTAGGCAAGATGGAGCAGTCTATGTACCAACCAAACACACAGATGAACCAACACTTCCACTTGCAACAGTGGTAGAGGAAGTGGATGGACAAGACACATGACCAACAACTTCCAAATAACAATCAAAAAGAAAAAAAATACTTGTTTTAATCATTAGGGTCAGCTTTTTGGAAAGCTCACTTTTGTTTTTCATTAACTTCTGGATATACATTTAAAATATCCAAATATGGTATTGAATGTGAGAGAAATATCCACATATGGTATGAACATGGCAGAAATATCCAAATATGGTATGAATGTGTCAGAAATATCCAAATATGGTATGAATGTGTCAGAAATATCCAAATATGGTATGAATGTGTCAGAAAACTAAATGGAGGGGTACCCAATACAAAATATGAGAGCATACCCTGATGCAGACAACTTTTCAGTCTCAATGTTGATGTGAGAGTATTTCCGGAAATTACATTCTGTCTTCATGTTAGAAATGTAGGCGAAATGTAAGCTGGAGAGGAATTTTTTTACTAAATTATAGTGTCACCGAGATAATATTTGTCATTGAAATTTGTGGATAGCTTTGATAAAAAATAAACTTTGGTCAAACTAGTGTGTGCCAGTGTGTGTACATTTATATTTATCTATTGAATTTGTGTGAGTTATTGCAAAAGTATACTGATGTGGCAGTTTGAGTATTGTATTTTTTAGAGCAGTATTATCACTTATAATAATACAAGGTTATTGATTTAATGAACTGACCATTCTAAATTTGGCCATCGCCCCCTTGAGTTTCTAATGATGCACCCCTAAGTAAGTAAATAAAGCAATTTTTTTATTATGTTATGGGCAATACACTAATGTCTAATACCGCTTAACCTAGGGGTTCGTCATTCAAACTTGAGGGGGGGGGGGCTGAATATTGTATCCACATATTATGACATTATTCATCATAAAATGTTTTGTTTTTTCTCTCAAATTTGTTCACCCAAAGTTTTCAATAGACCATTTTCTGTTCACTGCGAGAATCATGCGTTATGCGTGAAATCGAACGTAAAAACAGGACAAACAAAGGTCATAGCGTCGTAGTCGCGTCAAACATCGCGTGGGATTCGTCAAACGCGAAAGTATTTCGAGGACATTTCCATGCTTAATAATGTATATTGAGTGCGATAAAACACTGTCAATCGGCACAAAACTGATTGGTTGGATTGCTGCAGATACCTTATAAATATAATAATTCTGTGCATTGAGTAGAATTCAGTCACATTGGATAAATATATTTATCGCAACCACACAAATATGGCCAGTGTAAAAAATATATGTATATATTTGTCCAAACCATTAAATAACAAATTTTCCATGTGAATTTGTGGAGCAACCACTCCACTGTACTGGGTTGTGCACTTTGAACTTTTGAACTCCAAAATAAACTTGTCATAATTTACAAAACTGAACCTACAAAATATTTTTCATTTTTTTTTGAATTTTTTCATCAAGATCTGTAGCCAATGGGTGTATATTTGGTCTGAAATAAACAAAGAATTGCCAAGAAAAAAAAAAAGAAAAAAAAAAGAAAAATGTGACTTGACCAAAATTGTGACAGGAAAAATGACAGGGTTAATAATGTATTAATTGACAGGTTAAGAATTACTGGTAAAAACCATTACATTAATTTCCAAATGCAAAAAGAAAATTCTTTTCCATAAATTACTATAGAGTGTACATATCAAAATGCAATATCAACAAAATACTAAATACATGTATACTCAAAGTCGGCGTGTTAAAATTGTTGACAAGACTGCATTTTCAATCATTCCAGAATTGGGAGGTCTGTATATCAAAAAGAAAAAAATAAATACTGGAAATGACACAAACACAAATTAATAATTTGCTAGATATTATTTTAATATCAAATCCAAACATGTTAAGCAAATGACATGATTATGCACACTCAGAATAAACCACTCAATTTTAAGCGTGTCTGAGAAAAACATTTATGAGAAACAATGTCATTTTCATGGCCACACATTTAAATAATTATAAAATTACATTAAAATCATTATCTGATGACATTGACCTTAAAAATAATCAATATTTACATCCAAATACAATCACGCGCAGCCAATTGATGTGGGTACTGTATTCACTCTATTTAAATATCATATATGTACATAAAACGACTGTCTCTACTGAAACTACCAACAGACGTAATACTGTAGATGTTTCTCAATAATGTACATCACTGTTATAAATCAAATCTTGCTAGTGATCTTATTTTAAGACTCCCATCAAAGACAAAGCCAGAATCATTGGTCATCACCTTACCATTTATTTGTATTTGTGTGGACATCAAGTTTTGGGCAAATCTCACCATGCAAAATATTAGGAGCGGTTTGTTACAGTTGCCAACTCCTTATAAAAAAAACAATCTTGAAATTTCATAGAAAATAACTTACATCAGCAATTGATGAAATTACAATGCTATATACAAGAGTGTTTATTGGATGCAGTGGGCTGGATAGTTCTTGTGGAATTACCATATACTTAATATAGTACAATAGCCCACACGTACCCCAAATACAATATATACTGTAACATCTGTATAAGAAGCTGCGGCTATTATTAAAATGGTACAATGCAACAGAGGGGATGCAGCTTCTATTAGAGCATCTACACATATGAGAAATGATGAATTTTGGTTCTCAGTTATTCAAAAAGAATTGGTGCGACTTCTATTAGGGATGCAGCTTCTGATACAGATTTTACAGTACATGTATATTAGCTACAGTGACACACAGTTTTCTTCAATAAGTAAATCAAATCTTAGTTCTGAGTCTGTCATGGTAAAACATGAATCTATGAAACACTTTGGTACAATGCTAGTGTAAACTAGACTTCTTGTTCAGTGTTCTTTGGGATATTAGGGCTGGGTGGTAGAGTGGTGTATAGTGAGTGGAATGCCACATAGATTCAACGCTAGAAGCATGTAAATGTTTTAGATGCGTAAATAATAAACAATAATAGTGAATATCAAATTTTGTTTTTTCCCTCTTAGCCTTTTCACCATCAGTTCCTGCTTTTCATCACAAATTCTAGACTTGCTGTATGTCTTGTTTACTTTTTGGTGTTTTTGTCAATAAATTTCGCGGGTTTATTTATTACCTAGTTTTTGACATTTACACACTCCCATGATATTTTATTTTATTGAAAAAATAAACAGAAAACTGTATCCTAGTCTTCAAAAAATAGTCTTCTTTTTGGTTTGCATTTTCTGTCAGAAGATTGGGACAAAAATAGCCAAATATTTTGAGTGAAAACTGAAAATTCAATTGAAATTTGGGCGAGAAAGTATTGTGATATACCTTCTAACCACCTTTGAATGATTGAGACATTGTGAAGTGAAATAAAATAATGCATGGGTAATGAATTGTAGCAGGACTTCTCACAAAATCCTAAAGTGATCTCACCATATAAATTATTGAGTTCTAACATGCAACAGAAAATGTCTTTTCATCATCACATGAATAAAATAGTTTTGTACATTTAAGTATCCTGATTTTCTACATGTAACGTACTGTAGAACATTTTAAATTAGCTATATACCATTTTGGCGAATTGACTCAATGCATCTTAATTTATGAATTACATGTAACAAAATTACATATAAAACTAAATTGAACTTAAATTAACTAAAAAGACATTTTTTACAGTAGTCTGGGAATTTTCATGTAAAGTCAAGTCAATAAAACTCCTTTGGTATTCTAAGTAATGCAAGTGAATAATATGTTTTGATTTAGATTTAGTTGGTCATAACCATTAAAAATAACATTTCAAACAAAATAACTTGTTTGTTTTGATACCCTTGTCTAGGAAAAAAATGAAATAATCTAAATTGTGTGTACTTTGCTCTCGTTTAGTGTAATAATAGAATTGCTCTAAGTTGTGAGCGTGTCAATAAAATGGTGTTGTTAGTTCTAGATTGGACGAAAAAAGTGTTTGGAATGTCATCTTCTGTCCGTATATTTTTTTATAACTGCTGTAAAGCTATATTGTGTGAATGCAGACAAATGCATTAAGTAAAAGTCCTGTAAGCGATTTCAAGCGGAAAATTGTATTATCGCCATGGTGGTAAATTCTTTGGTGTTGATGTTCTGACACTGCCAGCTCTAGACGAAGGCCTGCTGCCAGTACCAGTGTATGCCTTTGAAACGGACCGAGCTGAATTAGGTCTGCTTGACATAGTGCAGCGACTTCCACAAACTGGTGGACTCCATAAATAAGGTTTCGTTTTCTGTTGCTCTTCTTTCTTGACCCACGGAGGGTCAAAATTAGCCTCTTGAAGTTTAGGACCAAACAAAGATTCGTCAACATATGACGGTGTATGCTTCTTCAGTCGATACTTGTTGTACAACCGGGTTGGGGTATTTGGACGAAAACCTGAATTGACCCTGCAAGTGCTGTTATTATTACTTGGTGGAGTCCACAGTAAAGGTTTTTGAGGTCTGGGTTTGATTGCATTGTTTCTAGGATTATCAACCCATGGAGGCTCAAAAGTTGCTTCTTGCAAAGGACGACCAAACAATGTTTCGTCCACAGATGAACTCCCACCGACCTTATGGTAAGGATTACGTCGGGAACCTGACGCACTCACTGGGCGATTTCCAGTGACCAAAAGTTCAGATGGCTGTTGTCTGATGTTAGGATTGGAATAAGTTGTAGCCATCTTATTGTAGTGAGATTATGATTATGTAATCACAGTATTGAATGAACATCTGAATGGTGATTGCTGTCGTCTAAATCAATGTCCTGTAATCAAGGAAATAACAGTTAATTGTAATTCAGTAGAGAAAACTTATCAGCAATATCTAAGTTATAGCGAACTTGAAAAGTTTAAAATTGAGCTACTAATTGTATGTGTATATTTTAGTTGTAAGCTAGTTATCTAGTTAAGCTAGTTATCAAACACAATTACATACTTTTCACCACCATACTTTCTCACCCTTTTTCTTATATTTTTCAATACTAGAAATGAACTCCAATTATGGAGCTAACAGATAAAATTTGAGCCAATTTTTAGTTTTTACTAAAAAAGTTCGGCTATTTTGTCCCAATCTTCAAAAGTGCAGACTATTTTGTGAATTTGCGATGAATTGAGAGAACTGGAGGTGAAAAGGTTAATAATCATATAACATATAAAGTAAAGTAATACAAGTAAGATTTGGGATAAATATCAAACTAAATCGGTGACACAGGGAGATAAAAAATAAATAAATAATACCTGGACATTGACCTATTAAAAATGATCATACAAGATTAACAAGAGACTACTGAAAAATATGCAAGTAGCAAAGGTCAATGTGACCTGGACTGTAGCATAGTGTATACTTTGCATGATTATTGTGGTAAACTTATTATCAATTTAATGAGAGATTATATCAGTAGCTGAAATTGGAAATGAAAAAACGTTTTGTGTGACATTCAGTGATGGGATTCTGTTTCTTTCCTGAACTATAGCACTTCTGCATTCTGCATGTATACAAAAGAAGTTATTCCAATAATACAACAATAACCTTGAATGATTATCCCATATAAAGAGTGCTGATAAGTTTTGGAACAAGTAATAATACAGTTTTTTATGGAATAGCAAATTCTCATGTTTCTGGTGCTAGATGTATAATAATATTAGGTTATTACAAGGTATCTTCATAATAACCTTATTATTATACATCTTTTCCATCCAAGGATACACCATGGGAATGCCGAAATCCAAAATGTTTAGAACAGAATCAGCGAATTCTTGTTGATATCACTTAGATATGAATGTTGCAGTCTTTCCATACATTACGCAACCACTTTTTATTTCTATAGCAGGATCCATGGCAGTGTTTTAGTGAGAAGCCAACAACGAAATATAATATAACCACTTCCCACCTTGAAATATTAATGGTTAATTCCTCCACTGGCCATATATTGGGAATTTTTCACATGAATGGGGAACTTAAACTGTTTTCCCCCTTGAGGTGGTTTCGATGACCTTCAATAACTTTTTAGCGCCACTGAGCCTCAAATTGTTGTAAAATTAATGAAAATTGCTATTATGATAAATCAGATTATATTATTGCGGTAATACAATTATTATAAATCTGGAATACTTTGGTCTTCAGAAATTATACACATTTGACTAATAACACTTTCATTACATTCTCGGTTTCCTTGTAGGGACAAGTGACATACTGTAACCACAGTACATGTACCACCATGGACATACTACCACTACCGGGTAACGGCTGTAGTTACAATACTCGGAAGGTTTTGTGCAGACTATCCCAGTACAATATTACCGGAGGGTAAAACGCAAAAGATTAAGTCAAACAATCCGATAACTGTAATTACAAATAAATCTGTTCATAACAAATATATAGTTGGATGTTTAGTAGTCCATTCTGAGCTCGGGAATGCCAAAAACATCGTGATTGCCAAAAAGGCAGGTATTCTGAATTAAAATGGCGTCGCCTTTGGATATCACAAGTAGGATCCAACCGTCTAAATCTCAAAATATCACGGCTTACTGTAATAATGCGTAACCATCCCAAATTTGAAAACACTGGAATAGATAAATACGTTTACAAACCTCGATTCTGTGGCAAATGAGCTGGAACAGAGGAGGACACCTCCCATGTCCGTCAAAAGGGTTGGCGTACGTTGTTGTCGAAAGCGTTGCTATTATCAGTTGTCCCGTTGCACATATCTGCCCCGTGGGGGCGCAATACACAATAGCATACACTGTCAACAGATAGGTGGCAGTTGGCGCTAAGTTTTTACAGGTAAATGTCCCAATCGGGGTTCCAATATATAAAATATTACTGTCATTATATATCGTTGAATTATACTGGAACTGGATAATTTGATTTTACAACTGCTTTTTAGGAATTGATTACAGTTTCATTTTACGATCTTTGTAGAAGGTCAGTGATCTGTGATGACAACCGAATAAGACGGTCGACAATGTAGGTACATGATTTCAGAAAAGATGGGCCAGGAATTTGAACAATAACAAGAAAATGTTTATATTGCATTTCTCAGCCTTATTAATTAATGTTCCAAATTAAAACTCAAATTGTTAAAATCTGTTCCCACAAATTTGATGTGACAATGTGTGTACTATCGAAAATATGATATATATTCGTTTCAAGTCATTGTTTGTACACGAGATTAAGTTATGGCTGATATATACGGAATCAGAAACATACCAACGGATGAACTTGTCTGGTCGTTATTGTCGGTGTATTGTCGACATATCTACAATTCTGTTGCAAGATATTGAGCAAACGAAGCAATATAAGACATCTTGAATCCGGTAACACATTCATTGGTGAAAAAAAAACAAAAAACATTATTCCTTTGTCGGGTCTGTTGGTTTGGCTTGTTCCGTATTTCATTTGACGAGCAACTGTAGTCATTCGTATCGTCTTCAAGTCCAAGCACCCTGAATATACACGCATTGATATAGTTATATGTTCAGTAAAAAATAGTAAATGCATTATTCTGTCACTACCTTGAACAAAACTTGGATGATGTTTAATTCTGTATATACTTACATTGCATCACGCTAACATTATCATGATGTATATCAGTCATATCTGTGACAACAACAAAATTTGTGGTACACGCTCAACGAACCAGACGCTACCTGAAATCCATGACTACATCGGGTCAAGAACATGTAAAAATATTACGATATAGATAAAAACTATGCACAACTTGGCCCCGATGTCAGTTAGAACCTCAGACTGGTAATACTAGTATGAGTTAGAACGTAACAATGTTCAGTTCGCCAATATTCGCCAAAAGTTATTCGGAATCAATCGGCACGATAACACTTGTATTCGGCATTTTCGGCGGAATGCTAAATACATACGTGATATGAGTATTTGTATGATAGTCGTCACGATGCATGGGTCACAGTTCAATCCGTACTCACAAACACAATGCAAATTAAGCACGGAACATTAGACACATGTTTGATCGAAATTGACGTTTCCACAAACGAAATATTTTTCAAGTGGGTGATTTATTTGATCACATATATATGTGTTTGGTTTGTTCGAAATTTCATTCAAATTCAATATTTGTTCATTAAACATATCCAAATAAGAGCAGAAATTATTGTCAACAACTTGAAGTTTTGGTAACTTAAAGATTATTGGGGGATTAACGGTTGTGGCAATGAGGGAAGAAGTCATTTTTGTGCCCTACCCTGACCAGATGGATAATTAAACGAGTCTGTATTTTCAATTGTGATAAGATTAGAAAGTTATACCACCCATAAAACTTATTGAATGGAAAATTGTCAATTTCTTACAAATCAAAAATACGCTTTTAGATGTAAAAAAAACAAAACAATGAATTACAGGAATCAGTGTGAATTCAGTGCAAACACATAATATCGGTATAAAACATGTACATAGTAAAATGTCATCTTGATATTTATTTATTCAACGCTAAAACGAACTACAGTGAGTTGTTCTATGGTCATATAAAAATAAATATACAATAAAATAAAATAAAATAGTATACGATTAAATAAACTAAATTAAACTAAACTACACTAAGATACAGTAAAGTTAATCAACTACACAGAATGCTAAGTAATATTACAAACACGCAAAGGATCATAATAAACTTATATGGTACAATACAATACAATATACATGTACTAGCTAATATTGTTGAGGTAAAAAAAATCACATTAGAGTCATAATTATGGTGGAAAGAATATTTTTAATTTTGGTGGAGTTGTTCACATCTCATTTGCATACATTTTTGTATATATTGTAAACAATATTTCATAATTGCCTCGAATTTGAAATATGAGTTTGAAGATAAATCACCTCGAACTAATTTCGGTGTAGTAATTCGATAGATAACAATAGAAACTATTATCACGATGATATTCCAAAATGGATCGGTCGGCCACAATCGGTTGCTTGTAGTACAAAATCCGCGCCTGGTGAATCTTTTCAAAATGATGAATACCGTTTTATTTGTACTGTGGAGACAAGATGGCCGTCCACCGTCTTCTATGTATGTAAATTATTTGTTAAGGTTTAAGCCTACTCACGATTTTAAATACCGAGAATTTACTTATTTTCCAATA
Organism: Saccoglossus kowalevskii; assembly: GCF_978046115.1. Lineage (NCBI taxonomy): Eukaryota > Metazoa > Hemichordata > Enteropneusta > Harrimaniidae > Saccoglossus > Saccoglossus kowalevskii. The sequence continues at coordinate 11,124,468 of NC_140654.1, forward strand.
AATTGTAGTTTCTGGCAATATAAGGATATTGACTTAAAAAGAAGTTGGGGGTCACCAGCTTAATTATCGAGAAAATGATGGTTGTATTTTAGAGCATAGTGGGCAAAAATATTAGGACAAATTTCTCAGAATACGTCACTGTAACACACAAAAGAATGCTATTTTATAGTGCCATGAAACAATAGCTCCATGATTTTACACAATAAACCGATGAACATTGCCATGCGATTTATGACCAACTTTCTTAAACATTATGAGTTTTTCCTTGCAGCGTAAGAATGCTACTTGATATCAATAATGATACTAACCGGCGACTCCAACAGACAGGCTAAACCAAAGAACAGGCATTTTCCATGACATACTTACTCTATAACATAGCCTAAAAATCACATAACAAAAACGCTCGACGTGGAAACTAGTGTAAGGTCATTTATGTTACAGATTGCGAAAATACCAAAGATATACACTTCCATTATTGGAGACATGAGTTTTATTTTATTTTTTTACATAATTTAATACTGAGACAAAATGGCCTTTGTGGCACCAAAACCAGAAATGTATCATAATACCACGCAGAATGTATAGTTGGCTCAAAATTCATCCCTCGCTGTTTAGGTGTTATTCCTCTGTGTCGACATAAAAAACTTACAATAATTAAAAACAAAAAGTGGAAGAGAAGATACTAAAAAAAGTATTATGACTGTGTTTTGTGTCTGTCCCATTTTCGGGAATAAATTCCCCGTCCACAGTCCCGAGTTTGCTGCGTTTAACCACAGTCCCTCTAGACCGTACGAAACATACAAAGAAATCCGGCCTACAAAAAACCCATACAACCGGCCGGCCGGCCCACAATGCAATGCAACGCAGTCAACACGTTCAATATGGCGGCGTGTTTCTGCGGTAGTAACGGAAGCACATTGTCCTATACTTTGTTAATTTACTGAAGACGATAACGGTAAGTCAGCTCAATTAGAATTCCAATCTATACACTACATTATTGCAGTTATTGTCTCGATAGAGCACTCGCTCTTGTGCATTTACTATGGAGAATAATAACCTGTGAAACGTGTTAACGTGATTCCCCCAAACCCAGGCGTAAATTCATGACCGGGGATTTCCCGGTGGTTGCAGATAGCTCTGTTTTTTAACTGCCTATATTGTTGCGTTCTGATTTAATAAGACGATCTGAAATTGCTGACATTACTTTCAAATTGTAGATAATCTATTGTGACCGACAGAATGCAAGTCTATCACGGGGAACACGTGGTTCATTGCATAACATTGCCATTGGCCGGAGACTCGAGTCGTACAGAATACGTAGAGATCGACGTACAGCCTACGTCGTAGTACTGTACTTTCTGCCAAGAAAGGAATTGCACTCGTGGATGTTGCTAGCTGTGAATATGGATTTAATCCAATGGTGTCCACTGTGTGAAAGAAAGGGGATTAAAAAGAGGATTAAATTGTTCCAGGTGAATTTGGAGGAAGCCTTGTCTATGTGCGAGAACAGCGAGGTGAGTTTTGTTTTGACATCTTCACTTTATTTATACTAGCGAGCAGTACTAATTAAATACAATTGTACATGACTGATATTTATTTAGTGCTTCATACGAGAATATGTTAAAACTTGTACATATTTGTGACATGAATTTCACATTATCAATAAATAAAATAGATAAAATGTATGTTGTGTTCAAATACACAATGTGTTCGATATACGCAATGTTCTGTTTGATATATGCAACATCTTGTTTGATATGTCAAGTTTGATATACACAATGTGGTGTTCGATATAGGCAATGTGGTGTTCGATATAGGCAATGTGGTGTTCAATATACACAATGTGGTGTTCGATATAAGCAATGTGGTGTTCAATATACGCAACATGGTGTTCCATATAGGCAATGTGGTGTTCGATATAGGCAACATGGTGTTCTATATACACAATGTGGTGTTCGATATAGGCAATGTGGTGTTCAATATAGGCAATGTGGTGTTCAATATACACAATGTGGTGTTCGATATAGGCAATGTGGTGTTCAATATACACAATGTGGTGTTTGATATAGGCAATGTGGTGTTCGATCATATAGGCAATGTGGTGTTCAATATTCACAATGTGGTGTTCAATATAGGCAATGTGGTGTTCAATATACACAATGTGGTGTTCAATATAAGCAATGTGGTGTTCAATATACGCAACATGGTGTTCCATATAGGCAATGTGGTGTTCGATATAGGCAACATGGTGTTCTATATACACAATGTGGTGTTCGATATAGGCAATGTGGTGTTCAATATACACAATGTGGTGTTCGATATAGGCAACATGGTGTTCTATATACGCAACATGGTGTTCGATATAGGCAACATGGTGTTCGATATAGGCAACATGGTGTTCTATATACACAACATGGTGTTCTATATATGCAATGTGGTGTTCGATGTATGGAACGTTTGATATGCGCAACATTTTTTGCGACTGCAACACAAAGTAGTTTTGAAGTACTTGATTTTTCAGTACTTCACTCGTCTCTTTGGTAATACCATTTAGATTTGAATATTATCGTCTTGCATATTTTTGATAACTTTCTTTTTCTGCATTGTTTTTTTTCAGTGTCCTTACCCCTTGGGAACCATGTCATCTGCTAATATCCTTATCCAGAGAAAGGCATCAGAAATTGCCAATGTAAAGCGGAAGAAAAGGAAAAGAGGGGTTGAAGAGATAAGTTTTAGAAACAAGAAACTCGCTAAAGGTCCTGGAAGTGTATGCAGTGAGGTCCCATCTGTGTCCGATGTATCTAGTGTGGTAACCACCAGCGAGTTGGATGATCTATTAGAAATGTTGAACAATGACACCTTTGAGACACCCACCAATACGGAGACAGAATGTACTGTTCCTAGTGTTGACAATATAGTTCAGTTCCCATCTGACCAGAGTAACGACTATCTTGCATCAACTGACGCGTCACCTGTGTCTAGTGCGGAAAGTACAAATACTGTTCGTATGAGTGCTTCTAATAGTATCCCGGTTGAGAAGAAACCATTTAGAAGGAAGGACTTCAAAGGTTATGTTTCGGGAGAGAAGTCTCAAGGATTAGAACAGACTAATAGTAAAACAGGGTATAGGATAAATATGCAGGCTGCTTTGCAATGGCAGAACAGGGACGCTCTCTGCTGGCTTGATGTTCTCTTATGCTTGTTAGCCCATAATAGAACTTTACAGAAGAGTTTAAAACAGTTGAAAGTATCCGGAAAGTCACTCGTAAAAGAATTGTGCGATACTTACAATAAAGCGATTGGGCTCATGCCCCAAGGTGATACGAAGGGAGCTGAATTTGGAAAGGTGAATAAACTGCTTGCTGATGTACAAAACAAGGTGTGGTCCTCGTTAAAACCCAAGATGAGATGCCGAATTGGTCAGGCAGAAAGTCCAGTATTTGCACTGCCACTACTGCTGAAACAAAATACTGCTGTCCAGGATTTGTTTCTTCTAAAATACCACTGGGACTTTGTGTGTCAGAAATGCAACTATAAACAAGTCAATCAGTAAGTGTTCTTGAATCTTGATGAATTTTATTTATTTTTTTTTAAATGTTTTTTTTGGTGCCAGGCGACAGTTCTGGACAATTATTGTCACTGTTGTCTCTCCTGACGTTTTTTTTTTTATGTGCAAATTGCAAGTGTTAGTGCTGACACATAGTGTCTTGATGAATTATTTATAAACAAACTTTGGAAAGACTTCCTTGGGGCCCTCACTTCTAACTCTAATCTTAACATTGCCCCTCCAGTGCCCACCCCTATTTTAATTGTATATGTCCCTCTTCAGTATAGTTATCCGGAGGGGCCGGGCATACACAATTACATTATGGGATTTTGAAGGGTTAGGGTCAGGATTAAGGTTAGGAGCGGGGGTCTTAAGGATGTCTTTTCCAAACTTTTTATGCAGCTAAATTTCCAGTAATCTGTTTAAAGTGTACTAGATGTCAAATAAAAACAAAACACTTGGGGATGGATGGTGGTCAATCAGTGTGTAAAAAAGTGCTTTGTGTTTTTAACCTACTGTTTGATCTGTGATCTCAAGAATAACATCTAAAGCTAGTTATCTTGGATAATATATATCTGTTTTGAATTTTTGACAATAAATTCATTGTGCATTTATGCTAACTGTCTTTACAATAGTGAGAAATACCCGATTGTCCAGTGGGATTACCACAATGGACAACAGTCCACATGAAAATACAGTTGCTCAATTAATTTTATTTGTGCTTAGCATTTTGAACACTTAATGTAAACTTTTGCCTCCTTCCACAAAATAAACCAAGAATTATAACATTAGTCATAACAACTTGCACAATTCTTTCTTTTTTCAGCCATGAGAAAATGTTGCCAACTTTTCCCAATGTATGTGATGATTTTAATTTATATCAACCTGGTTTTCTGAGACCTTGTTATCGGTGCAATACGACAGGTCAGAAAAGTACAATGAAATACGACAGGTAAGAGCTTACAGGTTGCACAAATTCAAGGGCGTATAATTCCTGTAGTCATGTATTGGTGAAATGTATTGGGAAGGAATACAAATTAAAATATTAAGAGTTTATGTAAATTAACATAAACATTACATTAATTTGGCAGTTCAGATGGCTGGCTAGAGACCAATTTAGTTTTAAAAATGCACCATAAACTATTCTTGAATATTAATTTGTTCTTGGGCATGCATGGACCTTGTTTCTCTTATTACCAGTACTCTAATCTGAATCAAAATGTCTGACAAGTGGCCATTTTGTGGGTGATTTTGGTATCAGCTACATGCCTGGACAAAATGTTTAGAACAGAATCAGCGAACTTCATTGTGTGGAGTGCGGTCAAACCCTAGTGGCAGCCACGTTAGTTTTTATTATTAAAGGACGTTTATGTGCGTAATCATTCCATATATGGAATTGGCTTTTCCTAATATGGTAGGATAAAAATACCCCGTAAAATACCACGAAATTACTGCACGCTGTAACTTGTGGCGTTACGGTGACAGATGTATTATTTGTTTTATCCTCATTTCAGGCTACCTCCGTGCATTGTGATGCATTTTGTAGAGGGTTTACCTTCAGCTGACTGCAGTCAATATACGTTTACTCATGACGAGTGGGAATATGTAATAACGAGTGTGGTGGAGTACAGAGATAACCATTTTATAGCGTGGTGCAGAGATATTGAAAGTAAGTGATTATTTGCTTAAAGTAAGTCTTGATGGTGCCCTCTATGGCTGACTCCCACCCATGCTGCCGAGCCACATGAGGGCTACCATGCCAATATCTGCCTCATATTGTTTAAAATACCCAGATATTAGAACTCTTAAGAGTAATGCATCTTTTATGACTTAAGTTAATTCTAAAATGCAAGGTACCTATCATGAAACATGGTTCTGTGAAACTGGTTCTTAGTTTTACAATCTTGGATGGATTACAGGAGTTTTCCATTTTGAGTCCGCTTCCACATTCACTAATTGAACTGAACTGAATTATGCCAACTTGGGTGCAATAATACCCACAAGTATGGTCTGTCTATCGAATGCAGTGATGTTTAAGTATGCTATTGGGCCATCCCGAGTACATAAGAAATAGTGCATATGTAATCACTATCTGCAGCACAGAATCTTTTTCATCGTTTATAATTTCTTTTCGTTGCAGGTGATTGCTGGTTGAAGTGTGATGACTTAGATTCACCTCTCTGTCAGTGGAGTAAAGAACTACCAAACATTAAACCAAATGAAATACACATGGTGCTATGGGAACGACAGGACACAGGAGGATCATCACGAATTGTACCACAGCACAAAGTTACAACCGACCAACTGCTGGATTGTCATAAAACTAATAATTGTAAAAATACTTGTGTTAAAGAATCAAGTACTGCAATGGTTTCTCCTATACTTACAGATAGTTTGCCCACATCGGTTTCTAAACTCAATGCTGTTTCATCACACAGTGCGATCTCAACATCACCACACGCGGCAAATGGGAAGCTTCGCCAGCACACAAATCCCACAACTTCAACTCAGGGTTCACATAACGTTAAACTTGTTTCCCCCGAAACAACAAATACTATTTCTATATCAAGTAATCGAAAAGCGATTTCATCTATGCATATAGAAAAATCTTATCTACGTGACAATTTTATTACATCATATACTGGGAAGCAGGTCATTGTTACTGCGAGACAGAATGCTCCAAATATACCAACACTGCCAATTGGAGGAGACAAAAACACAACGTCTGGTAACGCTAAGTTTGAAAAAAACAAGATCATGTCAAATAGACATGCGTCAAGCAAACAAACTAATTTAAAAGAGCCAACCTCAAAGAAATCAACGCAATTGAATATGGACTTGATCATGAGTAGCTTGAACAAAAAGAGTGATCGCATAACCATATCTACCCCAAGAACAGGTTCGGTTGTGCGTGCACCGACCACTCCTGCCACGTTGCAATCTTCAGCGAAGATTGTTCCAACGTTCAGTACCAGCAGAACGGTGAGCTTAACAAAAGTTGGTCACAAAAAGGAGTTTGCAGGGTACCTTGCTTGCAAGAATGTGCCAAAGTCAGATGCAAGTGCACTCCCTAATGTGGCAGTAAAGAATACCAGCAGAGCTTGCTACAATCCAAAAAGTCAGTCGACTCTTCTGATAGAGATTCCGAAAGAGTTACCACTGAAAAGTACAAGCATGAAACCGAATACAGTGCGGCCCAGCAGATGCGGAAGTATATCTTTTTCAGATCAGAGCAGCCCAAGTACTGTGTCAGAGTGCAGTTCTGTGTCTTCACGTGATGATGCAATCCACAGCATCCAAGACGAACTTTGTAGAGCTTTAGACATTACGGATGGTGCTCTGTCTGCAGAGAGTTCTCGACTGTCTAGCCCAATTGATGAAGGATTTCTCTCGTCTTTCTTCTCGGATGATGCGTCTAAAGCGTCCAGACTGATGGATGAAATCATGGATGAGATTGCTACTTTAGGAAGCTGACAGTGGTTATTTATTTGTTACCCTTATTAGGAGGGTTAGATATTTGAGGCAGGTGTCTGTCGTTCATATTGTAATAAGTCCTTTTGCATGGCCATATCTAGTGGTTTAAAACTTGAAAAACATCATTCATCAGCGATGTTGTCATTATACATGCTAATATTTAGTCTGGGTTCCAAAGTTTGAGAAAAAGTCTGTCTGTTGTCGTTGTCGTTGGATAGCAATGGAACAATCCTTGCTAAAAGTCTGTCAAGGTTGTCGTCATTATCTTTTGCCTGATAGACTGAAGTAATATTTGTGATGTTAAATCCTGTCCTTGCTAACTTATTTTGAGTAACTATGCAGAGCGCAACAGGAGTCAATCTCGTACTGATGTCTGTCTCTGGATGGATGCCTCAAAACTCCACAAATATCTCGAGAACACTGGATGGAAGGGAACGTAATTAGATACACTGATAAACTACAGACCTGATTTGATTTTAATACAAGTATGTGCATGTTAATTAGGTAATTTGCATACTAATTAACTACATTCAGTACGTTTTTCACACAGTAGCTTTCTCAAGTACATGCATACTGTTTTTATTACACCATATACTGTGTGTTGTTGAATGTTTGGCATCAATCTGTGCATTTTAATTAGCTAATTTACATAATTGTTTCAAATGCATATTTTTCAGCAGTTTGATCAAATCATTGACACTTTATACATGCTTTTTGTTTGTGTAGATGAATATCTACAATGTAATTACCCTTCAGCTATATACTGTGGAATACTTTATTTTCGCTGGAATTAATTTTTGCTGAAAAGGCTTTTTGAGGATTTTGTATGGAATTTATTTTCACTGATTTTTTATGAGTTTAATGTGAAATATAGGAAAAAAACTATATTCGCTGGATTTTATTTTCACAGAATCATCCCTTCAGCGAAAATAGCGAAAATAAATTCCAAGCGAAAATAAAGTATTCTACAGTATTAATAGTAGTACATATCTGATACTATCATTAGATTGTAAGAATGGAGACAGTCAATTTTACTATAATTAGTTAAAATGTTTTAAAAATAGGAGTTCAATAATTTATATATAATAATCTTATGTGAATACAAACCAGTTTCATTTTTTATTTTTCAAAACAAATTCAAATTTTTTTCTAAATAGATTTAAATGCGACATCACAATATGGAGAACTTGATCATTTTATGATGTTACTCTATATAAAAGCACAATTAAATTACCTTAAATTAGCCATATGTAGAGAATTTGAAATAGACACACCTTGCATATTCATGATTACATCAAATTGCTATGTAGGTAGGCAACACATTTTATAATAACTCGTACAGTGTTTTTAAGCAAAATCACTAGAAAACAAAATATTTGCAATAATAGCCCCTTTAAAGTAAATTTAAGTTTATTTGCATATTAAATATCTTGTCTGTGGACTAAATGTATAACCCAGAGAAGAACAAACTCTGATTCTAATTAAATAAACAAGTATTGTGCAGTAGAATTTGAACCTAGAATTTGTCGTTTATCTCATTTTACGGGAGTATTTTCAGTCGTGTTTTGGTTTATGTCTAATTACTCAAACTTTAAAGCGAGAGGGTCGCCACCTGTGTGCACGGATGAGAATTGAGTCCCAACCGACGATAACAACACGCGCTAAAAACGCAAAGGTCATGGGTAGACACTTGTTTGTAAGCAATGACATGCTATGGCCATCTGAAGCATGCGCAAGTGACTGCTTTATTGAAGGTTTTGTTGATATACAAAAGGCAAGGTTTTTTTACTTCAGCTATGAATGCATGTCAGTTTAGTTATCTGGATAACTACCAAAACTGCTACTTCACTTCTGGATCACTACAAATAATAAAGTAGCATGACCTTTCACCTAAAGTCAACATGATTCATCTATCAAAAATTGATTGATGATTTATAAGATGAAGGTATACAAGTGCGTGAAATGGGATGAAGATCTCGCCCACATCTTTCTGGGAAAGGTAGTCTTTGAATAATGTTTGTGCTGAATCGCGAAGCATTTTATACATGCCTGCTTGAATGCAGCAATGAATTTGCTAGTTTCAGTTTACGCAATTAGACCTGTAAGCGCCAACTGCATTCCGTAAAGCTTTTGGTTAGAAATGGGTTTGATTGAAGCACACTAAACGACTGCTCTACATGGTAGTTAGAAGAGCGTAGGCCTGTCTTGTGTATCCTTGATAATGCATTGTGGCATTCAGTCGGTGAGAAACTTGCGAGCAGCATAGGCATATTTCTTTCGTCGTTCAAGTATTAAACAGGTTTTTTTGTTTAATTGCATAGATAAAATAAAATTACTGCTTGTGTCGTTTAAGTGGTCTGAAGAAATTCAGAGATCGGTACAATAAAATATTTACCTTCTTTTATAGCGACTGTATTTTTGTACATTGATTTGGAAATGTTGCAAGTATTTATGTAACTTTAAATCTGGCCAACTCAATCTCCTTGTTGGTCTGTTTTCTAGAATAAGTTGCTCGCAATACGATCTTGTAATAATAAATTATGAAAATCTATCTGACGATTGTGCTTGTTTTTTCGTTGTATGAGAGTAGCAAATTAAAACTCAACTTGCGTTGGTATTGTCAACTAATTAGTGCAACACTAGTTCTACAAGACTGTACCTACTTGCATCGGTATTGTCAACCAATTAGTGTGACACTAGTTCTACAAGACTGTACACTACTTGCATTGGTATTGTCATCCAATTAGTGTGACACTAGTTCTACAAGACTGTACACTACATGCATTGGTATTGTCATCCAATTAGTGTGACACTAGTTCTACAAGACTGTACACTACTTGCATTGGTATTGTCAACCAATTAGTGTGACACTAGTTCTACAAGACTGTACACTACTTGCATTGGTATTGTCAACCAATTAGTGTAACACTAGTTCTACAAGACTGTACACTACTTGCATTGGTATTGTCAACCAATTAGTGTGACACTAGTTCTACAAGACTGTACACTACTTGCATTGGTATTGTCAACCAATTAGTGTAACACTAGTTCTACAAGACTACACTACTTGCATTGGTATTGTCAACCAATTAGTGTGACACTAGTTCTACAAGACTGTACACTACTTGCATTGGTATTGTCAACCAATTAGTGTGACACTAGTTCTACAAGACTGTACACTACTTGCATTGGTATTGTCAACCAATTAGTGTAACACTAGTTCTACAAGACTGTACACTACTTGCATTGGTATTGTCAACCAATTAGTGTGACACTAGTTCTACAAGACTGTACACTACTTGCATTGGTATTGTCAACCAATTAGTGTAACACTAGTTCTACAAGACTACACTACTTGCATTGGTATTGTCAACCAATTAGTGTGACACTAGTTCTACAAGACTGTACACTACTTGCATTGGTATTGTCAACCAATTAGTGTAACACTAGTTCTACAAGACTGTACACTACTTGCATTGGTATTGTCAACCAATTAGTGTAACACTAGTTCTACAAGACTGTACACTACTTGCATTGGTATTGTCAACCAATTAGTGTAACACTAGTTCTACAAGACTACACTACTTGCATTGGTATTGTCAATCAATTAGTGTAACACTAGTTCTACAAGACTGTACACTACTTGCATTGGTATTGTCAACCAATTAGTGTGACACTAGTTCTACAAGACTGTACACTACTTGCATTGGTATTGTCAACCAATTAGTGTAACACTAGTTCTACAAGACTGTACACTACTTGCATTGGTATTGTCAACCAATTAGTGTAACACTAGTTCTACAAGACTGTACACTACTTGCATTGGTATTGTCAACCAATTAGTGTAACACTAGTTCTACAAGACTACACTACTTGCATTGGTATTGTCAATCAATTAGTGTAACACTAGTTCTACAAGACTGTACACTACTTGCATTGGTATTGTCAATCAATTAGTGTAACACTAGTTCTACAAGACTGTACACTACGTGCATTGGTATTGTCAACCAATTAGTGTAACACTAGTTCTACAAGACTGTACACTACTTGCATTGGTATTGTCAACCAATTAGTGTGACACTAGTTCTACAAGACTGTACACTACTTGCATTGGTATTGTCAACCAATTAGTGTAACACTAGTTCTACAAGACTGTACACTACTTGCATTGGTATTGTCAACCAATTAGTGTGACACTAGTTCTACAAGACTGTACACTACTTGCATTGGTATTGTCAACCAATTAGTGTAACACTAGTTCTACAAGACTACACTACTTGCATTGGTATTGTCAACCAATTAGTGTGACACTAGTTCTACAAGACTGTACACTACTTGCATTGGTATTGTCAACCAATTAGTGTGACACTAGTTCTACAAGACTGTACACTACTTGCATTGGTATTGTCAACCAATTAGTGTAACACTAGTTCTACAAGACTGTACACTACTTGCATTGGTATTGTCAACCAATTAGTGTGACACTAGTTCTACAAGACTGTACACTACTTGCATTGGTATTGTCAACCAATTAGTGTAACACTAGTTCTACAAGACTACACTACTTGCATTGGTATTGTCAACCAATTAGTGTGACACTAGTTCTACAAGACTGTACACTACTTGCATTGGTATTGTCAACCAATTAGTGTAACACTAGTTCTACAAGACTGTACACTACTTGCATTGGTATTGTCAACCAATTAGTGTAACACTAGTTCTACAAGACTGTACACTACTTGCATTGGTATTGTCAACCAATTAGTGTAACACTAGTTCTACAAGACTACACTACTTGCATTGGTATTGTCAATCAATTAGTGTAACACTAGTTCTACAAGACTGTACACTACTTGCATTGGTATTGTCAATCAATTAGTGTAACACTAGTTCTACAAGACTGTACACTACGTGCATTGGTATTGTCAACCAATTAGTGTAACACTAGTTCTACAAGACTGTACACTACTTGCATTGGTATTGTCAACCAATTAGTGTAACACTAGTTCTACAAGACTGTACACGACTTGCATTGGTATTGTCAACCAATTAGTGTAACACTAGTTCTACAAGACTGTACACTACTTGCATTGGTATTGTCAACCAATTAGTGTAACACTAGTTCTACAAGACTGTACACTACTTGCATTGGTATTGTCAACCAATTAGTGTGACACTAGTTCTACAAGACTGTACACTACTTGCATTGGTATTGTCAACCAATTAGTGTAACACTAGTTCTACAAGACTGTACACTACTTGCATTGGTATTGTCAACCAATTAGTGTAACACTAGTTCTACAATACTATACACTACTTGCATTGGTATTGTCAACCAATTAGTGTAACACTAGTTCTACAAGACTGTACACTACTTGCATTGGTATTGTCAACCAATTAGTGTGACACTAGTTCTACAAGACTGTACACTACTTGCATTGGTATTGTCAACCAATTAGTGTAACACTAGTTCTACAAGACTGTACACTACTTGCATTGGTATTGTCAACCAATTAGTGTAACACTAGTTCTACAAGACTGTACACTACTTGCATTGGTATTGTCAACCAATTAGTGTAACACTAGTTCTACAAGACTGTACACTACTTGCATTGGTATTGTCAATCAATTAGTGTAACACTAGTTCTACAAGACTGTACACTACTTGCATTGGTATTGTCAACCAATTAGTGTAACACTAGTTCTACAAGACTACACTACTTGCATTGGTATTGTCAATCAATTAGTGTAACACTAGTTCTACAAGATTGTACACTACTTGCATTGGTATTGTCAATCAATTAGTGTAACACTAGTTCTACAAGACTGTACACTACGTGCATTGGTATTGTCAACCAATTAGTGTAACACTAGTTCTACAAGACTGTACACTACTTGCATTGGTATTGTCAACCAATTAGTGTAACACTAGTTCTACAAGACTGTACACTACTTGCATTGGTATTGTCAACCAATTAGTGTAACACTAGTTCTACAAGACTGTACACTACTTGCATTGGTATTGTCAACCAATTAGTGTGACACTAGTTCTACAAGACTGTACACTACTTGCATTGGTATTGTCAACCAATTAGTGTAACACTAGTTCTACAAGACTGTACACTACTTGCATTGGTATTGTCAACCAATTAGTGTAACACTAGTTCTACAATACTATACACTACTTGCATTGGTATTGTCAACCAATTAGTGTAACACTAGTTCTACAAGACTGTACACTACTTGCATTGGTATTGTCAACCAATTAGTGTGACACTAGTTCTACAAGACTGTACACTACTTGCATTGGTATTGTCAACCAATTAGTGTAACACTAGTTCTACAAGACTGTACACTACTTGCATTGGTATTGTCAACCAATTAGTGTAACACTAGTTCTACAAGACTGTACACTACTTGCATTGGTATTGTCAACCAATTAGTGTAACACTAGTTCTACAAGACTGTACACTACTTGCATTGGTATTGTCAATCAATTAGTGTAACACTAGTTCTACAAGACTGTACACTACTTGCATTGGTATTGTCAACCAATTAGTGTAACACTAGTTCTACAAGACTACACTACTTGCATTGGTATTGTCAATCAATTAGTGTAACACTAGTTCTACAAGACTGTACACTACTTGCATTGGTATTGTCAATCAATTAGTGTAACACTAGTTTTACAAGACTGTACACTACTTGCATTGGTATTGTCAACCAATTAGTGTAATACTAGTTCTACAAGACTGTACACTACTTGCATTGGTATTGTCAATCAATTAGTGTAACACTAGTTCTACAAGACCGTACACTACTTGCATTGGTATTGTCATCCAATTAGTGTAACACTAGTTCTACAAGACTGTACACTACTTGCATTGGTATTGTCAATCAATTAGTGTAACACTAGTTCTACAAGACTGTACACTACTTGCATTGGTATTGTCAACCAATTAGTGTAACACTAGTTCTACAAGACTACACTACTTGCATTGGTATTGTCAATCAATTAGTGTAACACTAGTTCTACAAGACTGTACACTACTTGCATTGGTATTGTCAATCAATTAGTGTAACACTAGTTTTACAAGACTGTACACTACTTGCATTGGTATTGTCAATCAATTAGTGTAACACTAGTTCTACAAGACTGTACACTACTTGCATTGGTATTGTCAACCAATTAGTGTAACACTAGTTCTACAAGACTGTACACTACGTGCATTGGTATTGTCAACCAATTAGTGTAACGCTAGTTCTACAAGACTGTACACTACTTGCATTGGTATTGTCAACCAATTAGTGTAACGCTAGTTCTACAAGACTGTACACTACTTGCATCGGTATTGTCATCCAATTAGTGTAACACTAGTTCTACAAGACTGTACACTACTTGCATTGGTATTGTCAACCAATTAGTGTAACACTAGTTCTACAAGACTGTACACTACGTGCATTGGTATTGTCAACCAATTAGTGTAACACTAGTTCTACAAGACTGTACACTACTTGCATTGGTATTGTCAACCAATTAGTGTAACACTAGTTCTACAAGACTGTACACTACTTGCATTGGTATTGTCAACCAATTAGTGTAACACTAGTTCTACAAGACTGTACACTACGTGCATTGGTATTGTCAACCAATTAGTGTAACGCTAGTTCTACAAGACTGTACACTACTTGCATTGGTATTGTCAACCAATTAGTGTAACGCTAGTTCTACAAGACTGTACACTACTTGCATCGGTATTGTCATCCAATTAGTGTAACACTAGTTCTACAAGACTGTACACTACTTGCATTGGTATTGTCAACCAATTAGTGTAACACTAGTTCTACAAGACTGTACACTACTTGTATTGGTATTGTCAACCAATTAGTGTAACACTAGTTCTACAAGACTGTACACTACTTGCATTGGTATTGTCAACCAATTAGTGTAACGCTAGTTCTACAAGACTGTACACTACTTGCATCGGTATTGTCATCCAATTAGTGTAACACTAGTTCTACAAGACTGTACACTACTTGCATCGGTATTGTCAACCAATTAGTGTAACGCTAGTTCTACAAGACTGTACACTACTTGCATTGGTATTGTCAACCAATTAGTGTAACACTAGTTCTACAAGACTGTACACTACTTGCATCGGTATTGTCAACCAATTAGTGCAACACTAGTTCTACAAGACTGTACACTACTTGTATTGGTATTGTCAACCAATTAGTGTAACACTAGTTCTACAAGACTGTACACTACTTGCATCGGTATTGTCAACCAATTAGTGTAACACTAGTTCTACAAGACTGTACACTACTTGTATTGGTATTGTCAACCAATTAGTGTAACACTAGTTCTACAAGACTGTACACTACTTGCATTGGTATTGTCAACCAATTAGTGTAACACTAGTTCTACAAGACTGTACCTACTTGCATTGGTATTGTCCACCAATCAGTGTAACACTAGTTCTACATAGGAACATGCAACATATTAGAATAGCATGTGTGACATGTGAGCCAAAAATATTGCTTTGATTTAAAGTACAGCTCCTACTAAAAAGATTATACCAGAGTTTTAAACTGGTCATTCACATACTCGATATATTAAGTGATTGTTATTCGAATAGTAGAAATATGGTACACAACAAAGTTTTTAATAATTGTAGCGAGATTCACACAATGATAAAACTGGAGACAGCTACGATATTTCACATACTACAAAGATATAAATTAAATCCCAAACAAACATTTGTACATTTTAGTTTCATTTGTTAAATATTTATTCCATGTATACAAATTCTTCTTAATGTATAAATAATGACAGTATTAGTATATTATTATCTGTATAATGTACAATTATTATAATTCAACAGTTTAATTACCATCATTTGTATAATTCTTTGTATATTAATCAATGCATTGACCCTGTTTACATAAAAGAAACCCCAGTAGTGCTCTTTTTAAAAAAAAATTTCCCCTGCCCATTGGTCCCAGATTAATTTTGAAAATTAAAATAATGGTGGGTCAAATTAAACAGAAATATTGTGTTCACAAAACAAACACTTATTAAAATAAAAAAAGATGAGATGAAGAGTTTAAATATTGACAGCTAAAATTTTTTATGTATTTTGCATAATTTCTGTGACCAAATCAACATGTTTTATTAGTTTTGATCAACATTTTTGAAAAATGGATGAATGATATTATGCTGATTTTGCTCAAAGGGTTAATACCTTGAGTAGCCTGCTCATAAATGATAATACCCAGAATTACTTCTTTTGCAATAAATTGTAGTCTAAGGCAACCTAATTTTTAAAATAATGGTTATATTCAAGTGGATAGTGGCCATTTTGTCAGTATTAAAATGCTTTTACCATATTTCAGAGATAGTTCAAGGCAGAGATATTATGCTTTATCTCAAATTGTAGGCTGATGATGAGTTACTTTTGTTGTTTTGATTTATTTTTAAAATCTGGGTTTTAAAAATTTTCCAAAAAAATGCAATTTTTCTTTAACATTGTGTTCTATAGAATTGTTCTATAGATTTTTTAATTAATTATGAGTAGGCTTCTTCATTAAAACGCTGTAAATAATTAAAACATACACACACCAAACATAGTCTCTTTGTTTAACAATTAACCCCTCCCACCCCTCTGAATGGAAGTTTACAAGTGCGAAAAAAAAGAAGGAACAACATAGTAATTGAAACCACACCCCCCTATTGGTAAATGAAGAGATTATGTTTTATATGCGAATCTTTCAATTATCAATGCCCCCTGGTAGAACATCTGTATCACTGACAATTTGAATATGTAAATGTATTGATTGCACTGATTACAGTGAAAGCAGAAAAAAGTATAATGTACAGTATAACTCAATAAATACAGAATATCAAATAAATACAATATACTAATTAAAATAAGTATATGGATTTGAAATATGATCTTTGACATGGTATCTATGAAACATGATTTGGCATCAAAATGTGGAATACAAGTGTATCCATCTATCCAAAATAAACAGAAAACGTTTTGTTACAACAAAACCAATTATTGTGACTTAATATATGTAAATATAATTTGAGATATATTAGTACTGCGGATTAAGAAGTTTATTTTAAATGGTGTTTCAATGACAAACCGTACACATGTATAACTGCACATTATCTATGTTTAAATATTGTAAGAAATGGAATACAGGGTAACAATAATTTGCAATTTTTAGATGACAGAATAATTTTATGCTCAAATCACCAATGTCATTATAATGAGGTTATACCTTCTGAGTACACCGCTCTACTGATATCAGCAAAATATAAATATATATATAAAAATTACATATTTTAAATTCAAGTCTCCCATCTGTGTGGAGTCTCAAGTAAAAAAAAAGTACAATATATACACACACTGTTTGTCATTTGTAAGCCTTTGAAGTAATGGCAAAGTCAGTCAAAAATACCCGGAACACGTCTTGAAAAAAAAAGTCTGTGCCTATTGATTTACTAATTAAAAACTGAAAATGGAATAACCAAATATTAATATTCATTTGCTTCTTGATAGAAAAATATTTTCACATCTTTATGAAGTGAAGATGTGAGCTTTATTAAAAAGTAAACCTACCACGTTTACATGACAGATTTCTAATAAAAAAGTAAACTGCCAACCTTTAAATGACAGATTTCAATAAAAAGTTGTTGTATTTTGTGACACACTTCAAATAAAGTATACTTGTATAAGGTTTATACGACTTTTTTTTCATATAAAAAAAAAGGTGTGTTTTAATTATTTTCACAAAATTTAAAACTCTAATGCTAGACATGATAGATTTGCAAAAAAACAAGATTCACATATTTCTGATACTGATGGAGAATTAATACTGCACTGGAAAATTTGTCAGGAAAATCTCTCTAAATTGAAGCTTGGTTCCATCCATAATTATTGCTAGTTCAAATGGAAAATTGATTCGTTTGTCGTCACTTGTATGCTGTATACACCTGCAACACCATCCAGTTTGTAGATGCACAAGCAAATGGTTTTGAATAAAGTTTGAATTTAAAAAAATTATACATTTTCAAGATATTGTCAAAACTATATTCAATGATGGCTGGGCTGCTAATGATGCGTAACCAGGCAACCTGATCTTCACTGAAAAGACCACCCTGTTTAAATATGGCAGTAACACTTGCCTTCTATATACGCTATGCAATGCAAAACTGAGCTTCAAAAATCAAAAACTATTCCTGTTGTCTGCTGCAAGAAGTCATAGTAGTGCCTAACTTCTGTGTAGGCTGCTGGGTTACGAGCAGATCCACATGTTGTTGTCGTACTGGTCACACCCAGAACATACCATTTGTTGTCCTCACCAAGGTAATTCAAAGGACCGCCACTGTCACCCTATAAAAAAGTTAATGAGAGAAACATTACATACAATACATCAAATTGATCCATGTTTAAAGGTAGAAGCCTACTCATTTGTTTTGAGAAATGATGGTTGTATTTTAGTGGAAAGTCGCCATTTTGACACTATTGCAACATTTCTATGGCAGAAATATTATGCAATATCTCAAAATCTAGATGGAGTACTTTTTGTTGTTCTGAATTATTTAAAAAATCTGGGTTTTAAAAAGTGTCAAAAAATGCAATTTTTTTTAAAATTGTGTTCTATGGAATTGTTCTAAAAATAGGAATTTTCAAGAAATAAAAAGCTTAAAGCGTGGTGGTCGTCGCGCAGTGCGTGTTCGAATTTCATGTAAATAAACAATGTATTTTACACGCGTTGTATACGTTGCTATGAGTCCCATATCGAACAGGATGCTGCATGACGACTGCCACCCTTTAACTGTAACACACAAAATAATTCTATTTAATTGTACCATGGGACATTAGCTTCATGATTGTACAAATAAATTAATGAACATTGTCATGCGATTTATGACCAATTTTGTCAAAAATTATGAGTAGGCTTCTACCTTAATTATTTTTTTATTGTAGGTAGGAATGAATAAAAATCGGGATATGCAAGGTACTCTTCCAAAAGCAAAATTTACATCAATAAGTAGACTTAATTTTCCCCCCAGAAAGAACCAGGATATGTGACTTTTTATGATGAAAAAGTACCAGGATGTGTAACCTTTCAGTGGTCATAAATAGACAGAGGGCAAATTTCTACTGATAGTGAATTTTTACCCCCAGAAAGTACCAGGATGTGTGACTTTTTATGATGAAAAAATACCAGGATGTGTGACCTTATATGATGAAAAAAAGTACCAGGATGTGTGACCTTTTAATGCTAGATGTCCATGTGACATTGTAATGGTCATAAATAACTGGGACTTACATGACATACACCCAAGTAGCCACTCTTAACACCAACACAGATGGTCTTCTCAGTTGTAAATGCATAATAATAGGAACATGCATCATCTGGCATTAATGGGATTTTAGCTTCTTGAAGTACCATTGGTACTCTCCCTGTCAAAAGAAGTGTTGATAAATATAAGATGGGAAGTTTCAAGGCGGTTATGTTACTGAGCATGCTGACTGTTCAATAGTAGGAAACTCAATTTTATATTTTGTGAATATGTGGTTGCGTAGAGTGGAATTGCCAGAAACCTTGGAAACATGGAAACCTTGGAATGTATGGAAACCTCGGAAACATGAAAAGTTAAAATTGGCAGGGACCAAAATTGAAAAAATAAGTTAGGGGTTAGGGTTAACCCTAATGCCATAGAAAGTTAAAATGGGCGCTGACGATATTTCATCACCCTCTGATTGGCTGATTTTATCACCTGACCACATGACCTTTGCTAAACTCAAGCGAGTCTCCCATATTTTCTCAATTTCGTTTGTAGAAAGGTCTTGAATTTTTTAATGATTTAAATTATTTACAGCAATTAAAATTGGCAGGGACCAAAATTGAAAAAATAAGTTAGGGGTTAGGGTTAACCCTAATGCCATAGAAAGTTAAAATGGGCGCTGACGATATTTCATCACCCTCTGATTGGCTGATTTTATCACCTGACCACATGACCTTTGCTAAACTCAAGCGAGTCTCCCATATTTTCTCAATTTCGTTTGTAGAAAGGTCTTGAATTTTTTAATGATTTAAATTATTTACAGCAATTCCAGGCACTGATTTGACGCTGAAGTAGTGCTAAATATAGATACCATTGTACAATAGGTTACACACTTTGTTTTCACATTTACAGAAGTTGTAACTAGAAATATTAACATCGGCTGCAAATCAGAGGACTGATTTACAGATATTGCCCACAATGTTTCCTGTTTTTGCTACAAAGTCTGATGTCGTCAGACTTTGCGGCGCATCTGTCTTTCAGTTACTTTTGGTCAGTCATCGTGTTTATTGTGTTTCTACAAATCGGCATTTGTGCAAGTTGTTTAAACACCACGATGGAGAAGTTGAAGTGGAACAAGAGTTGTCGATTTGTATTTTCGTAGACTGTCATTTGCTGAGATTGGAGGTCAAAGTGGTGTTTCAAAGCAGACAGCTTATAATATCGTCAAACAGTTTGTTACCACCGAGAGTATCCTGCCAGGAAAGCGTGAGAGCGACCAATCCACGACTAAAAAAACTAATTGACAACGTTATAGACTATGTTGAATATTATAAAACATTGAGACCACGCATTTACGGACAAAAACTACTTGAAGACTGTTATGAACGGTGGTAACCCTCCCCCAGACGTGTGATCGTGCGTTGCTAGTTATAAGCTTTTTAAAGCGATTATTTGGTGGCACATCAACTATTTGGTTCTCATCGTCGACGAACTAATAATTGAATAACACCCATTCTACTTATGTATTCAATTTCATTATTGATATACTGGACATTTGTTGCAGGCAGCTTTCAGTTATATAGATCGGCGTGATACGGATATTTCCATAGTAGGAGTAATGCACTTCATTTGATCAATAATTATGTCATGATCAGTCAGTCAGCTGGTTCTGTAAAATATCTCTACCAGTAACTAACGTTCTTTACAATGCCACCACTTTATGCACCCCTCTCATGGAAATAACATGTGACGCAAATTGAAGTATGAAAGTAAGATGAGAGCCTTGACCGTTTATTGGAGGAGGAATTCAAAACTAATGTACCGCCACTTTTATGGGCGGAGCATTCTTCCGGTGCGCTTCAAATTGCAGACATGCTGTCTGCATTATTTGTAACAACTTCTGTAAATGTGAAAACAAAGTGTGTAACCTATTGTAGTAAGTTATCAACATCTAGCACTACTTTGGCGTCCAATCAGTGCCTGGAATTGCTGTAAATTGATTGAATTTGATCCTATAACTTTTCATGTTTCCAAGGTTTCCATACTTTCCAAGGTTTCCATGTTTCCAGCAATTCCACTCTACGCGTGGTTGACAAGAACCTGTTGTTAATTTGCACCAGAAGGTAAAAGAATGATGTTGATGTTATTATTAAGTATACAATGTTAGTTTATGCAATTCTGTCACAGTAGATTTTGAGCTAGTGCTGATTTGGTATGACATCATTTGTTAAAGGGCAGTGGTAAAATGTCATGTAAACAAACAATATATTTTACACGCGTTGTGTACGTTGCTATGAGTCCCATATCGAACAGGACGCGGCACGACGACTGCCACCCTTTAAACATGGGGCATGCTTGTTGGCCAACATTGTTTGAATGGTATTGAACTTACCATATTCCCATACTGTACCCCAGCCTGTTGCCCAAGCGTAATCCCCTTCTGAAACAGTGAAGTTTGCTTGGGGTAAACACACTGGTAGTATTGAGTCACTGTACACCAATGGTTGCTCCAACTTCATTAAAGCAATATCATTGTGGAAGCGATTCATACTAAATATAGGATGGATATGTACTTCAGAAATTTTCAATCGCACTGCGTTTTTATCTGTCAGGTCATTCACACCAGCTAGAGCAACGACTAGATGTGGATCTACAGGCAAGACGTCTTTTCCTTCAATAAAGCTGAATACAAAAAAATTATACATCATGACTTACATTTACCGATAAATACCAATGACTTTGAATATCACTTACACATTACTGATAGTACATATAATACACTGACCCATGACGGTGGTCACCCTTTTTGTTTAACCCAACTACAGGATTATAACTTGGATCTACTGAGTTCGTACACTACCATTGATCGGTGTATTTTTAAACATGTATCAGCTGAGTGGTGGAAAATTGATCACATTTCCACAAAAGTGCAAATGTTGACCCCAAAATTTGACCTAAAATTTGCAAAATAATTAATAATAATAACTAATACAACACTTAAACAATGCAATGCCAAAATAGCTTTTAATTATGCCGGTATTGGTTTGAGTTTCTACCACATGTTGGGTATAGTGGTGGATCATATTATTTGAATTCCTCTTGTACATTCTACGTTATTGAGTAAAAAATAAGCAACACATGGCAGAATAACAAAATATACACAGACTTCTAGACAAACAGAATAAAACACCAAGTTGGGCAGCACATACCCAAATATCTTATCAAAGAAGGACATTTTCTGTCGTCTCTCAGCATGTGACTTATCAAACACATTATTTTACCACCTCTGGAAACATTTAATTTAATAATTTAGTTTATGTACAATTTCATTTCTTGATTGCTAAAACTTACGCGCAGTGAGCTGCTGTTAAGATCCACTGTTCATCTATAATGACACCTCCACAGAAGTGACTGCCCTCAAACTGGAGTGAAACCTGCCATGGCCAGGAACCAGGCACTGCATTGTCTCCACCTACGATTCTATTGCTGCTTGAGGGTATACTGCCACATTCTATAGAAGGTAATACAAATAGAAATCATACAGTAATCATAAAAACAAAATTGTAGAATATTGATGAATATTGTTGAACATTGGTGAACATAGAATATTGATGAACATTGTTGATGTTGTTGAATACTGATTAATGTTTTTGAATATTGATGAATGTGTTTGAACATTGGTGAATGTTGTTGAATACTGATTAATGTTGTGGAATATGGATGAATGTTGAACATTGGTAAACGTGGAATATTGATGAATATTGTTGAACATCGGTGAAGTTGTTGAATACTGATTAATGTTGTAGAATATTGATGAATGTTGTTGAACATCGGTGAAGTTGTTGAATACTGATTAATGTTGTGGAATATTGATGAATGTTGAATAGTGATGAATATTGTTGAACATTGGTAAACATAGAATATTGATGAATATTGTTGAACATTGGTGATGTTGTTGAATATTGATGAATATGTTTGAACATTGGTGAATGTTGTTGAATACTGATTAATGTTGTGGAATATTGATGAATATTGTTGAACATCGGTGAAGTTGTTGAATACTGATTAATGTTGTAGAATAGTGATGAATATTGTTGAACATCGGTGAAGTTGTTGAATACTGATTAATGTTGTGGAATATTGATGAATGTTGAATAGTGATGAATATTGTTGAACATTGGTAAACATAGAATATTGATGAATATTGTTGAACATTGGTGATGTTGTTGAATATTGACGAATATGTTTGAACATTGGTGAATGTTGTTGAATACTGATTAATGTTGTGGAATATTGATGAATGTTGAATATTGATGAATATTGTTGAACATTGGTAAACATAGAATATTGATGAATATTGTTGAACATCGGTGAAGTTGTTGAATACTGATTAATGTTGTGGAATATTGATGAATGTTGAATAGTGATGAATATTGTTGAACATTGGTAAACATAGAATATTGATGAATATTGTTGAACATCGGCGTAGTTGTTGAATACTGATTAATGTTGTAGAATATTGATGAATGTTGAATAGTGATGAATATTGTTGAACATCGGTGAAGTTGTTGAATACTGATTAATGTTGTGGAATATTGATGAATGTTGAATAGTGATGAATATTGTTGAACATTGGTGATGTTGTTGAATATTGATGAATATGTTTGAACATTGGTGAATGTTGTTGAATACTGATTAATGTTGTGGAATATTGATGAATGTTGAATATTGATGAATATTGTTGAACATTGGTAAACGTGGAATATTGATGAATATTGTTGAACATTGGTAAACATAGAATATTGATGAATATTGTTGAACATCGGTGAAGTTGTTGAATACTGATTAATGTTGTAGAATATTGATGAATGTTGAATAGTGATGAATATTGTTGAACATCGGTGAAGTTGTTGAATACTGATTAATGTTGTGGAATATTGATGAATGTTGAATAGTGATGAATATTGTTGAACATTGGTGAATATTGTTGAACATTGGTGATGTTGTTGAATACTGATTAATGTTTTTGAATATTGATGAATGTGTTTGAACATTGGTGAATGTTGTTGAATACTGATTAATGTTGTGGAATATTGATGAATGTTGAATAGTGATGAATATTGTTGAACATTGGTTAAATATAGAATATTGATGAATATTGTTGAACATTGGTGATGTTGTTGAATACTGATTAATGTTTTTGAATATTGATGAATGTGTTTGAACATTGGTGAATGTTGTTGAATACTGATTAATGTTGTGGAATATTGATGAATGTTGAATAGTGATGAATATTGTTGAACATCAGTGAAGTTGTTGAATACTGATTAATGTTGTGAAATATTGATGAATGTTGAATAGTGATGAATATTGTTGAACATTGGTAAACATAGAATATTGATGAATATTGTTGAACATTGGTGATGTTGTTGAATACTGATTAATGTTTTTGAATATTGATGAATGTGTTTGAACATTGGTGAAGTTGTAGAATACTGATTAATGTTGTGGAATATTGATGAATGTGTTTGAACATTGGTGAAGTTGTTGAATACTGATTAATGTTGTGGAATATTGATGAATGTTGAATAGTGATGAATATTGTTGAACATTGGTTAAACATAGAATATTGATGAATATTGTTGAACATTGGTGATTTTGTTGAATACTAATTAATGTTGTGGAATATTGATGAATATTGTTAAACATTGGTGATGTTGTTGAATACTGATTAATGTTGTGGAATGTTGATGAATGTTGAATAGTGATGAATAATGTTGAACATTGGTAAACATAGAATATTGATGAATATTGTTAAACATTGGTGATGTTGTTGAATACTGATTAATGTTGTGGAATATTGATGAATGTTGAATAGTGATGAATATTGTTGAACATTGGTGAATGTTGTAGAATATTGATGAATATTGTTGAACATCGGTGAAGTTGTTGAATACTGATTAATGTTGTGGAATATTGATGAATGTGTTTGAACATTGGTGAATGTTGTAGAATATTGATGAATATCGGTGAAGTTGTTGAATACTGATTAATGTTGTGGAATATTGATGAATGTTGAATAATGATGAATGTGTTTGAACATTGGTGAATGTTGTTGAATACTGATTAATGTTTTTGAATATTGATGAATGTGTTTGAATATTGATGAATGTGTTTGAACATTGGTGAATGTTGTTGAATACTGATTAATGTTGTGAAATATTGATGAATGTTGAATAGTGATGAATATTGTTGAACATTGGTAAACATAGAATATTGATGAATATTGTTAAACATTGGTGATGTTGTTGAATACTGATTAATGTTTTTGAATATTGATGAATGTGTTTGAACATTGGTGAATGTTGAAGAATATTGATGAATATTGTTGAACATCAGTGAAGTTGTTGAATACTGATTAATGTTGTGGAATATTGATGAATGTGTTTGAACATTGGTGAATGTTGTAGAATATTGATGAATATTGTTGAATACTGATTAATGTTTTTGAATATTGATGAATGTGTTTGAACATTGGTGAATGTTGTAGAATATTGATGAATATTGTTGAACATTGGTGAATGTTGTTGAATACTGATTAATGTTGTGGAATATTGATGAATGTGTTTGAACATTGGTGAATGTTGTAGAATATTGATGAATATTGTTGAACATTGGTGATGTTGTTGAATACTGATTAATGTTTTTGAATATTGATGAATGTGTTTGAACATTGGTGAATGTTGTAGAATATTGATGAATATTGTTGAACATTGGTGAATGTTGTTGAGTACTGATTAATGTTGTGGAATATTGATGAATGTGTTTGAACATTGGTGATGTTGTTGAATACTGATTAATGTTCTTGAATATTGATGAATGTGTTTGAATGTTGTAGAATATTGATGAATATTGTTGAACATCGGTGAAGTTGTTGAATACTGATTAATGTTGTGGAATATTGATGAATGTTGAATAGTGATGAATATTGTTGAATATTGATGAATATTGTTGAACATTGGTAAACATGGAATATTGATGAATATTGTTGAACATTGGTAAACATAGAATATTGATGAATATTGTTAAACATTGGTGATGTTGTTGAATACTGATTAATGTTGTGGAATATTGATGAATGTTGAATATTGATGAATATTGTTGAACATTGGTGAATGTTGTAGAATGTTGATGAATATTGTTGAACATCAGTGAAGTTGTTGAATACTGATTAATGTTGTTGAATACTGATTAATGTTTTTGAATATTGATGAATGTGTTTGAACATTGGTGAATGTTGTAGAATATTGATGAATATTGTTGAACATTGGTGAAGTTGTTGAATACTGATTAATGTTGTGGAATATTGATGAATGTGTTTGAACATTGGTGAATGTTGTAGAATATTGATGAATATTGTTGAATACTGATTAATGTTTTTTGAATATTGATGAATGTGTTTGAACATTGGTGAATGTTGTAGAATATTGATGAATATTGTTGAACATTGGTGAATGTTGTTGAATACTGATTAATGTTGTGGAATATTGATGAATGTGTTTGAACATTGGTGAATGTTGTAGAATATTGATGAATATTGTTGAACATTGGTGATGTTGTTGAATACTGATTAATGTTTTTGAATATTGATGAATGTGTTTGAACATTGGTGAATGTTGTAGAATATTGATGAATATTGTTGAACATTGGTGAATGTTGTTGAATACTGATTAATGTTGTGGAATATTGATGAATGTGTTTGAACATTGGTGATGTTGTTGAATACTGATTAATGTTTTTGAATATTGATGAATGTGTTTGAATGTTGTAGAATATTGATGAATATTGTTGAACATCGGTGAAGTTGTTGAATACTGATTAATGTTGTGGAATATTGATGAATGTTGAATAGTGATGAATATTGTTGAATATTGATGAATATTGTTGAACATTGGTAAACGTGGAATATTGATGAATATTGTTGAACATTGGTAAACATAGAATATTGATGAATATTGTTAAACATTGGTGATGTTGTTGAATACTGATTAATGTTGTGGAATATTGATGAATGTTGAATATTGATGAATATTGTTGAACATTGGTAAACGTGGAATATTGATGAATATTGTTGAACATGGAATATTGATGAATATTGTTGAACATTGGTAAACGTGGAATACTGATGAATATTGTTGAACATTGGTAAACATAGAATATTGATGAATATTGTTGAACATTGGTGATGTTGTTGAATACTGATTAATGTTTTTGAATATTGATGAATGTGTTTGAACATTGGTGAATGTTGTAGAATATTCATGAATATTGTTGAACATTGGTGAAGTTGTTGAATACTGATTAATGTTTTTGAATATTGATGAATGTGTTTGAACATTGGTGAATGTTGTAGAATATTGATGAATGTTGAAGAATATTAATGCATATTGTTGAACATTGGTGAATGTTGTAGAATAATGATGAATATTCTTGGACTTTGATTAAAGTTGTAGAATTTAAAAAAATCTGTTAAAAATTTGATAAATCCTAATGAATTTGAGCAAATATCACGAACAGAGTACACAAGGCGTTTGCATGAAAAAGAACACTGTATCATCAACAAAATTAGCCTACAAGGCATGCACAATAATACTGTGGCTCGGATTGATACAAAACTCTTGCAGTAATAACTCATGTCTGCTGACGTCAAGCTAAAGAGGAAATATCAGGAAATTATATATAATCATCTCTCTCATGTTACTGATGAACAACATGCTGACCATTGTGTTCTGCATCAGACACATTGCATGCTAGTTACATTGATGCTGTGATGATAGAAGAATGGGTCAAAATATGACACTTACCGTATGGTTGGCAGTCAATGTCTACTGTTGTCCCACCATCACATGTAGCACTGTGAAGACAAAAATATAGGAATTATTAAAAAATGAAACAATAAAAAGTGAAACACCGTATGGTTGGCAGTCAATGTCTACCGTTGTTCTACCACTACATGTAGAACTGTGAAGACAAAAATACAGGAATTGATAAGAAATGAAACATTTTTTCGATATTTTTAAGATTTTTGACTGGGTTCATTTTCACTGGATGTTGATAATACAACACTGAAAAATTGATTTTCTTCTTTCATAAATTCACTGTAATTGAATAATTATTTGTTTTCTAAACACCAGAACATCTCTTGTTTACAGTAGTCAGCAAGTATTATCCTAAAATGAAAATAATTGGAAGAATTCACCATATATGGAAACAAATTTAGGTCTCTTCCAATTACTTGATAGAAGACATGTTTTTGACAACTTGTTATGAGATTTTTCACCATTCGTGTACATATAAAACAGCACAACAACAAACTCTTTATTCATTTTCATTTTCATCTAATGTTCTTTCTCATTTAGAGAAAAAATATATTTTTAATTAATTAATTCACATCTAGAAATTTCTGTTAGAAATTCATCCAAAATAAAAAGATATATAGAAATAATATCCATTTTGATAAAAAACGCCTTGGTGGTACTGGTAATCAACATTAAATTTACAATATCAATTTCAACTGTGACAATTCACAAATTAAACTTTCCTAATCTACCTGACAATAGGAAATTATGGTCCAAGAACACACAAAATACACACAAATTTATTAAATTTTGCTCTAAAATATTAACAGGAAAAATAGTACCGGTTAATAACATCACCCACATTTTGAAATCTGAAATGAACATAATGTTCAGCTACTACTAATGAATGTTGCTATTTTGTAATAATAGTAATAATAATAATGAAAATACTGAATATTGAAATCATATCCTCATGTCATACCTTGTAGTTAACAGTCCATGTAAATGAGTATATTGAGTATTTGAGGGAAGAGGACTTTGCAGCACTGCATAGAGTGATCTTGAAGGCGCTGCACTGAAGGAAATATTTCTGTATGACCTGATAAAAGATGAACAAGTCATAACTACATTAAATACATTACATTCGTGTTTGTTATCAAGTTTAAGAATTATATAAAAAGTTGGATGGATCATGCGAGCATGTCAGAGATGCAATGTATGGTTCTAAAAATGCATTCATTTTGTTTTTCAGATCAAATTCAAAATGGTTGTCTGGTGGCCATTTTGAATACGGTCTGAAAAACAAACTGATGTTCTTCAATGAATCAAGTTTGAACAAAATCCTTCCATACATGACTAAAATCTGGTTCTAGAATGGCAGAAACATTTGATTTTGATGAACTTTTAACATTAAAATGGCTGCCAATTGGCCATTTTGCAAAACAAATGGACTAGCACATACATATACATGTATTTCAAGACGTATAATGTATGTGTGGAGTTTGAATGTGATATGACCAGACATGTCTGAGACACAGTGAAGATGCTTGCACGAACAAATAAACCAATGTGAAATAAAGTGTCAAGTTCATATACAAATTTGTAATCTATCTCCTGATGCTAAACTTATAATTACATACCTATATCCTATTCCACGACAAATCAAGTTACCATAGACAGGGTCAAAGTCACTTTCATCAATGCATAAGGGTAGCCAGTTATCCATGAAAACTTCCACGAATGACTGACCAAATGCAACATCAGCCTGGTTTCTGATTACTGTGATAAAAACAACATGTATCAGAATATTATTTCAACTGACTTATAGCTTTAGGCACTGTGGTTTACATTTTGAACAATAATAATCTGTAATCAATTAACATCCATTGGAATGGATGAAAATCGATACATGACAATAAAAAAAAATACAAAAAAAAAACACTAATAAAAATAGCTAATAACTACAAAAGAGAAAAAAAACAAAAAAACTATTACATTTATATATTAATAATAGTGACCCAATTATGTAATAGAATTATGATGGTGTTGCTGCCTCAATTCAAATGAAAATTTTAGGTATTGAGCAAGACGTATTGCCATTTTTTGGCAATTTTAATAATTGAACCATCATCACCATTTTGAAAAGCGGGTTAGCATTACACCCCATCATTACATTTGGAAATATTATGCTAGGAATGCATGTGGTCAATAATTTCTCTACTGTGAAACTATTTGCGGGTTTTAAGTGTGCAGGATGTGGTACTATCGTTGAACGTTTATCTGAAAATACTAGTGACACAGAAACCCGCAAAGAGTCTTTTGGACCAAAAAAAATTATAAATTATTTTTCAAGTGGTCATTTCAAATCAAAAAAGCGAGAAAAATAGGAAAACAGAAATGAAAGACAGTTTTATATCTGGAAAGGAAAATTATTGTTTCAGCGATATATGTGGTGTTTAGCTACTAGAGATTTGGAATCCTAAACACAGAAATGTTGTATACACATTTGTAAATTTTAAAAAACATTACTCCAATTGTTTTTGTCATCTATCAACTTTCTTGAAAAAATATAGACAATTTTACCCCCCCTCCCCCTTGTAGATTTGTGCATTAAAAAAAATTACCACATCGGTTTTTTTTTTTAAATGTTTTTGTGCCAGGCGACAGTTCTGGACATTGAGTGTCTGTGTTGTCTCTCCTGACTTTGTTTTGTATGTGCAAATTCCAAGTGCTGACACATAGTGTAGTTTTGCCACAGAAGTCATATTCATGTTTGGAACTACATGACAGGACTGTGTGGCCATCTCTCTATCAAATGGCAATTTAATGCGCTATTCTGGCGTCAACCAGGCTCGGTCGAACACAAGCACCTGTGGATCTTAATTCCCCAAAGTCGCATTCGTTAGTGAATGAATCATTTTTTTAAAGAAACTTTTTAAGCCTGATGCTAACAAAAGAAGACTTGGTGATCAAAGCGATAAGTGTATGAAGTGACAAAAAATTAACCGATGTTAAATTATGTTTCATTGTAATATATCCATTGAACTCACCACAACCGACTTCATCATAATCCATGACACACTCACTTACACCATTACATAGGCTAGATAGTGGAATACATTGTCCATCCGGGCAAGTATATTCAGTATCAGAGCAATAATCTAAAAAAACAATTAAACAAACTACATGAGTATGTGTAAGTTCATTAGATTTACACCAATTAAAATTTTCATAACTTGTTTTCAAGGTTGCAATTTTAATTGTAAAAGTCATCGATGTTTAATGGTTCCCAGTGGAATGTCTGTTGTGCCAAAATCCTAGCGAAAAAAAAGCAATTTATATAATGCAAGCGACTTGGAAGATAAAATGTCAAATTTATATGGATGTATAATGACGCACCACAACCACGTTCGTCTAGACCATTCGGGCATTCTATGGTTCCATTGCACACACTACTTTCTTCAATGCATGTATCAATAATTCCACAAGAAAACTGACCATCTGGACAGCCTGATTAGATAGAAAAAGTCAATAATTAGTTGCATAATTTCAAATCAACATTATACAGTATATCTACTTCGTACAGCAGTACCAGTAGTTTCCTTTGTGTCAAAGTCTTATTTATGTTATAGTTTTTGAAAAAAAAGAGTTTATTTTTATAAACCACTCTTGGACATGTGACCAAGAACATACTGTCCTGGGCTGAACATTTATTTTTGTAACTCCACACTTGTTTGGTTTGAACTTCAATATTTTTTATTTCATCAATTTTGGCCTTGACAATGGGTTCCCTCTAAACTTCAAGCCCTGTCTATGCATATTATCTGAAACCTATAGATTCCTAATATGCATATATATATATAGATTAGTAAATCTCTCGAAATTTTGTTCAAAATGGCAACTATCATTATTGAACATTTTTTTATTGATTACCATATTATGTGCGCAAAATCGTAAATGTAACAAAAAACACTAAAATCATTCAACAAAGTTAAGACATTTTGAGAAAAACACCATGATGTCACTGAGCCTTTACAAGAATGTTTGTTATTTTTAAAGACATCACACGAGGTTAACTTACAATTGGTGTACTCATCACTGATATCAAGACAGTCGTTTATTCCATCACACTGGAAAGACTCTGGAATACATTTCTTATTATCAGCACAAGGAAAGCCTTCATCACAGACTGAAATAATAGGCAAAATTGTCATCAGTGTGGAAATCATTTTATGTTGCTAAAATTCACAAGGGCAGTTCAACAGAGATATTCAGGAGTGTCATATAATGCAAATTAATTTTGATCATCATTTGTCACTATGGTTGAACAAGGTCAATCATTTTTTAGTAAATTGCTTAAAGTGCCTGTGAAATGGCTGCTATTTTCACGTCTAAAATTATCCATTGATACATAAATAATATTAATTTTTATGTTTCTAAGCATGAATTATTTTTTTAAGTGAAAAAATGTGTTTTAAACTCAATCTACGGCAACTTTATTTTTGTGTATTTTAAAACGAGGCTCCTCATTAGCTTCTCATTTGCATACAGAAATTCCCCTTGTGACGTCAGAAGGGGAAGTCGCATGGCAGCTTACATTGCCGATACGTGTAAATAAGGCAAATTTCTTGTGCAGTTTTCTCGTCTTTGACTAAATTTTCACTTATGTACTTGTTCGTCGAGGAGGAATGGACCATAATGAACACATAGTATCAATTTTTGTTGCGAAAATAGATAGATGCGAAATATGTCCGTTCTGGTGTAGCTGGTCACCGTGATCGTCACCGGCGCACATTTGTACACTGTCGCTGGACAAAATAGAATTTGACGTCGGAATTATCTCGTTATTTAGCAGGTTACTAGGCACGTCATTACACTGTTTTATTTCATTGATCGTCTGAGTAAAACTTTCAAAATTAAAATAAAAGAGAACATATTTTGACATTCTAAACATTAGACCATAGTGATCACTATAAAATAATTTAAAAAACGACAAATCACAGTTACTAAATAAATGACAGCCGCGTGGAAATAAATTGAAATTTTGTTGAAATAGGTGAACGCGTCGGGTCACGACGAGGGAAAGTGCGTTAAAAGCGGCGTTTAATTGGATAACAAAAATAATCGAAATCGACACACATACAGATAAATTCAGAGTGGATTCGAGTTACCGTGATCCATGGCGTGATTGTCATAATTATAACATCATATTAAAACTTTATTTGGTGGAAACACATTGACCAAGCCCGGATTCTTATTTCAGAAAATATTACGCAGATCAAGTTGCAAGCATGGAGGTAAAACAAGAACAGAGGTGTGAATTCGACATTCAACACCAATCACTAAACAATTCAGAAACTTTTAGCCCTCGAAAATGAAAACAATTAGCAGTGTGTAAGTGCTGTGTAATTTCCTGTTTGTCCGACGCTTCATTTTCGTGTCACTGTCAAAATTATTGCTACCTTTTACTTAACAGGGACTAAATAGTCTCTACAAAACGATAATCAGGATCGCAAAAAAGTAAACTCATTTGAAACACTTGCCGGACATCTCTCTCTCTTCTGAAATCCGCTTTGGTGATCATGGTCCGGAATCTATTTCTTTCAAAAGTGTTGCGCCAGGTTTATGTTGTCGGCGTTTCTCTTTAAACCTAGTTGTTTTTTCATGTTCGAGGACAGTTTTTCCAAAAAATGAATCTGAGGTTAAGTGGCTTTCGTCCACTGATGTCGCACCTTCCGATCGATTAGAAACGTGTGAATACTTATACTATGACTATACGTTTCACTGCAACTGCCCACAACACAACATCTAAAAACTCTCTCTCTCTCAAAAAAAAAGAAAATAGACAAAAAAAGAAAGAAAAAAAACGCCGACTGAAAAATGTATATCGTTTAGAAGTATACTGAATGACCAGTGTTATTACGGCTCAGGGGTATGACTTCCTCTCATATTTTGGCATTTTGGTGGCGCACTTTCGGCGAGAGTCGGAAATCCGGAAACAGTTGACCGTTTCAGGATAGGTGGGCGTGGCTACAGCACGAGAAATATCCCAAATTTACTTGGATACGAGTAATCATTTTCAGCAAAAAAATCAATAACTGCCCATTTCAGTGGGATACAGATCTAAAATGGGAAACATGAGGGTGGGCATTGCACAGGCACTTTAAATGACCATTTGTACATGCTGACCTGTGACACAAGGCACTTAATTAATTTTTGAATAAAAATATGACACAATAATCTCTCCATTTGAGGGGCAATTTGTCTACATATGCAAAAAAGGTAGTCACTGGTTACATTAGTCAATTAGCCTTTATATACAGTTTGACTTACAACAACATGAGTTGGGACTTACAAAGATGGTGAAAATGGGTAGGTGGTCTTTGATAAAGGTGACCACAAAAAAAGGCTCGACTGATCCATGCAAATGGCAGTTTATGGTGAATCTTAGGGTATTCATAAAAGCGGTTCATTTGTCCTAATACATGCTTGTAATATTCTATTATTCTTACACGTTTTGTTCTATACTTTAGGATTTCTCACTCTTTTCATATCTTTTACTGAGAAAGTATACTTTGGTGAAATTGGTCTGGTTATGTTGAATAAGGACTCTGATTGCCTACTACCATTTTTATGGTGAATCATAGTTGACCATGTGCAACCAATTATGGGTCAGAGTAATAATCAGAGACATCTCTATGCAATAATCAATTATTAAAAATAATTTTATTAGTAGAAAATTTATTATAAAATATTATAAGACAATGATAAGCACACTTACGTAATCCATTGGATGTCTCAACTAAGAGAGAAAATCCTATATCTGCTGGATTAGTGATGTAATCTGTGTCAAGCCTGATCCACATTGAATTACCGACTATTGTGAACATTCCCTGAGGATGTGTATTGTCCATATCAGTATATCTAGACACTACAGTGGATATATCATATGAGTCTTCACCCCACCCGATTAGGACAAAGTCAGTGAGTTGGAAATCGAGGAAAGTGACATCAAG
Source organism: Saccoglossus kowalevskii (assembly GCF_978046115.1). NCBI lineage: Eukaryota > Metazoa > Hemichordata > Enteropneusta > Harrimaniidae > Saccoglossus > Saccoglossus kowalevskii. The sequence continues at coordinate 11,159,670 of NC_140654.1, forward strand.
GTAGCTATTTCCTGGTGGGCCTTGTACAATCCAATGACAGTTGCGGCTTTCTGGATATGGTGATGGGTAGTTAGTCGAATTAATGACACTGGAATTGCCTAAAAGGGTAATATCCCCACCGCATCTTGGAACAGTATCTGTTGAGTGAAAGAATCTGTGTTATATAGAGAAGTGATCCTATTTTTCTTGAACGAGCTAAGTAATTTCCATAATGGTCTGAGACATTGGATGTTACCATGGAAACATTTCAAAAACAAAATAATGCTATGTATCAAGTGAAGGACTAGAAACCAATTTAAGCCAAGCCCTGTGTAAGAACTGGAAACCTTGCTGTCTAATCTGAGGCCTGAATAAGAACTGGAAACCTTGCTGTCTAATCTGAGCCCTGTGTAAGAACTGGAAACCTTGCTGTCTAATCTGAGGCCTGAATAAGAACTGGAAACCTTGCTGTCTAATCTGAGGCCTGAATAAGAACTGGAAACCTTGCTGTCTAATCTGAGGCCTGAATAAGAACTGGAAACCTTGCTGTCTAATCTGAGGCCTGAATAAGAACTGGAAACCTTGCTGTCTAATCTGAGGCCTGAATAAGAACTGGAAACCTTGCTGTCTAATCTGAGGCCTGAATAAGAACTGGAAACCTTGCTGTCTAATCTGAGGCCTGAATAAGAACTGGAAACCTTGCTGTCTAATCTGAGGCCTAAATAAGAACTGGAAAGCTTGCTGTCTAATCTGAGGCCTGAATAAGAACTGGAAACCTTGCTGTCTAATCTGAGGCCTGAATAAGAACTGGAAACCTTGCTGTCTAATCTGAGGCCTGAATAAGAACTGGAAACCTTGCTGTCTAATCTGAGGCCTGAATAAGAACTGGAAACCTTGCTGTCTAATCTGAGGCCTGAATAAGAACTGGAAACTAAGCCATGTGTAAGAACTTTGAAAAACACTCACATGTCCTAAATATACCAGCCAAGTGTCCCCTCCCTGCCCGCCAGTCACTGGCACTTAGTGTATTTTGTCAGAGTGTATGCAATACAGACCTTGTGAAGAATTGATTTTCAGTGAGTTTCTTTGGCTTCCTCTATTTCATTTTTCACTGCTTCACATGTACCATTTTCAACATAAAAATCCTAAAGTCATTCACACTCTACCTAAAAAACTTTAATTTATTTTTGGGACCCGTGTCTCTCTCATTTGAATACATAGCCACATGTCCTAATTTTGCAGTATTACAAGAGGTATCTGTGCCCTACTTTATTAGGAAATGTGAATGAATATTTTAAGTATGCAATCAGAAAGTATGTGGAAACATCAACTTCCATTACAAGCCAGTCAACACTCTCACTGCATAATTTCTGTGACTATATTGAGGTATTCTTGTAATAACTTCATAGTACTTACCACTAAACTATAACAATCTTATGTGTTTTAAATCAATGTAGTAGTTTTTGATAGTGAACTCACCACAGTGTTGCATTTCATCAGATCCATCAGCACATTCTTCGTAATCATTGCAAACCCGGTCTTTGTTTATACAGTATCCATTGCTACAGTTGAAGTGATTTTCTGTACAGGCTACAATGAATGACAAAATGTGATTCACAATTATTTTCAAAATGACAGATAATGACACTGACAAACATAGCCAGAAATTCTAAATAACGGCAGTTCAGAAAACAGTATATACTTACAGCAGTTGAATTCATCACTGCCGTCTGGACAATCAAAATTACCATCACACACACTTGACAGAGACACACAGTAGTAGCTACGGCATGTGAATTCATACTCACTGCATACTAGAAGGTAAACAATAATTGTGTCAATTGATTTACTATTACTGTAAAATCTGTATTAGAAGCTGCGGCTTCTATTAAAATGGTACAATGCAACAGAGGGGATGCGACTTCAATTAGAGCATCTACACATATGAGAAATTGTGAATGTTTGGTGCTCAACTGCTCAAAAAGAATGGGTGCGACTTGTACAAGAGATGCGGCTTCTAATACAGATTTTACGGTATTACTAGTAGTTTCGAAATGCGTGGCTTTCATAGTGAGTAGTTTCCATGTGTAGAACATTGTCGAAGTAACTGGTCCATTCATTGGAGTTGAGAATTAGGAAATAAAACAATATCATTAAGCAGTCAGTAAAACTATGTATAGATGTGAATGTGTTCGAAAGACACATTTGAATAGTTTTATTTGTTCACATTCAAAAACGAGAACAATATAACATATCAGGAGTTTTTCTAGAAATAAAACTGCAAGAGGGAGCACTGCAATTTAGCGGCACAACCAAGTGGGGGAGATAAGGTTCTTCCTACCAGGGTGTGGAGTTTTTGATAATTCTAAGTTAAAATTTAGCATTCTATGGCTTCCTTGGGCCAAAATTACTATCAGACAGGTAACAGTTGAAGACTGTGGCCACATGTAATCCCTGGTCAATCAGAATTTTATGGTTGCCAGAGGATCTGCTCTCCAGGGTAAGGGAGCACATGGCCATAGCATGAGGGCGCTGCACCCCTATTCCCTTATTTAAAAAAGTCCCTGCATATGATGGAATTAGAATCATGTCAGTGAACAAAAACAATGATGCCGGCTGGAATCTTGTAAAACTATTTTCACTGGCATTTTGGGATAATTTATATCACTATATTATGAAGAAGTGGTCTAGTCCTAATCTCGTGATTTGTAATACTGACTTTTTCTTTCTTTTACTATTACATTCATTTTATATACATATTGCTATTAACCGATAGAAAATGTTATTTCTAAAGATGCAATAACAGGGTCCATAGCATCTACAACCAAGTGATTTCCAAGACTTTTCCAGACCTTTTCCTAAACTATTTTTGCATTTTTCCAAGACATTTTGACCCCTAGTTCAGGCCAACATCATCATCAAAGCTCAGCAAAGTTCTGAGGATATGGTAGTTCCCTGGAGAAAACGAGCCTTTCTAAAATGAATTAATAACTATGAAGAAATTTAAAGACTTATCAAAGATTTTTTTATTTTTACTGTAATTTAAAGACAACTCAAAGACTTTCCAGACCTCAACAAATCCAAAGACTTTCAAAGGATTCTCCCAACGCTATGGACCCTGAATAAAGGTATTATTATTATGATTTTATCATGAGAATACAACAAATTATTATACATCTGTCACCATAACACCATAAGTTACAGCGTGCCGTAATTTTGCGGGGTATTTACATCCTACTATATTAGGAAATGTGAATTTCAAATATGGAATGATTACGCGCATAAGCGTCTTCTAATAATAAAAACAAACATGGCTGCCACCAGGGTTTTACCCGACTCCACACAAAGAAGTTCACTGATTCTGTTCTAAACTTTTTGGATTTCGGCATTCCCATATTTATCATTGAGAGAAAAAGATAATATAATAATAAGGTCATTACGAGGATACCGCAAAGTATGCACTCAGACAGTACGCCATGGCATCGACTGACGCACAGTAGAGGTCAATACTCACACTATACTGTCTTCGTGCACACTTTTCGGTATTTTCATAACCTTATCGTATGCATACAATTTACCTGTACAAATTTACAATCAACTACGTTAATGTAATGTTTGTGCAAATAGTTTTGCAACATTCAGTTCAACATTTATCAAAGATCATGTATTATTGCAATTTCACAAATTTCAAAATTTGACGATGATCATTTGTGAATGGCGCTGACAGACATACTTACCATTGCAACCAATTTCATCACTTCCATCAGCACAGTCCACATGACGATTACACATATCCCAGAATGGAATGCACTCACCATTGTCGCACTGCCACTGCCAACTGGCACAATCTAATCAACAAAAACAGATGATTAATCTTTGGGAAACCATTATCGTTCCTACTTTCATTTGTCATGTATGTTTTATGCTTTTCTATACTGTAGAATACTTTATTTTCGCTATTTTCGCTGGAGGGATGATTCCGTGAAAATAAAATCCAGCGAATATACTTTTTTTCCTATATTTCACATTAAACTCATCAAAAATCAGTGAAAATAAATTCCATACAAAACGCCCAAAAAGCCTTCTCAGCGAAAATTAATTCCAGCGAAAATAAAAGTATTCCACAGTAATTTCTTTTTAAAATTTGAACCACATGAAAACACTTTCTCGTTGGTTTTAAGTCTTGAAAAATTGTTTTGAAACATTTTGTTCATTTAATGCTTTGAAATTATCAATTGGCAAAATAGTTCATTGACCCTAAGTACATAAATAGTTCATTGACCCTAAGTACATAAATAGAAACAAAGATTTATAAGATGAGGGTATGAAGTTAGCGATTTGTGATGAAGATAACATTTGAAATCATATGAACAGGTGAGTTTTGTGCGTACTGTGAGATCTCACATAATGCATGAAAAATCAAACAATTTGGTTTTAAAATTGAATTTCTTTTTTATAGTTCAATGTTGAAATGTCACTTTTACTATCATCAAATGTGTATAGCACATTATTAAAGGGGAACCACTCAATCCCAGGGATTGCACCAAAGAATCATGGGACACTATTGTTTATGTTGTTTACAATGTTAATCTATCTTTTGTTATCCATTGTTATTTTAATCCAGAAAGTAAATTTGTTGTGAAATTAAGCTTAACTGGAAGGTGCCCCTTTAAGCATGGAAATACTCCAAAATATTTGTGCGTTTGCCCAATGCACGTGATGTTTTGACATCATTACAACTATGAGGTTTGCTTGTCATGTTTTTATGCTTTATTTCACATATAATGCAGGAACTCGAGTGAAAAGAAAATTGTCTATTAAGAGATGCATTATCATAACATAACAAACATACTAAAACAAATGAAGAGTTCATCTCAGACTGAGTGCCCTAATACAAGTGCCTTTGCTTATTCGCAAAGCATGTAATATCTAAGTTTTGCATGTTTGAAAATGACAATAATCAAACCAATTCCAAATGTCTATTGCATGACTGTGATGCCACAGGTTAAAAATTGATGAAAGCACAGATCTTAAACGCACGTTAAAGAACAAAAATATTGAAGACACATACCCTTACATTATGTTAGTCGATTATAAAGGAAATAGGCGATACTTACCGCAATTTTCTTCATCCAGTCCATTAGAACAATCAGCTTTTCCATCACATTGGTAGTTTATATTGATACATTCATCACTACAGTCAAATTGTAGATCAGAACAATCTGAAAACAACAAACCATGAATGGCATAGTCCCTGTTAGTTATTAGTATCAACTTTAGGATATATAGTTTTGTTTATAGTAATATAGTTGGAACATAAACATGTCAGAGATATGAATCCAGAAGCTGATGCTTGATTATGATGATTTTTAACATTAAAATGGTTGACATTCAGTCATCTTGTATCTGATCACCAAAAGAGTACTTGTCCATATTGAGAGATATCACTCTGGAACAGCAATAATTAAAAACAAAATGGCCATTATGAATACATCTGTATATCTATGACATGATGTATAATGAATATATAAAATTTGAACATAATCAGTCAAAGCATGTCATATATATGGCTCTAGAACAGCATAATAATTAAAACAAAATGGCCACAAGTCGGCCATTTTGAAATTCTATCTAAAAAAACTAAAAAGATGTGCATAAAGGTCCCATGATGTCCAATGTATGTACCAAGTTTGAAAAAAATCTATTTGTAAACAGCCGAGATCTAGTTCCTGAATGCCAGAAATGCTTGATTTCAGTACAAAAACGACCGACATTCAAATCAGATCATGAAACAAATTGATATGCATATGTATAATACCAGAGGTACATTACTTGGAGTTTGCAACGCGCATAGTACTGTATGGTAACATCATGTCAAGATCCCATTCAAGTCTCATCTCGTAGATAGCGAGACTGATGCTACGACCTTCTGACATGACATAGGCGGTTTGTAATAAAACAATAAAACATGTATTACCACATTCATAGTGAAAAAATGTAATACATCGAAAATGTACAGTAAATATAGTTATTGAACCCGTCATATCGTGAGCAGCTATTTTGATCCACCTGGACATCTCAGTATTCTAGTTACCTCAGCATGCACATTCGCATTTTTCTGAGTTGGAACGCTTATGCGAGAGCGAGATTGAAACGGGATCTTGGTATCATGTCACCGTAGTTGCAAACCCCAAGTAATGTACCTCTGATAATACGTATGTATGATGCATGTGTGAAGTTTGAATGTAATTGGTCCAGGCATGTCTAAGATATAGGACGCATGCACAGAGGTCCATAAGTCCCCGTCCAAATTAAAAGATTGGGAAAATATAAACATTCCTAGCTGTCAATAACAAGGATTGCACCAGGGAAACCTGTGAGACCATTGTTTATGTTGTTTACACCATTATTCTGTCTTTTGCTTCTATTGTAAGTCTAATCTCGTAAGTAAATTTACTTTTAGGTTCAACATCACAAGAAGTAGAGGCGTTTCATATTGACTGTCCTGTTTGAAGAATCTACAACACTAATCTGACAAATGCTGACCCAGTATTTCTTGTACAACTATAAACTTCAACAAAGAATTTATTGTCTCTGTTTTATCACTTTATTTACATTTTTTCTGTTCAAATAGAAATGTATTTTCTTTATTCAGCTATACTAATTTAATGTTTATCTCATCTTAAAAAACTATCAGTTTAGAGGATTATTTTACAAACATTAAAAATATCAAACTCTAGGAAATAATTAGTAATTATCGTCTAAGTAACCATTCACTGAGAATTAAAACAGGGTGTCATACTCAGTTACCAGCAAATGAAAGGGTATGTTTTTCGGTAACACAAATCTGATCTATCTATGCTATCTATCTATCTATGCTCTGTCTCTGCCCAGCACAGAAACATATCATTCATGGAAGCAAGGAAAATATCCTAAAATTTCAAAAAAATTAACCATGACGACAAATTCAGATTTATCATGAGCAATAAATCCCTGTCAATTCCTTCAGGCCAATAATTGTGAATCTGTTTTGAATCTAGATTTGACATTTTTCTCTGTAAGTGTATTTACTTTGTAATGTCATTTTTCATGTTTTTTGTGTGTATTGTATCCAATATCATCAATTCTAATGGATGTTAATTGATGAGATAAATATTTATAGTGTAGGGAAGGTAGGTTATAAGAGGAAACTTACCACAGCCCATTTCATCAGTATTGTCACCGCAGTCATTTATACCATTACATACATGAACATCATACACAGTATGTCCATTTTGACAGGTAAATGGATCTGTAAACGAGAAAATTGGTCATGAAAATATAACACTTTTCAGTTAAACAAATGACATATTGAATATACTGGTATATTTAAGTTCTATACAACCATAAATTGCACTGTTGCACTGTTATACACAGTAATGTAATTGTTTGCACTTACCACAGAATGCTTCATCTTCACCGAGTGGACAATCAATAACATTATCACAAAGACTATCCCAATTAACACAAGGTCCATTTGCGCACTGGAATTGTATGGTTGGATGGCATGCTAAAAAGTAGTGAAATAAAACAGCAGATGAAATTCATTATTCAACAAGTGCTTGGCATATTTATATATTACCAATTTTACAAATGTCTCTGAATTTAACACTGAATGTACTGTCTCATGATATCATAATAGGTGATTTTCTGTTCACTGCCAATTTCTTGCATAATACATGAAAAATGCAGTTTGCTGCAAAAATTAAGTTACTGTCGAATATTCTTTATTTTCGCTTGGAATTAGTTTTCGCTATTTTCGCAGAAGGAATGATTCAGTGAAGATAAAATCCATTGAAACATACCTTTTTTCCTATATTTTACATTCAACTTGTCAAAAATCAGTGAAAATAAATTACATACAAAAATGTCTTTTCAGCTAAAATAAAGTATTTTACAGTATTTGATTTTGAGCTTGATTTTTTCTTTTTTCATACTTTAATGTAGAAATGCCCATTTTTCATTAAGGAATATTGCATTGAGATGAACTTAATTTATCAAAATTGACCATCATCAAAGGTGTACAGCACATTATTGAGCATGGAAATATCCAAAAAATTGTTTGTCAAATCCCATGCAATGTTTTAATGCTGACGTTATGACCTGCGTTAGTCCTGTTTTTACAATTTCAAACATAACATGAAATCTCACAATGAACAGAAAATAGGATATACTGAAGTGTAATGATTATACATCACATACATGGAGGAAATGAGTCCTAAGTGATGTTAACAGCACATGGTAGAAATGCAAATGCTCATCATTTTTTGGAGACACTGCCCTCAGTGTTGGTAATTTAGCCAATTTTATGACATCATTTTTTGGAGACACTGCCCTCAGTGTTGGTAATTTAGCCAATTTTATGACATCATTTTTTGGAGACACTGCCCTCAGTGTTGGTAATTTAGCCAATTTTATGACATCATTTTTTGGAGACACTGCCCTCAGTGTTGGTAATTTAGCCAATTTTATGACATCATTTTTTGGAAACTCTGCCCTCAGTGTTGGTAATTTAGCCAATTTTATGACATCATTTTTTGGAGACACTGCCCTCAGTGTTGGTAATTTAGCCAATTTTATGACATCATTTTTTGGAGACACTACCTTCAGTGTTGGTAAATTAGCCAATTTTATGACATCATTTTTTGGAAACACTGCTCTCAGTGTTGGTAAATTAGCCAATTTTATGACATCATTTTTTGGAGACACTGCCCTCAGTGTTGGTAATTTAGCCAATTTTATGACATCATTTTTTGGAGACACTGCTCTCAGTGTTGGTAATTTAGCCAATTTTATGACATTTTTTGGAGACACTGCTCTCACTGTTGGTAATTTAGCCAATTTTATGACATCATTTTTTGGAGACACTGCTCTCAGTGTTGGTAATTTGGCCAATTTTATGACATCATTTTTTGGAGACACTGCCCTCAGTGTTGGTAATTTAGCCAATTTTATGACATCATTTTTTGGAGACACTGCCCTCAGTGTTGGTAAATTAGCCAATTTTATGACATCATTTTTTGGAGACACTGCCCTCAGTGTTGGTAATTTAGCCAATTTTATGACATCATTTTTGGAAACACTGCCCTCAGTGTTGGTAATTTAGCCAATTTTATGACATCATTTTTTGGAGACACTGCCTTCAGTGTTGGTAAATTAGCCAATTTTATGACATCATTTTTTGGAAACACTGCTCTCAGTGTTGGTAAATTAGCCAATTTTATGACATCATTTTTTGGAGACACTGCCCTCAGTGTTGGTAATTTAGCCAATTTTATGACATCATTTTTTGGAGACACTGCTCTCAGTGTTGGTAATTTAGCCAATTTATGACATCATTTTTTGGAGACACTGCCCTCAGTGTTGGTAATTTAGCCAATTTTATGACATCATTTTTTGGAGACAATGCTCTCAGTGTTGGTAATTTAGCCAATTTTATGACATCATTTTTTGGAGACACTGCTCTCAGTGTTGGTAATTTAGCCAATTTTATGACATCATTTTTTGGAGACACTGCTCTCAGTGTTGGTAATTTAGCCAATTTTATGACATCATTTTTTGGAGACACTGCTCTCAGTGTTGGTAATTTGGCCAATTTTATGACATCATTTTTTGGAGACACTGCTCTCAGTGTTGGTAATTTAGCCAATTTTATGACATCATTTTTTGGAGACACTGCTCTCAGTGTTGATAATTTAGCCAATTTTATGACATCATTTTTTGGAGACACTGTTCTCAGTGTTGGTAATTTAGCCAATTTTATGACATCATTTTTGGAAACACTGCCCTCAGTGTTGGTAATTTAGCCAATTTTATGACATCATTTTTTGGAGACACTGCCTTCAGTGTTGGTAATTTAGCCAATTTTATGACATCATTTTTTGGAGACACTGCTCTCAGTGTTGGTAATTTAGCCAATTTTATGACATTTTTTGGAGACACTGCTCTCACTGTTGGTAATTTAGCCAATTTTATGACATCATTTTTTGGAGACACTGCTCTCAGTGTTGATAATTTAGCCAATTTTATGACATCATTTTTTGGAGACACTGTTCTCAGTGTTGGTAATTTAGCCAATTTTATGACATCATTTTTGGAAACACTGCCCTCAGTGTTGGTAATTTAGCCAATTTTATGACATCATTTTTTGGAGACACTGCCTTCAGTGTTGGTAATTTAGCCAATTTTATGACATCATTTTTTGGAGACACTGCTCTCAGTGTTGGTAATTTAGCCAATTTTATGACATCATTTTTTGGAGACACTGCCTTCAGTGTTGGTAATTTAGCCAATTTTATGACATCATTTTTTGGAGACACTGCTCTCAGTGTTGGTAATTTAGCCAATTTTATGACATCATTTTTTGGAGACACTGCCCTCAGTGTTGGTAATTTAGCCAATTTTATGACACTCAATGTGGATGGAAAATTAAATATGCAAATTTCATATTTGTATACCCTTTTTCGAACAATACTATAAAGTACTTACTACAGTGTATTTCATCAGAGAAATCTCCACAATTGTTCTGACCATCACAGAATAGTTTCATGTCGCTTATACAGACGGTGTTTCCACACTGATAAGAATCTGGCTCAACATCACTACATGCTACAATAAAAATGATTATATTGAATGAATTCAGGTATCTCATTAATTATTCATGCCAGACATGCTTATTTCACATTATAACCTAGCCAACATTTAAGAGAGACAAGTGTATGTAGAAATCCAATGAAAATTACTTGAGCTATAAATGCCATAAAAAATGTTGATTAAATGAGAGACACTGAGACTGGTTACCAATGACATGGCATGACATCTTGGGGATTGATAAATGAGACTTTCACAAATACCGGTAGACAATTTTGGCTCAACTAATTACCTCTGTATTAAAACAGACCAATTTTCCCAAACACTTCAACAGTGTTCATCTTAGACAGGTTTAGCTGTATGCAAGATCTCTATAAACTGAATACCTCTATAAACTTGACCATTTTTTCCAAATCCTTCAATGGTGTTCATATTTTCTGCTGTGTGCAAGATCTCTATAAACTGACCAATATTCCCAAACCTTAAAATGGTGTTCATATTAGACAGGTTTAGCTTTAAGCAAGACATCTATAAACTGACCAATTTTCCAAAATCCTTCAATGGTGTTCATCTTAGACAGGTTTAAATAATTACAAGACTGCTATAAACAGAACACCCCCCATGAACAGACCAATTTTTTCCAAATCCTCCAATGGTGTTCATATTAGACAGGTTTAGCTGTATACAATAACTCTATAAACAGATTGATTTTTCCTAACTTCAATGGTGTTCATAAGATGTGTACTGAATGCTTACATTTGTCTGTACCATCAGACAGCATCAGGAAAAATCCTTTGTCACTAACAGACCCATCACTGTTGAAAGTGATCCATATGGATTCATCATCTGATATGTATGTCCCTGGAAGTGTGGTACCAGATATGCTGTTGAGTCTCACCGATGATGGTGCCGAGCTATTGACGCCAACTCCGATGCTCACAGTGTCAAAACCCATTTCAGTTTTGAATTCAAGAAACTTCACTACAACGCTTTTTCCTCCGTCGTTACTGACAATCCACAGGCATTCCGTGTCCCCTGGGTAATAATACGGGTAGTTCGGCGAAGTGATATTTACAATTTCACCTGGACTGAAAATAATGTATTCCAGACAAGGCTCTGAAAACAATGAGATAAAAATGGTTAATGCTTATCAATAAAACATATGTCAGCGTTGTTATTGTTATGTGCAGTATGGTGTGGTCAGACTGGGTCGAAATGGGGACTAATAATGCCAAATTCTGCTAGTTCAAATATCACACTAAATTACAGAAAATTTAGATTTTCAGCATCACTGACTAAGCTATAATATAATAAATGGTATAAAAACTATTATTACACATCTGTCACAGTAACAACATTAGTTACAGCATGCCGTAATTTTGCGGTATTTTACAGAGGATTTTCACGTGTAAGTGTTCTCTTATAGTAAAAACAAACATGGCTGCCACAATGGTTTGAACAGTCTCCACACAAAGTAGTTTGCTGATTCTGGTCCAAACTTTTTTGATTTCGGCATTCCCATGATGTATCCTTGGAAGGATAAGATGTATAATAATATGGTTATTACGAGGATACCTCAAAGTAGGCACTCAGACAGTACGGCGTCGCATTGACCTTCACTGCGTGTCTGTCAATACTCCAATACTGTCTTCGTGCATACTTTAAGGTATCTTTGTAATGACCTCATATTATCATGATCAATACAACTGTTAAAGAAAATTATATTCAATATTTTTATACTATAAAAGGTTCTCACCACCGCAGCCCATTTCATCTTCAGCTCCAATACAGTCATCAATGTCGTCACAAACCTTTTCTAGTGGGATACACAGTCCATTTGGACACTCGTATTTTCCTAGGCATTCTGCAAAGATGAGATTTTATAGTTAAACAGTTTCTTCCCCATCTTGGAAAACATTTAACTTGGGTATTAAAGACAGGAAATCACAATGAGTATTTGACTTGGGTATTAAGAAAGGAGATCACAATAATTTGTTGTCCCCATGAAAACTTTATGAAAATATCTAGCTGCAAAAATTAGATGGTTTAACATAGTACCTGTTCCCGTCGCCTTTGAAAACTCAACTACAAAGCCATCTTTCTGGACCTGTTCGTCTGAATGAAACGTTAACCAAACTGCATCACCAGTAGAAACAAATGTAGGTGGTTTGACATGCCCAGCGTACTTGTCTAAAACAATAGATCCTGGGTTGTAAGGGTTCCTGCCGTTCCCCATCTTAATATAATCACAACAAAGCTCAGTGTCGAAAAATGTGAATTCTACATATATCAGTGCACCAGGTTCAATTGTCACAACCCATATACAAAATAGTTCCGCATCATAGGCTCCATTTCCTCTTGGAAAGTCAACGACAGTCAGAGAGCTTGGTACATTCTCTACGACCAAATCTTCACGACACACTTCTGTGAAAATAATTATTATGAAAGAAATTTTCAATGCTAAAATTTGAAAGAAATATCAAATCATTCAGTCCAGCCATTTTAAAGATAACAAAAGTATTCACTTGATTGAGAAATCAGATTTGTAGTCGAAAATATCACTTTTTACCAAAAGTGAAATAGTCATTAAAATAAGAGAAGCAAAGATGTCATCACGAAATAAACAGAACTGAGAGAGGTCCACCTGAGGTAACCATATATCAAATATCAAAGCAATTGGACCCATGCTTTTCAAGGACAAATCTGACAAAGATTCACCCAAGTATCACGGCAATTGAGCTGGTAGTGTTCCAGAAGTTTAAAGTAGCATATTTTACTACAAATGACAAAAATATTCACTATCAGCAAACCTGAGAAAGGACCATTTGAGGTAACTATATTATGAAGGTAGAAGCCTACTCATAATTTTTGAGACAGTTGGTCATAAATCACATGACAATGTTCAGTGGTTTATTGTGTAAAATCATAAAGCGTGTGTGTTAGTGTCATATTTTGAGAGATTTAATATATTTCAAAAATCGCTAGCAAAACCCCAGATTTTTAGAATAATTCAGGAAAACAAAAAGTACCCCATTATTAACAATATATTATTATTTCACCAGCATTCAATTTGAGATATGGCATAATAACTCTGTTATAGGAACCTATGGTGAAAGCACTATAATACTGCCAAAATGGCCAGTATCCACTAAAATAAAACCATAATTTTCTTGAAATTAAGCTGGTGACCCGCAACTTTTTTTTAGTCAATTTTCTTATATTGCCCAGAAGTGCAATTTATTAGAAAATGGATAAATTCTGAGTATTTGAATTCATGAATAGGTTTCTACCTTAAACACCAAAGCAATCAAACTTGTAGTTTTCAACGAGAAATCAAAAATATCACTTTTTATCAAAAATGACAATTAAAAATATCAGAATAATCTTTTATGAAGTTGACAGTGGAGCTAATAACGTTGTTTGCAATTTTACTTTAATTTTATTTAACCAAACTTGCAGAATATTACATGTAGTTGTTAATCAAAATTAATCAAATTGAACATTAAAGCCTATATTGTTTATTTTAGGAAAAAAATCAGTTGCAAATTTCACCCCTGGAAAATAATCTAATAATTCTGTGTTTTAACATAAAAACAAAACTACTACTGTGCTATATTGTGTTCCTCCTCATGGTTTTGCACCTCCCGACATCATAATTGAACTCTCCCTAATAATACACTGGTACAAGTCACTAGAACACTTACCTTCACACTCTAATTCATCACCACCATCAGGGCAATTAGCGAATGTATTGCAGACTGATGAACTGGGAATACATGTAATACCATCAGAACATTGAAAATAGGTGTCAGGACAGTAGATTTCTGAGTAACAAAGAAAATGCATACGTGACCATCATGACCAGTAAAAATGCGAGAATAATAGCAGCACTATTAAAATAAATATATAACTAAACAAGCAGCCTATCGGCTGAGATAGCTCCGCTGTTAGCAATGCACATTTTAATTAAAGAACTGAAGACATCATTAGAAAATGAACAATATGAATAGTATCAAAGCAATCGGACTTACAGTTTTTAACAAGAAGTCGAAAATATCACTTTTTACCAAAAATTACAAAAATATTCACCAAAATAAATAGAGAATTGAAGATATCATCACAAAACAAACAAATCTGAGAGAGGTCCACATGTAGTACCTATATATGTAATATCAAAGCAATCGGACTTACAGTTTTCAACAAGAAGTCGAAAATATCACTTTTTACCAAAAATGACAAAAATATTCACCAAAATTAGAGAACTGAAGATATCATCACAAAATGAACAAATCTGAGAAAAGTCTACATGTAGTATCTATATATGTAATATCAAAGCAATTGAACTATTGGTTTTTAACAAGAAGTCGAAAATATCACTTTTTACCAAAAATTACAAAAATATTTACCAAAATTAGAAAATTGAAAATATCATCACAAAATGAACAAATCTGAGAGAGGTCCACATGTAGTATCTATATATGTAGTATCTATATATGTAGTATCAAATCAATTGGACTTGCGGTTTTTAACAAGAAGTCGAAAATATCACTTTTTACCAAAAATGACAAAAATATTCACCAAAATTAGAGAATTGAAGATATCAACATGAAATGAACAAACCTAAGAGAGGTCTACCCAAGGTACATATACACCAAGTATCAAAGCATTCAGGCTTGTAGTTTTCAAGAAGAAGTCGAAAAAGTAAAACATTGACACGGACGATGGACGACGACGACGGACAATCACTCATATGATAAGCTCCGCTCGACAAAGTCGACAGCGGAGCTAAAAAGTGAAATCAATGTTTATAAATTACCTCCACCCAAAATAGCATCAATCCAGTCTCGTACTGTGGTGGTTCTTGCATATATTCCTGGGGTGTTTGGTCTGGCACAACCGAATCCCCAACTGGTGACTCCACCAAGATACCATTTGTGGTCATGCATCTTACAGACCATGGGTCCACCGCTGTCACCCTGCAATCACAGGTAATTGTCGTTGACAGTCATTAATACAAGCTCCACTGCATCGTGTTTGATCTCATTGGGTCTCATGCGATGATACAAAGATTGTAAAAAACATAGTTTGATGTTTTAAAGCACTACAGTGATCGCACGATATTTGATATGGGTCCCATAGCGTAGTATATAACATGTAAAATGCAATGTTTGTTTACAAGAAATTCAAACTTGCACATGATCACTGTACAGTAGTGCTTTCAATGTTTACAAGAGAATTTTGCACCTGGGAGAATTCTATATTTTGAATTTTCATGATTTAATTTTCATAATCTTTCCTGCTAAAATTTTGGAACATTTTATGACTTTTCTGTAATAAGATTCAAGTTTGGACAAAGTGAATACAATTTTCTGTGAAACTTTCAAAGGATTAATCATGCATTTTGTGGTGGTGAAAATTGGACAGTTTGACTGCACCGTGGATGACCACCAATCAAAAGGTCATACTTACATGACATGCGTCAATGCCATCTGTGGACAAAAATGTCATACTTACATGACATGCGTCAATGCCATCTGTGGACAAGAATGTCATACTTACATGACATATGTCAATGCCATCTGTAGACAAGAATGTCATACTTACATGACATGCGTCAATGCCATCTGTGGACAAGAATGTCATACTTACATGACATGCGTCAATGCCATCTGTGGACAAGAATGTCATGCATCAATGCCATCTGTGGACAAGAATGTCATACTTACATGACATGCGTCAATGCCATTTGTGGACAAGAATGTCATACTTACATGACATGCGTCAATGCCATTTGTGGACAAGAATGTCATACTTACATGACATGCGTCAATGCCATTTGTGGACAAGAATGTCATACTTACATGACATGTGTCAATGCCATTTGTGGACAAGAATGTCATACTTACATGACATGTGTCAATGCCATTTGTAGACAAGAATGTCATACTTACATGACATGTGTCAATGCCATTTGTGGACAAGAATGTCATACTTACATGACATGCGTCAATGCCATTTGTGGACAAGAATGTCATACTTACATGACATGCGTCAATGCCATTTGTGGACAAGAATGTCATACTTACATGACATGCGTCAATGCCATCTGTGGACAAGAATGTCATACTTACATGACATGCGTCAATGCCATTTGTGGACAAGAATGTCATACTTACATGACATGCGTCAATGCCATCTGTGGACAAGAATGTCATACTTACATGACATGTGTCAATGCCATTTGTGGACAAGAATGTCATACTTACATGACATGTGTCAATGCCATTTGTGGACAAGAATGTCATACTTACATGACATGCGTCAATGCCATCTGTGGACAAGAATGTCATACTTACATGACATGTGTCAATGCCATTTGTAGACAAGAATGTCATACTTACATGACATGTGTCAATGCCATTTGTGGACAAGAATATCATACTTACATGACATGCGTCAATGCCATTTGTGGACAAGAATGTCATACTTACATGACATGCGTCAATGCCATTTGTGGACAAGAATGTCATACTTACATGACATGCGTCAATGCCATCTGTGGACAAGAATGTCATACTTACATGACATGTGTCAATGCCATTTGTGGACAAGAATGTCATACTTACATGACATGCGTCAATGCCATTTGTGGACAAGAATGTCATACTTACATGACATGCGTCAATGCCATCTGTGGACAAGAATGTCATACTTACATGACATGTGTCAATGCCATTTGTGGACAAGAATGTCATACTTACATGACATGCGTCAATGCCATCTGTGGACAAGAATGTCATACATGACATGCGTCAATGCCATCTGTGGACAAGAATGTCATACTTACATGACATGCGTCAATGCCTCCTTCAAGGTGTCCAGCACACATCATTGCTTCGGTGATTTCATTGTCAGGGTAGAGACCTTTACAATCCTGCTGTGATATGATATTAATGGCTGCTTCTTGCAAAATCTCAGGGGATGGCCCTGAAATAATAAATAACAATAATTATGAACTTGTACTGGATAGATGTCCTGTAGTGCCATGAACGTAGCTCTGATAAAATTACATTTTGCAATATATAATCAAAGCCATACACACAACATGCACTAGCGTTATGTATAATTAAAAACAAGTGCCATATTTGACTGCATTAGCGCCTCAAAATGCCACTAATTTAAAACTTGGTCTTTAATCATTGCTTAACGAATACTGGCAATTGTTTTTATATGAAACAGCGTGGATATTGACCACAGTGAATATGTTGTGAATGCATAGACCACGGTAACCGTGCGTAAACTACACTTCGACAATGACCTATTAATAAAAGTAAAATGCGGCAAATATTTCATACCATATTAGGTCAAAGGACATTGTTGCAGGTCAAATACATCATGGCGGAAAGTGTTTTTCTTCGAGAGCTTGCGTATGACCTAACACATACGTCAGTGGAGATAATGATGAAGATTTTGACTTTGACTTTGACTGTGTTCCAGCAGACTCTAATATTTTTAATGTTGTGAACTCAGGTGGTGTGTAATTAATATTGTAATAAAATGTGTATATTTTTTGTGACCATTTCTGTTTCTTTATTGTAAAAGTCAATGACGACGCAACTAATACGGTATACAACAACTTTGACTCACCATTTTCATAGAGACTACCCCAACCAGTTATATAGCATATCTGTGTATCAGGGAAAAAATTAGGATCATCTGTAGGCAAGCAGGCTGGTCGTATGAAGTCGTTGAACTCTACCGGCATATTCAAGCGAAGAAGTGCATAATCATAATCTCGTTTTACTGAATTACGACCAGGATGGATGTGTATTTCCGATACATGCCTGGCAACTCTATGAGGTGATGCTGAGTTTTCTAAGTTCACAATTCCCAGAATAACGTCGAATATTGTCTCTGAGTCTCCTTCCCTGTGATATAATTGAAACAAAAGTCAATTGTAACAAACTCAATTCTGAAATTATGATAAAAAGTTACAATGATGTTAAATGATGATATAGATGTTAAGTTTACAAAGGTAGGTGTTCCGTTACAAAGGCAGATGTTCAGTTACAAAGGCAGGTGTTCAGTTACAAAGGCAGGTGTTCAGTTACAAAGGCAGGTGTTCAGTTACAAAGGCAGGTGTTCAGTTACAAAGGCGGGTGTTCAGTTACAAAGGCGGGTGTTCAGTTACAAAGGTAGGTGTTCAGTTACAAAGGTAGGTGTTCAGTTACAAAGGTAGGTGTTCAGTTACAAAGGTAGGTGTTCAGTTACAAAGGCAGGTGTTCAGTTACAAAGGTAGGTGTTCAGTTACAAAGACAGGTGTTCAGTTACAAAGGTAGGTGTTCAGTTACAAAGGCAGGTGTTCAGTTCCAAAGGCAGGTGTTCAGTTACAAAGGCAGGTGTTCCGTTACAAAGGCAGGTGTTCAGTTCCAAAGGCAGGTGTTCAGTTACAAAGGTAGGTGTTCAGTTACAAAGGTAGGTGTTCAGTTACAAAGGCAGGTGTTCAGTTACAAAGGTAGGTGTTCAGTTACAAAGGCAGGTGTTCAGTTCCAAAGGCAGGTGTTCAGTTACAAAGGCAGGTGTTCCGTTACAAAGGCAGGTGTTCAGTTCCAAAGGCAGGTGTTCAGTTACAAAGGTAGGTGTTCAGTTACAAAGGTAGGTGTTCAGTTACAAAGGCAGGTGTTCAGTTACAAAGGCAGGTGTTCAGTTACAATGGTAGGTGTTCAGTTACAAAGGCAGGTGTTCAGTTTAGAGAGACTGGTGCTTAAAGAGGTCTATCATATAGGCAAGTCATCAAACAGGGATCTGGGATAAACAGTGACCAATATGTCAGCGAACACAAATCCAAAATCGACAGGGGTTAATTGAAATACACACTGCGTGAAAACAAAAAAATACAAGTGATACTGCAGCCCCAAAACATGGCTCTAAGATTTGCTCACATTAATAGAATTAGTTGAATTGCTTGTCAATTATTTCATCTAATCATACAAAGTACTATACAACAAATAGCAAAGTTACACAGTTGCTGGTGTTCGAATGGTGCATGGCACTACCGGGTAAAATAAATACTCACACACAGTGGGCGGCTGTCAAAATCCACTGGCTGTCAATGACAGTACCTCCACACCAGTGTACACCCCATCTGTAGAGAGCTATTTGCCATGGCCAGTCTCCAAGGGAGGATTCATCTCCACCAACTATTCTATTCCTAACGACTGATGCTGGTCGTGTTCCACAAATGCCTAGTAATACAAACATAATAGTATAAACAGAAGAGCCTTTGAGCACCACAGTTTTGTCATCATAGCAAATTTTAAACCAAAAATGTTTTTTATAATTTTTCCAAAAAACTCATAGCCATAATTATATATATGTGGTTCAAAATTTTGAAAACAAATACATGTATGGAAAAATACATAAAAACAGGACACATTTTGCTGGAAAAATATGTCTTCATTATTTATTCATGAGTCAAATAAAATTGGCAATTATTTAATGCTTGGAAACATTTCTCACAATGAAACAAACTGTTGAAGTAATTACCCTTATTCTGCTAGTCTTATTTACTTTTACATTGACTTGACCAGATAAGGGTTAATGAATTCTGCATAACTCCATCATACTTACCAGTTGTGTTATACAAGATGTATTGACTACCATAGCATATGGTTGGGTCTAGTGATTCAGGCAGATCATCACACTCAAATGGCCAAGTAATACCAATCAATGCAAGTGGACGGGCACAGTTATTTTTAGCAGCTCGACAAAAGCCTTTGCAGGGTAGCAGTGTGTTGCCGTTATCATCACATGGATGGTCATACAAAGCACATAATAATATGTCTGTATATGGATAACAATCAAGCTGTGTTAGATTATGCATTAAAATGTTGAATTCATTTTCTGTATATAGCAAGCTTCCTGATCCAGTGTACTTTGATATCGGAGATGACTGGCATATTGGAGTGGTTTCAAGCTGACAAACTGAAAAATAAACAACAAAATTTGAATTACCCGCATTATATTTAATTCTCTGAATGTCAAAGGTAATCTTTTCTTATCTATCACAAAATAGACAGTAAATTATTGTGTCTATATTGTTCAAGAAATTTTCTTAAAACTGTAACAAATGGAATTTCATTTGGTCTTACTGGTAAATAAACTTCATTTTTTACGCTTAATTTGGGGTAAATTTGTTTACACTTTCTGGAATTTTTAATGAATTCAATCTAAGTTCGAACCAAACAGTCAAAATGTGACATTGCTTCTAGTTTTTGATCAACATTCATAAGGAAAAGAGGAGACTATAAAATAGAACTATTTTGTGGATGGTGCCTGAAGTTGACTTTGGCCCTCAAAGGGTACTTACCAACAAAATATGAAAATGTGCAAAAATGTTGGCAGGTGCTCTAAGGGTTAAGTTCATAATTTTCCTTGCAATTTTTTGAATGAGAACACCAAAGAGTGAAAAGTACAGAAACATACATGAAATTGCACTATGAAGAAAATCATGGAATTTATTCATTTTACCACCAGTACCCTTTTTTCATCACAAATTCACAAAATAGTCTGTATATAGTCTGCACTTTCCTTCTGAAGAATGGAAAAAAAATAGCCAAATTTTTGGAGTAAAAACTGAAAATTGACTAAAATTATGTCTGTTAGCTCCAAAATTAGGGTTTATTTCCTGAAATTTTGAAGAATATAATTAAAAAAGTGCAGAAAAATTTTAGCAAGAAAGATTCAATGCGCATTTATGCAAACATGCATTTTTCACTATTTTTGTTTGATAGTCCATACTGTTGATTATGTGGCAAATTATGATTTTATATCATGAACTAAAAAAGTCATTGTCAATATATTTTATATTACTTATATTATATATGTGATATATGACCTATTGTGTTGTGCACTAAGTTTGAACCATTTTTGAACTTTAAGTTTGAACTGAATCAGTCCAGTCATGCTTGATCCTTAGACCCTGAACTGCATTCTTTGAAACAAAATGGCCACCAGTTGGCCATTTGAACTTGTTCCGAAAAAATAAAATGACCTGCATAAATTACCCATTGTGTTCAATGTATTTACCAAGTTTAAACCAAATCCATCCACACATGACTAAGATCTGGTTACAGAATTGCGAAAATTTGTTATTTTGATGTACTCTTTGAATTTAAATGGCTGCCATTCGGCCATCTTGAATCAGATCATAAAAATAAATGAAATTTGAACTTGATCGACATGAGTATGTGTGAGATATGGACGGACACATCTGTAATCATCTGAACATTATTTGGTCATCAGAAATTAAAAAAAATTAAAAGTAGAAGAAGTCGAAAAAGTAAAACATTGACACGGACGACGGACAATCACTCATATGATAAGCTCCGCTCAACAAAGTCGACAGCGGAGCTAAAAATTTAAAGTAGCAAACACTTACAGCAATTTTTGCCTGCAGTATTGTTGGGACATTGACAAGAAAAATCGTTAACGTCATCGATGCAAGTACCACCATTGAAACAAGGATCTTCAGCACATTCATTTGTATCTAGGAATGAAAATAAAAATTAAAAATGTCATATGGATATATCATTTCAGGAACTATGAACTATTCCCTGCAATTTCTATGCAGAGAAATAGAAATAAAAAAATAAATAGTCTGTAAAACTATCAAACAACTATACTTTACAACAGATAAAACTAAATTAAGTGTTATTTCCATGTTTAATTAAATAATAGTTTTGTGATAAGTCTTTATGTGACTATTGTAAGCTCAAGTGGAAACCAGACTACATCTCTCAGTCAAATGGCAGTTTAAAGCATTATCCAGGTGCCAACCAGGCCACTCTGAACATTTGAGCATCACAAATCTTTGACTGTCACCAATAGATGAGTTTTGAGTTATAGTGCCAACAATAGGAGGGGTGATTAGGCAACTTATTTGCTAGTTCCCTGCTATAGTGATTTTCCTTGCTGCATGCATGTGAATATGGGTGTATTACCGGTAACAGATTATTGTAAATGTGCAAAAAAAACAGTACTAAAACTGTCTGACAGTCGTTTTCTGTTGTTTTTTCATGGCCAATTTACATTGTTTTGAGAATCATATTCATCGCAGTATATGTATTTTAACAACAGTATTTGTGTTTTTGCAGGTAAAGTAGACATACAATGTAGCTTACCAATATCACAGTTTGTCCCCTCCCATCCCGGTATGCAATCGCATTCATAATCAGTGTTTTCCAGTGGCTGGCATTCACCATATACACAAGGATTTCCAATGCACCCTGTTATTTCTGAAACAAAATATGAAATCCATTTATTAAAAGACTCAAGTTTCAGACTTTTTTTCAAATCTGCCACTATTTTACTCCTATTTGTGAAAGAGGAAAATATGAAATCTGAAGATACCCAATAATTAACCAATGATACAGATACTATAAATTTTGTAATTATTGCCATGAGAAGCACTCATTACCTTTTGTGCAACTAAACATTTCCAAGCTTCTACTGTATTTTTTAGAAATACATTAACTGACATGTACAGAATAAGAAACAGGAGCACTGCAATTCAGCGGCGCCACCAAGTGGGGGCTAAAGGGTTCTCCCTACAAGGGTGTGGAGTATTTGATAATTCTAAGTTAAAATGGAGCCTTCCTTGGGGACAAAAATATTATCAGATAGGTCACAGTTGTAGACTGTGGCCACATGTAATCAGAATTTTATGGTTGCCAGAGGATCTGCTCCCCAGGGTAAGGGGGGTGCATGGCCATGTCATGAGGGCGCTGAGCCCCTATTCCCTTATTCAAAAAAATTTCTGGGAAAGCAGGATTGCTTTTATTGCTAGCAAAGTGTGAGAGATAACTTAGCGTAAAATCTTCATTGCACATCACCATACATGGTTATGACATTTGCAGGACTCAAACCCATGCACATCCTGATGAGTTCTTTGTTGTCCACACACCTGTTTACTATCAAGTCAGTTCTTAAATAAGTATGTTAATAATATAATGACCAATGCTATAAATACGTACCTATACATCCTGTTTCATTACTCAACACCGGCATAGTGGAACAATCAATAGTCCACACACTCCCACCACCTTCAATAACTGATTTACAAGCACTTTCCACTTCATCACAGAAACTTTGGCAGACTTGTCGATAATCGCCGTTAGACATACACTCTGGACTAAGGACGGCACACATGAAAAGATTAATGTATTGGTGGCAGCCTTCATATTCAAATCCGCCTCCACTTTGCCTTTTGTTTCGCTTCATTGATTTATCTTCACTGGCGACTCTCAGGCCACTGTACGGTCGGTAGGGATCACAACTGGGTGTTGATAAGTCAACACAAACTGCAAGCAAAAATAATGTACTGTTATTAATTTATATTGTGTTCATAAATTGTAATTGTCTTGACAATTACTATAGATCAATGCTTGCAACTGTTTATGACTGATGATAAAATATTAAAGTAAAATTAAAATGGATTGTGAAAATGCAAGGAAATATAGAATAACTGTGCAATAAGTTTTTTTTCTGTTAACTCAAAAACTATTCAACTTAACTAAGCACATCTTTTGTTATGTCTTAAAAGTTGCATTCCCATTTTGCAAATTTGTTAACCATTTTTCCAAGAACAAGTTAAAAACTTAAAATATGTTTTTGCTAAAAAATGATATATTGAAAGTAGATAAATTTTATCTTTTGTTCCAAAATTGGGGTTCATTTCCAGAAATATTGAAGAATATTTTCTGGTGAAAAAGAGGTTAAATTGATATTCGGTTATTGATTAATATATCATTATCTATCCATAATCTCAGTATTTTATGGTATGTATAATTTTTATATATAAATATTGGTCAAAGGTTTGGAATTTCACTGACCTTCAAAGTGTGAATGCAAGAATTGAGTGCTAAGCGACAATAAAAATGCAATTAAGGCAAATGGGTAGATGCTTTTTTGTAAGTGACGTATGCAATGGCCATCTGCCGCATACACAGGTGACATCCTGTTTTAATACTAGTATATTCAGTTATTTGTTTTATGCACAGCATAGAAACACTTGCACATGCTCACACTCTATATACGTACATGAAGTATCACTTATGAGTATCTCAAAACCTGATGATGCAAAGCTCACATCAGATGAAAATTGGATCCATATATCCCGAGACATGACAACTAACTCTTCTGGAACAACCATTCCGGAATACGACGCAATAACAGAATCTTCTGAATTGATATCACTTCCAGTTCCAACAGTCAAGTAATCGCAGCATTCCTCGGTGTTGAAAGCCAGGAAGGTGAGCCTGATGCCACGATTTTCTGAAACGTGAACCATCCAGGTGCAAACTTTGTTCAAGTCATAGCTCTCTGGGTAATTAGGCGATGATATTGTAGTAGTTTCTTCTTCTACTAAAGTGAGATCTGTTCCACATCCTGCAATATAATCATAAATACAGCTGGTCCCACCTAAGCCTTAACGCTTAATTGTCACTATTTGTCATGAACATAAGCAACACACATGTAATTCTATTACATAGTCCCCTGTACATTATCAACCATCACAGAGAATGTAAGAAATATGACTCCAAAACTCTATTCACTAGAATAAAATGGTCATTTTAAATCTGATCTGAAAAATATGAACAAACCCCTCAAACTGTTCAACTCAATGAAAATAAAGATTATACTTGCTACGAATGGTAGTGAATTGATAATGTGGTAAATATTCAAAAAAAGACAGTAACAAGTATTGACGGCATTATCTTAAAATGTCTATCCAAAATCCTACCTTCAAGGCTATACACAGATGCAAGAAAACCTTTTTCCTGTACTATATTATCTGAGGTAAAAAGTATCCATATGTCACGACCATTAGCGATGTAATCAGGAGGTATTTCAACGCCTGTTATTTCATCTATTTGCGTTGTAACATCACTGGGGTCATCTCCAAATCCAAAATAAATATAATCATATGTATTTTCAAGCTTAACATATGTGAAGTCTAGTCGAATATTGTATCCGACTTCAGTCGACACCAACCACAAGCAGTTGCTATCTGGGGGGTAGTCTTCAGGGTAATTTGGTGATGTAATGTTTCTTTTTCCATTTGGTGGTAAGTATATTGTTTCTCCACATGTTGACTCTAATGAAAAGAGAAAAAAAAATCAACAAATGTTGACAGATAATGCACCAATTTTACTGTATCTGATTATCATTTATTGATTGGTCAAGAAATATTTTATTCAAATTACAAAATTCTGCCAAAAATACAGAAGTTGCAGTAACTGGCCCTTGAAGTTTAATTCTATCAAAATACATAATGAATATTACCTGGAGTTGTAAATAATGCTGTTGTCATAGGCGAAGAGGAAGCTGTTGGCCTCATTGGCACAAAGCAATATTTCTCATCAGTTCCATCACTGCAATCGGCCACATAATCACAGATAATATTTTCAGAAAAGCACATGCCATTCGGACAAACCATAGCACTTTCCTCACAGACTAAAACAGATGAATACAATAAGTTTGAATTACATTTTACAGCTCCAATGAAAATGATATTTATTACAGCTGTTTTTTTTGTATAACAAAGCAGTGTAATATTTTTTTATATCTGCATATTAGGTAATAATTAAGAATCCCCAGTAATCCAATTGGTCAATGCAACCAGATATCTGCATATTAGGTAATAATTAAGAATTCCCAGTAATCCAATTGGTCAATGCAACCAGATATCTGCATATTAGGAAATAATTAAGAAAACCCAGTAATCCAATTGGTCAATGCAACCAGATATCTGCATATTAGGTAATAATTAAGAAAACCCAGTAATCCAATTGGTCAATGCAACCAGATATCTGTATATTAGGTAATAATTAAGAAAACCCAGTAATCCAATTGGTCAATGCAACCAGATATCTGCATATTAGGTAATAATTAAAACCCAGTAATCCAATTGGTCAATGCAACCAGATATCTGCATATTAGGTAATAATTAAAACCCAGTAATCCAATTGGTCAATGCAACCAGATATCTGCATATAAGGTAATAATTAAGAAAACCCAGTAATCCAATTGGTCAATGCAACCAGATATCTGCATATAAGGTAATAATTAAGAAAACTCAGTAATCCAATTGGTTAATGAAACCAGATTAAACTTTTACAATCATGGCTGACAATATCAAAATTTGCCAACATCTTATTATGTTGGTGGATTTTATGCTATTTTCTTTGAAAAGTTGGAGAACAATAATAATTTAAATACTTCTTTCAATTTTAAATATCATATGTCATTTAGGCAATTTTTGAACAAAAAAATGCTCTCAATATTCATCTTTTAGGATTAAGTTTTATCTGGTGGTGAAACACCCCTACATAAAAATCAAGGCAAGTATCCCTGGACTGCTGAGTCAGAATTCAAAAACTTAAATATGCATACCAGAATTGTAGAGATGAACATCAAAGACAAATCCTCTCTTTGTGACCAACAAATCAGAAGAAAAGTAGATCCACATTAAGTTAGTTTGAGAGACAACATTGGTCGGTCTGTGATCTCCTGAAAAAATATCTTGAAGCGTTTCTTGTGTGGGATCCAAGCCAACTCCATAACCTAATAAATCAGAATCAACCTCCGTTTGGAATGACCAAAAATTAATGTTCATCTTGGTGTTGGCTGGAGAGCTAAAGAGCCAGACGCAAGTTCGAGAATTGTCGTACTTTAGTGGGAAGTTCGGTGAAGTAATTCTGACATACTCATCATTATTGGTGATATCATAGACACCTGCGCACCCATCTGTAATCAAATCAGAAAAACTGAAGTATAACAAAGAATAATTTTATGAACCTGTGTATAGTGACGACTCAAGGTACAGTCAAACCTGTGTATAGTGACCAGCCAAGGTACAGTCAAACATGTGTATTGTCACCACCCAAGGTACAGTCAAACATGTGTATTGTCACCACCCAAGGTACAGTCAAACCTGTGTATAGTGACCGCCCAAGGTACAGTCAAACATGTGTATTGTCACCGCCCAAGGTACAGTCAAACCTGTGTATAGTGACCGCCCAAGGTACAGTCAAACATGTGTATTGTCACCACCCAAAGTACAGTCAAACATGTGTATAGTGGCCACCCAAGGTACAAACCTGTGTATAGTGGCCACCCAAGGTACAAACATGTGTATAGTGACCACCCAAGGTACAGTCAAACATGTGTATAGTTACCACCCAAGGTACAGTCAAACCTGTGTATAGTGGCCACCCAAGGTACAAACCTGTGTATAGTGGCCACCCAAGGTACAAACCTGTGTATAGTGGCCACCCAAGGTACAAACCTGTGTATAGTGGCCACCCAAGGTACAAACCTGTGTATAGTGGCCACCCAAGGTACAAACATGTGTATAGTGACCACCCAAAGTACAGTCAAACCTGTGTATAGTTACCACCCAAGGTACAGTCAAACCTGTGTATAGTGACCACCCAAGGTACAGTCAAACCTGTGTATAGTGACCACCCAAGGTACAGTCAAACATGTGTATTGTCACCACCCAAGGTACAGTCAAACATGTGTATTGTCACCACCCAAGGTACAGTCAAACATGTGTATTGTCACCACCCAAGGTACAGTCAAACCTGTGTATAGTGACCATCCAAGATACAGTCAAACATGTGTATAGTGACCACCCAAGGTACAGTAAAACTTGTGTATAGTGACCAGCCAAAGTACAAACCTGTGTATAGTGACCACCCAAGGTACAGTCAAACCTGTGTATAGTGACCATCCAAGGTACAAACCTGTGTATAGTGACCATCCAAGATACAGTCAAACATGTGTATTGTCACCACCCAAGGTACAGTCAAACATGTATTGTCACCACCCAAGGTACAGTCAAACATGTGTATTGTCACCACCCAAGGTACAGTCAAACGTGTATTGTCACCACCCAAGGTACAGTCAAACCTGTGTATAGTGGCCACCCAAGGTACAAACCTGTGTATAGTGACCATCCAAGATACAGTCAAACATGTGTATAGTGACCACCCAAGGTACAGTCAAACTTGTGTATAGTGACCAGCCAAAGTACAGTCAAACCTGTGTATAGTGACCAGCCAAGGTACAGTCAAACATGTGTATTGTCACCACCCAAGGTACAGTAAAACATGTGTATTGTCACCACCCAAGGTACAGTCAAACATGTGTATAGTGACCATTCAAGGTACAGTCAAACATGTGTATAGCGACCACCCAAGGTACAGTAAAACATGTGTATAGTGACCACCCAAGGTACAGTCAAACCTGTGTATAGTGACCACCCAAGGTACAGTCAAACATGTGTATTGTCACCACCCAAGGTACAGTCAAACATGTGTATAGTGACCACTCAAGGTACAGTCAAACATGTGTATAGTGACCACCCAAGGTACAGTCAAACATGTGTATAGCGACCACCCAAGGTACAGTCAAACATGTGTATAGTGAACACCCAAGGTACAGTCAAACATGTGTATAGTGACCATCCAAGGTACAGTCAAACATGTGTATTGTCACCACCCAAGGTACAGTCAAACATGTGTATAGTGACCACCCAAGGTACAGTCAAACCTGTGTATAGTGACCACCCAAGGTACAGCTAAACCTGTGTATAGCGACCACCCAAGGTACAGCCAAACCTGTGTATAGCGACCACCCAAGGTACAGCCAAACCTGTGTATAGCGACCACCCAAGGTACAGTCAAACCTGTGTATAGTGACCACCTAAGGTACAGTCAAACATGTGTATAGTGACCACCCAAGGTACAGTCAAACCTGTGTATAGTGACCACCCAAGGTACAGTCAAACCTGTGTATAGTGACCACACAAGGTACAGCCAAACCTGTATATAGCGATCACCCAAAGTACAGTCAAACATGTGTATAGTGACCATCCAAGGTACAGTCAAACATGTGTATAGTGACCACCCAAGGTACAGTCAAACATGTGTATAGTGACCATCCAAGGTACAGTCAAACATGTGTATAGTGACCACCCAAGGTACAGCCAAACCTGTGTATAGCGACCACCCAAGGTACAGCCAAACCTGTGTATAGCGACCACCCAAGGTACAGCCAAATTTGTGTTTAGCGACCACCCAAGGTACAGCCAAACCTGTATATAGCGACCACCCAAGGTACAGCCAAACCTGTGTATAGCGACCACCCAAGGTACAGCCAAACCTGTATATAGCAACCACCCAAGGTACAGTCAAACATGTGTATAGTGACCACCCAAAGTAGAGTCAAATCTGTGTTAATGACCACTCCCTGAACAGGTTGTCTTTTATTCAATGGTGGTCACAAGTTTCACTGTCTACAGAAGTTTAGTTTTATCATACAGAAAGTATTACAGTTTATCATACATTTGACATTCATATTCAAATCACTGCGCAAATAACAAACCATCAATATCTACATTAATCCTTTCAGCATCACATTTGGTGAATTTTTTTCAGATTTTCTGTAATTTTCAGTGAATAACTAATTATGAACTAAATAAACAAAATATGACTTTGGAAATTTTAGCAACATTTCTTGTGGGAAAGAGCAGACTATATAAATACTTTGTGGATGATGCTGAAAGTTGACTTTGGCGTTCAAAGTGTTAAACCTGCATAATTGTTAATGACTACACATATATTTGAGTGTTGATAAATAAATTAGTTACAGCTGCTTCGTTTTAAGATTGTTTTGGATTAATAATATTCAACTAAAAATTATCCTTCAACTATCCTCAGGACGGAGCTACGTCACAAGACGTTTCACGTTGCTAAGACACGCACCACTGTACCACATATTTCTATGGGCTCTGTGCGCTGCTGAGGAACGAGCGAAGAGCCGATGAAAATTTGAGAAAACAACAGGAACTCAACTTTGAAGTAATCCTGAAAAATAAAATTTGTATGCGTTACACACGCAGGGGTAATCTTGTTACACTGTTCAGGGGAGTCTCAACAACCATCCCAAAGTACTGTTTTCAGAGGGTTTTCGGCCTTTGTTTTCACCGTGCTGGTTGCCATGAGGTGAAAATGTCTGGATGTCCGCCCCAAGGATATGAAATTGTGTCAACTACTTATGCGTCATACCTGTGTCCCTGGCTGTAACAGCAATATCATCTACGGCACAGTCCTCTGAGAATTGTGCGTGTATCCATAAAGTTTGCCCACTGGATAATAAAGTTTGAACTCTGTGAAGATCAACTGACTGGTCCCATGCACCAATTATTCCACTCTCAATCGTCACACCATTTCCAGCTGATATATTGTAAGCACATGACTGCGAGACGCTAGTCGTATCTACAGTCGCCTCTACGAACCGACCCGGCTGAGTGTTGAATATCCAGGCACAATCATAACTATTTACAAACTGTGGGTGCAAAGTGATGTTCTCAGCTTCTTCCAATTCAACAAACTCTCCACATGCTGCGATCAAAGAAAAAAAATATATTAATTTATAATCAACAAAAAACTTCTGTGTATATTAAAGAACGAAGACCCATATACTGGAAATATAACTTGCCAGCAAGTCTGGAAGCCATCTTTAATTGGCAGTCAAAACCAAAGTTGTGGTTTGATAACTTCAGTGATTAAATTGTGTGAAAATGATATTTTATCTGAGATAAGGAACTTGACCTACCATCCCCAATTCCTCCATCTGGATCTTCACAAGATCTGTCATTTCCGGGTATCGGGAAGCAAAAGTACGGGCAACCGCCATTATCATTGGCACACATGTTTGTCCCTGCATGGAATAATATCAATTAATAAAGAAACTTTAATTGGTAAGTACCTCTATTTTATTATAACATATGTCGTGGCTGCTGTGATCTGTGGAATCATTGGTCACATGTTGGTCATATGGGAATACATATAATCTCTTCCACATACTCCGAATATGACACTCTATTTGGAATGGTGCATAATGATCGGACTATCACATTAGCTCTCCAACCTTTCAAGATAATTTTCCCATCAAAGTATTGATCCAACATTTTGCAGTATTTTGCCATTTTTTACTAATTTTTGACCGAATGAATATTTTTTCTATTGGCTTCAGGTGATGATCAAAAATTATGTTGGTTTACACTTTTATAGGTAACTAATGTGATAGATACAGGAAAGTTAAATCAAGTCAATGTCTATGACATAGTCCCTGTCCAGTTTTTAGTGACTGTTGACATAAGTTGATAATTATTCAAAATGGTGGTCATCATATTGACAGTCGCTGAGCAACTAAAAATTATTCAAAATGGTGGTCATCATATTCAACGTTGCTGAGCAACCAACAATTATTCAAAATGGTGGTCATCATACTCACGGCTGCTGAGCGACCAACAATTATTCAAATATGTCAAATATAACTGTTCAAAAATGTGTGCCTGTTGCGCAAGAACATCATTTGTCCTTTTCATGATGAGCAAATCAAATACTTCACTCGAGCACAATTAAACATCAAATTTCAGACAGTATAAATATCATGAATGACACATACCATCAGGTTGTGAATGAAGAGTCTGCACGTACAACCCCCACCCGAGTGAGTACTGCTGTGATATGAATGTATCACTACTATTGCCACTCCGATCGGCTCGCATCAAATCCTTAGAATACTGATCCATCCAATAGATATAGTTGGAGTCTATAGCAACGTCAATCGATACTGACAAACCTAGATTTAACACAACCGATCTTGTTCCACTCAGAAAATGGTATACTTCAACAGTTTCGGTGCGATAGTCACACCAAAACAGCTTTTTATCTGTCAAAAAAAAAAAGCATTTTATTCATTGAGAGGCTTTTAAAATTTATTAAACTTTGTTCCTCACAAAATAAAAGTGGTTTACTGGTAACTATCGATAATTTGGGTCAGTTCTTACCTTTATGGTCAATTGCCATTCCAGACACATAACCAACTCCCCTGATAAAACTATCCATATTGCTACCATTGGTGTATGCACGATAAATAACATTATCAGTTGCATTAACTTCATCGTTTTCGTTATCTGCCCAGAACATCCACCTAAGAAGAAATTGATTAAGTCAGGAACGTATGCTAGATTACCATATGCAAATACTTAGTATGTAGTAGACAATTCTTGTTCACTGCAAGACAATGTGTTAGGTGTAAACTCAAACGTAAAAAACAAGACAAACGAACGTCATAGTGATGTCAAAACATTGTGTGCTACTCAACATATTTTTTAGATTTCAAAGCTTAGCACATGGCCAACAGCCAATCAGAGTCACGATAAAGTGTGGTTCTATTTCACCACGAATTCACTTTTATCACAGCTGAAAAAACGCAAGAAAACAAAGGGTTTTCATTGCAACAATTTATTTATAACACCAAGATCAGATATAAAGTATCCATTGAGTTATGCTCGATTCAACTGACACTACTGGCAGCACGTAGGCCATCATTTTGACAAAATGTAACATAATGTACTAAAATGTTATTTCACAAGTTTGATTGCTCTCAAAATGCCATCCTTTGATTGGTTAATACGAATTTTTTCTCGGGCTTATTGGGCAGTGCTAAGTCGGTTAGATCACGCCCCTCTGTGACTATGAGAATTAGAATTCTGGCCCACGGCCCTCGTTCAAATTCTCATAGTCACCTTGGACTGTGATCTAACCTATACTTAACAAAAGTTAATGGTATCTTGTAATAATAATAATAATAATAATAATAATAATAATAATAATAATAATAATAATAATCTTTATTGAAACCGTATCCCAGA
The DNA here is from genome assembly GCF_978046115.1 of Saccoglossus kowalevskii. NCBI lineage: Eukaryota > Metazoa > Hemichordata > Enteropneusta > Harrimaniidae > Saccoglossus > Saccoglossus kowalevskii. The sequence goes on from NC_140654.1 coordinate 11,193,070, forward strand.
GTGGGATCTTACTTGAAAATACAATATTAAAGGGATGATATGGAGAGAGATACAATTCATGAAGAAATGCTGATAGTCATAAAATAGACATTGTTTCATTACCCAGAAACGGCTGCTACTTCTATTGGGCCAGGCCTGGCAAGCCCTGAAAGCAGAACACGACGCCAACCGTTCTCCAAATTAACCACTTCAATCGTTCCCCTGGCAGTGTCAGTCCAGTAAACATTCCTTGACAGTGGATCAATATTCAATCCTTTTACATCTATGGAAATTAAAGTAAACAACACCAGAGTTTATAGCTGGTCACTGTTAATTACAGGAAATGCAAAAATAAATCATTTGAAATATTGCAATGTTTAGCAGTGAGTGTTTATTCACACTTTGGCACTTTCAATCAAAAAATATATATACAGTATATAAACTTAGTTTTTGAATTTTTTGTTTCACCCATGTATTAACTCACATATGTTGAGAATGAAAATTTGATCTATGGCTGTAAATATTATTGAATACTATGAGACGTTGTCATATTAACTGACATATGTTGAAAATGTTATCTATGGCTGTAAATATTACTGAATACTATGAGACGTTGTCATATTAACTCACATATGTTGAAAATGTTATCTATGGCTGTAAATATTACTGAATACTATGAGACGTTGTCATATTAACTCACATATGTTGAGAATGAAAATTTTATCTATGGCTGTAAATATTACTGAATACTATGAGACGTTGTCATATTAACTCACATATGTTGAGAATGAAAATTTGATCTATGGCTGTAAATATTACTGAATACTATGAGATGTTGTCATATTAACTCACATATGTTGAAAATTTTATCTATGGCTGTAAATATTACTGAATACTATGAGACGTTGTCATATTAACTCACATATGTTGAAAATTTGATCTATGGCTGTAAATATTACTGAATACTATGAGACGTTGTCATATTAACTCACATATGTTGAAAATTTTATCTATGGCTGTAAATATTACTGAATACTATGAGATGTTGTCATATTAACTCACATATGTTGAAAATTTTATCTATGGCTGCAAATATTACTGAATACTATGAGACGTTGTCATATTAACTCACATATGTTGAAAATTTGATCTATGGCTGTAAATATTACTGAATACTATGAGACGTTGTCATATTAACTCACATATGTTGAGAATGAAAATTTGATCTATGGCTGTAAATATTATTGAATACTATGAGACGTTGTCATATTAACTCACATATGTTGAGAATGAAACTTTATCTATGGCTGTAAATATTACTGAATACTATGAGACGTTGTCATATTAACTCACATATGTTGAAAATTTTATCTATGGCTGTAAATATTACTGAATACTATGAGACGTTGTCATATTAACTCACATATGTTGACAATTTTATCTATGGCTGTAAATATTACTGAATACTATGAGACGTTGTCATATTAACTCACATATGTTGAGAATGAAAGTTTGATTTATGGCTGTAAATATTATTGAATACTATGAGACGTCGTCCATATATCTGTTGATTAACCTTGTTCATAGATATTTCTGAATCAGTTGCAGATGGTACTCTGGACAGTTGATTGTTTTTTCTGTGAAAACCATTTTCAGCAAATCAATTGCGAGACATATTGAAATGGTGACCTTTTTTTAATCCTGTGTGCATTTTACTCTTTTGAACACAAATAATGCATGTTAGTATGCATTCACTTAATTATAATTATCATTTTTTTTGTTAATTTTATTTCTATTAGCAGAAATTTAACAAGTACATTTCAACAAAACAATTCTGATCAATATTACCTGAAACTTTCCAACTTGCAACAGTTTGCACATTGTATCTTTCATTCTTGCGTTCAGCAACTTTAATCTGACCTTTTTCTTCTGCCCAGTAAATACCATCACTGACAAAATCATACGACACACGTCTTGGTTTGTCAACCAAATGTATCGGCAGATTGAGATTGTAAGATTCCTCAGGAATATCCAAAAATATACGTCCCAGATTGTCAATGTAATCAGCAGTCAGAATAAAGTCACCTGTACAAAAAACACACAACTATATTGTTATTTTGAATACAAGTTGCATCATAACTATAAATCATGCTGAAACTGTATTATGTAATCTTAATTGTCACTGCATCATATGAATATGGCATTGCATTGTGGGAGATTTACTTTGCATTATGGGAGATTTACTTTGCATTATGGGAGATTCACATTGCATTGCATATGAATCTGGCATTGCATTATGGAAGATTTACTTTGCATCATGGGAGATCCACATTGCATTGCATTGCATATGAATCTGGCATTGCATTATGGGAGATTTACTTTGCATTTTCAGAGATTCACATTGCATTCTGGGAGATTTACATTGCATTAGTATAAGACTGATATTACATTTCGGGAGATCAATACTGCATTATGGAAGACTAGCATTGCGTTTTAGAAGAGATTGTCATTGCATCCTGGAATTAGTAGACTATATTATTTGAATTGCATCACGAGAGACAGCATACCATTGCACAGTGCAGAAAATATCTAATAATTTTGACACTAGTAACGAAAAAAAAAAATGAACATTGGGCACTCTTACCGATTGTATCATAGATGGACATGGAAAATCCTTGTTTATTGATAAAATCATCAGCACTAAACTTAACCCATAATTGGTTACCCTCGGTGAGGACATCCACAGGTGGCACAGATCCAGTAATGTAGTAAATAGTAGAGTTGTCATATAAATCGGCTCCATTGCCTACATACAAATAATCATGTTCATACTCGACATCAAGAAAATCTACATGGACAAACAAACGTCGGTCTACATCTGTGGTTACCTTCCATATACATGTTGTATTGCTTACATAGTAGCCTGGATACCCTGGAGTTGTCAGGGAAACAACTTCCCCAATGCTGATCACAAATTCATCACCGCATACCCTTTCTGAAATATGAAAATAATATACAAATTGTTGAAGTTGAAAATAACTATTTTTACCAAAAACAAGACCAAAATATTCACTAATATTAGAGAATAGAAGATATCGTCATAAAATAAACAAGTCAGACTAAAATCCACTCAAGACAATAGACCATTTTCCGTTCACTGCGAGAATCACGCGTTATGCGTGAAATCGAACGTAAAAACAGGACAAACAAAGGTCATAGCGTCGTAGTCGCGTCAAACATCGCGTGGGATTCGACAAACGCGAAAGTATTTGGGGGGACATTTCCATGCTTAATAATGTGCTGTACACATTTGATGATAGGCAATTTCGATTAAGTAAGGGTATTCGGAATCAATATTCCTCTGTCGAAGATCGGCCGGTCAATGTAAGCTACGAAATAAAGAAATTCTAGTTCAAAATCAAATCGTTCGATTTTTGCGGCAGACGTTCGACGCGCGTCTTTCATGCATCTCGCGAGATCTCGCAATAGTACGGAAAATCACCTAGTGGGCTAGTGTTTTTCAAGAAGAAGTCAAAAATATCCATTTTTACCAAAAATATTCACTAATATTGGAGAATTGAAGGTATCATAACAAAATAAACAAATCTGATTAGAGTACACTTGAGGTGTCAACATATAAAATATCAAAACAATCAGGCGAGTAATTTTCAAGGAGTCAAAATAGGCCTTTTTACCAAAATGCTAAAAATATTCATCAAAAGACATAATTTGAAGATATCATCACAAAATGAACAAATATGAAAGATTCACTCAAGGTACATATACATTAAGTATCAAACTTTAAAAAAAAAAAAGTTGAAAATTTTGACACTGATGGATGCCGGGCAATCAGTTATATGAACAGCTCTGCCCTGTAGACTAGGGAGACGGTGCAGCTAAAAATAAAAAGGCCATCTCCTACTATATATTTTGCCAACTACATCTATTTATAAAAGCAAACAAGACAATGTTACACATAAATGTAGTGATTACAACCTACCAATGCCTTATATCATCAGCAATTCAAATTACAGTAAAACGCAAATTACAAAATGTGAGTTTCTCATAATTTTACTATAAAACATGACTTATGAAATTTCAGTTTCTCACCTTCTATTTCATTAACTATGATACTTGCATGATCAACCACAAGACCACCTAAATAGAATGCATTGCTGGTTGGATTATTGATCAATTCATTGACCATGATCGATCTTATGGATTCAGCTGTCACGTTCAAATATCCAGCAACAGTCAACTTCAAGTTAGTTACTACCCCACCTGCTTCAGATCTAGATATTGAGCTGAAATTACAGATTTGATCATTTACAAATAAAAATATTTACACAGAATCTCACTGTGCTTTTACAGGAATAATCTGTAATAATCACTGTGGACAGGATGGCCAGGTATAAGGTAAGGGTGAGTTGAAAGTGGGCAGGATAGCCAGGTATAAGGTAAGGACGATTTGACAGTGAGCAGGATAGCCAGGTATAATGTAAGGGTGAGTAGACAGTAGGCAGGATAGCCAGGTATAAGGTAAGGGTGTTTCAATAGTGGGCTGGATGGCCAGGAATAAGGTAAGGGAGAGTTGACAGTGGGTAGGATGGCCAGGTATAAGGTAAGGGTGAGTTGACAGAGATATAAGAATGGTTCAAAGTTGTTTTTAGAAAAATTTGACATGTGTGGACAAACGACTGGACTGAAGGTAGACTTTAATAAAGTTGCAATAATAAACCTACCTACTAAATCCTGTAATTTCTACCACTGTATCAGCATGGTTTATCAAAGTTGGCTCATAAACTTCACTTAACTGTGAACAGAATATTCAAAGGAAATTGTTAACATAACAAGCAAGCTTACAGACTCCGAAAAAAGGTACTTTAAGTTAGTTGGCAGATATAAGAGTTAATAAAATGAAAAGCAAACCCAAAATAATTAAATTATGTGTCATACTATTCACATATAAGATTAGTAAACCACAATTGGGGCTCAAAGCCACTTTTATTTACCTTACAAAAATAAACACAATAAATGGTCATATTGTCAATGACAGTGGTAAAGGTTGCTGAACAGCAGCTTGAGACCAAAAGATATAAATCATTTACAACTTTAAGTTTGAGTATTCTTACCGATGATAAGACCTTCATCTCTAGTTGCTGGTATTCAACTGTTGTAGAGTCTTCATACTCCTCAACAAAGGTGATATTTGTGATCATGAATTCAACACTAAATGTGATCGGCTCTGTAATAAAATAACAAAAATTTCAATGTCATGGGCAATCATATTTGGGGGGGGGCATTTTGTCATATGCAATGATAAATTGGTTGATTAGTCATTAAAAACTTTTCATTTTTTTTGCACTAGTTCAAATTTTTCTGAATATTTGAAAACATTTATATAACACCTATGATATCATAAATACTGTAGAATACTTTATTTTCACTTGGAATTAATTTTTGCTATTTTCACTGAAGGAATGATTCAGTGAAAATAAAATCCAGCGAATATACCTTTTTTTTACATTAAACTTGTCCAAAATCAGTGGAAATTAAATCCATACAAAGCACCAAAAAGTGAAAATCAATTCCAGCTAAAATAAAGTATTTTACAGTAGTCTATTCACACATATTGGTAAACATATGAATAGATTTTTCAAAACAAATTAAAGAATAAAGTTAGTAGATATGGAATACATGTGAGGTATTTTGCTAATACTAATTTTGCTTCATGTACATTTGGTAGAGAAATATTCAAAAGTAATATAGCATGTAAAACACGAAAGATTTTGTTACCTACCAATGTAGATTTGACAGCGTTTCCCGGTATAAGCAGGTCCACACTGACATAGGAAACCATTAATAATACTAATACATTCAGATTCACCAACACATGGATTGGACGTACAATCGTCTCGAACTGACAACAAGAAAAACTTTTAGTAAGCATACCCTGGTAATATTAGCTAGCTACACCCTTCACTTGTGATAGTTTGTAGTTAAAAATACTATTTATTCTCAATCGCAATATCATTATGCAGCTTCTATTTATTTGATATACAAATGGCGAGCCCCTGCTTCAAAAGCTTTGCAACAAATAAATGTCATATTGTTTTTGCATAATGTAAATCAAGTTTAACAATATAATATTTTACTTGATCGAAAGTTGGAGAACATTATTCAGTTCCTGAAGTTTAAATTCAAACAGAAATTATTAAAACAGACGCAATTTGATATTGTTTACAATTTTGGATCAAAAGTTTCTAAGCTGGTGACCAATACTTTGAAGAAGTTTGAGTCAAATTCTGTTTTGTGCCTAGTGGGCATATGTGCAATGCATTATGGGAGAAAAATGTTTCAAGTTCACTAATCAAGTGAAATGCATTGTGGGATAATAATTCAAATTGAATATAATAGAAAAATATTATCTTAATGGAAAGTAAATTAAATAAGAATGTTTAAAACATAATGATTCATATCTGTGAACAAAATTTCAGCCGATGTAACAGAGCAAAATGTCCAGATATGAAGAAAAGAATAGAATTAAATCATTGAATAAACAAGGAACATCAATAAATTCTGGGCCATTAATAATGCCTAGTTTCCTGATTGTAAAAAAATATTTTGTTTTCCCAAAAAAATTAATGCCAAAAGACTGTACTACATGTACAAAATTGGTTGACCATTTCAGTAAGGTTGTCAAACCCTTATTAACATATTTAAATGCACACCATCCAGCATTCTGATTGGTTAATAATTTGTTTGACCTAAAGGGTTAAAAATCAAAGTTTCAGGTCATGAAAAAAGTATGGAGGATGATTGCGTGACCAAAAACAATCGCTTATGATGAAACTAAGTTGAATTTTACTTGCATTCATAACAAATTGATTTTTTTTATACGTTATTATAATGACTACTGAGTAATGATCTTATTTGCAATACCCCAAAGTGAGTAAGTTACTCATTTGTGAAACACAGCATACACAGCCGTGATCATTTGCTACTATGCAATGCATTCATGTTTGTTTTTTATTTGAAACTTTTTCTAGACTATTCTTTTCGTTACCAACAAATTCAAAACAATGAATATTACATAAAAAAAAGTATTTTTTACTATTTTGAAATACCAACAATTTTTTTTATTTGACTGTAAACTTCAACAGTTCGGGAGGCCTTTCACTCTGACACCTAAATTAGCGTGACAAGTAACTTTTTTATTCCAGTAGACATAAATATTAAAAAAAAAATCTAATAAATCATATATCTTGGCTGATATATTTCTGTAAACTGGCAACTATGATCAATAATAAGGATATCACAAAAATACCCTGAAGTGTGCACTCAGCAAGTACAATATCACATAAACCACAGCTACAAATCTGTTCATTGATACAATCACCATACAATATTGTTGTATTAACATGCTAGGTAAGTTATATCTCTTAATGTCACAGTAGATTATGAAATATGACAGTGTCTTACTTATGGAACAGAGAGTTCCTAGTGTTCCTGGTCGGCACAGACAGTTGTAGGTAGAACCTTCAGAAACACATGTCCCACCATTGGCACACTGGTGCACTTCACATGGGTCAAATTCTGTCAACAAAAAGATTGAAACAAGATTAAATAATTTGTTGACATCCACAAATATATAGTTTTTGCTCTGAATACTGTAAAATATTTTGTATGGAATTTATTTTTCACTGATTTGAAAGTGAAATAAAAGTATATTCACTGGATTTTATTTTCACTGACCCATCTCTTGCAAGTGGAAATAAAGTATTTCACAGTAAGCAATTATTAACTGCAACAAAACATTTTGGATATTTCTGGGATGAAATGTTTTCTGTAACTAGCATACCATAATATGAGATACATATCAAATGACAAAATAAATGACAAAACATCCATCCATTTCTGGCGTATGTGTTGTCAAGGCAATGCAAATCAACTTGGGTACGCCAATGAGGAATCTATATACTGTCTGAAAATTAACAAACTGTTCAACTCATTCCCTGTGTCTTTTACCTAGTGCGTGTATACATATTCTATTGTGGGATCTTTTAGTGATTCCATTATGATTTTATAATTGTTGTGAGTGTCCATACATTATTATGTTCTAAATATGTTTTAAACAGTTGCAAGATTACTAACTGCCTGTATGTAGATGATAACAAAGAAGATAATTTCAAACACAAAAAGTTAGAAACCAAGGATTAAAATGTGTAACTACTTGGTAATTTAATAATTTATTAATACGAAGAAACACGGTGGTTGAAATGATGAAGAAAAATAAAACATGGTTTTAATATAATTCAGGGGGTTGAGCTATTAATACAAAGATTACAATGTTCATTGTAATGCTAGGTAGTATAATAGCATAGTTAGGCAGTATCATAGCATTTACCGTTTTCACAAAAGGACCCCACCCATCCTTCTGGACAGACACAATAGGATGGGTTATCCGCAGTCACAACACACATTGCCTGATTCTCGCAGCTATAATTAGCAGGACACAATTCTGAAATAAGAAAATGAATTCATCATAGTTTGATATCTAATTGGTTTGGGAAGACAGTGAATTAAGCAAAGTGACTCTCACTGAAATTTTGTAGGAAAAACAAATTACTTAGAAAGACAATGAGTCCTGTGACATCCACTGACATTTTGTAGCAAAGAAACAATTGATTTGAAAAGTTCAGTGGTCAAATATTTTATCTGGGTTTTGTAAATAACACTTTAAAATATAAGCATAATGTTAAAGTCGAAGAAATCCGATCACTTGTTTTAATTATAGCCAAATACATAGAGCAGTATACATAATTTCCATATCTATAACGAATTACGGTAATAATGATCACAAGAAATATAACTAGTTTTCTAACTTACCTACAGAGTAAATTATAGCTTGGAATCCATCCAACGAATATATATCATCGGAAGTGAATCGCATCCACACCGAATTACCTGATGCTAGATAATCTAAAGGTTTCAGGGTGCCCATTAGTATAATAAAATCATCACTCGGGGTATCACCATCGCCAATATAGAGAAAATCATAATTAGTCTCTATTTTAAAAATACGCATAAATGTCACTAAAAGACGCTGATGTGCTGGACCAATAATTATCCATGTGATGTCTTCGTTCTCAGGGTAAATTTCAGGATAGTTGGGAGTTGAAATATTGGCGATGCCATCTTCAGACAGGTAAATATATATAGGTGGTTCTGCAAGAAGAAATTTAAATGACACCATGAGCGTTTTGAAATTTGGTCATCAATTGTTATTACATGTAAATGAACTAAAAGAGATTTATAATATGCTGCTTTATAATATGATTTAAAAACAGCTGGAGTATCAACTGACGCGCAGCAGAGGTCAATGCGACGGTGTACTGTCTGAGTGCATACTTTGAGGTATAATAACCTTATTATTATACATCTTTTCCTTCATGGGAATGCCAAAATCCAAAATATTTAGAACAGAATCAGCTAACTTCTTTGTGTGGAGTCCGGCCAAACCCTGGTGGCAGCTATGTTTGTTTTTATTATTAGAGGACATTTATGTGTGTAATCAATTCCATATTTGGAATTCGCATTTACTAATATGGTAGGATGAAAATAACCCGTAAAATACCGCAAAATTACAACACGCTGGTGTTACGGTGTCATATGTATAATAATAAAAAATAAAATAATCTTAGGAATAAAATAGTTTCATTCAATATGTAACCTTGTGAATGCCTAACATTTTGCAAAATTTTATGCAATTTTCAATAATGTTTTTGTTAATTTTGAACCAAATGAACATAATTAATAATATGCACGTTTATTTTTTGTAAGGTGTCAAATGTTGACTTAGTATTCAAACTGTTAGTGGTTACACTATTTTCCATAGCTTTATGCAAGATTACTACACATTAATGAAAAATAAAGAACTGGAGAACTAATTTCAATTATGTTTAATTCTCTCCTCTCACGTACACTTTTTCAAATATAATAGTTACATAGATCAGGAGAACAGTGGATGCATTGACAGGTTATTTACATCTACGTTTTATTTAAAAATAACAAAATAGTAAAATTAAATGACAGTGTAAAATTAAAGGTTTCCTTGGGTTAAAAGAAATGTTTTATGATTAAATATAAAACTAATGCAATTTTAGTTTATGTGCACTTTTGTTGCAGATGGGCATGCAGTGTTTACTCTAGGGTGCACGATTCCACGCCTACTACACTTTATGCGCCCTTAAAAAAATACTACAAGGGCGAAAATCGCCCCTTTCCTCACTGCCCATTGAATTTTTTTAATGATGGTCTGTGCGTGTATTGGACTGTGACGCGCCAACTAGCTTGCTGATACAAATAACAATCATCCTCCCACACATTTCGTTTAAAATAAATTGTGCGTTCTTATATTTAAAAACATTACCTTATTCAGGTATGCGTACGTAAGTTGGAACAGCCTGCATTGAGTTTCTGGAGTGTGTGTGGCAGGGCGACGCGTGAGCAACTTGCCGAGGCAACAATGAATTGTCCTTCCCGCTTGTTGCGTGATTTAATTAATTATTTTGTTGATTATTAGTAGTGAGTATATTAACGTACAAAAAATAAATTTGTTGAATTGGTATGAAATGCAAATAAATTTCAACTCAGTTTTATCTTAAGCGAATGATTCCTGTCGCTAATTAAACGAGAATATCGCCATGTTTTGACCTGGGACAGAGTTCTTAGACCTGATAGGTCAAATCGCTAATTGACCAATCAAAATGGTGGATGATGCCAATGTGCTCAAATTATAGCTCATTTAAATATGTTAATGTTATTGGACGCAACACGGAAGAGATTTGCCGATATTGTAGTACGATCTTTTGGCTTGTATTTAGATAGGAAAACGGCATGATTTTTTTTTTAAACAAAAAATTAATTGTTTTCAAAAGATAAACTGAACATTTGAAGAATAATTTAACATTGTTTACAGTGATAACAGCTCATTGTCGAAACGAAGCTTACCCATTCACGCTAGTCACAATAAAAATCATACTCTTGAATAGGCGTCAATGACTACGGTAAAACTTAGATTAGACTATTTTAGGCATCCAGCCAGAATGATTTAAATGTCCAAAAAATGATGCCAAAATATTTAAAAAAAAATACCTTAAAAAACTGCTGAAAAACATGATTTCTTGGACTCATTTTATTTTAAAAACCAAACTGCCATTTGATGGCCAAGGGTGAATTTACGGCAGAATCTGGTACATTGTATAGACAAGATTCCGCTGATTGTAAGGTTCAGACAATCCCCCTCATACAAAGCTGGAGAAAACACTGGGCTTGTAACACAAATACAGTACTTTATGTATAAAAAATGCAAGGACAACATACTAGTTGTGATTGGGCTGGATACACTAGGCTTTATAGTTGGCTGAACGACATCAAAACAGAGCCACTCATCCACACTATCACTACAGTCATTATTCCCATCACAAACCATCGCTGGAGATAAACAAGCACCATTTGTGCACACAAACTCAGTTGGACTGCAGGCTGTAAAATAAAAAGGTATACAATTAGGAAAAACAATGAACAATTTATACAAATATAATAAATTCAGATGTTTTAGAGTATTTATTACTTGTGTTTGTTTTCTAGAATCGCAAGACTCCATAAAAGAATTCTCATAATTGATTTGATATTAAATAAATCTAGTATACATAATTTGAGAAATAATTTGAGTTACCTTGGTCATACACTTTCAATTCAATGTAGAATCCCCTGGAAGACTGCTGCGATCCAGTAGTGAATGTAAACCATAGCTCATTGCTATCTGATACAAAATTCTCAGGACGCACTAACCCTGATGAAGATCTAATAACTGAAGTGTCTGGCTGTAATCCATTCCCGTATGTCAAAACATCAATGTTTTGTCCTGTTGCAAAATCCCAAAACTGGACATGAATTTCTTCTCCAGGTTCAAACGAGACAGTCCAGATGCATTCCCGGTTGCGTCCGTAATCATATGGATAATTTGGAGACCAGATTGATGTTACGTAGTCAGTAGATGTGATGTGTCTTCCACACACTAACAAAAAAAATACAACTCAGATCTGTAAAAACATATCAAGGATGCAAATATAGGCCCCATCGCTAGAACAGTGCATTAGAAACTTAAATAAAACAGAATAATATTATGTTATTATAAACACCTCAAACATTCTTCTATCAAGCATAAATACCTCAAAATCAAGATTAACTGCCTAAATGTTTGTATGTCAATCGTGAACACCTCAAATATTTACATTAACAACATTAAAGCACGGTGGTTTCGCGCAGCGCGTGTTCGAATTTCATGTAAATTTTATTTTACACGCATTGTATACGTCGTTATGAGTCCCACATCGAACAGGACACGGCACGACGACTGCCACCCTTTAAGCAATGAACCTGTAATTTATGACAAACTTTTGCAAAAATCATGAGCTGGCTCAAAACTACCATGACAGTCCTACCTGTGTTTCCAACGAACACCTCAACATCGCCACTACATCCAGAACTCATATTATTCCTCTGCATCCACAGAGAGCTTACATCCGATGTGAATGAAACACCTGAATAAAACAATGCTTCGGTGAAAGTCACAATGGTGTTCATCAATACGTCTGAACCGCTTCCTATGGTGATACTATATGTGCAGTCTGAAGGTACGTTGATGAAAGTTACATCCACGAGTAACCCAGCAGTACCCTGAATGATCCAGGTACATTCATCCTCACCATTTAGGATGTCAGTATCCAGATAATAAACCAGATCTGTATTATACATAGATATGTCTATCCATTCACCACAATCTTGAAAAAATAAAAATAAACACTTTCTACATTTTAACTTTTCAAAACCAAATACAGTGTATGGTATTTGGTATGTTTGGCTGTCTTAGCCTTTTAACCACCAGTTCCTTTTTTTCATCACAAATTCACAAAATAGTCCTGGACCAGTTTTCCAGTTGCACTTTTCTTCAGAAGATTGGGACAAAAATAGCCAAATTTTTTGCCTAAAAACCTGAGAATTGACACAAATTTTGTCTGTTGGCTCCAAAGTTAGGGCTATTTTCCAGAACTAATGAAGAATATAAGAAAAAAGGGCAGAAAAATTTGGGGTGAGCAAGTCTGGTGATGAAAAGGTTAAAAGATGGTGGGTTTGAGAAAATAGCCATTATTCAAAACAAGTGGTTAAATTTTTAAAAACCTCATTTCGTATAAAACATAGTCTAAAAGATTTGCTGTCTTTATTGTCTCTTATTTTACTTTTTATATTTTATTATTTTGAAGATAAAGATATTGTTATTACTGTGTTGAGTTCAAAAACAGTCTAAAATTATAGGAACTTCTTTCAATAGAACACCACCAAAGTTTCTGTCACCATTTCATTCACACACAAAATATTAAAAAAAACAACATAATTTTTAACTTGTCAATGTAAAAGAGGCTGGCAGGATTTAATATGATCTGCGATGGGGAATATTGTTCATTTGGTGCAAAATACGTGACTTTTCATTCACTGCGAGATCTTGTGTATTGTGTAAATCAAACAATTTGGTTTTGAATTACCGGGGTAATTTTTTTTGTTCATAGCTCTATGCCGAAATGCCAATAATGAGAGGGGAATATTGTCTTAAGATATCCTTACTTTATCAAAATTGACCATCATCAAATGTGTAAAGCACATTAATAGGCGTGAAAAAAACCCAAATATATTTTAGCATTCCATGCGACGTTTTGAATGTGAACAGTATGCAAAATGTGTTGCACAAATATTAACTTGGTAATCAAAGTCTTGATTAATGAAACAAACACTCACCATCTCCTATCCCACCATCTGGGTTTTCACAAGTGATATTTGGTCCTGGTACAGGAAAACAGAAATGATCACACCCACCATTATCCACAGCACATCCATTAGTGCCTAGTCAAATATACATGATAACTCAATTATTGAATCATATTGTCAATTTGTCTGATATACTGTAAAATACTTTATTTTCACTTGAAATAAATTTTCCGCTGTTTCAGTGAAAATAAAATACACTTTTTTTCCTATATTTTACATACAACTTGTCAAAAATCAATGAAAATAACTTCCATACAAAACACCCAACAAGTCTTTCCAGCGAAAATTAATTCCAGCTAAAATAAAATATTTTACAGTATAGAAAAGAAGATGTTTTAGAGGCCAGTAAACTGTTTATCCAAAGTTTTGAGAACACAAAGATGTGACGATTAGGCCAAAACAACAGATTTTCTTTAAGTCAGTACATATGTAGCAGCAGGTCAGTTTAAAAGGTTTTCACACCTTTTGTTCAGGGTTTTTGTCATAATGTTGTGAAAATCAAAAAAAAAAATAGCAAAATGAATAAATAAGAACTAGCAGCCAGTCTGCTGATATAGCTATGCTGTTTGAGATGCATATAATGAGAATATCCCATCAAATGAACAAATCTGAGTGAGAACCATTCAAGGTACATTTATAGTGATACCAATAAAGCTATAATTTTTCAAAAAGAAGTTGAAAATGTAAAGTTGATGACGGTGACGACGACCAATCAGTGATATGAACAGCTCTGTTCTGTCATTTGCGACGACAGCAGAGCTAACAAATGCATATCAATTGCATAATTTGTATTTAAAGCCAAACTACAAATCCTATTTTGGCTTTATCATGCCATAGCCTTATGGAATATGGTTTCTACGACAAAATTCATATGTACTGCTAAGTATTACGCTGATAGATAGAACAGTTTTATCAGTCTCTTCAATTTTATTGAATATTAATAAGACTGCATTAGCTACTTACCGTCAGGTATGGAGACTAGTGTTTGAACAAAGAGCCCAGTTGGCATTGTATAATTCTGTGGCCCAAATGGGACCACTTCTGAAACATTATTTGCACTTTGTTCAATTTGAAACAGCCCATTTGCAAACTGATCTGTCCAGTAGATGTGAGTGGCGGACACAGCGACATCCATCGGGTAGGTGACAGAAATAATTACTTTTCTCTCTCCTAAATTCATATCATACACTTCAATTTGCTCATATTCCCAATCACACCAGAATAATTTCTTGCCTAGAATGAGAAAAAAACAGAAGAACAGTCGTGTCAATGTTGAGTGTATATCACTTCATGACTGTCCACGCAGTCACAATCCAGTTATGTTAAATTGTACATGCATATAAGTTAGATTGATAAGACAGCTAGCAATCACACAGTTTTATACCAGATATACAACTTCATTTCAAAGTTGTCAGCTGTGAATATATCTCTTCATGTGGGGGTCATAAATGAAATATTTACTACTTTACAGCACACTAATTTTGCAAAAATTTTCTTCATGTATGTGTATATGAAACACTTGAAATAAAATATTACACTGAAAATACTTTCTTAACGCATTCGTTTAGTTTTCTGATTGGTACACAAGAAATGCTAAATAGACTACCAGATCAATCATGTTGACAGAAGTAAACAAGAGATTGTTCAGAATCAGTAAACAACAAATCTTTCCCTTTATTGCACCAAATTTGCTAAAGTAAAGGTAAGATATTGAGAAAATGTGAAAGGGCAATACACTTCACATTGATATTTGTTAAAAAAAAATGTCTTCTTCTGTTTTTTTGCTGAAACTGTCCAATGGAAAACTAGCTTTTTGAATACATTGTTTGCTGGCTGAAACTGTTCAATGGGGAAGCAGCATTTTGAATACATTGTTTGCTGGCTGAAACTGTCCAATGGGGAACCAGCATTTTGAATACATTGTTTGCTGGCTGAAACTTTCCAATGGAGGAACCAGCACTTTGAATACAGCGTTTGCTGGCTGAAACTGTCCAATTGAGAACCCAGCATATTGAATACATTGTTTGCTGGCTGAAACTGTCCAATTGAGAACCCAGCATATTGAATACATTGTTTGCTGGCTGAAACTGTCCAATTGAGAACCCAGCATATTGAATACATTGTTTGCTGGCTGAAACTGTCCAATTGAGAACCAGCATTTTGAATACATTGTTTGCTGGCTAAAACTGTCCAATGGAGAACCAGCATTTTGAATACATTGTTTGCTGGCTAAAACTGTCCAATGGAGAACCAGCATTTTGAATACATTGTTTGCTGGCTGAAACTGTCCAATGGGGAACCAGCATTTTGAATATATTGTTTGCTGGCTGAAACTTTCCAATGGAGGAACCAGCATTTTGAATACAGCGTTTGCTGGCTGAAACTGTCCAATTGAGAACCCAGCATATTGAATACATTGTTTGCTGGCTGAAACTGTCCAATTGAGAACACAGCATATTGAATACATTGTTTGCTGGCTGAAACTGTCCAATTGAGAACCAGCATTTTGAATACATTGTTTGCTGGCTGAAACTGTCCAATGGAGGAACCAGCATTTTGAATACAGCGTTTGCTGGCGGAAACTGTCCAATGGAGAACCAGCATATTGAATACATTGTTTGCTGGCTGAAACTGTCCAATGGAGAACCAGCATTTTGAATACAGCGTTTGCTGGCTGAAACTGTCCAATGGAGGAACCAGCACTTTGAATACAGCGTTTGCTGGCTGAAACTGTCAAATGGGTAACCAGCATTTTGAATACATTGTTTGCTGGCTGAAACTGTCCAATGGGGAACCAGCATTTTGAATACATTGTTTGCTGGCTGAAACTGTCCAATTGAGAACCAGCATTTTGAATACATTGTTTGCTGGCTGGCTGAAACTGTCCAATGGGGAACCAGCATTTTGAATACAATGTTTGCTGGCTGAAACTGTCCAATGGGGAACCAGCATTTTGAATACATTGTTTGCTGGCTGAAACTGTCCAATGGGGAACCAGCATTTTGAATACAGCGTTTGCTGGCTGAAACTGTCCAATTAAGAACCCAGCATATTGAATACAGCGTTTGCTGGCTGAAACTGTCCAATGGAGGAACCAGCATTTTGAATACAGCATTTGCTGGCTGAAACTGTCCAATTGAGAACCCAGCATATTGAATACATTGTTTGCTGGCTGAAACTGTCCAATTGAGAACCAGCATTTTGAATACATTGTTTGCTGGCTGAAACTGTCCAATTGAGAACCAGCATTTTGAATACAGCGTTTGCTGGCTGAAACTGTCCAATTGAGAACCAGCATTTTGAATACATTGTTTGCTGGCTAAAACTGTCCAATGGAGAACCAGCATTTTGAATACATTGTTTGCTGGCTAAAACTGTCCAATGGAGAACCAGCATTTTGAATACATTGTTTGCTGGCTGAAACTGTCCAATGGGGAACCAGCATTTTGAATATATTGTTTGCTGGCTGAAACTTTCCAATGGAGGAACCAGCATTTTGAATACAGCGTTTGCTGGCTGAAACTGTCCAATTGAGAACCCAGCATATTGAATACATTGTTTGCTGGCTGAAACTGTCCAATTGAGAACACAGCATATTGAATACATTGTTTGCTGGCTGAAACTGTCCAATTGAGAACCAGCATTTTGAATACATTGTTTGCTGGCTGAAACTGTCCAATGGAGGAACCAGCATTTTGAATACAGCGTTTGCTGGCGGAAACTGTCCAATGGAGAACCAGCATATTGAATACATTGTTTGCTGGCTGAAACTGTCCAATGGAGAACCAGCATTTTGAATACAGCGTTTGCTGGCTGAAACTGTCCAATGGAGGAACCAGCACTTTGAATACAGCGTTTGCTGGCTGAAACTGTCAAATGGGTAACCAGCATTTTGAATACATTGTTTGCTGGCTGAAACTGTCCAATGGGGAACCAGCATTTTGAATACATTGTTTGCTGGCTGAAACTGTCCAATTGAGAACCAGCATTTTGAATACATTGTTTGCTGGCTGGCTGAAACTGTCCAATGGGGAACCAGCATTTTGAATACAATGTTTGCTGGCTGAAACTGTCCAATGGGGAACCAGCATTTTGAATACATTGTTTGCTGGCTGAAACTGTCCAATGGGGAACCAGCATTTTGAATACAGCGTTTGCTGGCTGAAACTGTCCAATTAAGAACCCAGCATATTGAATACAGCGTTTGCTGGCTGAAACTGTCCAATGGAGGAACCAGCATTTTGAATACAGCATTTGCTGGCTGAAACTGTCCAATTGAGAACCCAGCATATTGAATACATTGTTTGCTGGCTGAAACTGTCCAATTGAGAACCAGCATTTTGAATACATTGTTTGCTGGCTGAAACTGTCCAATTGAGAACCAGCATTTTGAATACAGCGTTTGCTGGCTGAAACTGTCCAATTGAGAACCAGCATATTGAATACATTGTTTGCTGGCTGAAACTGTCCAATGGAGAACCAGC
Source organism: Saccoglossus kowalevskii (assembly GCF_978046115.1). NCBI lineage: Eukaryota > Metazoa > Hemichordata > Enteropneusta > Harrimaniidae > Saccoglossus > Saccoglossus kowalevskii. Next base: position 11,211,420 of record NC_140654.1, read on the forward strand.
ATTTTGAATACATTGTTTGCTGGCTGAAACTGTCCAATTGAGAACCAGCATTTTGAATACATTGTTTGCTGGCTGAAACTGTCCAATTGAGAACCAGCATTTTGAATACATTGTTTGCTGGCTGAAACTGTCCAATAGAGAACCAGCATATTGAATACATTGTTTGCTGGCTGAAACTGTCCAATGGAGAACCAGCATTTTGAATACAGCGTTTGCTGGCTGAAACTGTCCAATGGAGGAACCAGCACTTTGAATACAGCGTTTGCTGGCTGAAACTGTCAAATGGGTAACCAGCATTTTGAATACATTGTTTGCTGGCTGAAACTGTCCAATTGAGAACCAGCATTTTGAATACATTGTTTGCTGGCTGGCTGAAACTGTCCAATGGAGGAACCAGCATTTTGAATACAGCGTTTGCTGGCTGAAACTGTCCAATGGAGAACCAGCATTTTGAATACATTGTTGCTGGCTGAAACTGTCCAATGGAGAACCAGCATTTTGAATACATTGTTTGCTGGCTGAAACTGTCCAATGGAGAACCAGCATTTTGAATACATTGTTTGCTGGCTGGCTGAAACTGTCCAATGGAGGAACCAGCATTTTGAATACAGCGTTTGCTGGCTGAAACTGTTCAATGGAGAACCAGCATTTTGAATACAGCGTTTGCTGGCTGAAACTGTCCAATGGAGAACCAGCATTTTGAATACAATGTTTGCTGGCTGAAACTGTCCAATGGGGAAATAGCATTTTGAATACATTGTTTGCTGGCTGAAACTGTCCAATTGAGAACCCAGCATATTGAATACATTGTTTGCTGGCTGAAACTGTCCAATTGAGAACCCAGCATATTGAATACATTGTTGCTGGCTGAAATTGTCCAATGGAGAACCAGCATTTTGAATACAATGTTTGCTGGCTGAAACTGTCCAATGGGGAACCAGCACTTTGAATACAGCGTTTGCTGGCTGAAACTGTCCAATAGAGAACCAGCATTTTGAATACATTGCTGCTGGCTGAAACTGTCCAATTGAGAACCAGCATTTTGAATACATTGTTTGCTGGCTGAAACTGTCCAATTGAGAACCCAGCATTTTGAATACATTGTTTGCTGGCTGAAACTGTCCAATTGAGAACCAGCATTTTGAATACATTGTTTGCTGGCTGAAACTGTCCAATTGAAAACCAGCATTTTGAATACATTGTTGCTGGCTGAAACTGTCCAATTGAGAACCCAGCATATTGAATACAGCGTTTGCTGGCTGAAACTGTCCAATGGAGAACCCAGCATATTGAATACATTGTTTGCTGGCTGAAACTGTCCAATTGAGAACCCAGCATATTGAATACATCGTTTGCTGGCTGAAACTGTCCAATTGAGGAACCAGCATTTTGAATACATTGTTTGCTGGCTGAAACTGTCCAATGGAGAACCAGCATTTTGAATACATTGTTTGCTGGCTGAAACTGTCCAATGGAGGAACCAGCATTTTGAATACAGCGTTTGCTGGCTGAAACTGTCCAATTGAGAACCCAGCATATTGAATACATTGTTTGCTGGCTGAAACTGTCCAATTGAGAACCAGCATTTTGAATACATTGTTTGCTGGCTGAAACTGTCCAATGGAGGAACCAGCATTTTGAATACAGCGTTTGCTGGCTGAAACTGTCCAATGGAGAACCAGCATATTGAATACATTGTTTGCTGGCTGAAACTGTCCAATTGAGAACCAGCATTTTGAATACATTGTTTGCTGGCTGAATACAGCGTTTGCTGGCTGAAACTGTCCAATGGAGAACCAGCATATTGAATACATTGTTTGCTGGCTGAAACTGTCCAATGGAGAACCAGCATTTTGAATACAGCGTTTGCTGGCTGAAACTGTCCAATGGAGAACCAGCATTTTGAATACATTGTTTGCTGGCTGAAACTGTCCAATGGAGAACCAGCATTTTGAATACATTGTTTGCTGGCTGAAACTGTCAAATGGGTAACCAGCATTTTGAATACATTGTTTGTTGGCTGAAACTGTCCAATGGGGAACCAGCATTTTGAATACATTGTTTGCTGGCTGAAACTGTCCAATTGAGAACCAGCATTTTGAATACATTGTTTGCTGGCTGAAACTGTCCAATGGAGGAACCAGCATTTTGAATACAGCGTTTGCTGGCTGAAACTGTTCAATGGGGAAGCAGCATTTTGAATACATTGTTTGCTGGCTGAAACTGTCCAATGGGGAACCAGCATTTTGAATATATTGTTTGCTGGCTGAAACTGTCCAATGGAGAACCCAGCATTTTGAATACATTGTTGCTGGCTGAAACTGTCCAATGGAGAACCAGCATTTTGAATACATTGTTTGATGGCTGAACCTGTCCAATTGAGAACCAGCATTTTGAATACATTGTTTGATGGCTGAAACTGTCCAATTGAAAACCAGCACTTTGAATACAATGTTTGCTGACTGAAACTGTCCAATGGGGAACCAGCATTTTAAATACATTGTTTGCTGGCTGAAACTGTCCAATTGAGAACCAGCATTTTGAATACATTGTTTGCTGGCTGAAACTGTCCAATGGAGGAACCAGCATTTTGAATACATTGTTTGCTGGCTGAAACCACAGTCAGCTGGCGCACACCTGATAATAAAATAAATACGATATTTACTATATGGGGGCCGCCATCTTGAATGACACATAAAACTAAATAAGAGACAAGTTGTGAAACACGTCTTTCAGATTCCTACAAATCAGGACAAAAATACCAATCTTTCACAAAAATACGGTCCGTTGGGGTTATATTAAGCCAACCGATAATAAAATTCGGCCTAATTCGTCGTTTTTGTGAGGAAAAATCCCTTGCATACAAACACCTAATTACATGAAGATTCTAGAACACTTTCGCTGGAATTATTTTTCGCTGAAAAGGCTTTTTGGGCGTTTTGTATGGAAATTATTTTCACTGATTTTTGATGAGTTTAATGTGAAATATGGGGGGAAAAAATATATTCGCTGGATTTTATTTTCACGGAATCATCCCTTCAGCGAAAATAAATCCAAGCGAAAATAAAGTATTCTACATTAATATATTGACGATGAATAAGTGACTATAAAATACAATATAAATTGTCTTACCAACATGATCTATTGCCATTCCTGAGACTGATCCAACGTCAGTGATAAAAGTCTCCATATTATCACCATTTGTGTAGGCACGATATATCGTTTGATCAAAGAAATCAGCCCAAAACATCCATCTGTAGAGTCAAGTATGTGAAATATGAAACAGAAGTTACTCAATTTATCATGTGAGCTTTTGACAACAATCTATTACAATATCTCAACTAATTCATGTCTTGATTTCAAATTAGGATCTTTCAAAATCATTCCACCCCTTCAAAAAAGCAACATTCCAGCCAATTATAAAGTCCAGCATTATAACAATTTCACAAACAACAAATATCCAACAAAGCATGACCTTAGTTTTTAATATTATGTGAGACTCACCCTGAAACAGCAGCTACTTCAATTGGATAAGGTGAAGACAGCCCTGTAAGTAAAACCTTACGCATACTGCCATCAAGTTTGGCAACCTCTATGGTACCCCGTACTTCATCCGTCCAATAAATATTTCGGGATAGAGAATCAACACTGAGATCCATTGGCACTGTAACAAAGAGCAGTTTTACTATTCATCAGCAAAAGGTATATCTGAGTCATTTTTGGCAAAATGAAATGATAATTAAGGCATGAGTGGCCGAATAAAACAATACTACAATCATATTTGTTAAAATAAAGCAATAAGCCAGGAACATTGTGACAAGATAATAAATACCCTACATGCTACATACAAATTTTTGTGAGTTTTTAACAAGTTAGGACAAATAAAAAAAATGTTGCATCATTGGTTTGTGAAAAAAACAATAACAGTCTATATTTAACTTAAGTATTAAATTCATTTAGTTTTGTTTAGCATCTAGCTATAGCAAAATGAAACCCTACAAATAATTAATTCCTATATTGAACTGTTATTTTAGAAATAATAATATATACACAAAAACTAAAACAATGGTGGTGCAGACATACAAAATTACAAGGTACCAGTAAATACAGTGAAACCTGTGTAAAGCAACCATTGTTGTTTTGGGTTATTTTTATATTGAGAATTTTTATTTTATTTTGCTAACTCCTATTTTTTGACATATTTGTCCAGAAAATAATGAGATTGTACAGTCGCAAAAAAACACATTTATTTGAGTGGATCAAAATCCAATAAATTTAAAGCGAGAGGGTCGTCACCTGTGCACGTGCGGGAATTGAGTCCCAAGCATCGATAACAACACACGCTAAAAAAGCAAAGGCTCATGGGTAGACCCTTGTTTGTAAACAATGACTCGCTATGGCCATTTGACGCATGCGCAGGTGATGAATCCCCCACTTCAACTTGGGCAATTTAAAAATGGTTTTATAAATAGAATGTTAATTATTATTTTAGTCTCTAAACAAAGGCGAATCTGCATAAGTATTGTGTATTAGGTGGTTAAACAAGACAGGTGGTCTTTATACACAGGTTGCTCCTATGTTACGCCTTGGGACTGCCTAAAAGGGGTGAATATACTGTAAAACATGTTGAAAAAGCAACATGCAATTTTAGCGAATTGTGGTAAAATGACGCAATAGCTAAATTTTTATTTAGCGAATCTTACTTGTCATTGTTGATTTTCTGTTTTCACAATACTTGTCTGTCGCGTGCCAAAACAAATGCAGAGTTATCACCTCCATAAAAACAAAGAAAAACTGTCAAGTGTAATTAAGAAGCGCCGCAGATTTTTATGTTCCGGATTACTGTATACAAATGCCCAAGCCTCGGCCATTTTGAATTTATAATTAGGTCATTAGCGACGTCTTGCATTAGCAAATCAGTTCTCTCACTAAATTCGCTAAAAAGACATGCTCGTGAAAAAAACATGTTTTACAGTAGATGGTCTTTATATAGAGGTGGTCACCAATAGAGGTTTGACTGGATGACAGTATAAAAATGAGTTTCTCACTGTGTGTTTTCCAGCTAACAAAAGAGGCGGCTGTATATATTTTATTCACTCTCCATTCCCTGATTATGGTATCCCCCTCGATCCAAAATGCTGATTCATCCACCCAATCATAAGCAATTTTTGTAACTTCATATGAAACTTGAAATACGTCTTGTACGTCTGCATTATCGATGAATATACGTCTCATGAGGTTAGCATCACTCACAATCACGAAGTCACCATCTGAGAAAAAAATAGCGAGTTACCAAGCAGTGAATTACTTTCTAGATTTAGGGATGGTCATAGTAAACACACTTTGCAGATAGCAATGAATTACTGTGGTATACTTTATTTTCGCTGGAATTAATTTTCGCTGAAAATTCATTTTGGGCGTTTTGTATGGAATTTATTTTCACTCATTTTTGATGAGATTAATGTAAAATATAGGAAAAAACGTATATTTGCTGGATTTTATTTTCACGAAATCATCCCTTCAGCGAAAATATTGAAAATAAATTCCAAGCGAAAATAAAGTATTCTACAGTATTCCTTGTAATCAGCTGTTTTACATTAAAAAAAATGAGGGTACTATTCCCATTTTTCAATCTAAAATTGCCACTAAAGAAGAGTTTATCGCTATATGGAAATTGCAAAGTAAATTTTCCATAGCATCAATTTTATTTGATTTCCCTCAGTAAAATATTGAGTCAGAGGTTTCGTTAAGAGCAAAAATGTTGTCTTCTTGAATGCCATAAAATCATCAAATTTCCAGCTACTATAAAAAGTTGTCATTATTAGAGTAAAATATCCAACAGTTTTAAAACTTTACTAGTACCTTTAGTGTCAACAACTTGGAGAGAAAATCCTTGGTTCTCTGTTGTTCCACTTGCCACAAAACTTATCCAGATTTTGTTTCCTGATGATAGGACGTCAGGTGGGGCATAGTTCCCACTGATGCTGTATATGATAGAACTGCCGTTGAAAGCATCCTCACCATTGCCGACTTCCAAAAAATCGAATGACAGTGTGTTGAGAGCCTCTATATGAACTATCATCTGTCTGCCATCGTCAACAGACAAAAACCAAAGGCAATTTATTTGATCAGTGTTCGCCATCGGGTAATTTGGTGAAGTCACTCGTTGAGAGTCACCAGGAAATATAGTGTAGCTATCTCCACACACAAAACCTTTAAGAAAGAAATAGCAATACTTATGGATTGAAACTTATATTTTACAACATTTAATAATATTACAACAGGGTATTCTAATAACAAAAATAGACAAATAGGTACAAAAATTTTTTATCCCACTAAGAAAAGACTACATCATATTTTTTTTCTTAGTAGCCAATGTGTTCGCATAAATGACAGAGGTATGTCTATGGTCAAAATAATTTATATTTCACCAATCCAATAGTTCAAGCGCACTTCTAATAGAGCAAATACGGTATATATATACTGTAAAATGACTAATTGTCACTGGTTTCAAATTTCGCTGATTTACCATTTCAAGCATGTTCAGTGGGTTTTAAATTCATGGTTTCATCATTGAGATATTGTGTTCTATGTTAAATTTTACATATTCACTGAGTTTTAATTTAGCACATTTTCCAGTCAGCGAAATAAGCAAAATTTAAATGCAGTGAATAATTAATCCTTTTACAGTATATATAAAGAGATATATAAAGTATTTTTTTGTGATTACCGTTTTAGCAGTCAAGAGTATTCTGTATAACAGTATATGCAAATTTAATGCAAATGATATATAAATATTGTACATATTATTAAAAATTTAATTTTTTACCTGGCGTTGTAGTTGGTCTGCTAGTGGTTGGTGCAGACTGTTCTTGTGTTGTTGTTGTTTGCTGTTGTACTGGGGTGCCAGTCGTTATAGTTGAGGAATGTGCAGTTGGTCTGCTAGCAGTGGTTGATCGATCAGTTGGGCCATGTGACGGAGTGGTTTGCGGAACTGCAATGGTGGTTGGTGCAGACTGTTCTTGTGTTGTTGTTGTCTGCTGTTGTTCTGGGGTGCCAGTCGTTTTAGTTGAGGAATGTGCAGTTGGTCTGCTAGCGGTGGTTGATTGATCAGTTGGGCCATGTGAAAGAGTGGTTTGCGGAACTGCAATGGTGGTTGGTGCAGACTGTTCTTGTGTTGTTGTTGTTTGCTGTTGTTCTGGGGTGCCAGTCGTTTTTGTTGAGGGATGTGCAGTTGGTCTGCTAGCAGTGGTTGATTGATCAGTTGGGCGATGTGGCGGAGTGGTTTGCAGTGCGGTAATCGTAGTTGGTGCAGGCTGTTCTTGTGTTGTTGTCTGCTGCTGTTCTGGGGTGCCAGTTGTTTTTGTTGAAGGATGTGTAGAGCCAGGTGTGGTGATTATCTTTGTTGTTAGACGATGCGTCGGGCCAGGTGGCGTGGTTACTCTTGTAGTTGGACGATGTGTCTGGTCTAATGGCGTAGTTGGTTGTGACGTTGTTTGTTCTGGTGGCAAGGTAGCTGATTTTGTTGTTTGATGTTTAGTTGTATGTGGTCTTGTACCAGTTGGCCTATAGACTGTTGGTTGTCCTGTGGGCAGGACCGTAGTGATAGGCGGTCTTTGCGTTGGTGGAGCTGGTTCATGAGTTGGCACTCGAGTAGGTTGTGGTGGGCTTATAACTATAATAAATGAAATAAAAGTATTAAGCATGAAAACAAAATGGTGAATGAATAAGAACAAAAAATAAATTTGTTAAAAAAACAGATCCAGTAATTTTCTTGTTGTTGAAAAAATCCTTGCAATAAAATTTAACTTCATGAACAATTTTTCACAAATTTTTATAAATTTCCATAAAAAGCATGAATGCGTTCAAGAAATTCACTGCAAATTAGTAAATGCAATTACTAGTATTTAGTTGCGGGTAAAAGATTTTTTTTTTAACTTCTTGAAGGAGGTACACCGACCTTGGGTTATAACAATACTGTTTTCTCGTACACCAATTGACCCATCGCCCTCAGAAACTATCACCACTTCAATAAGTATGTCTATTATAGTATTCGCTGACGGTATAAAATCGGGACTATCCGTCGCATCACCACCGCCATTATACGTATCCGGAACAATAATATTCAGTCGAAATGATACTCTGATACTGCCGGGGCTGGGTGTAGAATAAAGAAATAAAAAGGTTGGTTATTGAAAACGATGAAATAATTGAAAAGATAAAGACGGCTGAACGACATTTTCTAGTCCGCCATGACATGTAACGCAGATCGGAGAAACCGGTTACATTCAAACTGTGCGACTCGAACATAAGGTTCATGTTCGGCGGTTTAGTGTTTAAAATGTCAAATACACCAGTTCTATGTGCCATCCTGCGAGATGCAGCAATCAAATTTTTTACAGTCCGAAGTTGGGTGATATACAGCTTATAAGCTTTCGGTCCATAAAATCACAGTTTCTCTATGTAGTTCGTAAAGTAAGGGCGCCGTTGCAGGAGGGCGCGGTGATGACGATATCGTCATAGACCACTTTTTCGGAAGTCGGGATGCGGCGTTTGGCACGCGCGCATACCGTTATCGGATGTTACGTAAACTTGCACTCGTGATATTGTGCTTGCAGTTGAGGGTGCTGACAGGTGGAGCATAATTTAAGTGTGTCTTTGTGAATGGCAAATACTGCGTGGAGCTAGCAAGTTTCCTTGTATTGAAGACCTTACCAAGTGAATGGTACCAAAGCAATCAACTATTTGACATACCATATACCTATTTTAAAAAGCATACTATATATCACTTCATCAGTTGTGATTATATGAGCTACACACAAGTGAACAAGGAGGATTACCGTTGTTTACCTTAAATACAGTGCCAATTGGATTATTGCCATATAAAGTGGAGTGTACTGCTCACCTATCAAGGAATGAGAGCAGCCTGACTTACCCACAACTTACTGAGTTCTGTTCCATCATTGAGGAAGTTGGCAATTCTGTCTGGCAACCGTGAAATCTAGAATCAGGTGTCAGCGAAGAATATGTTTTTTTTGTCAATGTGTACATTAATTGAGGTCACCAGTTATTGAGGTCACTAAAAACCAATCATGAATTACTGGTACCAAAGAGAACAACTTATAAAGGTACCGATCTACTAAATTCTTCTTTTGTTTCTGGCAACTGGCAGGTTCTGGGCTTAGACATCAGAATTGCCCGCATGGAATTTTGGCTCACAGATAACGTTTACCACAAACAAATGAGGTACAGAGGAAAGCAAAGTGTAGATTTCTGAATCAGATTTGTGTCTGACGCCAGCTTGCACACAATCTTGTCCTGTGTTGCCAATATCAACCGTAAGATTTAATTATAAAACTTTGATTGAAAAACTGCCATCACATTCACTTGTGGAAGAAGTTGAAGTTAAAAGTCTGGTCAGAGGTGCTATACACCAAAAGGTATATTTGGTATTGAAGAAGGACCGAGAAGAATGGAAGGAGGAGGTATATTTCCGAGCGCATAATGACATATTTATATAACTTACTTTTGGATAACAGAATGAAGTAGAGAAAAACAAAACAATCCACAAGAACAAATTACACAATTACACAACATAATCAAATCAGTAAGAGAAATATACATAGCTCTATAGTATACATCATCATTTTTATGATATTTTATCTTATTGTCTTTCTTGTGTTTTCTTTCATCCACACTTTATTGTAATTTAACTCAAGATCCTATAAAGGATACAATATCAATAAAGTATATTATTATTATTATTATTATTACATGAAGTGATGTCAAGTGTTTCGAAAAAAGTGAACACAACTTGCTCCATATTTGACAGCCGCTGTATCTTTCTCTCTAAACCATAATCAAATGGTTGCTGCTGGAAAATTGATCTAATGCTCAGCATGTATTTCATCAAATCAAGTAATATTTTACATGGATTTGTGTGATGTTAACACCAATTACTAGTTATGTGAAAATAACATATCCAAACATAGGTCATTATTCGAAAGTCGCATAATGAAGTTCATGAAGACATTACAAAACATGACCAGTGGACAAATTAACCGAGATATGATGTCATGTGTTTCGAAAAGGCTGAGCGCCATGTTCAATACTTGGCACTAACCATACACCTTTCCAAGTCATTCGCTACAAAACTTTGAAACAATCTCTTTAAAAACTATACACATGCACTATGCACAGCGAAATGAACTCGGAACTGTATGCCCTTTAGGAAGAAGAGAGATGGACATTGCTGTGAAGGTGTGAACAATTGATAATTATATCTTTTATCATGCAGTCTTGTAGAAAACTCACTTGTATACTAATGTATTAGTAATGAACCAAGAGTGCTTTGAATAGAAAATATGACTAGAATGATGGCCAGGATGACAGATAACCAAGAGTGCTTTGAATAGAAAATATGACTCGAATGATGGCCAGGATGACAGATAACCAAGAGTGCTTTGAATGGAAAATATGACACGAATGATGGCCAGGATGACAGATAACCAAGAGTGCTTTGAATGGAAAATGTGACATGAATGATGGCCAGGATGACAGATAACCAAGAGTGCTTTGAATGGAAAATAGGACACGAATGATGGCCAGGATGGCAGATAACCAAGAGTGCTTTGAATGGAAAATATGACACGAATGATGGCCAGGATGACAGATAACCAAAAGTGCTTTGAATGGAAAATATGACACGAATGATGGCCAGGATGGCAGATAACCAAAAGTGCTTTGAATGGAAAATATGACACGAATGGTGGCCAGGATGACAGATAACCAAAAGTGCTTTGAATGGAAAATATGACACGAATGATGGCCAGGATGACAGATAACCAAAAGTGCTTTGAATGGAAAATATGACACGAATGATGGCCAGGATGGCAGATAACCAAAAGTGCTTTGAATGGAAAATATGACACGAATGATGGCCAGGATGACAGATAACCAAAAGTGCTTTGAATGGAAAATATGACACGAATGATGGCCAGGATGGCAGATAACCAAAAGTGCTTTGAATGGAAAATATGACACGAATGATGGCCAGGATGGCAGATAACCAAAAGTGCTTTGAATGGAAAATATGACACGAATGGTGGTCAGGATGACAGATAACCAAAAGTGCTTTGAATGGAAAATATGACACGAATGATGGCCAGGATGACAGATAACCAAAAGTGCTTTGAATGGAAAATAGGACACGAATGATGGTCAGGATGACAGATAACCAAGAGTGCTTTGAGTGGAAAATATGACATGAATGATGGTCAGGATGACAGATAACAAAGAGTGCTTTGAATGGAAAATATGACACGAATGATGGCCAGGATGGCAGATAATCAAGAGTGCTTTGAATGGAAAATATGACACGAATGATAGCCAGGATGGCAGATAACCAAAAGTGCTTTGAGTGGAAAATAGGACACGAATGATGGCCAGGATGATAGATAACCAAGAGTGCTTTGAATGAATAAATATGACACGAATGATGGCCAGGATGACAGATAACCAAGAGTGCTTTGAATGGAAAATGTGACATGAACGATGGCCCGGATGGCAGATAACCAAGAGTGCTTTGAATGGAAAATATGACACGAATGATGGCCAGGATGGTAGACAACCAAAAGTGCTTTGAATGGAAAATAGGACACGAATGATGGCCAGGATGACAGATAACCAAGAGTGCTTTGAATGGAAAATATGACACGAATGATGGCCAGGATGACAGATAACCAAGTGTACTTTCAATGGAAAATATGACACGAATGATGGCTAGGATGACAGATAACCAAGAGTGTTTTGAATGGAAAATGTGACACTAATGATGGCCAGAATGGCAGATAACCAAGAGTGCTTTGAATGGAAAATATGACACGAATGATGGCCAGGATGACAGATAACCAAGTGTACTTTCAATGGAAAATATGACACGAATGATGGCTAGGATGACAGATAACCAAGAGTGTTTTGAATGGAAAATGTGACACTAATGATGGCCAGGATGGCAGATAACCAAGAGTGCTTTTAATGGAAAATATGACACGAATGATGGCCAGGATGACAGATAACAAAGAGTGCTTTGAATGGAAAATATGACACGAATGATGGCCAGGATGGCAGATAACCAAGAGTGCTTTGAATGGAAAATATGACATGAATGATGGCCAGGATGACAGATAATCAAGAGTGCTTTGAATGAAAAATGTGACATGAATGATGGCCAGGATGGCAGATAACCAAGAGTGCTTTGAATGGAAAATATGACACGAATGATGGCTAGGATGACAGATAACCAAGAGTGTTTTGAATGGAAAATGTGACACTAATGATGGCCAGGATGGCAGATAACCAAGAGTGCTTTTAATGGAAAATATGACACGAATGATGGCCAGGATGACAGATAACAAAGAGTGCTTTGAATGGAAAATATGACACGAATGATGGCCAGGATGGCAGATAACCAAGAGTGCTTTGAATGGAAAATATGACATGAATGATGGCCAGGATGACAGATAATCAAGAGTGCTTTGAATGAAAAATGTGACATGAATGATGGCCAGGATGGCAGATAACCAAGAGTGCTTTGAATGGAAAATAGGACACGAATGATGGCCAGGATGACAGATAACCAAGAGTGCTTTGAATGGAAAATATGACACGAATGATGGCCAGGATGACAGATAACCAAGAGTGTTTTGAATGGAAAATGTGACACGAATGATGACCAGGATGACAGATAACCAAAAGTGATTTGAAAGGAAAATATGACACGATTGATGGTCAGGATGACAGATAACCAAGAGTGTTTTGAATGGAAAATGTGACACGAATGATGGCCAGGATGACAGATAACCAAGAGTGTTTTGAATGGAAAATGTGACACTAATGATGGCCAGGATGGCAGATAACCAAAAGTGCTTTGAATGGAAAATATGACACGAATGATGGCCAGGATGACAGATAACCAAAAGTTCTTTGAATGGAAAATATGACACGAATGATGGCCAGGATGGCAGATAACCAAAAGTGCCTTGAATGGAAAATAGGACACGAATGATGGTCAGGATGACAGATAACCAAGAGTGCTTTGAATGGAAACTATGACACGAATGATGGCCAGAATGACAGATAACCATGAGTGCTTTGAATGAAAAATGTGACACGAATGATGGCCAGGATGGCAGATAACCAAAAGTGCCTTGAATGGAAAATAGGACACGAATGATGGTCAGGATGACAGATAACCAAGAGTGCTTTGAATGGAAACTATGACACGAATGATGGCCAGGATGACAGATAACCAAGAGTGCTCTGAATGGAAATTGTGACATGAATGATGGCCAGGATGACAGATAACCATGAGTGCTTTGAATGAAAAATGTGACACGAATGATGGCCAGGATGGCAGATAACCAAAAGTGCCTTGAATGGAAAATAGGACACGAATGATGGCCAGGATGACAGATAACCAAGAGTGCTTTGAATGGAAAATATGACACGAATGATGGCCAGGATGACAGATAACCAAGAGTGCTTTGAATGGAAAATATGACACGAATGATGGCCAGGATGACAGATAACCAAGAGTGCTTTCAATGGAAAATATGACACGAATGATGGCCAGGATGGCAGATAACCAAGAGTGCTTTGAATGGAAAATATGACACGAATGATGGCCAGGATGGCAGATAACCAAGAGTGCTTTGAATGGAAAATATGACACGAATGATGGCCAGGATGACAGATAACCAAGAGTGCTTTGAATGGAAAATAGGACACGAATGATGGCCAGGATGGCAGATAACCAAGAGTGCTTTGAATGGAAAATATGACAACATATTCATACCCAATATTTTCAACAACAAAAAATGACGATTCGTTATGCATCGAGTAAAAAAAGTACTTACGCAAAATCTAATATTGTTGATCCATTGTAAACATCAGCTATTGAACTGTTCATGTAAATATTGTCTAACTGTGATAAAAAAAATAAATGTTTATTGAGGCTGTTTTCAACAAAAATCAAACTCTGTAACAGTGAAGACGATTGGAACCAATGATGGATTCAGAAGTTGAGGCAGAAAATATACAGCCAACAGCTACAATGAGTTTATTGTGCACGGAACACCGGTACCAGAGTGGCTTCCTCTGTAGTAGCTGACGACCTTTTCGATTAAAGTCCCGAGGAAGCCAGTCTGGTTGTGGTAACACGTCGGCGATAACAATCACGTCTTGAATCTGTTTTGGTTGTAGCGCCTCGTGTATTTATATGAGATGGAAATAACAGCCACGTATTCTGATTATTCAGTCTTTCAACACTTTTGTGAACACAAGTTTGCAATTATAAGATTTCATACATTATAAGCGCATTTGGAACGAAAAAATAGCGTGTTTGGTCAGCGCTCACGTCAGCTCATGACTTTGTTCTGACTTCTGCCAAAATAATGTTGACATAAAAAAGTAATGACAAAAGCTTAATTTTATGAACGTTTAAGAAACAGACACAAATTCTTTGTTGTTTCGTAATCTCCCAATAACTGAGCTGTAGACAAATGTAACATTTTTACAACAGCGTCCTCTATAGTCATATACTTACATTATTTTTTATTTTGTTTTCTAGCGCGATGTATTCATCCGATGTTGGCTCATTGTATTCGGATATAAATTCTACTTCTTCACCATCTAAAAAGTCTATAACCATAGAGGCATCTATCTTAAGCTGACCTGTAACAGTAGGGGTAATATGTATGATGTGAATAGCGTAAATGTACCAACAATTCACTTTTCCAAAACGTTGCGCCCTCTTGCGACGATAAATATATTATGGCGCGAGTGAGTGTACACAATGTCCCCCAAAGCAAGGAGCTGTAATGAGATCATTACAGCTCCCTGCCCAAAGATACAGTTGGTAATGTAATTAGCGCGAATTTATCATCCGGCTATTAACTATATACGGTCGGTCAAGTAAAGTAATCAATTCGACAGGATGCGATAACATAATATTATTTCCATTCAATCTGAAACATATTTATTGGAACATTGCACAATTTGATAAAGCGCGGTAGTCGTCGCGCTGCGCATGTGCGACAAACATTGATTTTCCCACAATCCAATGCGTTCTTCAAATGGAAATCACAAGTATGAGGTTTGACCTGGGCGCGACTTCACTGATTACCGACGGTGACTCCTTCGATGCCTTCCAATCACATGAAAATTGCGTAATTAAAACTTGGAAACGTCTCAGTTCGTACTCGTTGATCTGCGCAACAGTCAAAGTCGCCATCCTTGTTTATATGAGATCCATATATCTCGCACATGCGCAGCGCGACGACTATCACGCTATAATATATAGTTTCAATGTACCATGCTACTGTTTCATTTCACACCTTGCAATGGCTATGTATCGCCATGATTATTATTATGAATACAACATTTTTATACATCTGTGACCAAAACCCAGGACGAAACTTAGCAAGAAGTGAGAGTCCTACCTGCTTTTCCCTCCACTACAGGATAAGCTGTCGTTGTAATAGGTTTTTCAGTTACTGACATAAATGAATTAAAAAAAGACTAATAAATAAACAATAAACAAATAATCTGATACACAAATAAACAACCCAATAACATAAATACGCATACATTAATACCAAATATAAAGGAAAGACAAACAAGCAGTTTCCTCTGTCCAATTTTCCTTCAATTGACTGTAAAATTGGCACAAACGTATTCTCGCTTGACTGAATGTGCGCAAAGAATTATGGGTAACTTAGATACTAGAACTAGAGGAATTCATAGATCACACACACTATCGATAGTTACCCACCTATAGGAGTCACGGCGGGCTCTGTCTCGGGCCCTAAAACAATGATGTGTTGAAAAAAAGTGAACTTTGTTAAAACATGCAAATGGCCATACAAGGATCATGCAATAATTGTGAAAAAGTGTTAGCAAATTTATGCTTGAGAACAGAGAGCATACATTTTAGAAAAATGTATGATTTGACCTTATTTGTCAACATTTCCCGCATGAAAAGTGAATATATTAGACCACTAAATATTCTATCTGTCTTTATCAGCTCTAATTCACTGAAACGCAAAATCTGGAGGCTTACTTCAAATACAATGTCTAGCATGGTGTTTATATGTTTTTCTTAACCAGTGATCAGCGGATACCAACCACTGTCATTCTGACACTTTTAACCTGACTTTTTTTTTATAATAATTCCAATTTTGTAAAACATTTTAAAATCGACGATTGGTAAATTTATCTTACCAAAACTTCAACACCTAACTAATATTTAATGATCTGAGAACGGAGCAATCGCTTGAATTGCGCCCTCTCACTGTCAGTGTGGAGTCATCACCAGAGGGAGCACTACATGCCACAAGGACAAGATGAGCCATTAGCTAACAATAGGTTAGTTTATTAAGGTAGCGAGACTATTATTTGTGTTGAAAATTAAGATTTTCACATTTATTTATTAATTGATGAAATGCACCATAAACTTTCATGTGATAAAGTCAACATAACATAGAATGTCATGTAAGTTGGTTAAAATGTAGATTTTCTGAAGGGAAGCAAGGCAGCCTCAGTAGTGTTTTCCAAAATCAACAACACAGGTTTAATTTGTGTGCCTATAAGTTTCAAAGATTAACTCAAGACAAAGCAATGTTAGGATGTGTTATCAGTAGCTATCTGACACACAATTAGTGTTTCCAAACATTTTAGTGGTTTTTCTCCGCCCCTATTTGTTTCACAGATTAGTCATTTGCATATGAATGTGTCAGACACAAGGTCACACAGCCACTGAAAAAAATCATTGATTTTGGTGTTTTCATATGCCGAATTTATCCAATTATAGCTATCCCATTCCTTTATTTTTTTGGTTTCCAATAGCCTTACACATTTGGATGTCCCTACACATGTTAAAACAGACCTTGATGGGAAAAAAAATTGATCGTGCCGATAAACAAGCTTGAAAATCTTTGCTGTTCCTTCATGGACGTTTTCTAGGAGTTTATGTTTTTCAAAATACAAGGTCTTTAACAAAAAATAACGTATACTTATTGTCATCGGATTAACACCAAATTTTCACAGCTTTAAGGTGACAGTGAGAGGAACTTGAATGTGTCCAGACAAACTATTTCATCGATTATTTACCAACGAGTTGTGGTTTGAGTTGGGAGCAATGCGACTAAAACAGTAATTGAAATTCAGCACACTATTTTTTAAAACGCGTTGCTTGAATAAAACTGACCAGACACATTCAATTTACCAGACTATTGAACAACTAAGAAAAGTGAAAAAAATACTTATAGCCAGCATAAATGCGTAAATATTTTTTTTACAGAAAAAGTAATTTTTCACCTTTGGTTGAGTAACGCATCGTAGAATGCAGATACCGGCATGCAAAATACACTTGTGAATAGCTTGAAGTCTGGCGATTCCAAAAATATACACTTTCCTGGGTCTATTTGTAGTCATTTTATCACAATTAGAGGATGAAAACACGTATGCAAATAATAGTCCCGCTACCTTAAGTACATGCATAGTCCGTATATGGTACATGTAAGGTATAAGCGTAAGAGGTGAACAATCGCCAAAAAGTTTTTGAAACAACTCATAAAAAGCTGTCGGCAAAACATAAAGAAGAGAAATGCAGAACATTGAGTATGCGGAAGGCTTTAACAATTGTTGTTATTGCAACTCTACTAAAGCGTTACGTGGAAAGCATAAATAAATGTGTTTACAAAAGAGTTGTATTTGATTTCCGTGTTGAGTTAGAATCTATAGCAGTGTCGTTAACGTTGCTGAATGACCACGCCCATTTTTAGATAAGATTCTTGTGAAAAAGTTATCTAGAGTTTGTCCTGTGAACTTTACAATGGTACTCATCCTTTTTGAGCAACGGTCCAAATTTCACTACAGTCGCGGCGCCCTCTAGCTACGACGTATAGACAATTCCGATAAAGCATTATTTGTTAATATGCGACTACAAATAAAAAAAAAATCGACGCCGTGAACGACCTTCATCACACCTATTGACGTAACGGAAACACTGATAGGAATGGTATATGCGGTATATCTGAACAAACATGGGCGTGGTCATTATTTACTCATTTTCGCAGAATTACATTCATTTAACCTATTTTAACAAGAATCGGGAAACGCATTTCCGAGAGAGCGGCGCAGTATGTGCACGCTGTTTAACAACGTACGAACTGGGGGTCATTGTTCGTGCAGTTGTCACATATATGCCAAAAAAAAAACCCAACAGCACTCACCTTATAGACATAAGAATAAATTAAGAAATTCCAGCTCGTCGATTTCATGTGGCGCATACAACGTGTGTACAAAACATTATTGACATAGGATTGGAACGCGCCCTGCACGACAACTTTAGCGACAATCACGAAAACGATCAATACGAAAACGTACTATTAATATCAACTCAAATTATCGTAAGTTAGGTTATTGTAGATCTACCTGTTGCTTGGCGCAGCGTGAGACTAGTATGTGTACTTACCTATAAAGTATATAGCTAACCCTACTGATATCCCAACGATAATAGCAATTGAACCCAGCACAATGCCGGTTATCAGTGTAGATCTTTTTGATGACTTCGTATCCACTTCATATTGCGCGGATCTACCGTGAAGTTGGAACTGTCTTGTTTTGACGTCTCCTTTCGGTGTCCAGTACTGGTAGACAGGATCTAGACTGTCACTGAGACCGTTCTGCATCGGACTATCTACACCCGGGTTGTCGTATGTAGGGTTGTCGAGAGCCATCTGAGAAACAAATATGATAGATTGGGGTGATCATATGATAGCTCGGAACGTGTTTGTCGGGGTGTTTTCTTACGCTCGCGGTGGAGAGTGAGACATTGACACCATGCTTCCTTGCTCATTGAAATGCATAGTACTTGTCCAACAGATGTCACTCGGCTCTCGTAAATCTCCGAACTGAACGGAACTTGAGACAGCATGTCATGCAAGCTGGGCTGGGTGTCATCATGCCAGACGGCGTTGACTGATACTGTGCAGTACGGAGTCTAGTCTACGACACATCAAATGCACGGACTGGGCCACCGACTACCGGTGCGAGGATAACTTGGGAATTCTACAGTAATTCTAAGTATGATTGTTGTGAATCAGCTAAAATTAGACAATAATGGACGTATGTAGCTCCAACCATGGAGCTCTTTTTTAGCTCCATGCTCCGAGACCGACTCGAAAGAGAACAATAATTGATTAGTGCACAACAGATACAGTAATGGTAAAGCAATGGGATAGACTTGTATACATATTATGTGATATTTTCAACAAATATACGATATTTAAGTATCTACAGGGTTCGGCATGGTGGTCTATTTTAATGATTGTAACAGCAGCCAGAGAATGTATTCGTACAGAATAACGTGATCATCACGCACGGTAACAGCAGTATTGCGTAATTCGAGCTATTTTTATCAGATTTATTGATAATATGAGCAAATAGGTTTATTTGTCTTTTCTTTTTAAGCTTTTCAGTTTTTTCTTTAAACTTACATTCGCGCTTAAATTCATAGATAGTTGAATTGTTTCACTATTATAATATCAAGTTCTTTTCCTTAATAATCTGTTATTTTTATTAAATATCGTGACTATTCTTTTGTATGTGTTAACAGAAATTTCCCATTTCTTGTATACGAAGATAGACAGTCTGTTTTGTATTCCTGTTTTTGTTTCATGAATAATTACAATGTCATTTGCATATAGAAGGCAGTTAATGTTACTTTCTTGTTTGATAAGAATGACTGTCACGTTTTTTTTTTTAAATATTTTTTTGTGCCAGGCGACAGTTCCGGACATTGAGTGTCACTGTTGTCTCTCCTGACTTTTTTTCTGTATGTGCAAATTGCAAGTGCTAGTGACGAAACATAGTGCATTTTGCCACAGAAGTCATATTCATGTTTGGGACTACATGACAGGGCTGTATGGCCATCTCTCTGTCAAATGGCAATTTGTAATGCGCTATCCTGGTGTCAACCAGGCCCGGTCGAACACAAGCATCTGCGGATCTTAACCAAGGTTCCCCCAAAGTCGCATTCGTTAGTGAATGAATCTCGGCCAGTGGAATTGGCCTTCCCATTGAGTCTGTGGCACACACACCCAGAGTAGGGGTCGACCCTTTGATGTTCAGCCTAAGGTAGGATTTGAACTTGGGTCTACCGAACATGAGTCTGGTGCAACAACCGCTATGCTACCAGTGACCGGACTGTCACGGTGATAACCCACAACTAACTTTCACTTTACTTTGCACGCCTAACTGTCACATTTTTTTGAAAACAAACATCCATGCCAGACACTGTCAAACGCTTTCATCAGATATACAAATCAAACAAAACGTCTTTTGGGAACAGAGTCAGTGCCGTGGTGCACGTATTTATTTAATTGTTTTAAGAATAAACAAGTTTGTATGTCAACATTTTCTGAAACCGAATTGATTATTTGTTATGGTGTTATTATTCTCTAGATTATGATGTAATTCTTTGGTTTAGTATACTTGTAAATAATTTTCCAACATTTTTCACAGCTTTATATCGCAATACTCCCATAGTTTGATATATTTGTTTTTGACCGAGATTTTAGAATTGCCGCAATTAAACCGGAACTCTCTGGATCTGTTTCTGGCTATTTCTTTCATGACTGTATAAATGACGATGAACAATTTGTGTATTGAGTTTATGAGGCACGACACGTCACATTAGAACTGATTATTTGACATTTTGTTATTTGACGTTGCCTTATTTTTTTCAACTGGTTAATTGCTTATTGAATCTCAGTTTTCAAAATGTGATCATCGTAGCTGAGCATGTCATGTTAATTCATTTCTAAATTTATTTTATATCACTATATAATGTAGTGTCTTCTGTATTATCATTTTTTCGGCGATTAAGTAATTTATTGAAATAATCTAACCACTTATCTGTTATGAAAATTTAATATCTGTTTTTTTTAATACAATTCAATAAGTAACTGAAGTGCGCATGATCGTTGACACGCCGTTGACACTTATAATTTAATGGGGGTCTACTATTGGTGGAGCACTCAAATTGTATCATTGGTCGCTCTGTTTTTCTGCGCCTCTCAATAGTTAGTTTTGATCGATATGATTGCCTAATAGAAATTGAGCTTCAGTAAAAATCTGACAAAATCACGTCAGTGATATGCTACGTTACTAGTTTTTTTTGCAATCACAGTCCCTCTATACACTAAAGAGTCTATAGACTATATACGGACTGTGTTGCATTAAATATTACTTTATCGATCGTGACGTCGTATTGTTAGTTTAAATCTAGCCCTGAGACTTAACCCCGGACTGTATCTCACACTTCCTTCATCAGTCCGAAATCAACAACAGCCATCATGTATGTACAACTAGTTAGAGACTGTGGACAGATAAATTTTACAAGAATAACTATTCTTTTAAAATAGTTTATTACTTGTGTGTTTAGCATATAGTATTTTGGAACATTTTCTGTAGATGGCCCCTTATTGAAAAGTCAAACGAATTAAAATAACACCAGCTTGTGTGAAAAATCGACATCCACATGACAGTGTAGAAATAAATACGATAATGTCTACGTATTCAGAAAGTCGTCTGTAATCCATTAAAATGTAGCGATTTATATCAGACAAAATGTAACACGTCTCACAAAAAATAGGTCCATATTTTATATGATTCTGTTGATATGCTACCAATTCTGCGAATCGGAATGCAAAGACGGTTTGCGTCTGAGGTCAAATTTTTCGACCTATAGAGCAGTTTCCCCTCAAGGTGATGGGTTCGGTGTCCCGGTGGTATATTCACAAGAGACACGATACTTCCGGTTCTCAACTGTTAGTGCAGTGTATTTAACTGTATAGTTTACAAATACCGAATAACTGTTTTCAAATTTAATAAACTCTCGCTGTTTTTTTCAAAACACGAGAAAATCTCTCGCGCGAACGGGTTCGAGATTTTGATGACGGTGTCACGTGATATATGACTGTTGGAATTTGTTAATTATTCTCGATTAGCGAAGAGGTTTTAAATAAACATCTGAGGTTTACTTCTTATTGGAATTCAAACAAAGCTAAATGCCCTTTACAATGAATTCATAGGGAACCACACATTCCCTATTAGTAATGCGTCCACGCACGCTCCCTAGACTTTTTTAGTAACCGTGGTCCACGTAACTAATAACGCAACCTCTGTCGATGACAATAACCTCAGTTACAACGATTATATCATAGGGCTACCTAGTTTATTTATAATTTATTCTCAATCGCGGCTTCGCTTTATTTGTTATTATTATTATTATTATTATTATTATTATTATTATTATTATTATTATTATTATTATTTGCTATTAAGATGATGTACTGTTTTTTCAATAACATTTAGACATTTACGTTTTCTACACTGATAGACAGTACAATGTTCTAGTGAATGGAAAGTGACGTAATACTGGGTAGAGTTTTGTTATTTTGTTATACGTAACGTATGGCTGGCCTAGGTCATGGAGGTACTCTGTCGCCATGCTTGAGTGAAGTAAAACATAAATCATTTCGGAAAAAAATGCCTTTAAATTACGCTGCCATGAAAGGGTCGGTGTCTCCCAAACATGGGGGTCAGAGTAGTTGCCTGTAGTTAGAAAATAATCGTAACAGAGAATGTGTATTATATCAGGTGAGAGTACGAGGTCGTATTATCCTCCCCGCGCGTGCACGTAACACGAAACAACATATTCTTCTTGTTGTACGGTTTATCGACATGAACCGCAATGAACAAATCCATGACGTCATTAGAATTAACTTCAAACTTCCCTATACAGTACGAATTTAATATCTCCAACTACTACTATGTTAAAGGGCGGTAGTCGTCGCGCAGCGCGTGTTCGAATTTCATGTAAACAAACAATGCATTTTACACGCGTTGTGTACGTCGTTATGAGTCCCATATCGAACAGGACGCGGCGCGACGACCACCGCCTTTTAAGCTTCACGAATCAACAATTGATGTCAACAACAGTTTTACCTTGTTTATGCATGTACGATTGTTATACAACAGGATAACTAAATTTGTCCTTTGATCCGTCGCACGTAAATGTATAGTGACTTCTCATGCAACGTACAACGCGTTTAAAATACATTGTTTACACAACACGCGCTTGGTGACGACTGTGGAAATATAACTTTGACATTTTGTTGGAGTAGGATATGTCGCGGGTTTGTATGTATGATATACTATATACGCCATTTAAATGACATAACACTTTTCGAAAGTATTTTTTGTACAAAGTACGATGTTTACACCCAAATATTGTACGTTAGTAGAAAACGAGGTCCAAGAAACAGTGCAACATTAATGAAGACATATTGAGAACTGTTGAACATATTTACATAATTGTTCATGATATTACATCTTGAAATAAATTATTAGATCTGTTTGGCAAAAAATATCACAGTATTTATGCGACAAATGAATGAAGACGCCAGAGTACGTCTGCACTTCGAATTTCCCATACGGGGGTACTAGTGTTTTATTACTCAATAATGAATGTTAAGTTTGCAGCCGAAACAACAACATTTATTTTACGATTAATCGTTTTACACTGTCGTTATCAATATGCAATATTATAACAATTATTCAAACATGGTCAAAAAAGCCCCCCAAAATCAGATATTTATCAAAATATGATATCAAATATTTAACAATACTCAAAAGTACTCGGCTATCCACATTATATTTTTAATTATTAAGTTTATCGATTTTTATCTCTACGCCACCGAAAACCGCCGATGAAGACGTGACTTTCCATAATAATCAGGTAGACTGTGCTGACAACACACGACATGAACTTTTTATCTTTTGGCCACGTTATGACCTTTGACCTCTGTGGCATTGTCAGCCCGAATAAATGATACAATTACACTCAATACTTGCATTCGGTTTAATTCCAATCACACATCCGACTGCCCCGGGTCATCTCATGATCACTTCACTGTGTGTTTTATAAATATAGTATGACAAGCCCATTGCCATAAAGAGGTTGCATATGATCCAATCTAATTTGTCATCAACCCCCTTCACAGAAGCCTTACTCTAAAATTGGATGTAATAGTGTCTTTTGTGCATAAAAAATGAAGCAAATGTCTCAAATACAAATGTTTTTAATGTAGGCAATTGCATGCTTGGTTGAGTTCAAAAACTATTCAATAATATACCGCGGTTGAATTGTTAATTTCCATGGGTTTTTTATTTTATAAGGAACGCCCAACTTTGTGCAACATTCATCCAGATTACTCCGAATTAATCACTCTCATTTCAAAAGTACGAAGAGCTATACATTCGTTGCTATATGTGTGTCTATTCCGTCGCCATGACAACCAGATGTATCACCAAAGTACCTGTGTGAATCTTTAGTTTGACGTAGTTGGGTTGGATACCCCGAATAGGCCAAACGGAATGCAGATTGTTCGACAAAATGGCGACACCTGCCGTACGCAGGTTATAACTTGAATTTGCCTCGAATTTATTACGTAAATCGTGTATCGACTAAATGACGCGAAAATTTTTAGTCACGTAGTGAATCTGTACTCACAGTGGATATACTAGTACTCCAAACAATATAACGGAAGTAGTTCAGTCGTTGCTTTACTATTAGCGGTGTGCGGTTTAATTATATTTACAGAGCACCGGCTATGTACAACGCATTTCATTCTAACCTTAAAACTGGGCCTCCCTCTTATGTTATCAACAATAGCTTGGGGGTAAAACTGTCACCGAGATATACAACGCAGATGTAGCTGACGATATAGTATAGCTGGAAGAACTCTGACGTCATATTTGTGTAACTAATACTCGTTTGCATATCTATTTACGATAGTCGGGCATGGTACCAGAGGGCGCATTGTGCTATCCCGCTGTATTCAAAAGAAAGCAAAAAGAGGATAGCTTAATATCTTTTCACAATGCTACGCTGCTACAGAAAAATATAATCAGTCTGAATCGACCATTCCATTGATTGCCCGGGGTACAGGTCACTAAATATCCACAGCATATGCAATTATATCAATATTTTTTCCAACTCAATGGTTTTTTGTTGTCATTGTCCGGTCACCATCAGGCAGTTGGATAGACTTCAATCATTCTACGCTGTTGGTATAATAGCACACCATAGTTCACTGCGTATTAAACACACACTGCACATTTGCATACAGTCTCTTGTTTTGATGTTTTTTCAATAAAATAAAATACTAGTATGAGTGTATAAATGACGAAAGTCGGGTTCACCGCAAAAGCCCGGTTACCGCGAAACAAACAAAAGACTGTATCATGCAAATCTACACACGTTGATAAAATACGTAAACACCTGTATTTTGAAGATATGATTTAAATAGTCACGAATAATTACTTGCATGTTGATAATAGATTTCAATATTCAAAAATAAACACCTGTATTTTGAAGATATGATTTAAATAGTCACGAATAATTACTTGCATGTTGATAATAGATTTCAATATTGGAAAATAAACACCTGTATTTTGATGTTATATTTGAATGATCAAGAATAAACAACTTTTTTTTGAAAAAAAAATAACCGAACTGCACTTTTTGCATACGAAGTGCACGGTTCGTAGGAATACATTAAAAAACACACAATTAAAACAAGGTAGTTATTTTTTATTATAAATCAATATGTTATCTAAAAAAATCTAAAACTCAACCCTAAATTAAGACAAAACACTGAAAAGTTTCGATCAAGGCATGTTTAGTTTCACACTATGTTACCACGCATCATTGAGATGGGGGAGGGGGGTATCTTTGAATTTGATTTTTTAAAACTGCTCGACTAAATATTACGGTGACCTCATTTTTTTAAAACCAATATCTCTAAATTAGGGTTAGGGTAATTACCGTATCAAGTACCAATAAATCCAAGAAGATGAAATGTAGATTACAAAGAGTAATAATATTTATTTAAATAATAGTTAAGCATTGGTGTAAAATAGGTTTGCAATATCGTCGCTATAGCAACGTCATTTTTAACTACATATACAATCCCCGGGAAGAATTACGCTGAGGACTGGGGTAAGTGAGTCGCCCGTATAGTGCAAGGCTTGAATTTTGAAGCATCATTAAAAAATATAATACTAGTATTATAAATCATATATTAAAAATGGCGGAAGGGCGTCACAGTTCTAAACAAACGACAGTTAAATTGGTGATCAACATTTTTTCTTGAATTTAACTGAACCGTAATTCGTTGATTTTTTCATCCGTTGATTTGCGTATTTGTGAATTATTCTAAACCCTTATATTAGAGGGCAACATTTGCACACGTGATTCTTTTACCCAAACCCTTTCCCGCCACATTAGGAAGTCGTTCTAAATGGTACAAGCCTTTTGATTGGTTCTTTCAACACGTAAGGTGTCAATAGTTTTAGTTAATGACAATGCAAACTTAGGTTCGGATTTAGGATCAAGAATTTAATTGATTTTTTCCGACATTCTCTTGTGGTGGTTTCAAATGCATTGAACCTGAAACCACGTGTTCCGATAAGCACTCCATGCATGCCTCCTGTCACGTTTTTTCCGTCACGCATCTGGACAATCGGATCTCTTTCACGATCTTGCGAACATTTCAGCGAACTAGTTTTAGTGGAGCCATGAGTTTATAGTTCAACGGTGGAATGCCCTAGAACTACTTACCCTTTGAACGTATGTGTTGTTATCAGTGTTTACCAGATTTGCTGTTATCCAATACCTCTTGCAGGAAAGCGATTGTAAAATTTGACAATCGTTTTGGGTGCAATATACACCCGATAAACTTTTAGTAAAACATTTTGCATAAGATTCAAATATTTTTTCTACTTTCTTGTTACTTTTAGAGCAAATGGACAACATTTCCATGGTTACCATCATATAATATTAATCAACATATTTAAAAAATAAAGACAAGATTATGCATGGTTATTTAGTGAGGTTAAAGACTTGAACTTGGTATTGAAAGGTTTACACCACAATTTCAGAATAACCCTCCGGATTTCTTTATTGCATCCTAAGGAAGTCAACACTCTAAACCGTCGACAAAGACGGCGACAATTGGTTGCTACTACACAATAACACCGGTTGACACGCGGCGCAAGTAGGTCCCCGCTCGCGCTCGCTAGAGGCAATTGGCACATCATCGTCATTGAGTGCACGATTTACTGACAATAATAATTCACGCGGTAAAAAGTTTAAAGATAACCCGATTTTAATAAAGACTCCATCGGTTCAGGACAATTTACATATGAAGTAACCCGTAACACTTGCCTAATATGACCAGTGTCGACCTGTCACTCAACTCTTGTTAGTACAATCAGGGACTCGGATGGGAGATAATTGCATGTCAGCGATTTACGTACTTATCTCGGCTTACATTTTCAATTTATGTATTTTTTCACATTTGTTATTCCATTTGTTCAATATATCTGTTAATAAATTGGGCATTAATTAAGCTGAGAAAATGTTATCTCATTTCCAATTCTGTACATTGTGTGGACAGAGTTCGTTTTGAAGTACTGTATAACTTAAGACTTATTAGCCGTGTTTTCACGCTTTTATTCTACAAATAACACAATGCACTGAATTAAACCCCAATGAATGTTAAAATTAGCATTAAGACAGTATCGTTGTTTGAGATAAAAACCATGATGACAGTTTTACTGACAGTGACTGCATTGTTTGCGTTGACTTGCTCATTGAGACAGTGGAAACTGTACCTATCAGTAAATGAATTTGCTTACATCCATGATGAAACCAGAAATTACTACAATAACCAACGCTGCTGCGAATACAAATGAGTGTGTGCGATAGGTGTGTTTAGTCACAGACCCTCCAGTCGGGCTTAGTGAACCACCAAACAAAACTTCCGGCCTGAACACCTGGAACAACAAATGTGCAACAATGTTTGTTACCATTTTAAGTGCCGCACCCGAAATACCATAGACAATCATTCATACTTTAAAAAAATGTAATGTTTGTTGGTATAAGATAGCACAAGGACACTACATAATATGGCTTCCTAAATCGCATTCCAGTACGTGTATCAAAACAGTACTTCACAATATGACCTTGACAATCCACGAACCTGAATGTACAATATACAAGCCCGTTGCCATGGAAACGATTTTTTTTTATTAATATAATACTTTATAAAATAACAAAATTAATACCCAGTGACGGTTGATATTAATAAACTATGTCAGCAAGTTTAAACGAACACAATATAAAAATCTGTTTCAATTTAAAGGTGGTTATTTCCAACAGACTTTCAAAAAATCCATTTAATGCATATGTTGTCATTAAGGGGGTTGACTTGTTTACAAAGGTCAAGCGTGCCTGGAGTAAACCACCCTTACAGTAATGACATGATAGTCATATCGGATTATGTTGCGGTCTGTCGAAATACAGAGACACCGATTTGTTAGTTGCCTTTAAGTGGTTCACTCTTTGACACGAATAAAGTTTTTTTTTTGCTTGTACTCATTTCGATGATCAGAAAGTTTTCGCTGACCGTGCAAATGTCAGCTTGGTTATACTAGTGTTCTTTAAGACCAGCCGATTATTTCACATAAATGCGTCATTCGATCAGATTGAAAAGAAGTTATACATGTCAACGATCTTTTTTTGCCTTAAATGACTTCGGGAGCATTGTCAAATAGGTCATCAAAGAGGTGACGGGAATACTCAACACCTTGAAAGATCAGTGGAGTTGACAGGTACCAAGGTAATGCTAAAATGCGCGTTGACTGCGAGACTATGTCTTTCGGTCGTTTCGACTTCAGACACATTGAGGTGGTGGAGTGGTGAGAGTCGGTGCTTACAACGCCTCCATGACCCCGTGGCCAAGGTCAGCAAATTTGCAAGCGATTTTGCTGATCGGTTTGTTTTAATGGTATAATGAAACACGTCGTTCGTGAGTCCCCAAACTGCTAATTCACTGTACCGACTCGTCTACACCCTTGCCCGTTTGCCTGCGCGAGGTGTAGACATTATTCACTGTGGGCTACCTATATAACTGTTGAAGGAAGCGATGGCGTGGAATACCAATGACGTGAATCGACTTACCTTGAGTGAATCTTATACTCGCCAGCAACAGGTGTCGACTTTACCGGTGGCCTGTATCCCGACCCACCGAGTACTATGTACAGAGTTACACACACACACAAACGGTAGGATACTTGCAGTTGTTTCGGTATAATAATCAGCCTATAACGTCTTGGCGTTTTCCCTTTTACTCGGTCAATGCAGTGTGTCGATAGCACGGTTCACTATTCCGACGCAATTTGAATATGAAATGGGGTCTATTTATCGACGCCCTAGCTACCCGCGACGTCGACTAAATCTGGGTGGAGTCACTTCACAATCACAGGCGAAGATGAATAGAAAACAACGCGTTATAATGTAGTATGTTCACAACAAAAGAATGGTAATTCAGGTCCCACTCATCACATGTCGGAAATGCTCGGTATTGCACAACTTTCTTGTAGAGGAACTTTCAAGTTAACGAGGGAAAATAAAATTCTATAAATAGCTAACATGTGCGGTGAACGATGGCGTTATTGGATGGCGTTGTATGCGAGCCTCGGCCCGTAGAGTTTGCTATCTAATATGGATAATTGCGTCGGTAGGCTTGATCTATAGGCAAAACAGTCACCGTAGAATTGACGGTTCTCCCATATAAATCCGGTACCAGTACATGAAAGTATAGAAATTACGATTGAGAGAGACAGCAGCCCCGTGCTTAAAATACCAAAGTATGACCACAGACCACAAGTGTCAAGTTATCCGTCAACAACCGAGAAAAAGATATGAAACAGACTTCAGCCGGAAACGGAAATAATGATATAAAATGACTAATTTGGATTTATTGTTTTTCATGCACCATGGGCCACATATAGGGTTAGGGTGAGACGGATATGTACCGGTAGTTCCATGATATGATGTAGCATACATGAGAACACATGACGTAGTCGTTAACGTTGCTGCTATTTCGCCACAGAAGACAGTAATAATTAATATGTGCAATAAAAAAAATACTCATTTACGATAAGATAAAGTGTTGGTTGCGGCGTGATTAAATTACTGGTACGGGCATTTAAAGCGGGGGGAGTCGTCACCTACGCATGCGTCAGGTGGCCATAGCGCGTCATTGTTTACAAACAAGCGTCTACCCATGAGCCTTTGCGTTCTTAACGTGTGTTGTTATCATAGTCTGGGACTCAATTCCCGCGCGTGCGCGGGTGACGACCCCCCTGCTTTAATTCAATGAACAAACGCAGTTATACAGTTCGTTATTGCATTACTATTGCGAATGAAACGAGCAAAACCATCGTGACGTCATTAATCTACCTCGACGCCTCATATACAATGAGCATATGATGATATTTATAGGAGGTCACACACGGTGTCTGTAAGGATAATGCATTTGCTGTCTTTATAAGTTAACATATTATAACACGATATTCTCACGATTATCCATCATAGCTGAGACTGAATAACCGCATCGCCTGGAAGCATGTTATATCTTTTGTTACCGCACATTCCTTCTATCCTCTATAGAGGGACTGTGGTTAGCGCAAGGCCTAGGGTGTGTGTGTGCGTGTGTGTGCGTGTGTGTGTGTGTGTGTGTGTGTGTGTGTGTGTGTGTGTGTGTGTGTGTGTGTGTGTGTGTGTGTGTGTGTGTGTGTGTGTGTGTGTGTGTGTGTGTGTGTGTGTGTGTGTGTGTGTGTGTGTGTGTGTGTGTGTGTGTGTGTGTGTGTGTGTGTGTGTGTGTGTGTGTGTGTGTGTGTGTGTGTGTGTGTGTGTGTGTGTGTGTGTGTGTGCGTGTGTGTGTGTGCCGCAAATATTGGACCCACGTTTATTGTTTAACAGTCTGAAAACAAATCTGCATTTTAATTATCAATTACAAAACTTTTGCCGTAGAAAACAATGGCGAAATACTCTAAAACAAAGTATGCTATTTCCACACAATTATTTAATTCGATTTTTTTCGAACCGAGTAATTTATTTTTATTTTATTCATTGTAACATGTAATTTCTTATATGTAAAAAAGACATTATTTTTGCTACTGAGAAGCATTTAACATTAACGGCCACCAACACTGTATTTTAAACGTGTTATCGCACGAGACCCCCATCGAACTTGAAGCGTCGCTATTTTAAAAGGGTATACATTTGTCGGAAAATTTTGTACTGAATCAAATTTTAAATTTTCCCATTTAAGCTGTAGAAAACATGGTATAGGATCTGGAGATACCGACAAAACAGTAGGGTATAACCTCACCACTTGTTCACGGAAGAACCCAAATAACAAATTAAGACAGATTCAGATAAAAGCAGTAACATATTGCTAAACCACCTGAATCACGAATATACTAGTATCTCGCCCGATGGTCTCGACACACACGAGATTTTCGTCAATGATGTGCCCATACATAATTGAGCTCGCTTTAAATGATTTAAACATGTTTGACCCCTAAGCCAACATTTTAAAGGCCACCAGTCTTTACACCTTTGGGGTTCGACCCATTTGAAACAACGGCGACAACAGGAGGATTTGTTGAAAACAAATTGCTAGCTAAACACCGAAAGAAAAAAATAATTCTAGGCGTTGCTGGAACAATTGAATGAAAATAAAAATGTGCATATTCTGCCAGCCACCCCTAATGGTTTCAAATGTTTGACCTCTTACGAGTTGGTATGGGCAGACCACTTGATGTAGTAAAGGAGCGTTGACCTGAAACATACCCAGGAACAGTTGGTGTGATTTGCCATGTATTTGTAAACAGTGCGTAAGCAGGGACAATAGCCGAACTCTGTCCCATAATGTTCTACCGTCTATAAAAAATAAAACGAGGGATATATTTACTAAACGTTTGTAGAACGTTACAGTGTGTAACCGTAAATCAGGAAATGCATTTTAAATAGCGTCACAATACTATAGGTTTACAGCACAAATAAATTGTTATGAAGTGGCGACATGATACGATTGGTTGACGCGACATCACGGTTGACAGTGCATGGAGAAAATAAGCAGATTTGATGTTTTTTTGTGAGATAAATGTCGCTACTGCGTATTTTCATGACCATCCGGTGATTGTGTAAAACACACAGTGAAATGACAGGACGACGCCATTGTGGCGACGTCAACACGTCGTTGTCGAATTAGATCATCACCGTTGAGAAACTGCGGGCAAGTGGTTGAAGTACGGCAAAACATTACCTGAGTATGACGTCATCACCACACCCACATTCCACACAGCTATACCGGTTGTCATCGTAATTTTAAAGCAAATATCAGTGGCGGGGGGGGGGGGGGGCGATCGCCTCCTTGAAAAAAAACAACATTTTGTGTCAGC
Organism: Saccoglossus kowalevskii; assembly: GCF_978046115.1. Classification (NCBI taxonomy): domain Eukaryota; kingdom Metazoa; phylum Hemichordata; class Enteropneusta; family Harrimaniidae; genus Saccoglossus; species Saccoglossus kowalevskii. The sequence continues at coordinate 11,243,868 of NC_140654.1, forward strand.
ATAATTTGCGTTTCAGAGGGTCTAGATTTCAAAATTTTTAAAGAAGAGCAGATCTCGCCCCTCCATGCAAAATTCGTGCCGCCGCCTCTGAATATAAAATTAGATTTTGGATTATAATTATATACCACACTTTGATTTCGGGATTAAAATTACATACCATACTTGGGATTTGGGATTTAAAATACATAATCAAATAAATGACCGATTATAAAAAGGGTTTGTATCCATTATACGGTTATTTATATCAACTTATCGGCAATAAGTGGTAAATTACACACATTGATTGAAAACTGACAAATTCAAGGTGATCAAGGTAGTTTGTCATCTTTCATCCACGTATGAACGTACTACATGTATGTACGGTCACACATCGTTAGTGGCGGTAATTTAGTAACGCAGAATCAAAGGATATATGCAAGGCAGAATTTGATACGTCGGGACAACATGTCAACAAACAAGCTGTTCTCTGATTGGTCTGATTGATAGGTGTTATGGTTGGATAGCCAATCAGGCATTCTCTTGTAAGTAGCTTCGCATTGACAAAATACTCAGGTACAGCTAACCGAGAAAGGCGACACATCCAGCCGTTGATGGCGGTACAATAGGAATATAGAACCAGTTTTATTTACTCCCCCGTTCAAACCTTACCCACATTTCACAGACAACACGATGCAATTCAGTGAAGAATAAAACTCACTGCATTAATGTGGAAACATTGGAGATCACGTAGGCCGAAAAATGACATAAGTATACCAGATCACACAATGTCGTATCAAGTCACACAATGTCGTTAAATACATAAAGTATTAAAATCATGAAAAATCTAGATTTTTGCTTAACAGACATATAACAGCGTTGTAACTGACTACCTCTCTCGTATAAAGACTGAGTGTGGATTGGTGGTGCATCACGTGGTTATCCAACCCGAGCTCCACGATTTGTATCTTTTCAAACTTCTGACCAATCACATGTTATCTATAGATCCTATCCTGACGTCACAGTACACATGTCGTGATCCAAGGGTGAACCAAGCTTTTATTCGTCTCGTGGTAAGATGAGACTAACGCCTGAATTACTCTGTGCCTTCCACCACAGTGGCAACACAAGATCAGAGAATATCTACTCCGGACCCCAATACATCAACAACCACGTGTTTAGGCTTCCGACTATAATTTACCGCGTATTGCTTATTGCGTATTGCGTATTGCTTTTCACGGTTCCTATCTGCCAAGTTGCCCGATGCTTATTCAGATTGCGATTTCGCTGTCCCAGCCGTCCATGTCTGGACACAACTCTATTATAAACTCACTACATTTCTGGACGATTCTATGACGTCTCTGTACCGAATCCAGACATCATTCATTAGGAAGATATGTTATGTCAGTCTAGTATTACTCCACATTCAGGAAATGAAATCAATCTGCAAGATTCACAAATTGCTCAGATAGCCAATGCAGTCAAGAACGTTTTAGCCCTCCCTTTAAAGCCTGTATAGACAAACCTATAGACTGGAGGAACAACACAGTCCAGTCAGGTGGTGCCCTTCGAGTGAAAGGATGTGCCCCTGCTCTTGGCGCAACTAAGGCATTGCCGTAATCTTTATAAATATTTGCGTTTACCTTGAAATTAATTTCTACATAGTTCTACAGATTCAGTACACAATTTCTAAAAAACAAAACGTTAGATTGTCGCCATTATTGGTCAAATTTACCGCTATATAGAGTACTGAAGGAATGTTCCTGGATTTTTTTCTGTCTGCCTTATTTTTACATAGAGACATGTTGTTTTTACTCAGTTATTAACGTCCAAACGGCTACATAAAAGCAAATTATAGTTGCCAAAAAACGAAGAACATTGTACCTGAAGCACTCCTCTTTAATATTTACATAAAAAAATATATTCAGTCGTGCTGCAAATTAATTATTAATTGCGTCATTAACCGTTTTACTTCATTTACGCTTATTCCTGTGATCACGTGACCTGGTATTTGCATAAAAAATGGCATATTGTCCAAGTTTGAAACAAGGTCTTTATTACGGTATATAACATGTATGGGTAAAATGTATGTTTCAGTCTGTAAACTGAGGTCAAACAATTGAACCAGCGAACATTTGCTAACCCCTTAAATGAGAGTTGAATCAAAGAATCTACAAGCACAGAGTGCAGCGCAGTAATCTGAAAACTTTCTAATGTTATTGAACATGCCGCATGTGTTATGCAACAAGTTGGCTCCGGATGCCGTTGGTTTTGCGATTCAATATTAAAAATAATATAGTAAGATAGAAAAATATGTTGCCCTTCACACCATTGTGCGCAATTGCGGGTGGTACAAGACTATAATTTCCCCACAGGCGACAATACTAGTTGTTTGTATGTCTCTAACCAATCCAAATAATCTATTGCGCAAACCAGTTTTCCGTTACATGAATTCCAGTTATTTGCCAATATTGTAGAAAATATTTATATGATCGATAGCAGTGCATTTACATATTTAGAAAATAGTCTCTCTGATTTATATTAGTCTGAAATACTAATCAACTACATTATAACAACACAGAATGTTTTTTCCCAATGAGACGAGTTGATTAGTGAATCCTGTCGACAGAGGGCGTCATTCACAATTACTCCTTCAGGTAGAGTTGTCGTCATGTTGACGTTGACACACAGTTAGCACTGATTGTAACAAAACATTTCGTAACATGTAACCTGGTCAGACGTGGAGGATATTTTGAGAGGTATAGACCCGACTTTTGCAAACTTGAATTGTTGCTGGCGAAGATTAAGTTCAAAACTTGGATCATTGAAGTGAAATATTAAAGTACTAGTACTAGCGAAGGCATGCTCTGCAGCAAGACGTTAAAGAGCGACCCCAGTGCCCAGGTAAACAACAAACCCATCAAAGCGTAAACCTTCGATGAATAGTTGAATGACATTATTAACAAAGTATCGCTCATCATTTAAAGTTCACTAGCACGACTGACTCTATTGCCCCCAAGTCTTTAGAATACCGTGATCTTAGGGACCAGTCAGTATACAGCAGAACGCCCACCCCGAACACTACTAGTAGCACGTCGATTGGTAGCCACAGTCCACTGCGACGCTCGTACTTTCAGTAAGTCGGTTCTTCTTAAAGCCTGGTTGCCGACTATCAAGGTATGTTGTTATTTATACTACAATATATTAGCTAGCAATAGTAGTTTGAATATACGCCAACCACCATACGGCTTGTGTTTTACACATCGTCTTTATAGGTGACATTTTCGGCAGGGTGCTTCGCTTCGGGGCCCCCGCCCCCAATACAACCCAATGTGGACCACCGTTGGCAATACAACTAGCCACTGTGTGTATGTGTGTGTGTGTGTGGGGGGTGTATTATCACTGACGTCTCGGCACTAAATAGTTAATACTTCTGGGACCGATTACAAAATTCCGGCTACAAAAAGCTTGCGGTGGCCTTCAAGTATACGATTACATGTAACATTGGTGTTTACATGTAGGTATACTACCCCCATGGTGCTTACAGCGGCGTGGTTTTACATCGGGTATAAAATAGTCGGGTGCAAATACATATTTCTGGACAGGATATGCTGTTATGTAGAAATATACGGGTACCATGTGACCCAATGCGCCCGATTAATATCAACTAAATTACACGTTTTGCAAAATGCCCGCAACAAGTTATTTTAAAATACAATAGCTCAAATTGACCTTCAGTACAGGCATAATGTATGTATACAATCAGACTCCCATGAACAAGGTTAACCAGAGAATAATTTTCAAATCAGTTTCTTTTCGTTTCGTTTCAAGAAGTTCCAAAGATTTGTTGTAGTTTAGCTCTGCATCATATCACGTGTGGCCACTATGTATTTAATCATGGCCACTTTCCACTCACTAAAATCATTTGAATAAACTAGCCACCTAAATCACCCTCGCAAGTGTGAATTATTCAGTGTTGGTATTGCCGTTCTTGACCGATGTCGACTTTCACTGTAAATTGTCAAAGATGTCTGTATTCATATTACTTATTTTTTTATATATTTTCCGATTCTATTTTTACTTTTCTCAACCGGCAATCAGCAATCACCGTGAACTCATTCATGTAATGTTTTTCAAACCATGTATTACCAAACGAAAATTACCTTTGTAACACTAAACGAACCAACGCATAGTGACATGTAATATGGCGCACATTTAAAGCGCGACTCCACAATCCCAGGGATTGCACCAGTGCGTCACGGGAAATGTAATTTGCATGGTACCCCCAGTTGTTTACTTGGTATACAGCTGTTATCGTTTCAATCGAAGGTGTTAATTCCGTAAGCTAACACCATGCATTACGCTATTATCCGATTTGAAAGGTCTTATTGAATAGCGTTGTTCAACGCTCGGGGTCCACATAATCTTTTCAGAGCAGTTTTCTTACTTGCATCATGGAGATCCATATTTAGTTCTGTGCTTGCACGAAACAGCGCATCGTCATACATAATTGTGCTTTATTTGAATGACCTACACAATGTAGTTATCGCACAGCACAACGTTTGCCACAATGTGTCTTATCAGCTAGGCATTAAACGTCAAATTATTTATGTCAATTTGTTGACATTAATTCTTAATATTGGACCACGCAGACAAAATATGTCATTGTTTTCTAGTTTTTGGTCAAACATTTTGAAATTTTTATAAGGAACAGAGGAGAATATAAATCAATTTTGTGGATGCTGCCTGAAGTAAGACTTTGGCCCTCAAAGGATTGAGTTAATAATATGCGTACAACTGAAAAAATACACATATATATATATACTTAGCCTGAACGTCCTAGTGGTTTACCCCGTGTGTATGCGTTTGGTATCTGATGGGTAAAAGATACACACATTGTATTTCTTTAATACTCCAGGTATTAGCGGTCTACTGTTAGTAATACCTTTTCAGTCTTAGAGCATGGGACCTTTCGACTGTTCACACATCAGTTGACGGGACAAACAGATATCCTTATCAAGTATTTTTGTTAGACAAAAAATAGAGCATTGTTACCGCGTGGACAGACAATTGAAAGAACAATGGGTAAATCCGCTGAATAGACGAGCACGTTATACACTTGAGTGATTGCATATACCCGTGCCAAGACGGGACTGCTCCACTGATTTGTGAAAATGAAGTTGGAAAGAAAAGAGGAAAAAAAAACACCCATCACACAATGCACGCTTACTAACCGTGCATAATGATACTTGCCCAGAAAGCGTCTAATTGAGCTTTCACACGTGCAAAATGACACAAACATACACACCTTGCATTCTTTTAGCCGAATAAAACATCATACTTAATATAACGATATTACATAAAAAAAGCTTAATAAAGTAAAATGCTACTCACGAGTGAAAATAATGTTTTTATTTTAATTTTTTACATATGTGGCGTCTTGTATCATAAAGAAGAATAAAATAAAATGAAATAGTGGTAACCTCTTAATAAATTACTCCGTTCGGTGAAAATCGATGTACAGAATTGAGTAAAACTAGTATCTTTTGTTTGTTTTAGAGCATTTTACTATTGTTTTTCATGTAATATATCTCAAAATGTTGGTTGGTGACATACGTTGATAAAAAGATATACAGAGTCTTCAAGTTAGCTTTATTTTTTTAATGATTGAGTATAGTTTCATATAGGCAAAAAAGGCTACTGCTGAATTTTATGTATATTATTTGACATAATATATATATTATTTGACATTTTTTCTTAAACAAATGGTTGACAGTGAACACAAAAAGTACAGATATTGTTGACTAATACTAAAATAATTGATTATAATCATATTTTGACACAAAATATTGATACTGCTATATGCGTTAATACATTCACTTGCATTGAGTAGTATTCTGCATTGACAAGCACAGCTATGCTTTCACGTTTACATAGTTATGTGTAATGAAGGCATCTTGAAACGTGACAGGTCGACGAAGGATGGTGATCCATCTCCGTTGGATCCGATCACCTGTGTTAAGCAACATTCTCCGAGGAGCATACTCGCTGTGCATGGTAACATACGCACAAAGCGTCTGAATTAGTATGCGCTATATGTAAGAACGGGAGGGCGCTTTTCAAGAGAAGTCAACTGCATGGAATCGATCGTATTCACCTGACCCACCTTAGGTTATAAGTATAGACACCCTGAACCGCACGGGACTATGCGATCAGAACAGAAAATGACACGAATTCGCGTGTTCCGATGATAATAGTGCCGCCGTTGATATTAACAGTCGTGTTCAACAATTGGAATGCGCACTGAGGCACATCGTATGCACATTACCATGAATTATCACGACATACAAATACGTGCGATAGCTAACCATTGTTTAGTTGCTGGGCTAGGTCGACGTCGTTTCTAGGCTTGCGCGTACCTTTGTCGCTCCTGTCTTGCCTACTTCCTTTTTGTTGACCGAGCCACACACTGTTTTTCACGTCAAGAAATTTAATGATACATCTTTTCAGTAAATCGCGTCTTCCGGTGACGAAACTTATGAGTGTTAACAATGTGGTCGTGAAGTCATTTTTTTAATTTATTTAGAATCTAGTACACTGCTAAGCCAGTCAGATCCGATAGCATTGTGTAACACTTGTCTCTGAACACAACCACCATTTAATACACACTCGTGGTTATTTACGGCTTTCGTTGCGTCTCCAGTGCAGGGTCATCCTGTACTGAATGGTTCATTTATTTTTACGACCTGAATATCTTCTTGTCACCGCCGTGTCTTGTTGTCAGAGAATGAACTCTTAGAAGTATGAATCACTCCTATAACACATCTACGTATTGAATAGACAGTCGTTGCAGTTTTGGAAACTAAACACAAACAAACAAACACACAAACAAACAACGTTTGAACGCCTTAATTACTCACATATATTTCCAGGCAACGTCTTACAATTTTTGTATTCTTCTGTCAATTTTGAACCAAATTGATATAATTTGTTTTGAAAATAATGTTAACAAACGATTACTATTCCGTTCGAAGATTTAAACTAGATAACTACACTCCAGGCAACATAATGAGTATTTCACGTCGCTTAAAAGACTTCTTATTATTCGATGTTTTTTTTGTACGCATGCCCGGTAACTGTGTGTCCAAAATTCTACTTGAGTTTCATTTGTGGCTTTTATCCTGTGAGATGTGTGATTTCCATAAGTGTTTCAAGATTTTTAATACGGCCGCAAATCTCACAGGAAACAATTGAAGAAAAAGATCACACGAAGATTTATGGAACCATTTCTAGAGCAAAGAGTGACAGTGCTGACTGTGGAAAAGCTTGTATGCAGACAAGCAATCAGAAAAGCCGAAAGGGCATAATATACGGTATGACACATAATGCTGGTAAACAAAGTGGACATGCTTGAAGTAATTGCCTGCTTCACCGGTTACACGGTTTAACAGTAACATCAAAGGTCCTCCCGATGTGCCACTCCTTTTAGGGTATTCAGTATCACTAGATTTCAAACTTGATAATGATTTCCGATATAACAATATCAGAAACCGTTCATTCATCTACATTTTCCTACCATATATATGCAAATTTAAGAGTTCAGTTGTAACCGCATAACCCAAACATTAAAATAATATGTGTGTTTGCCTGACTCATATTCCGATATTAACATCCCGACACATTGTGTATCCGTTTTCACTGTTGAGCAAACTAAAAAAATAAGTTGCACTGTATATCAAATGACAATATTGTTGAGAGATGTTGACTGTTTATCATATGCCAGCATTATCGAGAGATGTTTGAACCTTTGAATAACCTTTGGCTTGCAAAATGCAATTATTGTTGAGAGACATTGTCTGCTTGCAAACCTCCAACGCTGAGAAACATTACCGTTTATTAAATGTCATTATTGTTGAAAAAAATACTGTTTGTCAAATGTCAATATTGTTAAAAAAAGCTACTGTTTATCAAGTGTCAATATTATAGTGAGACACCTTAATATTTAAATTAAATTATTTAAATGTAATTGCTGTGGCGCAATGTGATCATATACTTTGTGTCTTTAGAAATGTTTCCTCATTTGGGACTGATAATGGCGGGGATTCAACTTCGTCACATCCTCATGATGATGTTGGTTTATCTTGCACACTGTCGTAAATCTCGTTATTTAATGTACAATGCACAGAGAAAACATTAAACATGGTGTCAAAAGTGCTTGATTTTGTCTAAACAGTTACAGTACATAAAACAGCCATCAAAGCAGCCAACAAAAGGAGTAGCCAACCAAAACAAACAAAAGGCTGATCGTCTGACAGTGAGACTCCAATTTGCACAGAACACATCAAACCAGCAACGTGAACAAAATTATAGAGTAAAACTGTCTAGAAGCTGCCAAATAACGAAAACAGCACTGCAATTTGCAACAGCACAGCAATTTCCCCAGAAGGAGAAAAGTACTTTCTATAGTCACGCCATTGAACACCACAGAACACCCGATAAACTTGAATTCTAAGAATTTAGCAATGACATGGATAATACAAAACAAAGTTAACAATATATGTTGAGCATAACAACACGACATAAATGCAAGCTTTAATGAAGATTGGAGATAAATATATAAAGCAATGCAATTTGACAAGAAAGAAAAATAAAGTACAAGCTGGAAGACTCAATATAAGTGGAGGCAAATTATATATAAAAATATATACAAGCACACACAAAGCGTTTCATCAAAATTGAAATCAAGAGAAAATAGAACCATTGAGTATTACAAATTCTTTACTTTAAATCATTGATTTGAAAACCATTGCTGCAACTTGTATTTGCGCTAAATCACTCATTAGAGATAAACTAATTGATGGTATTAGTAACTCAGCACCGAGGAGAGTAGATCTAGACCTAATCCTTTCAAATATATCAGACATATGATATGTCAAAAGAAAGAATCAGAGAATAGAGACTAATAGTTATCCACGTAGTGAAACAAAATGGCCAGATCATAAATGATACACAGACAAACAGAGAGGTTTAAGCAAATGCAGCCAGTTTTATTTTTACCTCGAAGCGAAGTCAACAGAGTGACTGATTATTTTTATCCAAACAAGTTCAAGTCACAAAAAGCGAAATTTCAACTAGATATGGGAACATAATGTATTTTTTTATCCCAGTGAAGATTGTGGTGAGTTTACACTATACTAGTAGAAGTGTGCCACCACAAATAAGGCCCAGGCATGAAGTCTGCTCTCCATCTACCAAGCAAAGATACCTTGCAGTGAAAGGTTTGCTGAAGCATGACTTTGACAAACAAAGCAAGAGAGAATTAATAGCTCCATTACAAAGCTAACTCAGAGTATCTAGATTATTGATGGTACCCATACCAGACAAAATTAGAACCTGCATTGGTTCTCATAACATGAATACATCTCTACAGAGAAATCACTATCAATCAACAACCATTAACGAACTACCATCCGGTTTAGGCAAATCAAAAGTGTTCAGTGGATGCGAAGAGGGGTTTAGCTATGTTGAGTTAGACATAGAGAGATTATATACAACATCTGGTTAATTACATTAGCTTTGCATGCCACTTGGAATATCTTCATCACCCGCAGAATATCAGCATAGACATGACATTGCGATTGAATGACTGCCGGGTGTAAAATGCATACTATATGATATATTTGCATATGGTGATACTGGCTTCTGATGGGAACTGAAGTTGAAAAAAATGTCAAATATAAGATTGATTCCAATTTCAAAACAAATACGCCATAGCGACCGACAATTGATGCAAACTTTACCAGTTTTACTGAAAACAATAGTCACACACGATTTCAAAAATCGAGAAGTATATAGCATTTATCGCAGAGCATTGTAAACAATATTAAATGTATTTTAGTAAAATGAGAAAGTCTGAACTAGTCTTTTAAATCAAACAGTTCGTGAGATTCATGCTAGCATAGTGGAAGCAAAATGTCCCAGTTACAATTATACAATTTGTGAATATGTGTAAGCTCATTAATATTTATAAGCTAGTTAATATTCCTGAATTATAATCAGAGTTGCTATTTTACTATTTTAATTAATTTGACATTTCGTTCAAATATTTCTATGGAAACAATGGTTTGATAAAAATAAAGAATGAATACATATTTTTCGGAATTTCATCTAACATGAGAGCTCAGTCAGCTGGCGCACACCTGATATAATGAAATAAATGCGATATTTACTATATGGGGGTCGCCATCTTGAATGACGCATAAAACTAAATAAGAGACAAGTTGTGAAACGCGTTTTTCAGAATCCTACAATTCCGGAAAAAATATCAATCTTTCACAAAAATACGGTCCGTTGGGGTTATATTAAGCCAACCGATAACAAAATTCGGCCGAAATCGACGTTTCTGTGTGGAAAAATCCCTTGCATACGAACACTTAATTACACGAAGAACCTAGAACACTGAGCCGGGGTATTTGAAACCGAAATTGTCATCTAAGTGTAACGCTGTCGCTGATAGGCTGCTGAGCTGGAATGCCAATTTTTAGTTTCAAATACCCCAGGAAAGTAGAATATGTCCTGGCCGTACCACGAAACACATCGGCTAACTCAGTAGAGTGTTTACGGGCCATACCGCCAAACTGTGTGATGTATTTGTCTGTACCCTTTTGGGCATAGTTTCGTGGGCTATGCATTTGTGCATCTATCGAACACATTAGGCGGTGTTTAGGATTCGCTGGTCCGCTTTTGTTTAAAAATCCCCATCCCAGTTTTGTCCGTGTTTGTTCAAGTTGATAAACAGGGTATGATATTCGTACGAGTTGTTATTAATTCTTTGCAAAGATTTTACCATGTTGTTATGTAGAATTGCGTGATAACGTCAAAATAGAATAATATCTTTGAAGATGAAACTAAACTCGTGATCCGAGATTGTAATCAATCTAATATTCGTTTCCTGTGTAATTACAAAGTCACCACTCGTCGTGTCTCAGTAACTGTATACCCTCACATGACTAACAGTAATGCTAAGTTGTTAAATAGCATTATTATACACCTGTCACCGTAACGCCATAATTTACAGCGTGCCGTAATTTTGCGGTATTTTACGGGATATTTTCATCCTACCATATTAGGAAATGCGCGTAAGCATCCTCTAATAATAAAAGCAAACATGGTAGCCCCAGGGGTTGACCCGACCCCATACAAAGAAGTATGCTCGACCTGTTCTAAAATTTTTGTATTTTGGCATTCCCATGATGTATCCTTAGGAGGAAAAGATGTATAATAATAAGGTTATTACGAGGATACAGAAAAGTATGCACTCAGACAGTACGAAGTCGGTCGGTACTCTCTTCGTGCACAACCTCGTAATAATCTCATATTATAAAAGGACACGCATGCCTAGCAGCTAATCGTGGCGTATTTAATACTGAAAACATATTGTTAAAGCTCAAATCTATAAAAGACTACCCTTAGCATTATACGAATAGCACAAATAAGCACGTTTGTTATTATTTGCAGTACTTATGAACTTATATCAGTTCCATGATACTCAATAGAATACTGTAAAATAATTTATCTTCGCTTGGAGTTTTTTTTTCCTATTTTCGGTGTAGGGATGATTCAGTGAAAATAAAATCCAGCAAATATACAATGTTTTCTATATTTTACATTCAACTTGTGAAATCTCAGTGAAAATAAATCCCATACAAGTGTCGCAGAGTTGTAAGATTTTTTCCTTGTTTGCTACTTGGGAATCATTCAGGACACTGTATAGTTGTAGTTATAACACACGCCATTTATTGTGAAGGATTCTATCAGGTGGATACAACACAATATGTTGACATAAGTTGGTTGCTACGTGACGGCCTCACGGCTACACCTGGAGATACATGTTGTTGGACAACTACGACTGGCCACGATGACCGACCGACGACGACCACCCCGACGACGACGACGACCAAGAATGAAATCACTCCTGTCTTTTTATGGGAAAGGGATCATGGGTCACGTGGTATTCGTAATGTACTTGTATTGGCCAAGCAGACCCGCCGATATGTAAATATAACTAATTGGCGTACTGTGGGTATAGTAGTTGTATTGAGCGTCCATTAATGGAGAGTTCAATCAATACCAAAGTAATAAAACATCAAGACAATTGAATGTTAGGTAACGCTTGGTAGCCTTTCCAAAATAAACGAGAATGACTGGGACTCCACGGTGGCCTAATATATGGTTTGGGATCATTTGAGTGTATTCAAGGCTGGTAACATGCTAATTTTACCAATGTGGAGTGACCTCACTCAAAAGTCGCCAAGACTGGTAACACAAGCACCCAAAAAGTCTTTTCAGCGAAAATTTATTCCAACTAAAATAAAGCATTTTACAGTAGTTTGAAAGATAAATCAATGTGTTCAAATGACCTTGAAAGCACGTGTAATGCGATATACCGAAGAAAACTAAGCTACATGTGGTCATACTTGATCATAAGTGTAGTTGTTTTGGAGATTGCGCAACGTCAACTTCTATTTTGCAATACATGAAAAACGAATTACATTTAGATACAGCTATGAATAACCTGTTGACCCCAGTGTTCAGAAGTCATACATCTCTCTCAGACAGCTTTACCGACCCATACATATAATCACGAACAGCGCAGCGAGAGCCAAGCACGAACTCGTTTAGTAATCCTTTGTTGAAACCGAAGTAGTAGTAGTGATAATGGGGAAAGTGTTGACGACTGATAGATGAACGTACTCGGTGCATGTCAGCAGCATCGTCATGACATACATACGGCAGTGGAACCAATGTAGCGTCGTATTGTCCACGTTTACTTTAATATGTATTCATCAACACAGAGCTAACAAATCCCTATTGTTGATGAAAAATAAAATTGGCTTCCATTCGTGCGTTGGAATTGCAAAGCGTGTGCGTACTTTTTTAAAAATATTTTTTGTTGTTGGAAGGGGGTTGGAAAGGGGGAAGCGGGTCGTCGATGTGTCGGCGTGTTTATTCAAAAATGGTTTATGGGTCTGATTAAGGTCGTTTCAACGTTCATAGCATACGTCCTCGACACTCGCATTACAATTTCAATAGCACACACACACCGCTAGGTGTTGCACAGTGTCCTAAATACAAGTTTTAATACAACATTAATGCAACTAGTGTATGAAGGGGAAATGCATTGAGGATAAGCGCAAGTTTAAATTGTGTTAAATGTGGTGTGTGTTACAGGTGATTACGTCCGCTATATTTAGCTTCAAAGAGAGGGTCTTTTAAAGGAACCGTCAACCACACTGTGCAGTAGACATGGCGTAAATAATTCTGCAGACTGAAATGACGACGCGTATACGTTTCCGTTCAGACGAAGTCAGAAAACGGGGCTTATTAATTTCAAACTGTCTACTCGTGGAATCAAGCAATTCAGGTTTCCCATCGGATACTTTGGTTCGACCCACTTATGTACTTTTTTTTATCAGATAACCATTTGCATTTGGAGTCTCGTTCCCACATAATACGTTCGCGAGATTCTGCGATTTTGGAGAAGATACAAACACATTACATATAGAAAATAACTTTGTATTTTGAACTAGTTCATTTTTCTTTTATTCTAATACAATACAAAAAAAATAAATAAAATACAAAGAGACATGGATAAAAACATTGAGGATAAACTTGTGGTTTTCAGGAGACTGTAATTAGAAGCACTCAACCACGCGACCTTGCCTCTATGTGCAGCAACGCCAGAAATGTTGTTGATATAAGGGCTCGCAATCTATTCCAGTTCCTCGTGGTTACCATGGCTACATCTAAAAGCAATCACGTCCGAATTTCTCAATATATTTGAACACCTTAATGTTATGTCGATGATGTACCCCCTCTTTGTTGGGTACGCTGACCTCATTAGAGTAGTCAGCTTTCGTAATCTCTAACCAAATGAAACATGTGGTGTTTTGTTGACTCATTCCAATGTGAAACCAAGCAAAAATGAGGCCAGCAATTTAGGAGGCTTATATTACCACACTTTGATTGATTCTATTATTGACTTCACAAATTCCAACCATCGTTGCCCAAGTAGTTCTCCGCGACTCACTAATGTATGTGAATAAAAGAACATCGAATGGAAATACATGTTATAATTTTACATCTTTCACCGTAACGCCATAAGTTACAGCATGCCGTAATTTTGCGGTATTTTACGGGGTATTTTTATCCTACCATATAAAAAAATGCGAGTTCCAAATATGGAATAATTACGCGCGTAAGCGTTATCTAATAATAAAAGCAAACATTGCTGCCATCAGGGTTTGACCGGACTACACACAAAGTAGTTCGCTGATTCTGTTCTAAAAGTTTTGGATTTCGGCATTCACATGATGTATCCTTTGACGGAAAAGATGTATAATAATAAGGTTATTACGAGAATACCTCGAAGTATGCATGCGCATCAGTCGATACCCCAGCTGTACTGTCTTCGTGCATACTTTGAGGTATCCTCGTAATAACCTCATAGTATTAAACGGTGTATTTGGATAACTGGACAAATTGCCACATAACCGCGCTATATATAAGAGTGGAAGTTAGTTTATTGTCATTTTATCCAGGGAATTATTAAATGATGTATATAAATTGCTGTTTATAACGAATATATAACATTCCGTGGTGAAATTACTTTGCATTTTAGTTCACAAACGCATTGAGAACGGGACGGATGTGATTTTAATAAGGTAGCTGTGCTGGGGTAGGAACAATACGACTGCGACCAACGGATCGAGAAGCCAATGCATGATAATTGTGTCCTGTCATGGATGACGTAACATTGATGTAACCTGACTTTTAATAAATGTAACAGTAAAACAAACATCAATACTCCGAATGTAACTCGACATTTTTGATAATTTCGATAATTTCATGAATTTTATGAATGCAATTAAGGTTCCAATTTTTGTTAGGTACAGTAAATGCACTTGCGTGCTTTTTGAATTGTTTGTTATGTCGACCAGACAGACGGAGAGACGGACAAATAGACGGGCAGACAGGGTAAAAAAGGGCGGAGTGGCCAGACGTGGAGGAGGGATCGAAAGGAGCGGACGGGAAAAAGGAAGAACAAAAGATGGATGGACTGAAAATGGGGGGGGGGGATTGACGGAAGATCTAGGATTTGGACTTAAACAGTACACAATATTTGTCAGATGTTTAAAAAACATTAAATGTCGCAGTTTTACTAAAAAATAGACCCGCGGTTTTCAACAATATATATAATTTAACAATACACTCCAAATCAAAGCAAAGCTGGCAACCATAATTAGTACAATGTAATTTGAGTCGATTTATTTTCATCATAGGTGACAGGTGATGGAGTCTTTTACGAGTGCTAATTATGACACGGAATCCATCGATTCTTCGGGAAGTAGTCGTGGTTCCTTGGACCCTATATACCAATACGCCACACTTGATGGTAGAGTGCAAACACGAAGTTTTCAATCGTCAAAGAAAGGACTTGAAGAGGAAGAACTGACCGAAAATCGACATGGCTCGCAGTCTCATAAATTAGCAATTGTCATTGCTGCATCAAGCATCTTTCTGGTGTTCCTTATCACCGGCGTCAGTTTTTATTTTGTCGGTAATGTTTATTTTTAATTGTTATTTTAGTTTCAAGAAATCCTGCCCATGTGCTTCGTGGAGAGTCGTGACCAATAAGAAAGTTTGCTTACCAACGAATTGCAGAGAATTGATACGCATTTGTAATGTTGAGTTGAATACAACAATTGGGCGAATTGTTTGCTTACATCATAATCACAATTTATTCTCAATAAAACAAATAACGCTTAATTCAAACTTTTCTCTTAGTCTACACAGACCCAAGGCAGTCGGACAGAGACCAAGTATCAGGTGAGGTATTCAATCAGCTGAAACCGTACGCTAATTTCTATCGAGGCTAAATTGCAAGACCTTAATTTCAAACTGACGTAGGATGTTTATTGTAATATCACTCAACTCTTATGTGTTGAACACGCATATTTTCTATAGATCACAAAGTCTCATCGGATTTGAAGACTTACGATATCATGTAACACAGACGTCAATTGTGAAATCGGACCTTATGTCACATACCTTCTTAAATTGATCATAGCCGGTTTGAAAAAACAGCAACAACATTGATGCCATTATTGTATAGTGTTAACAAGTGTAAGCCCATCTCTCGTTCACAAGAAGCTATTATATCAAGCTTAAATCGATCGAGGATTTAGTATTAAATACAATTTATCCTCAAAAACAACGGGTTCTGTAAGGGAAGAAATCTGATATGCCCCATTTGAATGTCTATTTACAAATGTACTTACAGGAAAACACATTAACGCACTAAACGTGGGATTTGAACTCGTGATCACCTTTGTCACTCAAATTTAGAGTAGTTGCGATCCACCAAAGTGCGAATAATGTGTATAAAATAACACACACCGTCTTTTGTCAATAAGTGCCGACGGCACTTGTACAATGAACAGTTGAGTTCACAATCCCAACCTAATCGTCCGTGTATTCTCTTCACTAGACCAATGTTATTTTAACAAAATAAAGCGACTGTTGTAGAATTGTGGGTCTTCCTTTTATCAACAGCGAATGGACGTTTGAATCAAACTTTTAAAACTAATAAAAAAATGTATTCTTCTGATCAGCTCACCGCACTACCGAGGAACCGAATTCACTAACGAACAACCTCGGCGCCGTACTGGTGTTAGATGCAACTGTAACGCTCACTGGTATCCATGGCAATCAAGTGACATATTCGAATAAATACAATGACACAACATCTCAAGAATATAAAATAGTTGAGGACATCTTTATATCTATGGTAAATGTATTCGAATAATACTAATATATTTCCAGTGGTATTGTTTATTTCATATGTGGTCAGCACATTGACGGCTAGCCGAAAGGACGCTGTTGTAATTGTTTAGTGGGAGCTGTTGAACAACTTAAAGGGACATACGCTACATTCTGAATATATGTTTGAATTTGTTTGTTTCAAATGTCTAATTAATTAAACTAATTACCCACTAAAACAAATATAATCAGTGAGTGTGTAATCTGCGTATACTAATAGTTGCAGGTACGTACCTAAAATGTGTTAATATGTGGTCTATTAAGCTGATACATGTCAAATATTTGTACATACATGCCCGAAAGTGCGTGTGTGTGGCCTATGGACCAGCAGTTGTATTTTACAGCATTATTTCAGGTACGTACTTAAAAAGTGTGTTAATCTGTGTTTGTGGCCCATATGATTTCTACGGATGCAACATTATTTCAGGTACGTACTTAAACAGTGTGTAAATCTGTGTGTGTGTGGCCTATGATATTTTACAGCATGTAAATTATTTTTGAAGCTATGTTACCGTTTTGATAAGATAATATCACCACAAATGAAATCCTACACGATCATGGCATACTGTATTGATATTAGGATTCGGTATACAAAATGTATGAAAACAAATCAACAGTTGCAGTGTTCATCTGGAGTTTTGACATTGACAAGACATTGAATGACAAATTATCATTACTTCGTAAAATAAAAATCTAGAGATACTGTGTCCGTTAGAATTTATTCACAAGCACACTTCGATTACGAGCACGCGAACATAACACGCACCAATACGATATTTGATGAAAAGTTGATAGCTCAATCCCTGGTTATTACAATACATGTGTGGATTTGTTGCAGATGGATGAAATATACACCCAGAGCACATATAGTGAAATCTACAACAGAACAGAAGTAGTTGGATTTAGGTGAGAATGTTTAGTATTCTCTCTTTACAATAATTAAATAAGGATTTGAAGAACGTCAGATTAAAGGAATTATCTTGGTACCAGTATTTAACTGTTTTAAAATAAAATCCCATACAGCGTCAATGCCACTTGCAGACCTTATGTTTATAGCATGATCTACTTGAATAATTGGTTGGTGCCTCATTGGCTGTATGCATTGAAATCGATACATCTTTCTCTCAAAGACTTAACCATGTATTGTGGTACTGCTATCACTGTACTACTTGGTTTTGTGCTTTGACATCCACACATCTTTCTCTCAAAGACTTAACTATGTATTGTAATACCGATATCACTGTACTACTTGGTTTTGTGCTTTGACATCCACACATCTTTCTCTCAAAGACTTAACCATGTATTGTGGTACTGCTATCACTGTACTACTTGGTTTTGTGCTTTGACATCCACACATCTTTCTCTCAAAGACTTAACTATGTATTGTAATACCGATATCACTGTACTACTTGGTTTTGTGCTTTGACATCCACACATCTTTCTCTCAAAGACTTAACTATGTATTGTAATACCGATATCACTGTACTACTTGGTTTTGTGCTTTGGCATCCATACATCTTTCTATCAAAGACTTACTATGTATTGTAATACCGCTAACACTGCACTACTTGGTTTTGTGCTTTGGCATTCATACATCTTTCTCTCAAAGACTTACTCTGTATTGTAATACCAATATCACTGTACTACTTGGTTTTGTGCTTTGGCATCCATACATCTTTCTCTCAAAGACTTAACTAAGTATATTGCAATACTGCTATCACTGTACTACTTGGTTGTGTGTCTTGACATCCATACTTTTCCTCTCACTGATTTAAACATATATTGTAATACTTATATGCGCATGATATTAATTCTAGTATGCCCTCCTAGTGGTAATCTGGGCATGGTATTATTTCTATTATTGTGTCCTAGTGGTGTTGTCAAAAGTGGATAAATTGCAGCTTCCTGTGACACGTTTTCTAGTTTGACTGTCTTAATCCTAAACTACGTTTTTGTATAAATTTATCATGATAAGTAAATTCCCAATTTCGTATAATTCATGAATGTATTTATTGTTTCAGTGCCGGGAGTGTCATAGTACACTTTTACATTTACTTCAACTTGCATTCAGTGTATAATGTAGATGACGTGTTAGAATCACAATCAACAAAACGACCACCTTTAGTACCTAGCGCAATGAATTTAATGGACGTCTTCACCGCATCAGTTGTCGACAACTCTGAGGTAGTAACAATCAAGGATGGAAGCATTTCATTAAACAGAGGTATCTATAACAGTGATATATATAGTAGATAACATTTGGTAATCGTTGTCCCAAGTAACTATTGAAAATAGCTAAACGTTTCGAGCAATGGCTCATTATCGATAGCATAGAAGTAAATGTTTAAATGTATAGGTAGAACATACGAACGTAACAACACGTACAACAACTTTGAAATGAAATCATTGAAATATTCCACTATAGAACATGCATACGCGCATACTACCTATGTTTTACCTATCCTCGGGGGCGGAGCTACGTCACAAGACGTTCCACGTTGCTAAGACGCGCACCACTGTACATGTATTTCTATGGGCTCTGTGCGCGCTGCTGTGGAACGCCGGTCGAGCCGGGGAAAATTCGAGAAAACAACACAAACTCAACTTTGAAGTAATCCTGAGCAACCAAATTTATATATGTTACACACGTAGGGCTAATGTTGTTATACTGTTCAGGGGAGTCTCAACAACCATCCCAAAATACCGTTTTCTGAGAGTTTTCGGCCTTTGTTTTCACCGCTGTGAAAATACCCGGATGTCCACCCCCGAGGATACATTTAAACGTGTTTTTTGCGTCTCACATATATAGTAAACAAACACAATTTAAGTATGCAATGATGTATTGAATTACGTTATAACAATTAAATATTCATCAATCTTGTTTCAAGCTGTTCAATATTCTAATGGAGAAGAGGGTAGGGAAATCTTGGATACACTGCGCTCAACTGAACAAGCCTCTGTGTCCAAGTCTGCAACTGAACAACCCACTGAGATCAAGTCTACAAATGATCAAACAACTGCAAAAGAACAAGCCACCGAAACCATGTCTTCTACCACGGAAAATAAAAATGCCGACAAAACAAATAGTGTCACGACAACCACAAGCCAGCCATCGATTTTAATTCCTGGTATGTGGAATGATGATGATCAAAACTTGACATAGTATTGCTCACTAGTGTTATGTCACGTTCTATTGTTTGTTAAATAACAACCTAGACGTATTGAACATTATTATACATATGTCACCGTAACGCCATAAGTTACAGCGTGCCGTAATTTTGCGGTATTTTACGGGTATTTTCATCCAATGCGAATTCCAAATATGGAATGATGACGCGCGTAAGCGTCCTCTAATAAGAAAAAAAACAAACATGGCTGCCACCAGAGTTTGACCGGATTCCACACAAAGAAGTTCGGTGATTATGTTTATAACACTTTGGATTTCGGCATACCCATGGTGTCTCCTCAGAAGGAAAAGATGTATAATAATAAGGTACTCAGAAAGTACGCCGCCCATCGACCTCTGAGGTGTGAGTCGGTCGATACTCCAGCTGTAGCATACTTTGAACTTTGAGGTATCCTGGTAATAACCTTATAATAGTCATAGATTTTCTATGCTAAAATATCACACATATTTTCTCAAATAGGATGTGGCTCAGATACTTGTAAAAATGGAGGAACGTGTTTCCGTTTCGTTGACAGAATAACCTGTAGATGTCCACATTCATTTAGTGGCGATCGATGTGAGTTAAGTAGACGTAAGTTATCACAGTATAATTATGTGTTTTTAGAAACAGAATTGGTGTTAGATCTGTTTGTTGCAATTTTAGTGCCAAATCAATGAACATTTAATATAATTATTGTTGAAATAAACCAATATAAAAAAACACATCATGCAATTGCGTTCGTCATGTATTAGACAGAGTAGAGCCTATACATATTTCTTATATACTGCTAATCCACAGTGTCATTCGTATCGACAATTTAGATCGTTCAGCTGACACTTGTAAAAACATGTGATTAAATGTGTGTTTAAATGCATTTAATCTTAAACAGTTTGTAATTCATCATACTTTGGTATTATGTAAATGAGGCATAAATTTAGATTCTGGTGAATTCAAATAAATGTTTATTTATATTCCTGAAACTATAACTCGTACATTCATTAAAGTACAGAAAGTCTTTATTTATTTATTTATTTATTTATTTATTTATTTATTTATTTATTTATTTATTTATTTATTTATTTATTTATTTATTTATTTATTTATTTATTTATTTATTTATTTATTTATTTATTTATTTATTTATTTATTTATTTATTTATTTAAAATACACGTTATATTTATCAGAGAATGACCCAGTGCTGTCCTGTGAGGGCTTAAATCCCTGCAAAAATGGTGGTACATGTAGTGACATGCCAGATGGGGTACATTGCTCGTGTGCGGAAGGGTACACTGGACGTGACTGTAGCTTAGGTAAGTTGTCACAATCTGTCTTTTAGTGTGAAGATCTTAATATATATATTAATTGCCACCAATCTGATAAAAGTTGTTTTATTTTCATAAACTCACGTTAATTGTTACAATTAAAGGTTACATAACCAATAATATGAAAAAAAATTAGAAATAGAGGCTGGTACGTTGTTTGGAAGTGGATACAAAATATCTGATAAAAATAAAATGTTTATATGGGAATAATTATATATTTTTAAATATTATTTGTTTTATTTATTGTTCATTATTGTATTTAATGATTTTTATTTGGTATTATTTATTTATTTATTTATTTATTTATTTATTTATTTATTTATTTATTTATTTATTTATTTATTTATTTATTTATTTATTTATTTATTTATTTATTTATTGGTCACACCATTGGTTATTTCACAGTCAGATAAGAAAACTTAAGTGAAAAGAGGAAAGCAATGAAAAAAATAATATTTTGACAGATTGACGAAAACAGAAGCACTATAGATATTTGAATAATAAAACAAAGTAGCTGAATCCAACACTATTACATCGAACAGCTGACCCAGTTACTGCAGTTGTCCGCAATCTCAAATTCTCCTGGTTTCTATTGAAATTTCACTAAAAATACGCTCTGACTTCCTGCATGGCAATACTCATCGGTGATTTGAATTTGATTTTTAACACATTGTTGAATCCCTAATTGTCAATTCATTTTCGTTAATTATTACTCATTTTTTTCAGAACCTCTCACTTGCATTTCAATAAATCACGTTGACGACTGCATGACAGTTGTCAATTACACTGCAACCTCGTTTCCAAACTTCCTGGGGATGGATCTATACAACGCCATAGCAGCGTTAAGTTCGACGAAACTCTTCTATCAATGTCACCCGTCTTTGATGGCTTTTTCCTGCATGATTATGTCACCGAAATGCTCAAACGGCATGTTTTATCTGCCGTGCAAGACATTGTGCGAAGATGTCCGAGACGCATGCTTGGAAACATTTTTAAACATATACAAAACTAATTGGACTGTCAATTGTGACGCACTTCCTGTGTACGGCGACCCGGATGTAGGATGTGCTGTAGGTAAGGTGTTACAAATATTTGAATTCAGTTGACCACTAAGCTTAGATTAAACCTTTAAATTCAAAAGTCAACTTTCACAACTTGAATAAAAGAACTTGAAGAAGAACAAATCTTAAGTTTTTTATTTTTGTGTGTGAAAATGATCGACTATTCGGTGTAACTCGAATGAAATGTCATAATTTAAGTCACAATCGGCTGTTTAAATTCGTTTGCCCCATCGTTCAAGCGGAACGAGTTCGAAAACACTATGCTGCATACAGGTTCGGTGGAGCGGATAGACACCAATAATACGTTCTATGTCGCCCTTTATTGCAGATCCTGTGACATCAACGACGTATTCCCCAGGTAGTTAGTCTTTTCGTTATCTTAATTTAAACGTTATATGTCGGTTAAATAGTCCATGAAATTACTACAGCTATTAGACAAGTTCGCCTGCTAGAACGAACAAAGCATGACAAATAATTGTAGAATTGTGGAAATGTAATACTATACAGGGAACTTGCAACGATTGCAATGAACGGAAATCTGAAAAATATATTTTATACTTCAGTTGTAATTGTTGTGTGAACACTTCGTTTTTATGCAGAAAAATACAGTATTTTCACCAAGTAAAATCATATTTATTAAAGTTATTGTTCATACACGAGTTGTTGAACACACTACATAGTTTGTTATTTCATTCAGCTCCCTTCAGTCACAATTCAAGACATATAACAGGCAAAAATATAGAGAATATAGCAAACTATCTTTTTTCTATAATATTCTTATGTAATCAGTAATTTTGAAAATTATTTATGGGTTCATAGGGAATACATTTCGTTATGAATTATTTTTAATATAAATTTCTGAATTATCTAGTCAAAATAAGTTTTTTTCGGGTTTTTTCTCCCCCCAAAAAGGAAGGAATTTCACAATGTCGGAAACAGAAAGTCTTTATCGAAGTGTTTGTAAACTGTTATATTATTCTTAGATAAGTGCCAAGAACTAGGCTCTCCCGTGTGTGACCATCTTCACCCATACGGCGGAGTAGCACCATCGGGCAGGAGAGCAACAGATGCGGAAGACGCCCAAAGATTCGGTGACTTCACGACTTATGAAGGTTGTCACGAATACATCGATGTCTTCATGTGTAGCGTCTTAACACCAGAATGTCTAACGGACGGAAGCTACAGACTTCCCTGCAGAGCGTTCTGTGAGGAGGTGGAAGCCGTCTGCAGAGAGGCCATGCAAGGTTCCACCATTACGTGGCCCGTTGAATGCTACGATTTACCAGATGCCGTGGAAGATATTAGTTGCATAAGTAATGTATAATCCTTTTTTTCTTGATTTACAACGTAAGAACTGAATGTTTGTAAATGCATTTGTGACTGCGTCTTGTTCAATACGACGTATATAAGGCTATGAAATATATTGCGTACTCACACGAAATTTGAATACGCTCCACACCACCGCTCTTTAAGTGATATTTTATTTTCTACGAAAACACTCCATTAAAACAAGTGGTTGGTGTTTTTAGTCGTTCTTTAGTAATAGTTTAATTATGCATATTACTTTCAGCTATAACGGCATGTACGGCCCAACCCTGTCACAATGACGGTGTTTGCGAACCCTCTGAAAGCGGTTACAATTGCACCTGTACCCTGGGTTGGCGCGGAGAGAATTGTACAGAGAGTAAGTGTCAAACCAAATACTAGTATGTATGTTTTCACAACAAAATGGCGCCTATCAGATCACGTGGTAAATACCCATAGGACCTTATTATATAATGTCGCGGGCAGAAACTTTTAGTTTACAGGACTTTTTTTTAAAGGAACCCTGATCACAAAAAATGAATGAATGGCAAAATATTAAATAAGAAGTATAATTTTAAATATTGGTGATAGATTTTTCATATATATTGTTATGATTTACAGATATCGATGAATGTGATCCAGTACCATGTCAGAATGGTGGAGTTTGCATTGATGGCATAGGAGATTATTCGTGTAACTGTCCATCTAGATGGGCTGGCAAAAACTGTGGTGAGTACACCTTATCCGATGTTGTATTTGTATGCACAATTCTTCTTCGAGATTTTGACATGTTAAGTTGTTTGTATACTGTAAATGCAACAGCTTCAACATTCGCAGGATGTCCACCTAGGCAATAACCGAACAACACCGAATAATTCCATGAATTCGGTTGTGATCGGGTTTCGAGTACTACAGGGTGTCATCAAGTAACCACATCGTACGAGGGATTTTATGCTCGGCGATCAAAGATGGACTATATTGGAACGCACCAGACTTTTAAGTCGATTCTTGTATAACCATTAGATTCCTCCATTTTGAATTTATTAGGCGGCCATTTTACCCATGTTAACACTGCGTCTCAATGAATGAACTTGGAAAATTATTTATTTTCTAGGCCGAAACAGAATTCGATTAACAATGTGTGATGGGATCTATTTTAATGATGACAATAAACAAATTTAGATCACTAAAACCCGCGAACGCCGTAACTTTAAGATTTGATTTTGGCCAAGTCCTTCAAAATTTGAAAAAGCGTATAAATTTTGTCGACAACACAACTTTAACATGGACATGCTAGAAAATATAAAATGCGATAATTGCGGTGTTTTATTCTACATCTAAATAGGAAGGTAATGGTCAAGGGTCATTGGCTCACCAGTCGAGTATACACCCGTTTATATTGACAAAACACTTGGCTCTGTGACATTGTCCAATCACAAAATAAACATATATTTTTATATGAAATATTTATCAGAAGTAGAAGTGCAAGTATCAATGATAAAATTTGGTAAAATCATGCCTAACCTATCAATTTATTTTATTTCAGACTGTAGAGACGTGACAATCGAGGAGTGTCGAAACCTTCCATATAACTCGTATTCAGGTCCCAGTGATGGGTTGACGAATTTCGCTTCTGCGAACGCGTTCCAGCGATTCATGTCGACAATCAGACCGTATGACGGATGCTTTCAGTACATCGACACGTTCATGTGTTCCTTGTTTGCCCCAGAATGCACTAGTAACGGTCAGTACAGGCCACCATGTAGAGGCTTCTGCGTAACAGCTCAGCATTACTGTGAACCTATATTTCGTGCTGGAGGAATTGATTGGCCAGTCAACTGTACGGTCTTGCCGGACTCCATAGACCCTACAATATGTCTGGGAAGGGAGTATATTACTATTAATACTGAGGGTGAGCGATGCTAGTCATTATTTTTCTTGTTGTTCTTGACCATCCTGGACGTACAAGTGCAACTATAATAAATGCAACTAAATTGGCGATGGGAGATCCGACGATTACCGCCCCTTGTGAGTAAATGTCAGCAAATTAGTTAAATTTATTACATTAAAGCGGGGGAGTCGTCACCTACGCATGCGTCAGATGGCTATAGCGTGTCATTTGCGTATTTAGCGTGTGTTGTTATCTTCGTTTGGGACTCAATTCCCGCGCGTGCGCAGGTGACGTCCCCTCCGCTTTAACCACTTGTATGTCATCTGACTATGTTAGATGTCGGCGGCTTGTGGAGTAAGGACATAATGAATTGATCAGGAATAACAAACCGCTAATTTGTTAACCCACGTCACAAAAATTGCTCTTCTAATAGCCGACGGACGGCTTTGGGGTTTAAAAAAAAAAGAATTTTACATTTATACACGGCCAAAGTGGCCAACAACGCGAGCAGCCAGTCAGAGACAGCGTTGCAGCTGGTGATTGTATCAGGGGGAAATTCTTCTCCTCTAGGGTTCTCCACACGTGTCAGGGGGAATCTCGTCTCGTCTCTCTATCGCGTCCATTTGAGGTGCGGAACCGGGAAAGTCACTTAAACCTTACAGTCAAATAAGACACACACAACGAAATACGTTTCAACTCTCGTCTTAGTCGGTCAGTCGAGCACTCTATAAGACACAGCGCCCTGGGGAAAAGTCCCCAAGACTATCGCAAGGCTGGCCCAAGACTGCCTCTAGACTGCGTCAAGACTCGCCCCAAGACTCTCCGGGACTGCGTCTGTTCTGGTGTACTCGCCAAGACCAACAAAAACAACTTTATTCATTTTCAAAACCTTAACCAATTACAAAGCAGTAAAAAGACTCTAGGGCGTAACTTTCAATCATAAAGCCAATCACACTAAGTACTGAACACGTCATATCTTTTGATTAATCGTTCACTACATTAATAACTGCAAATACTAACTGTCAGAAATAGTAGTCCGGATAGCGACGGTTATCTTGTAATTAGTTCCAAATCACTGAACCAAGTTCCGTCCAGAACTTCACATGGCCTAAACGATGCCAGACATAACACAGCCATTCACTCGTAATCAACTAATTAAGTCGATTAACAGATACGCAAAAACAATTTCATCATAATTGTTTGCAATAATGAGAGGCAAGTCATGGTGTTACTGGTCAAAATTTTCCACTGCAAAATTATAAGCCGTTGTCGAAAATTTCCAGTGTGTTGTTTTGGATTTATTTCAAGTAGTGAAGTCGTGTCAACAGATGATATACGTTGGAGAATAATTGGTTGAGGCAAATATGTTGACCCTGCTTTGAACTTTAAAGGGCGGCAGTCGTCGTGCCGCATCCTGTTCGATATGGGACTCATAGCGACGTATACAACGCATTTAAAATACATTGTTTATTTGCATGAAATTCGAACACGCGCTGCTCGACGACCACCGCGCTTTAAATTTAAACAGTCAGTGTAAAGTAGCTAACACCACCGGTCATCGGAAAGTTGTTCGGGCTGCTCCCTCACAACACCCCATTGTGTTTCCTAAATAGACGTAATTTAAATTATCAATATAACATTTTGTAATGGAATGTTGTGAGGTTAATTAATTCATATTTCTGCTTGTGCTATAGCCATATGTGGAACTCGCACTCTATATGAACCAGAAGACCGTGTAATTGGCGGAAGTGACGCCACCAAAGGAAGCTGGCCTTGGCAGGCCTTACTTTACCCAGGAGACGATTTATGCGGAGGAGTTATAATCAGTGAATTATGGATACTGACAGCAGCTCATTGCGTGTAAGTAAAAAGGTCCATACATACATTGTTTGATAGTAGTATGACGTAGAGATAGTTGAAATTGACTTTGCAATAAATCACAGTTTATTATTGTACAATTTCACCTCCAATTATGCATGTGCACACGATTGCATTGGCCGTTCTCGTCAGGAATGGTGTGTTGTATTTTCTGGTTTAGCAAAAAAATAATCCATATGGCAACTAGGCTTATCTATAAGACAAAAAGTATCGTTCGTGTGGCAAATGGTCTGGTTCATAAGGCAAACAAATGTGGCAGTCTACTCTATAGCGTAAACACGTTCATGAGGAAAATAGTCTAATGTATATGGAAAATATTATATGTGGAAAATATTCATATACATATATGTGAAAAAAATTATGATTCGAGTCACAAATAGTCTGATCCATATGACAAATAAACCATGTGGCAAATAATCTGAAATTACAAATAATACTAATTATACGTGTATCACTGAGGCAGTGATAATCTAACACTCTTCAAAGGCGAATGTTGTTTAAAACACCCTTACTCGCCGACACCTCAATATTTTTGTGCATAATTAGGGTAGAAGAAATACTGTTTTAATTATTATTTCTTTGTTTTTATTTCATCACTTTCAACCAAAATGTCGTCATTATTTAGCTCTGGTATTGGCAGTGGTCAAATCGCTGTTACCGTTGGAATCGTTGATGATCGCGACAAAGACGGTATTTCAAGGGGAATCTCTGAAGTACACACACACCCCCTGTATGACGACGTAAACCATCGTTACGACTTGGCTCTTTTAAAATTAGACGCACCACTAGAATATAACGACTATGTCAGACCAGCTTGCCTACCATCATCTGACGACCTGTTCGAAGAAAACCACTTCTGTTTCACGACGGGCTGGGGACTCACCCAAAGTGATGGTAAGTAAAGCAGTTGACCAAGTTTGAAATGTATGTAATGCATCAGCAGAGAATGAATAACAAAAACGTTTTGATAAAAGGAAATGTGTTGTTGTTAAGAGACTCCTCACATATTATATTTATAATCTTCACATTTTTCAAGGTACAGTGACTCCCCACATATTACAGGAGGTGGGCTTGACAATTCAAAGTCAAAGTATCTGTCAGAGCATTTATCCAGGGGACTTTGATCCATACAGTATGATATGTGCAGGACACATCCGAGGCGGAGCCGATTCATGTTTGGTATGCATTCAGTGTTTCTAACGATTATAGAGTTAAACTATGATTTGTGTAGAATATATCCGAGGCGGAACCCGGGCGATTTGAAATGACATTAACGGTTGATTATCCATTGAATACCATAGTCAACTTTCACAAAATAAACCTGTTTGATATTCGACAAATTTACTGTAATTAGGGCGACAGTGGTGGTCCTCTTGTATGTCCGATACAACGTGAAGGAAGGTGGTATCTAGCAGGCATTACAAGTTGGGGACTTGAGTGTGGGGAGCAGTCTGGCGTCTACGCGTCTGTGAGCGCCGCTAACGATTGGATATACGAAACCATCGATGACATCACCGCGGAAGGTATGTTTGAAAAATACTTTTGGTATAGAAATAGACGTCACTATTGTAATAAACAGCAATACCACTGTAACAGACAATACCGGTGTAATATACGATAGTATTGTATTAAAACACACTACTATTGAAA
The DNA here is from genome assembly GCF_978046115.1 of Saccoglossus kowalevskii. Lineage (NCBI taxonomy): Eukaryota > Metazoa > Hemichordata > Enteropneusta > Harrimaniidae > Saccoglossus > Saccoglossus kowalevskii. The sequence continues at coordinate 11,273,000 of NC_140654.1, forward strand.
AGCACAACAACATTGTACTATACAATACGATTAGAATAGCCAGCGCCATTGTAATAAACAATACTATTGTATTAGATAAGGTAAGGTTTTGTCGTCAGTGACCAGCTATTATAATGGAGAGAAATTATTGTACTTCGTTTGTTTTCAACAAGACTACTAATGAACCATCGTTTTTTTATGAGAAGTAATTTTTTAGCGTAATTACAATTTAGTTACAAATTTATTTCAAGGCTGAACGTTTTCTTGAAAAGGTTAAATCTATGTCGTATCATATTATTTGCATATGAGAAGGTTTGTTTAGGCAACTAAAATGTCAAAGGGTTTGAAATTCACTAGTATCGTTGATCCGATGTGCATAATGACGTGATCTTGTTTGTGGTTTGGGTAGACGCCATCTTTGATTTTAAAGCGGCCAGGGAGCTAGCTACCTTAAATTATCATGAGTTCATGCATTAGCATATAAAAATATAGTCACCGAACAATTAGCATTTTTACATCGTGTTCAATGGTAATAATAATCTTCATATCTGAAAATTTAGCTATGTGATATGGAATGACAAATTAGCGTATAAAAAAAGTTTTCAGTATAATAATAATTGATTATTATATACATAGGAAGTTCTCTCCCATGATGCATTGTATATATGTGCAGTAATATGCTCGGTATTGAAAACTATGAATTCCGATCAAACTGCTTATAAAACAAGACAATATTTTGCTTTTTATTAGTTGTATTCATAATTTGTAATTTTATTTTAATATAGTATTTATTCACTGATATGTAGTGTAAAGCCCACAAAACAAAGTATATGAAATAAAAACAACAATCAGTAACAAGTGTTTAATAAATCAAGAAAAAAAATGAAATAATAAAACAATGCATCATATTTTAATGTGAATGTTCATTTTCTTAATCACTGAAATAGAACCAAGCCTTACCAGTATCGCCTATGGGAATTAGTGTACTTGTGCTTTGTATTTGGTCATTCTTAACATTCAAAGCTGACTTATGTTTTTTTTTCTAATCATGATTTCATTTCATTCAGCATGCGGGGATGATTTTGAATGTTCTGATGGATCTTGTCTGCCTTTTCAGTGGGTATGTGATGGAATAGGAGACTGTATTGATGGCTCTGATGAAATCGACTGCAGTATATGTGAGTATCAATATGTAAAAAATAAACAACAATACGGATACCTTTTATAAAATATAATTCTTGTCGATATGCATGGCTTATTCTGCTTTCAATTTATGCTGAAGTTGAGGGTCCATTTCTCCTGTGACTCACCTCAACAGCTAAGAATAATACCAACCGGATTTAATGTTAATGCTCCTGTTTCATCATAGGTACAATGGAATATTCAGTTTCTGTCCAAGAGGGCGTACTCAATCTTACGATTCCCGACGACACTTCCGAATGCATTTGGAAACTGTCAACAGAAGATGGGCACCGAGTTGGGTTTACTTTTGCTGCTGGCTCAATTTTTTTTTATCACACGTTGGGCACTGGAAGTGATGCCGAAAACCGCTCTTCCATACTCGTATCTGGTACAATTCTCAATGCACTGCCAAGAGCCATTGTATCACCCACTAATTCGATGTGGATGAAACTATCGGGACTTAACGGAGATGGAAATAACGATCTTGGCATGATTTCAGTTCTGACTGCAGCTGGTAAGCATTACTCCATTCAAATTTAACGTTAATAACTGATTGGTTGTTATTTTTACTGGTTTTATCGAAGATTTCTGTGTATTACATTACAAAATAACAAACGTCGATGCTGTCTACGGAGGCTTAAATACCTAAATCTAAAATCTGATAAAATCAGGTTGTGCAATGCAAATTTCCCGATGATCATTAAATCGCTAGCCAACTTTACAAATATTGCCTCAAATGTGGGATTCTGTGGAAGAAGTTGTTAGTGTTTGTCTCAGATAGTTTTTCCAATGATCTTGAAATAGAGTATTACGTACTTGTTACTTTTTGAACAGAACAATATCATTAACTCGCCCATTTATCAATCGAAACTTATGAAACATGTATTGCGCTTTGTTGCCGTTGGTTTTAGTCTGATTGGTGCCTTCTAGAAAGTCGCGCGAAACGATATTGTCATCATATATGTGTGCAGCCTCGACCCGCTACAACATTGTAATACTACTGAGAGACAGTAAATTACATTTGACAAGCCAGGTCATTAGCCTGATCCAACCGTGGCAATTGTTAAGTTTCTTGATAATTCATTTATCTAATAAAGATGTATTCGCGAAATCTTTGGTTCTGACGCGGAAAGACCAGAGATTTTTAAAATTATAGTGCTCGTGAAACGCTTGCTACAACGATGTTTGAAATTGGTATATGCATATTGTCATAGTTTATATCTGAGTTTCAAAGTTGCTGTTCACTATCAGTCATTTATTGCATTTGAAAACGAGGCTCGTCGCCAATTCCCACTCTCAAGTCCCTCACATAAAATAACATTATAATAGGTTAGATGCAACAACTTTAATAAACACACATGTATAAATTTCACAGACGACTGCAGTGCCCTCATCGATGATGTCGTTCATTCGTGTGGAAACACCCTCTGCTTTGATACAAATGAGTTATACTGTAATGAGGCTAACGACTGCGGCGACTGGACGGACGACTTAAACTGCAGTAAGTTAATAATTACTTTACACATATAAAGTACACGGTAATCCCTTCGGCACAATGAACCCGTTGCCTCCATGTTTGTAAATATTTATAAATTTCAATCAGCCAATCAACGAGCGCATTAAAATCATTTGGAAATTTACCAGTGTTTTTCCATCGGCTACTTTTTTGTTTCAGTGTGAATTGTGAAATTTATAAATACTTATAGTATTTACTTACTAATTCTTATTATATTATATTTATATGGTACTATATTCATGTCGACATTAATTGCTTGCAGGTAAGAGCCAATATTTTCAAGTGTTTTTCGGTTACGGATTATGTAATTTTGCTTGAATATACACTTTAAAACATTTGATATAAAAATATACATATGAAAATTTCTACCTAAAACTACCTAAATTTGAAAAAAAAATATTTCTTTAAACTTTCCTTTGTATTTAGTACTGAGCTCCTTTGTTGAGTACGGCAGCAAATATTCTGTTGGTGTCACGCTTCGCCCTACACACCTTTACGAGGACAACTCGATACATTATTTACGCTGTTTCGAGGGCTGTTAAGTCCATAAAACTAAATAGCCAAAAAGTATGCGTTAGAGACATACCAATGTAGAATTTGAGTTGTCAGTAATTGCTACTATATCGACACTGACTGTTTATTTTATTGACTTAACCTCTTGAGCTTACTTGAGCACAGACGTTCAAAACGTGCACAGAATGGCTTAACGCGCATATGTATGTGCATGTGGAATGTATGCAGAAATATTCTTGAACTGACGTAATTATAGAAAGACATAAGTGATCAGACTTTTAAAAAAACTAACGGCTTACTTTTCTGTGACTTTTCGGCGATTTGCTGCAAATCTCAAAGGAAGTTTTTGGTCTGAACAAGTTAAATGAAACAGAATATTTCCACTCAGTTACGTCTGTCCATATTTCAGTTTTTGTTACTTGTTTTTTCTAAATTGAACATCTTTGTGAATAATTTATCACATAACGTAATGCTTAATTAGTGACGTCACGTTTAATTTTATAGGTTGTCACGTGACTCGTGGTTTGCGGTGTTATGATGACGGGCCATGTATACAGCGAAGTAATATCTGTGATGATGAAATCCATTGTCCGAACGCAACAGACGAGTTGCAATGCGGTATGTACTTTATTAGTTAATCAATTAAGAGTCAGGTGAAATTAAACGTCTGGCACGTCGATTAAAAACGAACCTGCCGGTGATCTGCCGGTGTTCCTGAACCAACACAAAAGTTAATTCTAAATCTAAACGGGGAGGAGGGGGGGGGGGCTATAATTAAACTAAGATATTGACGCAAATGTCTTGATAACCAGTGTCAACTTCCTGACAAGGTGAATATAATGGTGTGGGGGTGTCCGTGTCTGAGCATGTCTTAGCTTGGGTGATAAAGTGCTTTGCCCTATGGCGAATAGTCGTGACTGATGCTGCTGTGTCTTGTTTATCTTTCTGCATATCAGAGAAACATATATTTTATATTCCCTCTGATCTTAAACTAATACATGTACAGCGCTTAACAAGGCATCGATTCCACATGTTCCTTGATGCCACAATTTGCGTGAGCGAGGGATTGAATTTTTGTTGGCCAAAATATCAAGTCTGGTCTTCAATGACTACTCCAGTGCGTGCACCGATCGGAAAATGAAAGGGCGGCTATCTCGCTTCGCCGATGGCCCGAGGCCCGTGTGAGTAAGAGAACTATCGTACAGGTCAAATGTCCAAGAGTTGATGATTTCAATGTTTTATAATGAGGCCTATGTAATGAATCTAGTATTACACTTTTCCAGAATGTCCATGTGGCGTTTTTGAAGCGTCCATGATACTCATAATGGTATAGAATGAATCAATAATTTGATCTCTGATCGCTGCCTTGTGTTAGATAATCCATTCACAAACACAGGGTAGCCAGACTTTGCGGAGTCTATGATAATTGTGTCCCAACAGCGACCATCATCCCTGGGTTTAGAGTACTATTGTTTTGGCACATTCTTAGAGCTGCATGGGGAACACTCACCCATATGGACGACGTCATTTCCATGAACTCATTCGAGTTCTTAGTTGTATGTTGAGTATTGAGAGTAGTGAAATCTCCAGGTCTATGATTTCATCTTGGTTCTATAGTACTTTACCTGTCAGTAGTGGATCTGATGGTAGACTCATTGACATTAATGAAATGGTCAACTGGAATTGACTAGCAAACTTAATTTTGTGGCCGTGTTTGACTACAGATAAGACCCATAGATTATCTGTTATAATTGTTCTTCAATTTCCATAAAACGTTCTTGGCCCCACATTCATGTCCAAGTCCTTATGTAATATGGTTATTCACATTTTCACCACAACCTGTTAGTCATTATTGAGTGCTTAAGTCCTACACTAGTGTAGACTGCTGCTCATATCAAGCTATCTACTGTTGCTTTATTGAGACTTAGCTTGATCTTTATCTTTGTGCGTGTTGATAACTCATATTCTGATTAACATTTTGTCTCCCCCAAAGCGGCAAGCTGGTTAGCAAGTGGGGGTTCGAATGGGGTCAACCTAGTCCAATCCCTCTGACTTGTGAACGTTTTCTCATAAATTCAGCTCTTAAAACTGCATCACGCTTCCCTAACTGGTACATAGTACTACCATACTCTGTGTCAAGTCGACTGTTAAACCATGAAGTCCCTGTAATTAAGGTACCTGGATCTCTCCAAAAGTAAACATGTAATACTGCTATCATATCAATGTTAAGGCAGTGCATCACAGTGCTCTTCTTTTCTCCAAATATTTGTGTTGGAGATCAGAGATCAGAGAGAATATGTAATGACCTATCACTGCCTGTGGCTGGCCAATCTCTCTTAGATACACTAGTCAAAATGTTGATTCAAGTGGCAAAAATTGCCTTGCTTTTTTCCTGAGCCTGTTCAAATTAGGTACTGTACTATGAAATCCAGCTTTTATTATCTTTTCCGTATTCTTTTTAATAATACTTAACGGCTTTCAAAAAATTGAATTTCGCATGAATAATCCTTCCCATATCATGTTCTTGTTTTCATCTACAAAAAAAACAGAGCCACATTTACCTCTCAATAAATTTGAATTTTGAATTTACCATACTGTGGATAATCGTCAAGTAATTGATACGGAACTTGTCTATAATGAAAACGAAATATTGAGAAAATAATAGAGTTAATATTATTATAAGCAAAATAGTTATGCAATAAATAATTAGTTACCAAACGAAACAAACAATAATAACAATAAATACTACAGCAGCCTCTGGAATTATGCTAATGACATTGCTTATCTAGTTTGGCAATGATTCAGCCGAAGTAATTCTCTTTGCAAACACAGTCTTCATACCTGGCTGTATAATTAACACAATCATGTAGGGACAAATCATCAAATATGTCAAGTCACTTCACTGGGTGCATAATTATGAAAAATATTTGGTTTTGACTATTGTGTGTGTTCTCATATGAGAAATAACAATTCAATCAAATTTTAATTTCATGATATTTATTTCCTTATATTTGTTTTCATGTAGTTTGTTAAAAAATAACCGCCTATTCTAGAACGTTTGTTTACACTTACCACACAGTCAGCCATTATTTGAACAAGAGGTGAGTTCAAATATGAACAAGACGAGTGAAAACAATGACTGACAATGCAAGGAATATTTTCTGTTCTAGTTATGTTTCAATGTGATGATGAAGAATATAGTGTATGGGAGAAGTTTGTGTGCGATGGCATTAACGATTGCGCTGACAGGAGCGACGAAAGACAATGCGGTAAGTTGTTTGTCTGATTCTAAACAAATTGTGGGATTAAATTAAACGTGATATTCTGTTACATCATCATTGCGTAAATTCGTTCGAATCATTGCGCACGATATCTTTAGTATACACCAAACAACTCAGGATTTCATATAGCCTGGTAACCAAACTCCCTAAACAAAATTAACAAAACGCTAAGGCTACTCTCCGCAGTAGTCGTGAGTTGCTCTGACGAGTTCACGGTACGTGTAATTATATCACGCCTAGAATTTTGTTTTCTGAATAGTCAGTGACAGTTACGTTTCCTCTCTCCCTATATCACTTGATAATCGATACAGCGATAAACGTGTAACTGTTCAATTCTTCACGATGATCCAAAAGAGTTTAAAGCGGGAGGGTCGTCACCTGCGCACGCGCGGGAGTAGAGTCCCAAGCGACGATAACAACGCACGCTAGGAACGCAAAGGCTCATGGGTACCGCTTGTTTGTAAACAATGACACGCTGTGGCCATCTGACGCATGCGCAGGTGACGACTCCCCCCAGTGAACCCACAATAGTCCAACTAAGGATATAATCCCTAATTAACATATGTCATAATACATTGTTTACAGCGTGTTCTAAGTATGAATATGAGTGTAATGATGGTTCATGTATTAATCTGAACTATGTCTGTGACGGTATTGACAACTGCCCTGACAGTGGCGATGAACTTAATTGTGGTAAGCATATTTATAATTATCCGATTTTACTGTATATTACATGATACCAGCCACCGTTGGTTGACCGAACCTTTGCGAATTTAACATACCCAAGAACGAAATAAAGTTCCTAAAGGGTACCCATGAAACCATGGCAATGAATTTCTCGACCATTTGTTTTATAGTCTGTATGAGCTGGCAGTGGAAGTGTGCTGATGACACGTGTATACCACTCTGGATGCATTGTAACCGTGAGCAGGACTGTTCTGATGGAAGTGACGAGTGGGACTGTGATCGTAAGTTTGCCACCCATGCGCTCCACATCATATTGCATACTCGAAAAGGAACAAACTGAATGTTTTTAAACTGGCCATAAATAAAGGAGACAGTAAAGAAAACTTTGATAATAATTTTGAAAATTTGTGTCGGATATTATCTTGATAAATACAGCAATATAAGCTGGGCTTGGTTACCTTTCTATCATGCCTTCATTCTGCATACTGACCGGGAAAGTTGCCCTGATTTCACTCGTATGGTCAGTGGATGATTGCAATGTTGGTTGGTTGATGAATGTAGAACGCTGTTAACCTGTCTATGCCAATACCCCCGACTAATGGGGTGATAGTTGTATGTTTTCCGTACGCCTCGAGTTTTTCACTAAGACGAAAATGTGACCTCGCCATTCATCGTGACGTTAAAATAAATTTAGATGTTTAATGAGCAAAATCAGGCAACATTTTACGACTAGAATGTTGAGGGTCGAAATAATACAAAAGTTTCAAGACTAAAGGTAGGCAAATTGATAACAATCTAGATAGGTGAAGCCCATGGTTGCGTTCAGTGTACTGAAAGATCGGCGGTTTATTGATGTTAGTGCGTAATGTCTCGAACTATATATAGTCAAGTTCATCACATCGGCTATCGTACACGTGATAATAAAATAAGTGCGACAAATTTACCGATATTTGCTGTATGAGGGCCACCATCTTGGATAGACATGAAAGTAAATAAACAGCAAAGAGCTGCCTTGACGCAATTTGCATACTTTGAGGTATCTGAGCAGATGTAGGGATGTGTGGAGTAATATTTTACAAGCGACCAGAGCATTCACCTACACTAGATGGTAATCAGAACCAACTAGACACTTCATCAAGTTGTTAGAACCGGAATGTTGACAATTGTTGGCGACATATCTCCACAGATTGCGGTGAACACGAATACACGTGCAATAATTACGACTGTATTCCTATATCTCGGGTGTGTAATGGCATTCTCAATTGTGAAGACGGAAGTGACGAAATAGGTTGCGGTGAGTTCTCTTTATGGTCATCTACTGCTATTCCTATTATTCAATCATTTTTCGCTATTCATTCAGCATGTAATAGCTGCCGTATGACATACATGTAACGGATTTAAGTAATATGTGGTATTTTCTGCCGGAAAACATCCTCATATTCACTCCGTTGTTCAGTTCAATGTAGATCGCCGTGCCATATTCCATGAAATAGTCTTCAATATATCTATCTATCACTACACAATCGAGCAACTGAGTATTTAAAGTGGGAGAGTCGTCACCTGCGCATGCGTCAGATGGCCATAGCGTGTCATTGTTCTAACAAGCGTCTTGCGTTTTAGCGTGTGTTGTTATCATCGCCTGGGGGCTCAATTCCCACGCGTGCGCAGGTGACGACCCGCCCGCTTTAAATACTAGGAAATTTTCAACATACGTAATCGCCTTGATCGAATTTGCATATGAATGACGTAATGTTCTTTGGTAATAAAGTCGTTTGACCTATGAGAAAGTAGCAACAATTGTACTGGTTACTTGACCTTAATTTCGTGCGAAAAATAGTTTGGCAATCATACTTGTATGAAGATACATGAAATGAAAATGAAAAAGAAATATCATAATTTGATAAGAATTCAAATTTTTAATACACCTTTATTTTGATTATTCATATAGTTTGTCCCGAGGGTAAGTTCCGTTGTAATTTTGGTGAATGTATTACAAATTCTCGACGGTGTGATGGTAAGAAACACTGTCTGGATGGCAGCGACGAATCAGACTGTGGTAAGTACTCGCTTAACTAGTAGAAAATGTAGTACTACTTACTTAACATACGATTATTAGAATTATTAGACATCTACTATTCGTATGACTGGTGAATCGTCTTTTGTTTGTTAATTTGAAGAGCTCGTAGCTTTAAACTTTTTTTAACGAGGATAACATAGTTATTTTTCACTCATCTTCCCTATGTCCCCCAAATAAGCATAATACACATGTAGAGAATGTAATTAATATGACCAACAAACTATATACAAATGCAAACTAAAATTGAATGTGGTTAAAATGCATTATTTTTTTAATATCTGTTTAAAAAAAATAATTCTATCTGGTTGCCTACTCTCCTGTTCTAAACATGTGCTCCTGCAATGGACAGGCTTTCTTAAAAAAAACTACCCTGTGTGGTTTTAGTCCTGACTTGATATACAGATTGTTGCGAACTGCTGACCTGGTGTTAATTGTAAGCATGATGGTTACACCGAATTAACGGCAAGGTAAAGACTATGTCTAATTATAGTAAACACGTACTGCGTGCGTGACTCGAACCGGCGCTCGCGTACGGCACCTAATCGCCTAGCTTCACGCCACTACACGTCTTCCCCTCGGCCACCGGGCATCCCCCAAAAAGGATGCTTAATAACCGAGCTTATTACGTGCAGAGAACATGAAACCCGTCCACGCGATCCGCGCCACACGGTATTTTGGTGTTAATTGTATACGTATCTCTGGTATATGTTAACGTTTCTCTCATATATGGAGGTGCTAAATTGTTAAGTGACTTAAAAACTAGGGTTGCTATCCTTGGTCGAGTCGGACCGTATGTAAATATTAAAATATATGAATACCACCCTCCTCCAATGTGGTACTAATTGGTGAAATTAATACATATCACAAACAAATGATCCTACAAAAATCTGCGTTTAAAAAGCGTTTAAAAAGATGTAGACCATACGTTTTAGGACCAATAATTTAGTTGGCAATTAAGAAGAAGAATATGACTTTACATCACTGCTATTTGAGGATGATGTAGCGAATTGTCCACACCTTAGTCATTTACATAATATACACATAATCTCAATTTAGCGTGTTGAATAAAACGATTAGAAGCGCTATCCGAACAGCGAAATGAAGCCACCGAACTCGTTTGCCCGTAAACATGAGACACACATGGCCGTCACAATCTCGCTGAGAGCGCGATCACAACGAGACTCACTTTGTCTCACAAATACTGTTCTATTCTACTCCGTCATCGCGTGCACTGAGATAATTAAACACCATTTGGTAGTAAAATCAAGTCTCGTGGTTGTCTCGTTCTCAACGAGATCTCAACAGCCTATAGCATCTAATGTTTATTCGGATCGTCTTTACCATCATCGATACACGGGAGGGGCCACACATACTTTCTGTTAAATACATGCATGTAAATGTATGCAAATTGTATATTTCCAACAGATAATATAGAGGAATGCCTAGAAGTTTACACTTTAAGTGAGGTAATTGAAACAGTTACAATCACGTCGCCGGGATTTCCTGACCAATACGCTGATCAGCATACTTGTACTTGGATCGTAAAGCCAGCAAACGACTTTGATGATGTACAATATCTCTCTGTACAATTCACGTTCTTCAGCACTGAAGATTGTTGCGATTTCCTCTACGTTGGTGCAGGATCTGATCCTACCAACGAGCTTTCTCAAATAAGCTCTCTAAGTGGGTCTCTAGAAACAGTGCGTAGTTTCACATACCACGGCGACACCTTGTGGTTTCGTTTTGAATCGGACTACAGCATTACAGACGAGGGGTTCAGCTTTACAGTGAGTGTTTCAAACGGGCAAGGTTAGTAATTATCTTGATGAAAAATCAAGTATAATTTTACTTTAACTCTCGACATACAAATTACTATTTTTTTATTGAGTATTGCATGTATTTGTCAGATTATTTGAAAGAGCAAATATTCCTAGTACACATATAATTATGCATATAGATTTATTTTCGCCATGAATCATGTACGAAAACAGTGCAATCTTGGATTGAATATTCACCACACCTTACAGTGTATGTGATTTAATACATCCATAACTTCTTAATAAGTTAATTTCGTGCTAACTTCGGAATCTGTTTCAGAATGTACAACGGGTTATGTATGTCCTACTAATAAATGTATTGACCACTCGTACTTCTGCGATGACGTCAACGATTGCGGTGACTCCTCAGATGAAGATATACCCGGTGTTTGTAGAATAGGTAAGACTATGTGACGGACGGACGAACGGACGGACAGACCGACAGACATTACGCGCATATGTACTAAGAATGTAGAATCAGATTTTTCAAATGCTTGAATATATTCTGCTCTATGGTATCAAGATGTTTATTTATTTGGACGAAAGGTGCACATCACAAAATAATAATTATATCTTATTTAAGCTTGTAGAGATTGGGAGTTTGATTGCCATGTCGGTGGTTGCATACCACTTTTCTACCAGTGTAATGGGGTTTTTGACTGCACAGACGATAGCGACGAAATATGTGGTAAGTTTAAACCGCGTTCTTCTTTCCAGATTAGTTGAGAGATATTTTGTTATTGTCGTCTATATCAATGAAGTTCAGTCATTTAAGTGATGGTGGTGATGATGATGATGATAATGATGATTGTGTTAGAATATTGGGGCAATAGAGGCTTAACATTTATGTTACTAACATTCTCAGGAAAGGTATGCTCAACTGATGAGATATTATGCCCTGACGACGACTCTTGCTTACCGCTCGCATCCATGTGCGATGATGTTGTGGATTGTGGGGATGGATCGGACGAACATAACTGTGGTATGTATACTTAATAGTGACAGGAAAACAACAGTGAGTTCCGGGTTATTTATTTTCGTTGGTGCACTTCCGGCTACCAGGAATGTGCTTTTTGATGCAGGTATTTTACTATACCGGCTTCACCGCACAAGTATAATTTATAACATCCTGGTAGCCGTGCAAACATTAGTAAAGTATTGCTGGGCCCACGTACGACTGGTTATATCCCGCTCCATCTCGTGAACGTGCGCTATTTAAAGGTAGCAAACCAGGAACTCAAAACTCTTCTTATATGACCACATATCTCGAGGACGTTGTTTTTCACTCAATGCTACAAGTTTCAATGGCTGGTGGGCATAGCAGCCGACTGTGAACGTATTGCTGGCTGCATATGAATATGAAACCATAGCACAAAAAACCATAAAACCACAAAAGTGAAAGAGCAACTCACATGTTTTTGTTCGTAAATGTTTTTGTTGTTTGGTTGATTTTCACGTTCATATAATAAAAGGGTACTCTTCTGATGAAAACAAATAAAAAAGAGTCAGATTTAAAATTTGAGGATCTTAGTTTAGCTTGTTCAACTGATCGGTTATTTTTCTTACAGCAATCATGTATCATTCCTTTTCATCAATACTGTCGCAACTTTCCTTGCAAACTTTGTCAAGAATAGTCGTGGATGTACTTATATGGATAATGTTTTATTTTTATTTTGTCCGATATTTAGTAACGATTGGTGACTTGAGCGAAAGACTGACAGACATGTTTCTTGTGAACTTCGGTGGTACTTGGTATCCACTTTGTAATGCGGGTGGTGGGGTGGAATCATCCATGGAAGGTTATGGTGATTACATGTGTAGAACAAATGAAATGGGATTCGAGTAAGTAGTCACATGGAGGAAGCACAATCACGATCATATATTAAAGTATTTAAAAAATTAAATTAATAAGCAATACGAGTGTAGTTTGCGTTAAGAATTTGTGTCACTTACTTGTTTTGATTTATTTAATATAGCGGATTAGAACGTCTGTCGTTTGTCGACCTTGGAGACGATCCTAGGATTGGTTTTGCCACCCTAATTGATGACCCAAATGGTGACTACAAACATACACAATTTGAATACACGTAAGTACGTACACTATTTGAATACACGTAAGTACGTGCACTATTTGAATACGCGTAAGTACGTACACTATTTGAATACACGTAAGTACGTACACTATTTGAATACACGTAAGTACGTACACTATTTGAATACACGAAAGTACGTACACTATTTGAATACACGTAGGTACGTACACTATTTGAATACACGTAAGTACGTACACGTAAATACATATAATCTTCTAAAACACGTAAATACATATAATCTTCTAAAACACGTAAATACATATAATCTTCTAAAACACGTAAATACATATACTCTTTCTAAAACACGTAAATACATATAATCTTCTAAAACACGTAAATACATATAATCTTCTAAAACTCGTAAATACATATAATCTTCTAAAACACGTAAATACATATCTTTTAAAACACGTAAATACATATAATCTTCTAAAACACGTAAATACATATAATCTTTTAAAACACGTTAATACATATAATCTTCTAAAACACGTAAATACATATAATCTTCTAAAACACGTAAATACATATAATCTTTTAAAACACGTTAATACATATAATCTTCTAAAACACGTAAATACATATAATCTTCTAAAACACGTAAATACATATAATCTTCTAAAACTCGTAAATACATATAATCTTCTAAAACACGTAAATACATATAATCTTCTAAAACTCGTAAATACATATAATCTTCTAAAACTCGTAAATACATATAATCTTCTAAAACACGTAAATACATATAATCTTCTAAAACACGTAAACACATATAATCTTCGAATTAATAATATTAGTGTATTAACGATCACAGAATATGACATTTATGTTTGGTAGTCAGCTTGTAGGCGACAGCGAAGTTCATGTCATACATGATCACGTGATTACACACGTTCATAATTCCAACTTATGTGTGATCATTTTCTTGTTCTAATTGACAGTGAATCCTGTCTTACGAGGGAAGTTGCACAGGTGACTTGTAAAGAGTTTGGTAAGAATGCCGCTTATGTGCCAGTATATATATATATACACACTAAGGCACTTGATATAAACATTAAGCAACACTAAAACATGATCTCGTTTGTTATTAAACACCTCGAAATGAAAATATTTTTGTGTGTGTTTTGTGATGTCCATACACATATAGTAATTGTCTAATAATTATTCACAGAATGTGGCGTTATTCCGTCTGGTGGGGTGCCGCGTGTAGTCAATGGGGAAGACGCTTCGAACGGTGATTGGCCTTGGCAGGTGTCGCTAAGAGATGATGACGACATAGCTCAATGTGGCGGTACTATTATTTCCAGAACGTGGATACTCACAGCAGCCCATTGTTTGTAAGTTTTTGTTTTGGAACTAGTATGTAAATCAATATAAATTAAAAAAAATCCTTTTACGCCTACAAAGTAACTATTTTGTATGGCGCATTGAATCTGTGTGATCAGCAATGTAAAATATAATATAGTAATATTAAACTGTATTATCTGTTAAACATTAACATAGTTAGTGAAATCAGTCATGAATTGGTATCAGCAGTTATGATTGAATTTCTTTTTTGGAATACCTAAAATCCCGGCATGCAACGCTGTTTTAAATCCTGCCCGAGAACACGCTCAGCATGCCTATTGTGTTGCCACCTTGGCGTTGATATTTTCCTCTAGACGCCTTTCCAGCATATACCTAAATAAGCTCATTATTATATAGTATACATATTAGTAAATTGTTACCTTATATATTCACAGAGAAGTAAACATCGCTAGAGTGGTAGCTGGCATCACGCATTTTAACGATAAGCATGAGTATCGTCAAGACGTTGATGTTAAAAATAGATATGAGCACACCGAATGGGATTTGTCTTCTTATTCCAATGATATTGCGCTATTGGAACTGCGCAAGCCACTCAAGTTCAATATATATGTGAGGCCTGCCTGTTTACCACCAAGAAACCTAACATTTGTTCCTGGTGACTATGCTTGGATTTCCGGCTGGGGACAAACCTGGGATAGTAATTGTAAGCGTAAAATATAAAAAGTCTTACCTGTTGACAGTAAATACCCTGTTTAAATACCTTGGTACCCGATAGTGTATTTGTTGCGAACGAACACCTATTGTGGGACTCACATACATTTCATGATGTTTTTTTATTGCCTATATGTTTTTTTTACACACATTATGTGGCGTATGTTTATGTGGCACGATTAGATTTACCATGATCGCTTTTAACCCAACATCCCAATAAAATGTTTAGTATTTAGTTCTAAGCTAGAAAGTGTTATCGTGATTCTGACTAACACTTGTATTTTATCTACAGTAAATACGCCAAAGCACATGCAATATGCGCGGATGCCCATCGTACCAAATGATCATTGTAAATTTGATCTTATAACAGTAACAGATGATATGATATGCTTGGCGTATAAGGATTATTTCGTAGGCGCATGTTTTGTAAGTACTAGTTATATACACTATAAGTTTAGTTTTTCATTAAAAGAGAGAATTCCATTTACTGGGCATTTAATGTACAGTATATTGCCAGAGAAACGATCAATGGAATCGAAACATGTTCAGGGATTTTTATGTTCATTTTCTGTATCATTGAATAAATGTATGACTTGTAATGTGGTTCCAACAGTCAACTAAACTAATCATAAATAGAATGACTATTGCGTAGCGGCAATGGCCAATTAGACTGAACAATAATTCACTAATACACATCAGTCTAATATCAGTTTCATATTAATTTGTTTGTGTTATTTGTTTGCTTTTGTTGAAGGGTGACAGTGGCGGCCCACTCAGCTTTGAATTCACACCAGAACGCTTCTACGTGATTGGCGCAACAAGCTATGGGTTTTCCTGTGCTGGGCATGGTGATCCATTAGTTTATGCAAGAGCGTCATATTTCCTTGACTGGTACGAGGAAATAATGGGCGACGACTTCCGGAGACTTGACAATATTTACTGAATGTGTTAGTGAATTTATTAAAGAGACATATTTCAAATGGTGTTCTTGTTTATGAAAACTTTATTTTTCGGAAATAAGACCATCAATTACTGTCTCTCTTAAACATTTATAATTGTGAGCACACCTTCATATTTGGTGTGCCATACTGTGATATTCGCGACGTAGCGATTTCAGTGACAACACTGCCTCTGGTAGTAATCATTTTGACAACAAACCGTCAACCAATTAAATTATACTAATGACACTAACATAATGAAGATCGTATGATTTTCTCTTCTTCTTTGTAATTGATCTGTCTTTCAACCACAACGACCATGAATCAGTTGTACGTTCTGAATCTATATCAATATATATTTAATTCGTTATACAAGCAGAAGACAAATTTTATATTCTGACTTTCAATGACTATAGATATGTTACATACTCAGTTTTACAAATCAGTATATATATACATAACACTGCCCATGTATATTATTCATTTGAACAGAGAGTAATAAGCTTAACGATCATGTGGTCAGTCAGTGTTCATTTTCTATTGTCAACATGAACATGTAATTTATCAGAGAATTAAGTGTGCTGTAGCTGTGTAGATTTTATTAGTAATCGATATATGCCAAAATAGTAAAACGTATTACGATACAATCTTACTATGTAACAGAATTCAAATCTTATCGACTACGTGCAATCACGTAATTGCTACGGGAACGTGTAGTACATTGAGTAATCAACCCAGAGTAAAGTTTTCAAACTAAAACTGTAGTACTGTCCTTACTTTGTAGGCATTCAACAATAGTTTTATAATTTTAATTTGATTCGTTCAAAGATCTTGCATGATCACATAATTAGATATGTTCTATTTGGCACATTTGTATATACAACAAAAGGGGGCGTATAACATGCTGGTTACATTAGCCATGCGAGTCAGACAATACATGTTATTAATGTCCCATTGTGATGGCAGCATTTACTTTAAAAAGCGGTGATCGTCGCGCAGCACGTGTCCGATTTATATGTACCAAACAGTGTATTTCACACGTGTTGTATACGTCCTTATGAGTCGACCAGGACTCGGCATGACACCCACTATCCTTTAATTACAGTTTAGAACGTAGTAACTGTTGACTTATAATTAGTTCCGGTCCTATTTTCAGAAGGTCATATATTCAAAACGTCCGAAAGTTCAGAAAGCTCTTTATCCGGGACGTCCGATGTTCTGAAGGTAATGAGTTCAGAATGTTGGATGTTCAAAATGTCCTATGTTCGATATTTTGTTGGGGTAGGGAGGGGGCTATGTTCAGAACATTGTAAACACCTGAAGAAACAATCCGACACATTTGAACAACAAAATATAACGAAAATAAGCACAGTAATAAGAGTTCGACCATTTAAAACTATGCAGGTGATGGCAGAATTAAAAAAAAAGTATGATTCATAACATTTTACATATAATAAAACAAAAATATGCACATCATAACGAAATAATATTCTCTGCAGTGACTCTACCATTCTACCATTCATTCTGAGTTTGAAGCTTTTATTTTCATGCACATTATAATAATAGTTTTAATGTTTAGGCAGACAGAATTTTTTACTCATTTTATATGCATAAATTTGTAGGCTGCTTGCTATGTATATAAAAGTGGTACGACTGCTCCCATCGAGTTATTCACCCGCAATTCAACTTGTACCTTACCGCTGGACGAATATAGGATTCAATATAGTAGCAAATACTTGTTTTCTTTCCAACCTCAAAATAGATAGAAGGATAACCAAAGTTGAAGTTTTGGAAGTATTTTCCCCACGTATACACACTACTTGCTACTCTAGTTCATATAGGTTGTATCCTGTACCTATTAAAATAAATGCAATTGTTTCAGGATATAGGCGTTTCAGTTTGTTATCAATCTAAAAAAAATAATTCTCAAGCTATCATGTTAAAAAATGATCCGTATACACGAATCTGATCTGCTCATATATATATGGTGTGTTTGAAAATTATCTGTTCATTTCATATAACTTGTTCGTGGCGATGGTTGATACTAGTGACGTGATGGAATAGTATTATCAACGAGTCGACGGTGAAGCTACAGGCCAGTTGCTAACGAAATCCTGAACCCAGCATGAGTGACTTCACAATGTTGCCATTTGGAATGAAATATCAAATTACCATTTTAAAAAATAGGCAGTTATTTAGGGTCTAGATTGATATACATGTACCTCCACATCCTCTTAACCTAACCATTAGTGTATTGTAAGTTTAAACTCCATTATAAAGTTTTTTAAATGCTTTTATTTGAACAAGAGGAATAATCCAAACTATGTTTACATATTATGGTTCAGAATCAATTATCATTTCAGTACAATGACATGATACAAAGAAATGAAACTATTACGATAAATTGACACTTGTGAATACGAGTATATTCAAACGACATCCATCACTTATCATCGTGAATCATATTGTCCTTTGCGGCATCCGTATCTCTGCTATCAATATCAGCATACACAACATTCTCAGTTTGGTCCAGAGATTTACCTTTCCGACCTCTATTTAACTAAGAAAATATGAAATAGATATCATTACAGTATCGCTAATTATAGAAAGTGACATTGCATGTATTGTGACCAACAAAATAGATTTCAATGTTGATTAAGAAAAAGATTTGAATCGACGTGATTAGATTTTCCCGACGTTTTTTCAAATAACAGTTTGATTCACAGAAATATTCACTCATACAAACACAAAACAATTATATATAATTATATTTACATGAACTCCTTGTATCGTTGCGAGATTTCCCAAGATGCACACGATAACTAGGATCGCAAATAAAGTTGATTTTCTCATCTTGAACCTAAAAATGTATTCATAAAACAAATGATGATATGTCATTTATATTATATAACCTAGTATACTCTTTATAAATGCTACACGTGGTATATTTCATGGCAACTAACGGACATCAGCATATAAAAAGGCAAAACTCAGGAAGCGTTGAGAATGCAATCACATTGAACAGACGTGTTTTCAATATCGCTTAGGTCGCGTGATAATTCATATACACAACATGAAGACGTGTGTATTTTAGTTATCAATATTTTGCTTTAAAATGCATGTATGTGTTTTGGAGAATTTGTGAAAATTCAATAATGGTATACTCTTTGCACAAGAATTACGTGTATGCTCAAATGCAGATGTGCGTGGCTGTTGTTCTATGTAAACCGTTATTGGTTTGTGGGCGATTGATACATTAATAGCGGAAATAGTCATTCTGCTCATCTTGACGCTAGTTTTATTGGATCAAAATTGCACATTGATGTTACTGTCATGATTTATATTTGCATGTATTTCGGTGAGGCTTCTTTTCGCAGTTATAGCGACATTCACTGGTGACCCCTGGATGATCCACACCTGCTCGTAACTTGTCATGATCAGGTTCATTCGTATGTCAGGGAATTAGTGATTGGAACAACTGGCTGATATAATGGTCGACTATGGAAGTTGGTCAAGTCAACGAGGCACCGATAAGTATGAGAGTTATGACCCGACATCAGGTCAATTAAGGTAGCTGGACTATTATTTGCATACTTGTTTTCATCTTCTAATTGTGACTAAATGACTACAAATAGACCCGGGAAAGTATATATTTTTAGAATCGCCTAACTTCAAGCCTTTCATAAGTGTATTTTGCATGCCCGTATCTGCAATCTACGACGCGTTACTCAATCAAAGTTGAAAAATTACTTTTTCTGTAAAAAAAATAATTACGCATTTATGCTGGCGATAAGAAGTATTTTTTTCACGTTTCCTAGTTGTTCAATAGTCTGGTAAATTGAATGTGTCTGGTTAGTTTTATTCAAACAACGCGTTTTAAAAAATAGTGTCCTGAATTTCAATTACTGTTTTAGTCGCATTGCCCCCAACTCAAACCACAACTCGTTGGTAAATAATTGATGAAATAGTTTGTCTGGACACATTCAAGTTCCTCTCATTGTCACCTTAAAGCTGTGAAAATTTGGTGTTAATCCGACGACAATAAGTATACGTTATTTTTTGTTAAAGACCTTGTATTTTGAAAAACATGAACTCCTAGAAAACGTCCATGAAGTAACAGCAAAGATTTTCAAGCTTGTTTATCGGCACAATCAATTTGTTTTCCCATCAAGGTCTGTTTTACCATGTGTAGGGACATCCAAATGTGTAAGGCTATTGGAAACCAAAAAAATAAAGGAATGGGATAGCTATAATTGGATAAATTCGGCATATGAAAACACCAAAATCAATGATTTTTTTTCAGTGGCTGTGTGACCTTGTGTCTGACACATTCATATGCAATTATGTTTTGTTTTGTTATTGTTATTTTTGGACTTTACTCAAGTTTTCATTGGTACGTTGCAAATAAAAAATTCTATCTATCTATCTATGCAAATGACTAATCTGTGAAACAAACAGGGGCGGAAACAAACCACTCAAATGTTTGGAAACACTCATTGTGTGTCAGATAGCTACTGATAACACATCCTAACATTGCTTTGTCTTGAGTTTATCTTTGAAACTTATAGGCACACAGATTAAACCTGTGTTGTTGATTTTGGAAAACACTACTGAGGCTGCCTTGCTTCCCTTCAGAAAATCTATATTTTAACCAACTTACATGACATTCTATGTTATATTGACTTTATCATATGAAAGTTTATGGTGCATTTCATCAATTAATAAATAAATGTGAAAATCGTAATTTTCAACACAAATAATAGTCTCGCTACCTTAATCTGACATTATGGCGTGTTGATTACTTTGCGTGATTGGCTATATGTGTGGAGGCCACGCCTCGAGCTCTTAAACTTCTCTGTAATTGGTTAACAGTTGGAATGTGAATAAAACCGATCTCAGTTAGTTGTGGCAAGCTCTCGACGAGGCCGAGTCTTGACGCAGCCGGGAGAGAGTTACAACGTGGCTGAGACCCAATGTGACACGATTCGATTCTCTCTGTGTCTTTGCTCGATAGAAGGGTGGAGAATTCCCCGAACTTGGTACCTCTGGTAATCTTTCACATTACCGTGTGGTAAACGGTTTAGTCGTACACTGGTGTGAGGGAACACATAGCTTATATCTAGATGTTTGATAATTTACGACTTCGCTATTTTTAAAGGAATAGAATGTGACTAATAAATTTAATTGACATTTTCAGCAATCTGAGCAGAGTTTTATCGGGTAATTGTATTATGATATTGAAATGATATATTAATCAGTGATTTTTCCCTTCAAATTTTCCCAAAGTCTCCTAAATATACAAGCATGTGAATCGTTTTAAATGTCATTTACTGTATATATTTAAAGAATGATTTTACAACAGTTGCTGAGCATAAACTTGGAGGTATATTTGCATATTTACATATAGATACAGATTTAGAAATAACAAAATATCGAATTACAATCACTAAAACAACCTCCAATAATAAAGAGCATGCCGGGGATTTGTTAAGATATAACAGTCCATGTACTTAAGGTAAACTACTTCGTTAGTATGCACACTGAACGAAAACAATAAAAACTATACACGTAAAAGAAATTGTGTGAAATATACCAAAAAGATATATAAATATGTGCAAATACCAAAATCCCAATCTCTAGTCGAATTTATAAAGACAAATGCATCTTACCTTGTGTTTGAAGAATCGTTCAAATCAGTATATAATCTGCAATGAGAAAAGATAGTAGTCAGCTCCGCTTTTATTATACCCGATTGTTTCTCCCCTGGTGGAATTGTCATCGTGACAGCGGAATTAACGCAAAGTATTTATTGATTAAAATATTATATTATATTAAATTAAAATGCACATGGATGTCTATTAAGTGCAAACAGGCGCGGGGTGCGAATTGTATTAGATGTTATGATAATAATGTAAAATTGGATATCAATTGTCAATATATTAATTTGTCACATTCTGATTCAGTTATAATATTTGTTAAGCAAGTTACATGATCGCAAGTTAAGTGAAACCTTTCTCTGGAATATATCGCATCGTCATGGCCATTCATTTGGCTCTGAGCTAGAATATCTCCGACATTGACGTAAATAATCACAATAACATTAGAGAAATACTAATAATAATACAATAGTTCAAATAAATATGATTTTACCCTGCAACATAATTCGCTTATCAATATATCACATTCAATGCCTATTACAGCTGCTGAATAACAAGGCCGGAACAAGAAAACGATAGGAAGGTGGAATATTTGACTGACTTATGTATTACGTGGACATAGCGTTTTATTTTCAATTTGCAGAAATGCAAAATATCAATATGGGAGTGGGGGAATAAGGTTTACGTAACAACTCGACTTCTCGTTTTTACTTTAGATTAAATAAATTTTATATAAATGCATTAAACAAAGAAAATATTGTAAGCGTTTTCCATATCCATATTGTCGGCACGAGCTTGTCGCATTTTGTACTCGAAAAATTATACTACGTTGTGTGACTGCTCTAATCAATATGTCTATCGCAGGTTACGACAGAATGTTATCGTTCATGTAGGGAGGTACATAATTCATTGACTGTTTTTGATAATAATACATCTTAATTTGCGTTACTATTTATTTTATTTGATCCGATAATTTATTATATCTATTAAGATAGTATGGATAAGATAGTATAGTATTGTCTCATTGTATTATTATATGAGAAATTAATTTTGGATTAGAAGTATGGCTTGCGTTTTGGGAACAAATAAAATTAAATGACTATCACATTATACTCAATTATATGGTGACATACCTGCCTGTGGTGCAGTTAATATGACAGGTGTGTAATTGAGGTATGGATGCAGTAATTGTCAATTTTTGTAGTTTTCTTGATTTATTCGGTAAAATATAGGTAATGCTTGGAATTTGAAAGAATATTCATTCTTTTCTTCTCTTTTTCACCAGTTTAAAAAATACGGGCTTGCTAGAGCCTTCGTCACTTGTCTATTCCTTACACTAGATATCAAGCGGACACCCCCTCTTATAGAGACTGGGTACAGTTGATTATAGTTCCTGGGCTCCCTGTGGTGTAGGCTATAATTAAGAACCCCCATTCATAATTGTTTAACCAAACCAATTTACGTTTATTTAAGGTTTTCACATAAGATTTCAATTACATACTTTGAAATACCTCGTATAAGGCAAGGATGCTTTCTATCAGTTACTCTTTACAAACACCAATAATGGTGAAACAAGTTATTTTTGTCTTAAATTAAGTGTCCCTCCGATCCCTTGTGGAGTTATGTAGTTATTACATGACATATCTAACCTAAGCTAGTCATCCATACAGGAATCTCCTGCAATGGCTAATATTGTTTGAAATTGATGATCCATTAATTTATGATGGCACTTATCTACTGATGAAGCTACAATGTCTTGCAGTATATATATTTTGTAAGTGGATATAGGTAGTGTCTATTCTTCAGAAAAAAATGTTAAAAGATATTTGTCTTTTATGTATGAAAAGTAGGTATATACAAATTATACTTAAATGATTAAATAACCAGATTCTTATTTCAGTGTCACTTCTTCTTAATGTTTTTAGATGGGCAATATACGAAACACCTTTACAAGATAAATGGGCGGCAACACAACTCGCCGTTAATGTGGGCAGACGATGAGTTGACTGAAAAACCGACAAGTTGTTTTACAGACAATGTTTGCTGACCCATCTTGTCTGCACTGTGCAATGACCGTATAAAAAGCGTATGTTGGACAACTGACGTTGTCTTGCTAATTTTTGCTCAATACTTTCTTAAGAATTGTATCGTGTAAAACGGATGTTGCAAGTATAGACAATAGTATATTATAATATTGTACAACGTAAAACATAATAAAACGGCACGATTACCAAATCTCAAGCTGAAACAGTTATGATATGATAATTACTTAATAATGATTATCTTACCTCAAATTTGGAGATATTGAGCCACCTGATGCAGTTATGAAAACAACTTTGGAAATCTTCTCTATTTAAGCCAAACAAAGATGACGTTGACATGCGGGAATTCTGACAATTGCATCGATTGAGTGACATATACTGTAATTCATTCATATATACACTATCAGTTACTATTCTTTTTGGAATTTATAATGTAATATTGAAAACAAGAATTCATGACGCAGGCATGTCATAGTATTGGAATGCAGGAAATTAATTTTTCAGCATGAATTAGAACACTAACTAAACACAAGTGTTCTCATACCACGTGACACGGATTCATTACAGACATGATATACAACTAAGTTAAATTTCACTTTTTTGTATTCACATTATGTTACTGGTATTTTTCTAAATACACTGTTGCCCTATGTATAAAGATTTACATAAACCCTTATATAACAATGAAAGTTCACAGTGACACATGGAATGTAGTAGCTTTAAAGCAAGCATTTCTGTAAGAATCATCGAACATCTATACACAATAAAGTGCTCTGGCAGCTTAAAGCGTTATACAACACTTATTACTGCGGCGAGGATTCGTATTTGCAATCTAATACAATAGTGTATATTTGGTAACAAAATCATAACCCAAACTATCCGCTAATTACCCTCATCTTAGTATATACTAACTTCGACGTATGGTGTGTCTTCCCTCTGGATAATTAATCCCAAGCACATACACTGATATATAGATTATGTCATGCGTTCTGCATAATTCTTTTCATAACAATACGTGATTGTTGATAACTATCTTTATGATCAAGAAAAAACGGAGATGCGTTCGTCAACTACAGTGTTAAAAACGTTTATACAAACGCAGTTTAAAATTTACATCAATACTGCATCTGTTTGCAAAATATGTTGATTCTTCATATATTTAGTTGTTAATCCAAATATATCAGTTATCGAGGAGGCACAATTTGTTCTCATCGGAATTCCGATTTAAATTATATACGACAAACGTAGTGTCAATCAAATATTTCTAGCGTTTATTAATTTCGGTGTGTGTGATGGGGTTTCCTTGGTAACGCGATCTAACAAAATGCAAAGAATTCAATTCCGATGTGTATTTTGATGTTTAGTACTTTCCAGCTGCTACAGTAGGCTTCTATTGAACATTTAACACAAAACACGACACGATGATGTTTACGCAACAATAAGTAAAATTGGAGAACATATTTTATATACGTCCGAGTTGAGAAAGCAATTTACATTTTTAATTAACTACATATAGTTAATACATAAGTAGTCCCAGAGAAAGAGAAAGTAGTTTTGGGGTCATAAATCACAGCAAAAATTAGTATTTGTATACAATCAGTATTTTTAGACGAAATATGCCGGGCCCACGACATAAACTCTACAAATATCAGTTTATATGTTTGGGATAAATTATTCAGATAGAAGACACGTCAAACATCGAAATAGCAGATGAGTGAGTAAACAGGAAAGGAAGAAACGAAGAATAGAATGAGGAAGTTGAGGGACAATACCCGATTAATTTAAAGTTTACTACTAGTTTGGGGGTACATCTGAAAATGTCTTGTACAGGTGCCCCACGAGATCTAATTTCCCATCCTTAATTATATCATTATTTGTAAAATTGTTGGTTAAGGCGCACATAAATAAATATACGCATGTTTGTATCAGTGTTTGAGGACACAAGAACTTGAAACAAGCTCTCAGCAGTCACAAAGTTTAGTCATATGCAGAATGATGTACATGTTATAGATATCTTCTAACATAATTTGTATTTAAAATAGATTAAATTTAAGTGTTTTATTCATTATTATACTCCACGCATTGCTGTGCAAGTGAACACATGGTATCAGTTATGTTTCCATGACTACATTAATATGTCACATTGATCTAAGCACTATTGTCTTTTCTTATTATTCCAATTCACGCTGACAGATCAATTTAAAGGTTTCCCTAACTATGATATAATTTCGTCATTAGTTGGTGCTTTGTATTGATAATCACTGTCACATTCCAACAGGAGCAGTAACTGTTGACACAATACTGACAAATGACAATGTCTATATGAAATTACAACATATATCACTCAATCGATGTAATTGTCAGCATTTACATGTCATGTACACATATACACTGTCGTCATGGAAATATATTCTTAAATGTGCTTAAATAAAAGGGCGATGCCAAGTAGGGTTTCATAACTGCTTTGCATACGACCGTTAGCATTCTTCAATTTCGAGGTAAGTGAATCATCGAATACAGACTGCAAATTTAACGTGTGGTAATCTTTATGTAAGGTCAACGAGTAGTTGTACTCGCCAAATTGTAATTAGTTTAATTCAAACACACTCAGTGGCGAAACCACCAGACTGCTTTCAAGGTAGCGGCAGCATCTATCTAAACATGTAAAAAACACATGTCTTTTTAATATTTTTTCTGGCACAACCTTTCATTTATTTACAAAATACATTTTAAATATCATTTACATGATAGTTTAGAAACATCGAACTTACTGAGAATAAAACAAAATCCTCCTTGTTTCGTATGAGTGCCATCAGATTACAGCGCAAAAGCTAATAGTAAGTACTGGAGGGAGCGGGGGAATATTAGTATTATCTTTGTCTGGGGATTCCTGTGGTGGGATGGCTGAGGAATCCTTTAAGAAGGAATCCGTAATAAAGGCAAGAATAACTTGCTTCACTATTACTGATTAAGGGTGGGTGTTCTTTCCCTAAAAGACTGATGACAGCCCTGCCCAATGCGTTCAAAAACGTAATTGAACTTCTACGCGGGCTATTAGGCCTATTAAACTTTTAAGAAGGAACGAGTCAGTCGAAATATCAGTTCTAGTCCTGGGGTGGGGGTGGTATGGTTTCCGCTGTATATTTAACACCAAGTAACCTAAATAAACAAGAGGAAACATAGTATGAATGAGGATTCATTTTGAAGTCAACAAATCACTGTAGAGTCACTGTAGATACCGTTCCCTACAGTAGGAAGTGGTGTATGTCACTTCAAGCTCATTTATATATATGTGGACCGTGTGATATAGTTGAGGAGGTCAATCTTGGAGAGGAAAGAGAACCCTTCCTTACTTGGTTGTTCCACAAAAACACATCTATACTGAATTCTATGCAAGCAAGAGGGAACATGAATGTTTTCCCTGAGCCCGCTAGTGCAAACCAACTTGAGATCGGGTGTACGACTCCATGGCTATGAATAAATATATATGAGTAACAAGTATGTAATTAATAACTGTTAATGATATGATCTCAGTCCAAATTCTAAACAATGGATGTAGGCGTAGATAGATTATAATTAAATGACATGACAAATCTGATACAAACTGTACTTCTTGTTTTCTCTCTTTAAATGATAATTATATCTTTTTTAAATACTGATTTCCGTGATTTTCTTCATTATTGTGGGGATTGTTTATACATGTTCTCAATAGTCTCACTCTAAGGGTCCCGGTTTTTTAGAATCCCTAACTAATTCGAACATTTCAACACGAGTAAACCTTTATTTCATACGATCAACATTGTGCATATCAGTAAGTTTTTTAACCTCACATGAGAAATAATCGTTCATAATCACGAACTTTAGTGAATGGTGAAATTCAGATTCGTTATAGGCAAGTCTTCAACCGCGACATACGTCACGCGCGGATTTAGGGGGAGGTATTGACAAATCAGTTGACAAACCCAGCCCACGTCAATTGGAGCCCAACCTTTATCGAATTTCTGGATCCGCCATTGCATGTTGATTAGAACAGTCAAACAATGCAGCACTGCTTTTAAACCTCACATACAGTTTGTGCGGACAATGTGCGTTTGGAAAAAGAAGCTTTACGATATTTACTTTGTTTAGAGCATATGAGAAGTAAACTTAATGTATTCAAAAGTGAAGACTCGATTGGCGACGTAATCCTTCTTTGTTTTCGAATAAACGGCGACCTCTCCATAGCGATGTTAGACACTTCTGTGTATTGAAAACGGAAAATCTCTAATGCGCATGTAATACATAAATTAGTCGATTTTATCACTTTTTAAAAGATTTCTCGTCCCTCCCTTGTTATTTATATTTGCAGCTCTAACGAGCTAATGGAAGTTGATAAGCATATTGTACTCCTCGGTACAAGTTTGCAGTGATAATTGATGTGAAAATAACATTATCAGTGACTCTTTCATGGTATTGTGATAATTTATGCGAATCTCAAAGAGCCTTAGCCTGGAGTGGCCTTGGCGATACGTTAGATTTCAGAGAAAGGTTTCACTTAACTTGCAAACATGTGACATGCCTAACAAATTAATTAACTGAATCAGAATGTGACAAATTTATATATTGTCAATTGATATCCAATTTTACATTATCACCATAACAACAATAATACAATTCTCATTACACGCCTGTATGCATTTTAACAGACATCGCACAGTCGTTTATTTGAATATAATATAATTTTTTTAATTAATAAATATTTTGCGTTAATTGGGCTGTCACAATGACAATTCTACGAGGAGGGAAATGTGTTTACTACTAAAGCAGCACTGATTGTTATCTTTACTCCGTACAGATTGTGCATTGACTTTGACGACTCTATAAACATACAAGGTAAGATAGATTTTTTGTTTATAAACCCATTCAGATTGCATGCTTTTATTGTGAAATTAATATATATACAGTACATGATAATTGAAAACTAAGATTCAAATTAGGATTATTTATTAGACAAACTTTCTACCTTTAAATAGATAGAAGAGAAAACATAAGTTATAAATTATTAACATGGAAGTAAATTATTAAACATCAAACTATCGTCATTTACATATGTGTTCTATCATACGAGCGTAGGACGTATCATTTGACCATAGGAACCTATGATAAATAGCATAAAAGAAGAGTCGCTCTATTTATAAATGTTTCTTTGTTCAGTTGTTGAGTTGTGAAAACAGCATGAAATACAGCCACATAGTACGATCAATGACACAAAAACCAGCGTCACGTTTAACGGAACAAATATGTTTAGCTACATTGTTTTCAATCGTCTACAAACAAATAACTTATACCATTGTTGAGCTAAAATATTACAGTTTCTAAAAACAATCACAACAAATCGACAAAATGCATTCATTTAATTTCATTTTTAAAAAGCAGCTTAAGTTATTGTAAATACATTCAACGCTATTCTGTGTTCTCGCCTTTGTGTTGTGCATATGCATTGTCACGTAACTTATGTAATCTGGAAAAGATGTCTTTACGATGTCTAAATTTGGCTTTATTATATGCTGTTGTCTGTTAGTTGTCATAAACAAATAGCATATACAACATTCACAACGAATATACTAGATTATATAATATAATTGAAATATAATCACGTAGTCCATAAATAAGATTACTGCGCGATGGTTACCCTTCCGTGTTAGTGAATACGTTTACGCACATTTTGCCTTTCAGATTCATGATGAGAAAATCAACTTTATTTGCCATCCTGGTTGTCATGTGCATCCTGGGAGAACTAGCAACTATACAAGGAGTTCACGTAAATATATATACTTGTGTAGTATTTGTTTGACGAAAATTCTTCAGTGAAACAAACTGTTACTTGAAATATCAAAACATCGTTGACCTTCATAATGGCGTCTGAATTATCACATCGATTCTCAATAACTGCCCACATGGTTTTATTATTCAACAGTATAATTTATTTCATCAGCCAAAATACACAGCATGGCAGTTGCTTCAATTTTAATAATAACGCTACTGTAACGATGGTATCTCATTCTTATTATATATTTTCTTAGTTAAATAGAGGTCGAAAAGGTAAAGGAAGATCTCTGGACCAAACCGATGATGGTGTGTATGCTGATATTGATAGCAGAGATACGGATGCCGCAATGGATAATATGATTCACGATGACAATTGATAGATGTCGTTTGAGTATTCACAAGTGGCAATTCACCCTAATATTTTCGTTATTCATGGGAAGGTACCATATCAGTTTACTGAAGTGCAAATTGATTCGCATTAACGATATGTAAACTTAGTATAACTGCTTTACCTTGTCCAAATAAAGGCATTATAAACACGTCATAATGATGCACACCTCTCTCTCTCTCACACACACACGCGCACGCGCACGCGCACACGCACACGCGCACACACACACACGCACACACACTCGCACACGCACACGCACACGCACACACACACGCACACACACGCGCGCGCGCGCTCGAACGATGCGCGTATACACTTTAGTTAAATTTAATTACATTAGGATTGCAATTCAATAACAGTTTGTTATTTTTCTGTCAGTTATTTTAACATTTAATCGGAATTTAGGGTTATGTTAAGGGGTGATAGGGAGGTATACTGTATGCAAAACTAAACCCTGAACATAATGCAAAGATGCTTATTTTTATTAGTAGTATTGTTTACGAACAAGTGATATCAGGTGATAATAGCAAACCGTCTATGGTATTGTAATTCAAATATATATTATGAATTATATATTGGATATTTCTGATTATATTTCTGCCACACATATATATACTTTGTGTGAGTAACCCAGAAATGGGCTGAATCGGAAACACGTCGCAACGATGACCATTAGCTAATTAACTATTGCACCGCAATTATTCAAATTTATGTTAACATGTATTAATTACCACGGCGGCAGTATAGATGGCACAACGTATACACTGATCTATATTTTGTCTTATCTGTACACGCATTTACATACACGTTGTGGAGTGTGTATAATATACTAAGTCAACAATCACTACTCCTATGAAATGTGACAGTGTTTGTCAGTAAGCCAATGATGCCTTGGTAAACAGAATTCTGTCAACGTGAGTTGAAATAATAGTGCAATAATGTTTATGACTTCATCAGCATGCTAGGTAACTTGATACTGACAGTATCATGGATACGGTACAGTTTTTTTGTGAAATGTTTACTAAAACTACTTCGGATTTGAATATGGATACTATATTATAGAACGCAACACTCTAACATAACATAACATAACACGACACGACACGTGTATGTGGTAATTGCATAAGATCTTTCAATAATTTAATTTAAAATATAAAACTATATAATTTGTATTCAATTAGTTACAACGTAAAGGCTTTTAGTGTGGCGCTGGGAAGCCAGACATGCGCACGTCGCATGTTGATCGATGCATGGCTTCATTACCATGGCAATTTGAAATACACAATAATGCACAATTCATTTCAGACCAATCTCTAGTGCGCATCAAACTGACTCCATTCCAGTCTGGTGTTTGAAAATTGATGTTCTTGAGAAAGCGAAAGGTGTGCATTTCATTAAAGAATTATGGCCCCAATGCAAACGTGATGCATTCATAAATTAGCAAACAACGTGGACATTGGGAGGCACAAAATCAAAATGTTGTCATAGGACTAGAAAATTAAATCTATAAAATAGAGCATGATGCAAACATCGTTTCTGCTTTTTGTGCGTACCAGGAAAAGAAGTAGACTCTGTCACGCATTGAAAACATCTAAAAAAAGTATGACTCCCCCAATTCACATTTTTTCGAACTTGGAAAAATAAATGGACACACAGAAGCGAAAGCTTATACTCAGCTGGAGATTGGCAGTCTAACTGATTACCCAAGTGAGATACGTAGTATCACTCGCAAATTCTATGCATCCATTAAGAAACCCGATAACACTAATAAAAATGCACAAAATACTATTCCTGAATAAATTGTCAAATCGCAGTGAAACAGATCGTGAATATCTTGATGAAACCTTTCTTTTTAACAAGTTGTGAGAACAGTTAAGATTCTTGTCAGTGGGCACCTTATATTGATGGGTTCACATACGATTTTTTTAAACATTTCTGGAATACAATCATATACCTCTGTGAAGTTTGTGTCTGTTTTATTCGAAATGGATTCCCTTCACTTTCTTGCACAAGGGTTGTCATGACTTTACTAGCTAAAAAAGGGGACACCACTAGTTTTAAAAACTGGCGGCCTGTTAGCCCCCTTTGCAGGCATTTCGTAAACGCTGTCACTCCGTCTTCGATATCTCATTGGTTCCATCATTTATCCTGATCAGAGCTGCAGTATTCCAAATCAACAACAACATCAAATCTGCTTTGCGACGACTCTATCCATTACTGTACATCGCAAACACTCCATTGGGTATGGTAGCTCTTGATCAAGAAAAAGCATTTGACAGAATCAACCATGCTTACTTGTTTTTGGACGAAATGCCATTCATTAAATTTGTCTTTTGTACAAAGATGCCCAATATCTTGTTAGTGAACATCGCCCTCACATAAGATATTATATTGACTCGAGATGTTCCTCAGCTGCTACTCCTCTAAATCAGGTGGGATAAAAACATCCCAGGTATTGAGATCCCCAAGAGTAACGGACTACACAACAAACTGACAGCGTATGCTGATGATATATGAATATTCATTACATGCAAACAAGACTTTCATAAACTGGCACAATGGTTAAAAATATATTAGGACCTATATGTCACAAAATGGCGGAAAAGCGGCCGTGGTGGTCGCCACTTTATGAACAAAACGAAACAAAATGACAATTTCTACTGAGTTCAAGGCAAGCTGCACAGACTATATTTATCTCCAAGTTCATCAACAAGAACATGAAAAGTACAAAATGTAAATACGTTACCAAGCAATGGTTCACAGCCTTGGTGGGCTCATGAATTCTTACAATGGTTTAAGCACTAAAAGATTTAACAATAAAGTGATACACTTATCTAGAGTTCTTGGCAATGTATGTCTTTTATTAAAGTCAGCGATCTTGTTTCTCGAAACACGGAGCAGTAAGCATCAACGCGGAACGACCGAACATGAACGGCACACGAACATGAACAATCAATACGATGACACAACACGCGGCAAGCGACAGCAAGTAATCCACAATGATGACACGCGACACGATGTAAACAATGTTTTGTCCGAACAAAACACGCACACTTGGGACCACAAAATAACCCGTTTTCGTTACAGAATCGCCGAAAATCTGCGTTTGCGAATACCACAAAGCGATATTTAATTACTGCGGCTATTTATCCGTCTTCAACCCACTTCCTAACCAACCAAATCGGGCTTTACGGCTATTTCCCTGGAAGTACACAGCGATATGTCTCAAGCCAACCACGCCGAAAGACGATGACATGGCCTTTTCCCGATATGACATAAATTAGGAACTTGCCCATGAAATAACACACCTGTATTAGTCGTCTGGCACTCCCTGTAATCCAACGCTGTGTTTATGAAGGACTGTCCCATGTAAAAGTGGTGTTCCCGGACAATGAACCTCGAAGACTTCTCACAAACTGTCTCGCCTTTTTGCGTGGTACTCGTACACCTGGTCTACTCTCTCTGTCCTTCACTTCCCACGTGATCTCCGAAGATACCCGAAAATTGGCTCGGGGTCGAGCTCACATGCGATAAAAACGATCGCGGTCACGGTGACAACAATACCAGAAATGTAGTCATGTCAACCTGGTTTCATTCGGAGTTTCATATAAATGTATAAAGTTACATAAATTATTAAATCTATTTCTGACACCATATAATACCACAATCAACTTCCAAAAGTCGGAGTGACTGTGGGTTGGCAGCTGGCGAACCATTAAACATTAACAGCTCGCCTTTGGGTATTAAGTGGAACAAGACTAGCCTAAAACTTTTGGTTTGGTATGTATGTAGGGAATACGAAAACGTTCACAGATAGAAACTTGACTGAAATAAAGCAAAGTTTTGGGCGCATTTTACTCCAGCAATAAATTACAGAGTTCGTGACTAATGATAAACAATTTGCTTTCATCCCAGTTATTTTGTCACTTTTATAGTTTTTCACTCCCACTGATATTGTCTCCTCACTCCAAAGTTCCTTTGAACACTTCTCATGAAAAGTCCGACAGTGTGTAAAGCCGGAAACTGTCTATACAACAAATGGTGGGAAAATGTGACCCACTTGCCATCTCGTATTGACACCATGCGCTTGTAGTACGTTTAGAGTTATTCTTGTTTTAAATTAACTGATTATTTTCTCAATCTAGCTGGTAATTTATCGTATAGAAACATTTGTTATGTACTACACTCAATAATGAATTTCTTCATTTTCCTACATTTTACTCTGACTTAACACTGTTTAAACCACCAGACAACAAGCGTATTTTTATGAGTCAAATGTCATCCAGTGAAAAATGAACCGTTCCTACTCACTTTGTCACTGAAGGCATTTTTTAGGGCACGTTACTTTTTTGACTTTGAAAATAACACCTGGCTTCCTAGCGCATTTTCGTTCATAAATATACACTCCAAACGCATGCTTGACCTTAGTTTGAATGTTATTCATGATGCTATTCCTGGTAAATGGAAAGCAAAAATACAAATTTAAAAAACAACTTCAACCTCAGGTTCCAGTTACATTTCTCAGATGAGCTGAATTTTCTACTTTACAAACTTGAAAATGCCATTATTTCAAATACCCCAAAGCGGTTTTAAACAAACTCTCCACTTACACCATACCACTTTTGGTCACGTGTTCTTAATAAACTGACCACACTTGTATTCATATACAGAGCGTAATTTTTATAGTTACATTCATATGCTAATTTAGTATGTTGTGGCATTACCTTAGCTACAAAGCTGTAATATATTTTGTAAACCGCTATTGTAAATTAGGTCTTGTGCCTTGTCTAGGACTGAGCAACATTAAAAAGATGCAACGTCTCGGGTATCGAGGAGATACACCTCATCTTACAGCAATTACTGCAAAGGAAACACAAAGGTGCAATTTCGATTAAACTCGCAAAAACGCCAGAGATCGGGCCGATTGATGGGGCGCCTCGCCGTCGACAGTAAAGTGAGCTTCTCTTAATCAGGTCTACATTCCAAATGAGCGCATAGTTATACAAAAGTAAAAAAATGAATATAAACGCTCGATAAGGATTTGAGTCTCCGTAGGCTTCTTGTTGCTTCGTTGATGCGTCTTGGAGCGTCTTGGAGCGCAGTTACTTTTACATTCGGGTGGCATGAAGACAATAAACCATCAAAAGACATAAAACAAACCACTTTGTCGGGACTGAGTGCAATACTTGTTATGACTATGAGTTGTTGGTCGGTGTTTAGTCTTTCAAGTGTACATTTTAGGTTGGACGTTCGAATCGGAGAACGTTTTACAAAACCGTGTCGTGCGTATACGTACAGACGGAGTGAAAATATCGGCTTAAAGTAATAGTCATGAACGTAGTTTGGAAAGTAAAACAAAAAATGCGCGGTGAATGAAGTGCAAAAATAGTTAAATTAACAGTCGTGAACGTTGTTTGAAAATTTGATGCAAGGTAAAACAAGTGACATAATCCATTATCTTTGTAGAGCGTTTCCTCAAAACAAAGTTGAATTGGTTCTGTACGATGAGATTAACTATTTACCACGAAGGTCAGCCCATTTTACCTACATACAAAGGATCAAAGCAATTGAGCTAGTAGTTTCCAGGAAAATACCAAAAATGACAAAAACTATTATCATAAAATTGAAAATATCGCCACGAAGTACGTATGAGCCAAGTATCGAAGCAATTGAGCTGATAGTTTTCTGCTAAACATTTAGAATTGAATAGTTGATTGACAAGGCGAAAAAAATACCTGGAAAGTCATTAATATTAGTTGGCAAATCCAAGACATTGGTTTGAAAGTCGGAAATGTTTTTTAAGATCATAGAAAAAGATGTGAAAAAGTAAAAGTGCAATAAGCTAGTTGGAAATTTGTAGTAGTTGGGAAACAAGTTAAAAACTTTGGTATGAAAGTCATAAAAAATGGTACGAAAGTTAAAGCAAATGACAAAATCGTTATAGTTGCTTGGATAGTTGCCACATGACCAAGCACACAACATATTTCGTTACATGCATGTGTGATTCAGAATGTACAAATATGTGTTATGAAATTGTTATGATAGACCAAACATTTATTATGCACAAAGATATGTAACATACGCATATGTAAACTCAAACATTAAACAGTAAACAAAATATTAATGTTAATACACATAGATCAAAGTAATGGTAAGTTTTCACTAAATTCTATTAAATTCTAAGGAGTTCACCCAGAATAATATAAATCATTGTAATAAACCACTACTGTGGCAAATTAGCAATATCCAGATTTGTTTGTGTGTCCGTGCAACCGAGGATTCTTTCAATGACATTTCTCACATAAGAAAAAAAGACACAGACAAATGAGCGTAGCCAGTTCGCGGAGCAGAAACACACACCTTCCATAGAGAAAGGTTCACATAACGTGTAACACAAATCAGCCACGTGTAACATCACAAAACAGTTTATTAAGTCACGAGCCCCTACAACATAATATGCACACCGGACATTGTTCCAATTCACCAATCAGCAGCCTCCACATAGAACCGCAGTTTAATAATGTTTCATGTCATATTAACTTGCTCGTTTAATCAATGTCCTCCAGCAAACTTTATATGCGTGTTTGTTTAATCAGGTCGCATGCCATATGCACCTACTCGTAGACACCATCCAATCAGTGACCTCCACCAATTAATATACACGTGCCGTTTATTCAGGCATAGAGCATGGCATGCCATACCCAAATGTCACTATTTTCATAGGTTCAATGAGAATCTGTAGTATTTATGGTAGAATAAAAGAAAAATATATCAGTGAAATTAAATATTTTAGAGCTCACAAATGTGTTATAACCTATATTAACTTTGGCGTAGTTTTTGTAAACAGGATAATTAAAACAGTATCCATATGTTTATATAGTGTCAATGAATTCAGGCACTATTGAAATACGCTTTAGACGTTTTCAATACGTTTAGACAAATATATTTATTACAGGATTTAATACTTTTTGGAGCGCTCGATAAGTCTGACAAATATGTTTGGGCACTGATGAATTATTTACTAGCTGTCGGGAAACGCACGATATACTAAAAAAGATAAAACAGACTGAACATTAGAATTTATTTTAATCCTTTTAAATAAATGTTCGTAAACAAATTAAATAATTTAGTGCTATGAGGTACGTTTCGTCTATATGACAACAATGACTAATAAGGCAGTCAAGTGGTAATCACCATTTAATAAAAAAAAAGAAAAAAAATTGATCGGCCATTATTGAATGTAAACCTTCATCTGGTGTGCAAGTACATCCATTGGAAGCCACATGAGCAAAACACCTAGCGAAACTAGTTTTTCTTTAATTTGGGCATACACAGTGAAATTACACATTTCAATGAAATGCGCATTCTTTGTGACCTTGATGACAAAATTTGTTTAAAAATGCCGTTAATCTTTTAAAAATTTAAAAAAAAATTGCACGTATTTTCAACAAAATATTGTTGATTGTTGTCGGCAGTGATGGCTATAATCTGTTGATAAACATCGTACACAGTTGTAAAAAGCGATGGTAAAACTAGATGTGTTTGCAAACTTTCGTTTCGTTTTCGTTTTTCCTACCAACCCCGGCTGTTAAAGGTTAGAAAAACTAATCAAATGAAAGTGAAAGCCTGATATGCATTACCAGACTGTTGTAAGAGTTCAATATGTAATGCTAAGAAATAAAATCAATAGTATTATTGTAGTCAAAATACAACCACCTTGAACGTATTCAAATCTCATGGTCTTGATGAGACATTGCCTATTTTTTTCTCTTCAAAAAAGTGATTACCTATCCATTACAGAAAAGGAGTAAATGTTATTTGAGCTGATGAGACAGAAAAAGGTAAAACTGTTTATTCGTCATTCATATGACGGGTTTCCCTTTTGTAGGTCAACAGTCTCACAATTATTAAAATTGTTTGAGGAGGTATGTGTGAATGTTGTTAAACATTGCCCCACATATTATTTATCTCAATATTTCGAACGATTTGATATTGCACCTCGCATTCATGCAGTCTTCATAGCAACCATTTTTACAAAATTGTGATTTTAATAGCGTAACAATTATCGACAAATCTCCATTACGCAGTTTTTTTGTGCTCATGAATATTCATTAATTTTTAGATCAATGCATCCTGAAAAGGGCGATTTCTGTATTTTGAGGGCAAGAGTTTGGAGGGGGGATTGGTTATTGCCGGACAATGTACAGATCCACTGAACCATTTGGACAGTCACACAAATAGATAATTTGTTGTGTTACATGTGTTTATTTCATGCCACTATTTGTGAGAAACTCTTTATGAAACATCGTGTGATAATAGGTGATTTTCCGTACAATTGCGAGATCTCGCGAGATGCATGAAAGACGCGCGTCGAACGTCTGCCGCAAAAATCGAACGATTTGATTTTGAACTAGAATTTCTTTATTTCGCAGCTTACATTGACCGGCCGATCTTCGACAGAGGAATATTGCTTCCGAATACCCTCACTTAATCGAAATTGCCTATCATCAAATGTGGACAGCACATTATTAAGCATGGAAATGTCCCCGAAATACTTTCGCGTTTGTCGAATCTCACGCGATGTTTGACGCCACTACGACGCCATGACCTTTGTTTGTCCTGTTTTTACGTTCGATTTCACGCATAACGCGTGATTCTCGCAGTGTACGGAAAATGGTCTATTCTGACAGTTTTATAGTATGCAATGTTTTGCATGGCATCATGACTGAGTAAGAGGAATTATTGGTATAACCGGTGTATAACATCGCGAAGTAAGATATGTCACGTCGTAACTTTGATGATCGCTTGGAAGATGTATTTATTCGCGCATTACTGTAAATGAAAACGTTTTAGAAGCTGATGGTATGAATAATAAATTACAACAATACGTCAAATAATTACGAGGTCTATTTTTTGAAGGAGTAAGTTTTTTTGAGTAAAAAACATCATGAATGTGGTGAACATATTTTTAGGTGAAACGTTTCAAATTCTTTTCAAACTTTTACAATAGACATTGCAACAATAAGTTGTTTGTTTCTGTTTTTAGTCTGCAGCATTTTCATTTTCATATTTGTTGTAACGCAACGCTACGCAATACATAGCTATTAATGCAAAAATGAAAAACAAACAAACAAACGACAAAATCAAGCAAATATTGGGCAGGGAGCCCCTAAGATCCGACTGCTTGGGGCAAGGTCAAGTTCGCTGACCTTGAGAATGACCACCCTGAGAATGGTGATGATACTCTCAAATTTAGGGAGGGGGGGTGTGAAATCCTTGGCCCAAATGAAGGTCAGGAAGGCTGCAATAAATACATAATTAAATCTCTCACGTCCTACACGTAATTTCTTTTAAAAATAAATTTATAATAAATCTCAGCATATACACCAAATTGAATTCGTTTTTTTATAAATAGCCCAGAATGTACAAATTAAATGCATATTTCAAAAACACATCCCTTCACTCTCAGGTAATCAACAAATCTTCAAAATCCTATTTAATGATGACAAATTTATAATCCTTGCAATCACAAAATCAAACAAAGCATTATAATTTCACATTCTGTTATTCTAGTGGAAATATTTAGTACAGTAATAATATTATCATTGTTATATATTGTTTTTCCAATATAGTCATTTTAACACGTTCACTTTTATATTCCTTTTATGAAAGATATTTGAAAGAGAACCCTGACTTCAGAACAGACAAAAATCATCGCTCTATTGTGGTAAACAAGTTGAATAGTGTTATGCTTGTTGTCAATGGAATACCTGAATCACGCGTTTTAAGGGAAGAACATAAATATTCATATTCATCGAGAGAGCGCCAATAGTGGCCAAATTGCGAAATGAGGTCATAACAGCTTAATATCCTACTCATGCTTACGTCTGAACAGCAAAGAATGACGTAGACCACGCCCATATGCATAATTATTGAAATACCACAGTTTACCAGTATCAGCATTTCTGTCTCCCAATCACACAGGAGTGGTATCAGTGTTGGCACATCACATATTGAAGCAAGTAAGGTGATGACTTGTTTCATTGTGTATAACATTACCGTTTATTAATGACGTGGTACCTTAAACTGCAGCATACTAATCGTACTGTTTTTTATAATTTCAGCATTTACACCAAACATGAGAACACTGTTGATCTTCGCTTTATTATTCATTCTGGTAATCAATATACAAGGCCAGGAAAACCCAGAACCTGTAAGTCCATTACTGTAACAGTTGTTCACACTTTCCATTGTACCCTGCTTATACTTACACTATTTGGTTAGGAATATTAAAAAAAATTGTGTGTTAAAAAAATCTAGAGCAAAGATGGCCTCTCGCCTTGTCAGCAAAATACGTCTGCTTACAGGCTAATCTGTGTGTAGCTATTTATATCTAACTGCTGATGTTACGTAGAATGTAGATTAATTTGAGCGTCGTATTATTCCCCTGTTTTGTTATAAAATACTGAGTAACACATATATGAATGGTCATACTAACTAATTGTTTATAACGTGTACTCTATCTGACTGCTTTGTACGTTTTTTTGAGATTTGTTTGGCGGCGTGGCACATGTTATATTATGTGTGTATGTGCTGTATATTATGTGCTTCTATAATACTAGTGCTGATGTCATTCTTCTC
Source organism: Saccoglossus kowalevskii (assembly GCF_978046115.1). Classification (NCBI taxonomy): domain Eukaryota; kingdom Metazoa; phylum Hemichordata; class Enteropneusta; family Harrimaniidae; genus Saccoglossus; species Saccoglossus kowalevskii. The sequence continues at coordinate 11,313,641 of NC_140654.1, forward strand.
TATATTTATGTTTTTTATATTTTATCTTGAAGTATTTGTACATATATTTTCAACGTACGCTATTTGGTACGACCAACAAGTGTCAGGGAGGGCAAACAGCATAGTGATTGTTACAACAGTCGTCCCGTACCCTGCAAATGATGGGGATGCTGAAGGCACTTTTAGAAATTCATTCATTGAGCATGCAACCCTGGTCAAAGCACCATGTGCATGCGTACATTCTGGTTGATACTAGGATATCTCATTAAATTGATAAAATTGCTTGTTACATACTTTTCTTGAAAGTTATTTCCCACACAACACATTTCAACAACAAGTAAATCTACATTGCTGCCTGCCTGTGCTACGAAAATTGTCTCGATCACTTATAATAATTTTAGTCGACAAAGTTTATTAAAATAGTTGAAAATATCTACCTGGCCAGTGTATGGTCGACTCTCACGAATGGTTTGTTTTCCCAAATTCACTAACGGTTGAGTTCCATTTGAGTTAGACGAATCTCATATCAGACTCAGTAAACGATACCAAAAGAATTTTGCAGTAGTACTTAAGAATACAATTCAACACGCGTGTTTATATGCAAACTTCTGTGTTTGTAAACAGATGACCGATTCTATGGGCTTTTGAAATTGCCAGCAATCCTGATTCAATATGTGTGACAAATAAATACGACAATGCAAAACTCTAGGTGTCGAAAATGTATTTAAAGATGTAGTAGAGGTTATTGCTATTGCATTTGCATAGCAAATTTCTGAAGTAACATATTCTTTGAATCCATCAAGTTATCTACTTTTAGAAAGCTTATTTTTCGAGTAATATGAAATAAATATTCCAACAAACAAATAAATGGAGCCGTGTAATCACGTGATCGCTGTGCAAATAGAGAGAGGTTATTTTCGAAATCGAAATAAGCCCACATAAAAGATGTTTGTGGTACTTGGGATACTGTAAAAGGCTTGAATTACATTTTCTAGTTCGTCTACTGTTAAATGACCTAGATTTTGACCTCAAAACACTTTTTAAAAACATCGTCAACGTTGTTTTGAAATATGATACCATGTGTCAGAGTTTCCAAACGGGAAAGTTGTAGACAAACTATCTTTGCCAGATTTCATTAGCAGCTATCAGAGAATACCTATGCCTAAAATCACCGTCATGGAGCAGCTGGAAGTCGAGATCAACTCTCTAGATTAACCCCAAATACCGATGTTTTTTATGCGTGAAAAATCACAAAAAAACATAAAACACACTGTATCTCAGATGTACTCAAAATGTATTACCCTCTTAAACCATCGCTCTATATTCTTATAAGAGAATGAGGAGAAAAGGTGAATTTGATATTTTCAAAGAAAAAAACAAACTCTCTACTACATCCTTGAATACTATCATTGAGTCAGCCAATCTGTAGTGAGTTTGTATACTCATTATTACATTCACCGTGTATTTAAAAGTGCATTCGTCAATGGCCATGGTTCTATGTATTCATGTATTATAACGATGTTATATCCACGAACAAATGTCGGTATAACTATTATATTATATTTTTTTTAATAGGACACAGACGTCGGAATTTTGGAACAAGGTTAGTTAAATATAAAATTTTTATATTGCCGTGCCTTTTCAAATTTCAATAATTAATTGTAAATTATATCATTTTAGATATAGACGAGCTGGCATCGGATTTACAGGTACGTCTTTGATGATACTCCACTTACCATATTAAATATTATTGCATCTTCAGTCGGTCGAGTACGAGTTCCATGAAATCGATCTAATCCTTTTTTTTTGTTTACTTGTGTTATGTTATGTTTCGTGGAACAGAAATTTGAGGATGTAGATTCCGGTAAGTAGCTATGTCTTGTGTGACTGACTGACTACATGCTAATAATGTGTGGATCAATAGAAGGCGTTGCATAGTAAGGAGTGATGAACATATTATCGGGCATGGTATTATTAATACACACAAATATATCCTAATAGATCTGTGGATATCATTAAAAGTAATCCATAATTCACACACAAACATCAGTATATCTTAGATAACACGCCAACTATGCACCTCCAGTAACATATGTTCTAATTTATCGTTTGGCTTTATTGAGTGTCAGTGATATGATCTCCTTTATATGGTGTTTACCATACAAATGAATGTCGAAAAACATTGACAGGTTATCGTAACGTGTATATTTACACGGCATTTAGTTACTGTTTTTGTGGACTCTGGACCAGAAACCGCTGAATTAGGCAGCAGAAGTAACTGCCTGTTCAAATCAGTGGGGTTACTCGTTCATTCGTCAATAATGCGATTGAGTGGGTGGGTCCAGTTTGTACACAGCTCACAAAAAGATAGCGTTATGAGATCTATGCAAATTTGGGTCGAAAATTCAAGTCAGAGTCGTAATGATTAATTAGGTTTGTCGTTGTACTTATTTTTGTTTTTGTCTCGACCCACTGTTGGAGGCAAATGGACAATGAGATTATTTTTAACTTAGTTTGTTGCTTGATGCGAGGTACACGAACGTATGCCGGAATAAAAGAATTAATGAATGTAATAAGCAATGCACAGATGCATGTAATGTGGTAAATATGGGAGAATAAATACAATATTTCAATAATGCATTTGTGATTTAAATAGTTATAACGATAAGCACACTTTTAACGGCAATTTCATTTTGTGTTTTTTTTCAGTGGTACTCAGAAGCAATGGAAGAAAATAATGCTACATACAATACCAGGACTCCTCTTTTTCCTGTTCAAACGCAGTATTCATGAACCAGCATAGTAGTAGATATTAGCATACTAGGTTTTCCTGTATAGAAATGTGCATGTATCTGCTTATGAAATCGAACAAAAAATGTATATGCAATGCTACAAGACACAATTTTATCCGCTTACAAACCTTCATACACAAACACAGGTCAAAAAGTTTGTATTGAGAAAAAAACCATCTATTCAATTTCATAAATGTGCAAATATCCGTGAAATTCATTTGCCAGTGCCAGAAACCATGAAAATGATTTATTAAGTAAGCCAAGACTAAATGCTAAAACATATAAAAATACTTTAGTCACAGAAAGCCTTACCAAATCCATGGTTATATAAAACAATAAATAAAATACTCCAGATCTTGTGATTCATAAATATGTTATATGTTATCAAAATTCCTTGAATCTTATGTAACCGATCGGAAAGGCTAAACAATTTGTATTTGGTTTTGCATCAGGAACAGATATGATGCTTGCAAATTTGTGAGGCTATGGTAACCAACAACGTTCACACACTTTGCGCTGGTTAAGGTGAACTGCTAGTTTAGCAAATAAAATCATGAATAAATGTATTCTGCTTAGCAGAAGATTAATTTTGGAGATTGATGTGTTATTAATTTAACCACGTCAAGCAGACATCTACCATGCACAATTACATCTACCATACATCAAGCAACTTTGATAGCAACTGTGGCCGGGTAGCACGAGTGCAGTGAACGACAATTTGTTATGTGCAATTTTCAGTTACTTTATCCATGTGATATATCAATGTAATATCCACTTGGCGGGCAATATACCATGTACTATCCATTTTTATTCAATGTCATGTGATCGAGTATCAACCAATCACAGTATGCGTAACAACATTGAGATGTGATAAACTTATAAAAACAACATGTCTAAAACGATTTTGGTGTCGTGCTCGTGTTGTTTATTTACATGGCACGATCTATGTCACAGTATTAGTATGATCTATGTCACAGTATGTGGAGCTGCAATGAAGTTGTAATTTAGGTACCCCAAAATAACAGAATCCAGAATGTGTTACAGTCTATTCGCACAAGTTATTGTCATGCAAATTTACCATCTTTTATTTGTTCAACTGTTGTGATATGTGTACCATTTGTTAACGTAACACGTCGCAGTACCGTGACCGCTTCAACGATTTTCATCGTCTGTGTCCTTGAAAAGTTTCTTCAATTTTCAGTGGATCTTTTCATTCGTTCTTCAAGTTTTTGTCGCATAATTTCGTACACTATTTTCCATTTCTCAGTGAGCTATCAATCTATTGTTGTATTTCTTTACTCTGCTAAATATATATTAGGGCGTGTAGCTCTTCGTCAAGCCAAAAATAACATTTTGTCAGCTGTAAGTTTCAGTTGACCCCCCCTATCAAATTAAAAAAATGGGTGACCCACCCCATCATTATATTTTAAGACATATTGACCTCCCTGAAAAGCAAATAAAGAAACATTAACAGTTTTGGTTCTGACATAATTACAAAATGTATCATGGTTTGCCATAATTACCTTACCATATTTTGTAAGATAATATAAAAATAATGTTTTCATGTTCTTGCCCTTCTCCAAGACCTAATTGTGTAATTAGTACTCCCATGAATCTCTTTGTCACTTTTAGCTTCTGAATCATCACATCACTTCTTACTTTCACTACTGCTGTCTCCTTGGTTGCTTAAATCAGTCTCTGAACCACTATTACTATCCCTGTTATTCTTATCTTACTTGCTTGTATGGTGCATAGCATGTCGCCACGTACCTGTCGTCCTTCCTGATCTATTCCATCTATTTAAGACTGAGTAGGGGAGGGAGTATGCTGGAAATTAAGGAGGTCAGGAAACCCCTTTTCTGGACCAGAATTTTTGTTGTTTGGAGTTGGCCGTGTGCGATACGGAGAGGAAATCAGCATTTTTTCGCATGTGGGCTGAGATGATAAAATGACTGACGACGGAAAACTGCCTTTTTTATAGCTTTCTTACGTCCAATATCGGTACTTAAGATGATAGAATGTTCATTCGAATGTGAACTTCCTCATGGGTGTTTGCATCATATCCTTGAGGAGGTATCTGCGAGGTTCTTGGATGAAATTTAATGTTTCCGGGGGTACATTTGCTTAGCCAGAATTTTGACTTGTGACGCATCCCTCGAATTTTTAAACACGAAAGGTAGTGGGTGTTGAGAATGATGGTACTCGATTGTCTGTCCTGATGTAATAGATTTTGCAAAAACAGTATCACGGATAAGTTTCGATGGTGGGATCCCTTTATATGAAGAACTGGGCGATTTGTTTATTATCACCCGTTTCTGTCATCAGTTCATCTATGACCAACAAGACCAGTATCTGGAGGTACCCCTTCAATAAAACGAATTTGAGTCACTGTCTTCATCATTAACCAAAAACGTCTTCCTCGACTATGTGGGACCGCACACGAGAGAGGTAAATGGGTGTTTCAATATTGCATCCATGATGATATGATAGAACATGGCCTGTTATTCCATCTCTTTTTACGTTCATCAATGTACTTTTTCAGCATCCAGTTCAAAACTAAATAAGGCAGTGCGTATAAGCCAGAGAAGACAAGCGATAGAACTACGTCCGATTTGGTAGAGCCCATGTCAATGTGATTGTTCAAAGTTCAAATGAATGAATGGAGGGTAACCGACGATTTCGCTTCTACTTATATTTTTATAAGCCGTATGGAAGGGTACAGTAATCATCTCGTATCACTCTTTCCATTGAATATTATTCCTTTGTTTTTGGCGTTCTTTAACGTGTAGGGGACCGCTTGTTGCCCAAAAGAGTCAAAATTAATTTCCAGTTGGTTTCTGTAATTGAGGGTGAACCCTCTCACTTTACGCACCGTCTGATTCCCACTTTTGTCTGGTTTGTGTAGTCGATAGGCGTAATTCTGCGGTCTTCCTGATATGTGATGTGTGATGTAATTATCCGCTGGACTTATTTCTCTCATCAGTTCCCCGAGATGAACATCCGTCGTAGGATCCCATTCTCCAGCTTGATGAATGTGAATGATGGAATCTGTTTCATGGTACAAAACTCTAATACATAATTTCTCCAGAAAACTGTGGTGTTTAAGTCGGGCGTAGCTCGTCGTCATGGCATCCAGTGCAACGTTCGTATTGGGTACTTCGGTGATGTAGTCATCTTTATTGCAGTGCTGGACAAGAAATATTTCGTCAGAGACAAAAATACATCTGTGACGAGTTGAGATTTAACTTAACTTTGAGGCCTGGATTGGGGGTTATCCTGCTTCTGTCTAAGACAATACCTTTTTTTCACTGTACTTTGGATGTAGATGGTCCTCGTTGCGGCACCACTAACTGTTGATGTACTTGGTGAATCCCAGTCTCGGGGTTGTAGGTTGTCGACTCGTCTTAATGCCAAACTTTGCATACCTTGGTGATGCGATATCCTACTTCTTCAACTGTTTCCAATTCTGGAGTGCACCAAACATCCGTCAGCTGGCATTCATTGAAAAAAAAAATAAAAAAATAAAAAAATAAAAAATAAAAAATAAATAAATAAATAAATACGCGCGGTAATTGAGTCGCAAGAAACGATATACAACATACGTTAACAAACGCAAAGGCTCATGGGTAGACACCTCCCCCTGCTTTAACTGATCATTTGAAAAAAACAAAAACCAACATATCCCATATCATTGGCTCGTGTTTACAACATGAAAACAAACAATAAAAATATATCGATTACCTTATTTTAACAGTAGAGGTCATTTCATCCCATTCTATGGGTAGAGATCGTTTAGCCATGACATCTTGAAGCTGTGCAGTCATACATCTAAATACGTTTGAATGAACTTGTGTTTTTTGATAACACTGTCCTGGCACAGGCGTTGCCCCCAAAAGCAGCTTTCTCTGATGGAACAAATCTTGCAACACTAGACATTCACTTTCAAAACAATTTTAACGTGGATGTATTAAGGCATGGGAATGTTTTATCACAGCATAAAAATTGAGTTTAGAAATTGACATTTTAAAGTGAATTAAAATATCCATTTTACTTATTTAACTTATTTATTATGAGTTCATCTAGTTTTATCACTCTTTTATGTAATAAACTTCGTTAATTTGCAAAATGTCGTGTATTTATTAGTGTAAGCAGGTGAATGGTTATGTCTACGTGTATGTGAGCGCCCTCTACGATTCATTCAGCCAAATTCTTCGGACTGTGACGTCAATGCTCGTCCGATTTAAAAACAAAAATATGGTAAGTTATGCTAATTTATTCTCGACGACCTCGTTACTCCCTCGAATTAAAACATACTTCATTTATGATAATTTATGCACACTGTGACGTCATCATTTTTGCTAATATATGCACGTTTCCCATTGTTACGTCATCGTTATCCACAAATCCCATAATGACGTCATGTTGAACAGCGCCCTCCCTATCGTACCTACTAGCACATCGTGTTGAAATTAAAATTACATATTAAAATTAATTCATTAATATCACAAGCAGTGAACATCAAGTGTTGCCTTTTAATGAAGCATTACAATTCACTTACCCCAAAAGTCTATCTGTAGCTTCATTTCTGCGATATACCATCTGCAGCTTCATTTCTGCGATATACCATTTTTCAGGTAGTAAATAACATCTAGTGTTGAAATTAAAAATATTAAAATTGATTTATTACAATTTCATAGTTTCCAAAAGAGGTCCTGGATGTGAGTACTTGTTCAGCTTCGCTTGACACTTATCATAAACACTTTACCGTCATTCAATAAGAGACGATTAGGCCTCGTTTCGCATTTTAGATGGTAGATCTTAGGTATTATGCAAATAAACAGCCGAGCTCCGAATATTTATTCCACTATTTTGAATGACTGTTGGAGAATATTAAACACGAACCGCGGTAAGTTACAGTTTCACATCATTTTACTAGCTTATTGTTGTGAAAAAGAGCAAACAATTGGTAACAGTATTCGTTATATTTCCGAGAAAGGAAAGAATTTTTTTAAAAGTTACACACGTCATGAAACATAGTCGACTGAACGAAAATATTAATCACGATTTGGCCAGGGAGAATTTGTGAACAATTGATTTTATTTTATTTTCTGTCTGCAGCAATACATGTATAGAAATGTACACACTATGTAAAATCTTGATACAGGAAGGCGTTTGCTTATTTTATATTATGATGGTTACTGCTGACAACAATTTCTACGCAATGGCATATTCATTATCTATCTCATTCTACATGCCATTATCTGTAGCTTATATGTAGACGTTTTAAAAAATGCATTGTCTTTTTTCGTGTATAATATTGAACCCAGGGTTTTGTGGAAAACGACTGGCCTTAACATTTGTAACGCATTCGACTGAACGAAAATAATAATCACGATTTGACCCAAAGAGAATTTGTGACATGCCATTGTTCGTAGTGCATGTATACTATTAAACCACGGGTTTTGGGAAAAACGACTGCCCTTAACATTCGAGAATTTTTTTTTGTTTCGGTGAAAATATACCAATTGTGTGATTAAACACAATGCCACTAGTGCACAGATGATCTAAGATGACATCTGTTTCACTAGTTTGATGTAAACATCCAGTTCTATACGAAAATTATTTGATTGTAACTAAAATGATATACGGCAGTTGGAACGGTGGAACAAGATTTGATCGCTGTTTTTGAAGCTCCTGACATAATCCTGTGTATACCATGGAGAAATATATCTTTCCTTTATTTGACAGTGTAGCGTATTGTGCTTGTCTGTTATTTTATTTTGTATATGTATTTGACTATTTGTAGTCCGTTTATTTTGTGTTCTTGAACTTGTAAATTTTCGATGATGCTTATAGGTCAAAAACGTGATAATTTGCTCAGCTTCACATCACACTTCTATTTGCTATAGACACTTCTTCTCATTCAATATGGTGTGGTAGATGGATTCATTGTTGTTTCAATAACAGGGCATTGACGAGAATGTTTGCTTAAATGACAGAATTGGTCGACATTTTTGAAATACCTCACCCAACATGTCATTCGCTTCTGGCATCTAAGCTGGTAGGTTGTACGGACTATGCAAATAATGCTTTGTGGGGGCTTTGTGGGGGCCACTCCGCGTTCTTCAATACAGGTCTAATACTAGACATCTCTGGTAGCGTGCTCATCTTATAACTTCTCCCTTAAGCTCGTCACGAGGTGTGGATCATTTGGTGAAAGTATATCACCACAACTGAGGCAGTGCAAGGAAGGCAATTTACCGGTAACGAATACAATAAATCAAAACAACTCAATATATAAGACTTCCTTCACTTTAAATAAATACACAAATAGATGGGGTGCTAGTCGCTGGAACCGGCAAAAAATGGGGAATACACGGTAAACAAATATAACTTAATACCTGATCGATGCTGCAGGGAACACTCCACTCTCCATTAAACAGCAATGTACAATGTTCCATACTTTCGAATCTGGCACACTGACAGCAGCTGCACTAAAATTTAAATTCGTGCTCTGTGTCCAGGAAGTATTGGCAACTGCACTGCTATCTGCTGCTACTGTAGTGAGCTTTAGTGGTTCCTGTTCATCAGCAGGGAATACTGCACAGCACCTCTGTACATGTACCCCTTTTCACATTTGTCTCAACTTAAATACTACTAAATTAATACTACTAAATTAACTAATTATTATAAAACTAAATTATGGCCATGCAAACAATAAAATGTATTCAACGAAATTATTGGTTATCTCGAAATAAAAACAAATCAATGTAAAGAGGATGCCAATTTTGTTAGTGGAATAAACTACTCTTTATCCAAGCTCTGCCAATTTAAAGTAGAGGACTCGGGTCAATGGTGTAATATTTATGTTCAACAACACTGAGCAAAGCACATTCCAGGGTATTTCACAATCACTATGCCACTGTGTCTGGGACATACCATTATGTCACAGGGGGAGACAGGATGTATGTATCTCAAATCCTGCTGACAACACAATCCAATGACTATATGAGCAGTCTAAAAATAAGCATGTGCAATAGGTTGTTGCAAAGTATCCGAACATGTGTACTTTTAGTTCACACAGCCAGGGCTCTCTACTTTTCACTTACAATTTATATCACGATATGTATATAGAAGAGGCGGTGGAACGACATTTAGCATGAGGGGAGGAGATTGAATACTAGACCCTCTGGAACACTATTTCCTGCATTTTGAGGGCAAATTTTGCTGGCTCAATGGGTTTCAGCTTGATTTTGGAGAGGCGACCCAACATTTTTTTCGCGGGGGGACCGCCCCGCCCCTACCCATGTGCTCCCGCCACTATATAGTGAATGATTGGCCGATGAATAGCCGAGCTGCATATATTTACACCACCATTTATATAATATAGTGCGTCAGCATAAAGTGTTAAAATATTGTTTTCAATAATAATTGTTATTACCTGTGTACTCAATTGTTCATTTTCCATTGATTTATTGTTAAGACCATCGTATACTAATTTAATGTAATTTGAATGCATATTACCAATCACATTGTCTTTCAATTCAGACCTGATCAGTATGAATGGTAAAATATTCATTGTTATTCTGGCTCTCGGAACTATGGTTCTGTTGAACCCAGCATGTGCAAAGGTAAGTATTTTGAAAATCGATTCTGGAAAGCTATTGTACAACAATTTATATAATAAGATATTTACTACAAAACAAAACTTAAACAGTAAATGAACGAAAAGCTTGTATTAACATGTATAATTTTAACATGTTGACTTGCATTACAAGTGAACAATATGCAAAATTATTGATAATTAATCAAACTATAGTTATCACGTTCTGGGATAGTCGTATTAGACACAACATTGGTTGTATATATATAACACGACTGGTGGAATATTTCCCCACTAAATTCTAAGTTCAACCAGAGTGTATTTCCATTGGAGAGCAGCTAACATGAGTTATTTTTTTCCTGTATTCTGTAGTTTTTAGTCCCATTCCTTTTATAATTTATTAATTAATATTTTATTCATTTTATTCGCTTAAGTTGACATATAATCCATATCAACTCTTTTCTACTGTAACAATGTATTCGGTTAGTCTAAACGGCCACTTTTGTTAACAAGTTGGGGATAGACTTACAATCGTGATATCGAAACACCATGTAAAAGGATGACACTGAAGTCTAATTAATCATTAGTGATGATGTAAATGGTACATGCGATATGTGATAATTGGAGAATAAATTTTAACTTATAATATTTATAATTTTGGGTGTCCATGCCTCTTTTTGTTTGTTTCAATTTGTTTAACACACGCCTTCCCACGTGCACCTTACAATCACTTCTCATAGTCAGAAGACTTGCTCATAGTATAATTAATTATTTTCAATGTTTATGTTACAGCCATATGGAAAACTCGATGATAATATGTTTTTTGCGAGAGTTTTGAGAAGGTATGCGTTACTGTTTTTACTCCCAGGCGCATGAATTTTACCTAATTTTAAGTAATTACATAATTTGGTATATTGAAGAGAATGCTGCACTGTCTCACTTATTTACGGTAAAACGATAGTATAAAAATAGCGTATGTATCTCATTCATTTGTATTTATTTATTTAAGCAGCATAAGGTTACATGAACTATTATAATATTCTTGCTAGGGATATACTGACACACTTATATTATGAATATAATATATTTCCATACTCTGAATTGAATATGGATATAACTTAACATTATATAAATGTAAGGCACTGGTTCAGTCAGTTCCGCCAATGTGTCACTAATCACGTGCACACTTTGAACTTCAAATTTATTGCTATTCCCGTTTCTGAACTACATGTAAATCTATTTCTGATGTATTACTCTTGGGCGTTGTTCTCTAGATTAGACAATACGTGTTGTGCAAAATCTTCTTGGACAATCTTTACAGGTATTTACTTGGTGGTCAGATAAACATTCTGGCTAGGCCTTGCCATTGAAGACAAGCAGTACATCAAAATATGGAATGACATACCGAGTATATTCAAACATTAGAATTAAAAAAATGTCATCAATATCACAACGAGAATTTAGAATGTAATAGTTTGATAAACACTTTGAAACAAAATCAAATATGCATAATAAATCACAACCCCCCGAATGATGATGATTAAATTTCATCCAGATATTTCTCAGTAGTACTTTTATATGGAATAGGAAGGGCGGGATGAAATACAATCGTAGATAAAGTGTAACCTACATTCTAATTTCCGATAATCGTGAGTTAATGTAGTGAATAGAACCTGATTTAGCTAGAAGGAACATAATTCCCAATGTCCCATCATTAATTAGAAGATTACAATTCAATATAACCTGACCACAAATTTTGCATGACTTGTTGCAGTCACATAAAAGGAAAGTAAGGGTATTATAGGGCAATATTGCGGCCGAATTTACTATTTTAATTACACCAAGTCAGTTACATAATATCCTCTAGGCATATTGTAACTCTCAATACACGTGTCACTTGTTATTTATTAACATTTAATCACCGTACGTACTTAGTTTTTTTTAAAACCAAATCTGGACTTATGGAAAATTGTGGTCTAAAATGGCTGCTAAAGTTTTCAAAATTCCTGTCAGTCACAGTTTGAGCAAACTATATTTTTGCAAACAGTATAATATAGTTATTTCATTTCCGAACGTAAAAATGTTCTCTAGATTGATAGTACAGTGTGTCGGGTCTGACAGTTTGCGTGTAAAAATAAAAGCATAAGAAGCTTGCATATTTATGGTTGACTATGATCATCGTAGATATTGTCTGTAGTAGTAATCTAAAGATTCGTTCAAAATACAAATGATTTAGTGACACATGATTTCTGATAGTTCTGCAATTTCAACCCTGAGTTTAATAGTGTGGTAAATATAGACGTCGCTCTTTGTATAACGTCTGTTCTTTTTGTGACCTTAGTAAAATTAGATACTTATGGTCGATTATAAAAGTAAATTCGTAATGAACTGATAAGTCGAACAAGAAGTGGTAAGGATTGACTATTTCGTGCAAATCACACACTGCTGTCATATTTTATACACACATAGTGTCCTGAACGGCGAAGGCGTGCTAGATAGTTTACATAAAATTCAGATCAGACTTGAAATACATCAACCAATACTTAAATCGCAGCCCGCCTTGCCATTTATCATATGTAAATTTAATGACCAATCTAGAGATAGCGGTGCACGACCAAACGTATTGGGTACCGAATCGTTTGCTGCACGGTAAATTAATAGTATGGAGATTCGTTAGCAACATCCATGATGTGATCATGCTCGTTCCCAGTTAATGTTAACAAACAGTTTGCAAGTAGCTTAAATCAACTTGTGTTCATTGTAGGCTGCTGGATGAAGCATATTAAAAAAAAATAGATGTTAGCTCATTTGTGATATATTGGACATAAGTGACAAGAGAATTTCTAATTAGAGTGGTGACTCCACCAAAAAAATCACAAATGCCGAATTACGTGGTATGATACAAGTATCAGAGAACTGGTTTTTAGTTTCCGCTTTAGTTTCTGTTAGCGATATTACATCGTATGATAAAGCAAAGTTGACAAAATCATTTGATTGGAGTATATATTTCAAAACTCTAATGTGTGTGTAATTGTTCATACAACATAATCTAACATTCTGTTATATAACATGTATTTATTGAGAGTGGGCTCATGAAAATTAACTAAATAAAAACTGCAGTATATAGCGTCAACTCTCTAGGCTAACTATTTGATATTCAGTACCCTGCATTGACATGGCTATTCATAAATAGAATCCTTAATTATTTTGTACCTAATAGACAGTTAAATTATCCGCCTATGTATTACAGTGTGAGATAAATGCCCCTAATTTAGTGGGTACATACATTTATAAAACAATTACTGAAAAAGCGTGCAAGTTCGTGAAGTTGTTTTTAAAAAGATAATGATGTGTGTGCCAGGTTTACTATTTTTAGTACACTAACTAGGCATGATTGATTAGTCATATGACTTTGTTAATATACATGTGAGTGGTTACAAACAAATATACAGATACAGGTATATTTCAATATAGATCAGATCAGCAATTATGGGAGTGCGTCTTAACACTCACACAGCGTTATTTGATAACACAATCTCAATTATCGCTATACTGAACAAAACACACCAGCTCAAATCAACATCTAACCATCTTTCTTTCAATATGCCTTACACTTGAAATATATTATTAGCTTGTAGACTGCAAGATGATTACATCTAGTTGTAGCTATTTTTCTTTCGCTATTTCTGATATGTGGTGATATAGTGATATAGAGTATCTCAGAACTGAAAGTTATTTCATATTATTATACACCTGTCAACGTAACACCATAAGTTACAGCGTGCCGTAATTTCATCCTACAATATTAGAAAATACAATTCCAAAATCCTGGAAATAAACTTTAAAAGAAACGCCAAAGAATAAAAAAAAAGCCACATAGAAAAGTCTACGACATACTCATGGACACAAATCATAGCACATTATTGAAAGTTCATAATAAATGGGAAGATAAACTTGAAGTGCGGATAGAATCTGAACAATGGTCTTACATACATGATATACCTTTCCGCTGTACACGTGATACTAAGCTACAAGCTTTTCAGTTTAAATGTTTACATCGGGTCATTCCGACTAACAAACAACTTTTTCAGTGTGGTCTAGTAGACTGTTGATTGTGTATCTTCTGCAATTATCATGTTGAATCTTTAGAACATATTTTCCTAACATGTACTTTCACTAGCCAGTTTTGTGGGGAATGTTTGTTCATGTGGAAGAAATGGACAAAAACAGCTATTAATTTATCAAATGTAGAAATTATGCTTGGTGTGGGTAACAAAAATACACTTGTATTAAACCATTTTATACTTTGCTGTAAATATCATATCTATTTATCACATAAGAACAGCTGTAAACCAGATGCCACTCAGGTTGAACTTTCTTTCAAAAACTACTTTGAAATAGAGCGCTACATTGCAGCTCGAAACCTGAAAACAGACATTTTTAATAGAAAATGGAATATTGTTGATTTTTTAAATTTTGTGAAATTAAGTTGAACTCAATGTAAGACTGTCACTTTTCTGCTTTTTTTGTCATTCCTTTATTGTCTTTTGTCATGTTTTTAATGTATTAATTTCTGTTTTTTCCATTCGTTCCAGCTTCTTTGTCCTCCTTTCTCTACACTTATTTCACCTTTGTGTGAGAGAGTTTCTACGCCATGTTGGGGGAAAGCTTCCACTGCTGACATTTCTAATTATAGTCTGTTGTGTGACAAATTGCTTTCTGAATTACATTTTCCAACTGGAGCCCTCGTTTGCAAGAATCCTAGTTGTTCTATTCATAAAGACAGCATAGATAACGTTTATTGTAATATAACTTCTGCTTTACGGGCTGCTGCCAATAAGAGTATTCCGCACACAAAGAAACCCAATAGGCCGGCCGTCCCAGGTTGGAATACCATGTGAAATCACGTTCTGATTTTCTAATTTGGAAGGATCCCCTAAGTCGGGCCCATTTTTTGAAATTATGCGTAAGTATAGAGCCCAATTTAAAAGGCAACTTGTCAGATGTAGAAAAACGGAAAATGAGCTTAGAGTCAATGCTTTGGCGGAGAGTCTTAAAAATGACCCTGTCGATTATTGGAAAGGAATTTCCTTACGAAAAACAAAATCGACACCACCTACTACTGTCGGTGGTTGTACTGGTGACATTGCTGTGTCAGATATGTGGCAACGTCATTACAAGTCTATACTTACTAAGACAGGTGAGGATTTTAATATTGGAATTCCCACTTCTGATTTTACTACAGATATGTTATTTTTCCGGAAGAAATTTCGAATATGATAAAAGAGTTAAAATCAGGAGCTTCGCCAGGTAATGATGATGTTAGTACCGAGTTTTGTCAGGTAGCG
Organism: Saccoglossus kowalevskii; assembly: GCF_978046115.1. NCBI lineage: Eukaryota > Metazoa > Hemichordata > Enteropneusta > Harrimaniidae > Saccoglossus > Saccoglossus kowalevskii. The sequence continues at coordinate 11,329,363 of NC_140654.1, forward strand.
GGACTATTATTTGCATACTTGTTTTCATCTTCTAATTGAGACCAAATGACTACATATAGACTCAGGAAAATATATATTTTTGAAATCGCAAGACTGCAAGCTTTTCAAAGGTGTGTTATGTCAATTACGCATTGATGCTGGTGATAAACAATTTTTTTTTTTTTCACTTTTCCTAGTTGTTCAATAGTCTGGTAAATTGAATGTGTCTGGTCAGTTTTATTCAAGCAACGCGTTTTGAAAAGTAGTGTCCTGAATTTTAATTTCTGTTTTAGTCGCATTGCCCCCAACTCAAACCACAACACATTGGTAAATAATCCATGAAATAGTTTGTCTGGACACATTCAAGTTCCTCTCACTGTCACCTTAAAGCTGTGAAAATTTGGTGTTAATCCGACGACAATAAGTATACGTTATTTTTTGTTAAAGACCTTGTATTTTGAAAAACATAAACTCCTAGAAAACGTTGATCAAGTCACAGCAAAGATTTTCAAGCTTGTTTATCTGCACAAGTGATTTGTTTTCCCATGGAGGTCTGTTTTAACATGTGCAGGGGCATCCAAATGTGTAAGGCTATTGGAAACCAAAAAAATAAAGGAATGGGATAGCTATAATACGATAAAATCGGCAGATGAAAACACAAAAATCAATGATTTTTTTTCAGTGGCTGTGTGACCTTGTGTCTGACACATTCATATGCAATTGACTAATCTGTGAAATAAACAGGGGCGGAGACAAACCACTCAAATGTTTGGAAACACTCATTGTGTGTCAGATAGCTACTGATAACACATCCTAACATTGCTTTGTCTTGAGTTAATCTTTGAAACTTATAGGCACACAGATTAAACCTGTGTTGTTGATTTTGGAAAACACTACTGAAGCTGCCTTGCTTCCTTTCAGAAAATCTATATTTTAACCAACTTACATGACATTCTAGATTACGTTGACTTTATCAGATGAAAGTTTATTGTGCATTTCATCAATTAATAAATAAATGTGAAAATCGTAATTTTCAAGACAAATAATAGTCTCGCTACCTTAAATATGCACCCCCTAGGGTTTATGTATTGCTATCCCTTTGTTTTTCTGCAATTTTGATCCATGGTTCTGTACCTAATCAGCTTATGTCTACTGTTTTAGTCCCCATTCCAAAATATCCCGGAGGCGATATCTGTGACCAGTCTAATTATCGTCCGGTTGCTGTTGCAACTGTGTCATCAAAACTGCAAAACTGTTAGAGAAAGTTTGGCTCAATAGATGTATTGATTGCCTTTCTACTAGTAATTATCAGTTTTGGTTTAAGCCAGATCATGGTACTGACATGTCTATTTTCGTTTTAAAAGAAGTTTTGTCATATTATAAGAGATTGAAAACACCTGTTTTTGTTACGTTTATGGATGCCTCAAAAGCATTCGATTATGTTCGTCATGATATTCTTTTCGAAAAGTTATTACTTAGGGGTGTTAAGACTTATTTAATGAAAGTTTTCATTTTTTGATACAAGCACCAAACATTTGTTGTTAGATTGAATAATTGTTTTTCTGATGTTTTTTATTCGACAAACGGTGTGAAACAGGGTGGAATCTCTTCACCTATATTTTTATATTTATCTTGATAACCTCAGTAATGAACTATCCCCCCTTTCATTTGGTTGTTTAATAGGGAGTCAGAGGATTAATCATTTATTTTATGCTGACGATATTGTAGTATTCAGTACAGGAGCGTATGGTCAACAATTACTAGTTGATACTTGCGGACGGTATGGCAAACTTAACTCTATCTTTTTTAATGAGAAAAAAAACCGTATGTATGTTAATTCAGCCTCGTTTTCGAAGATTAAGGAATGTGTCAATTTATTTATGTGTTAGACTACTTGATTACGTCACTGTATATAAATATATGGGACACTTGATCACTAGTGACCTTAATGACAACGTTGACATTCAGGCCAAATCTCGTCTCTTTTATGTGAGAGGCAACGCGATTATTCGCGATTTTAAATTTGCGTCCTTTGCTGTTAAATGTCATTTATTTTCTGTATTCTGTGATATTACATATTGTGCATTTTTGTGGTCTAATTTTACACTTTGTAGTTTTAACTCTATTAGGAGAGCACACTCACTTGTGTTTCGTAAATTATCTGGGTATTCACATTCTGTTGTACAGAGTAATAGGGCATTGTTTGTTAATCTTTATATTAGATCTTTTGATGAAATTCTTCGGAAAAAAGACATTTAGGTTTATGAGTAGACTGCACCTTGTATCTAACCCCATTGTAACAACAACATTGTACATTTCAATTCATTCCCAGAGTTTAATATGGAAATTATGGGAGAAGAGGATTTTTTGACTTGTATTTTTTTTGCTATGGATTTTTTATGATCTGAAATAAACATATAATAATAATAATAATAATAATTTCTTGTATTCGCAAATGAAGAAAACTATTTATTATAAAAAAAATATTAGAAAATGGGAATTCCAAATATGGAATGATTACGCGCTAATAATAAAAACAAACATGGCCAAGAGTTTGACCGGACTCCTCACAAAGAAGTTTGTAAGTATTGTAGAGAAGAAATATATAGTATGATTTTCTACCTCAGATCTGGTATGCGTTTGTTACTGTAATTTGGAGCATTGAATCATGGTGGCATGATCCACTTAGTGAGTTTAATTTAATTGAAATCAAAGTGTAAAGTTTAAAATTTAAATACTCTCAAAAGTTACCTGACTTATTTTTGATGTTGATTTTTATATACTGTTGTTAGTTGCAAGCTCTATGTGGTAAAGAGTGTTACTACCATTTGGAAATTCAAGGTCGTTTGTCATGTCATTTCAGCATTTAATTGTATATATAACAATTATAGTATTCACCATATCTTAGTACAAAGTAGATTATTTTCAATTCATGGAAAATTCATGATAATTTGTTGGCATATATGTATATACTTTTGTTAAAACATCATTCAGGCGTAGTTTCTAGATAGAATAATACATGACACCACTCGTAAAAAACATTTAGTGTTTGTTAGTCACAAATTAACATGGCTCAAAATAAATTGATGTATGTGTGTACAATTATACATTATCAACATATATACGTGCTTCTTTTTTTCTCACAACCACGCATATTTACAAATGTAAACACAATATTATGGGATACCTGGTAAATAAACATTTGGACAAACTTCAGGTGCATCACATATTCAAAAAGACGAATTATGTAAAACGTATCGGAAATGTGATGATTAATTTATATGTATCTACAAGGGGCATATATAACGCCACATCTTCTAGAACATATACACATAACCTTGCATAAGACCCAGATGTATGCATCATTTAAAGATCGTATATTCTATCGCAAAAAAAACAATGATTTTATTAATTATTCCTCTGAAATTATACTATTATACAGTGTACCTTAACCTGCTACTGCATTTATCTCATTTACGAATTTTCATGCATGTTGTCATCGTTTTCTGAAAAACGAGTAGAGTTGTGATGAAAATAAAAAAATCAAAATATATCATGTAGTGTAACTATCATAATATATATTATGGCGAATATGACACGTACTATAAGTCCAAACTGAAATATGCAAGACTTACAATTCACTATATGGTCTTTCCCTAGTTTTGTGACATCTTGTTTCGAAGTTTACTAGTTAAATATATTTTAACCATGGGTTAAACAAATAAAATATAAACAACCGACCTCACATCATTATAGTTTGAGAGGGCTAGCCAAATCTTCCACATTTAAAAATACACATACTATTTCTATTTAATGTATTTATAATATTTTCACTGAATTCTTTGAAACTAATTTACTAAATAATTTTAACAGTATTTCGCTTATAGACCAGTAAGAATAGTTGTTACTATCCTGCTTTTGAAAATTAAAAATGAAAAAGATGACAACAAAATACATTAAAATTCACCACCTCAAAATACTTGACAGTTACCGTATACAAATTAATTTGTTGGGCACAATTCACCATCATATTTTACTATCCATATTATTATATATATAAATCTGTTTCAAGACATTTTAAAAATTTATTTTAGAAGTATAATAATACAACGACTAGATTTAGTGTCACAGTTGCTCCCTTTTCAAATTGAAATATTTCCAGCAATAATTAATAAATCTTGTTCAGCATACCATTTATCCCCCAACGTCATAAATATTGGTAAGAAATAAACATAAATTATTTTGATGCCTTGTTTTTAGAAGACACCGTCATATCACATGTTGATTGGAACCATATCATTTCAAGATACAGGGTGTCTAAACAATGATCCAACAACCAATAAACACATATCCACCCACCACAAAAAACTATTCATAATTGAACAACTAGGAAAGCAACAAATATCACACTGCTTCCTGGAAACCACATAGCATATTACAACCAGACATGGCAAACATGAACTCCTTCAGCCCTCCCAATACACCCTACAACATTAATGGTTCCTATACTCATTTGAATGTATGTACAACAAACTAAGCCATGGCCAATAAATGCAAGCGACTCAGCAAACTTTTGACCAACCACTTATTCTAATTATTGTTAAATGAGGGCGCCATTTACTAATGGAAAGGTTCTTGAAAATAGTTAAACAGATATATATGGAACAAGATTTGGTGGTCGTTTATAAGCTCTTGACTTCACCTTAGGTATACCATGGAGGAATAGTTGTGTTTTTTATTTGACGGTGTAGCGTATTGTGCTTGCCTGTTATTTTATTTTGTATTTGTCTTTGACTATTTGTAATCCGTTTATTTTGTGTTCCTGAACTCGTAAATTCTCCATGATGTGGATGATTTATACTACAATACTAAATCCCCCACAGCTTTATACTGGCTTATAGGATGTCCAAGACGTGATAATTTGTCCAGCTTCCCTCACACTACATCTTTGCTATAGACGCTCGTACGGACACCCATCATGGCCGTTGTCAGAATTCCCATGGTTGACGCTTGTATTGAAACAATATGAAGCGTATTTTCACATTGCTATCAGCAAGCGTTGTTTCTACAACAATATCCGCGTTGCTTTTTGCAAGTATGTGGTATATGGGCAACTGACAGTGTATGGCACCACGTGTAATAATATAATTCGTAAAACATTATTACCTGCGACAAATCAGTCTGTAAAGCATTTAGCCATGATGTGGAGGTGCTAAAATCAATGTATTTTCGGGAAACTTATGCGGTTGTATTGAATCACTGTCCAATCATAAAAGATGTTTTAAGTCATGTAATGTATCAATTTCGATCACGTGATTTACCTTATAAAAAAACATGTTACTTTAGAGAGACTCAAGGAGATAGACTCAGACAGAGATACACCGGACCTGGTCCACTTGTTTGCCAACGTCCAGATACAACTTTTGAACTATATGCTTCGTTTTCCCAGTGTCACCAACCGAATAAAGATAACCGGTTCATACTACTCTGCATCACAGTCGAAATTCTCTATTGACAGTGTGCTACCCATATAGCATAATCTGGTACATTGTCACAGTTATCAAGTTACTTATAACTTGTACTCATAAGGCTTGCACTCTAGCCGCAATATCATTTCTGCGATATACCATTTACCAGGTAGTAAATCACATCTAGTTTTTAAATCAAAATAAAATATTAATATTAATTCATTAATATCACAAGCAGTGAACATAAAGTGACGCCTTTTAATGAAGCATTACAATTCGCTTACCTCAAAACTAAATGGGACAGAACCTATAAATTGTATCATAGGGCTTGCTGTCTATCCGCAGCTTCATTTCTGCGATATACCATTTTTCAGGTAGTAAATCACATCTAGTGTTGAAATTAACATAAAATATTAAAATTAATTCATTACAATTGTTATTGTTCCAAAAGGAGGTCCGAGATGTGAGTACTTGTTCAGCTTCGCTTGACATTTATCATAAACACTTTCCCGTCATTCAATAAGAGACGATGAGGCCACGTTTCGCATTTTAGCTGGTAGATTTTAGGTATTATGCAAATGGGGAAAGATAAATATAGAAAACAGTCGAGCTCCAACTATTTATGCCACCATTTTGAACGACTGTTGGGGAATATTGAACACGCACCGCGGTAAGTTACAGTTTCACATCATTTTACTATTTTATTGTTGTTAAAAAGCAAAGATTTGATCGCTGTTTTTGAAGCTCCTGACATCACCCTATGTATACCATGGAGAAATATATATCTTTCCTTTATTTGATAATGTAGCGTATTGTGGTTGTCTGTTATTTTATTTTGTATATGTATTTGACTATTTGTAATCTGTATATTTTGTGTTCTGGAACATTCTGCTAAATTTGGGGCACAGCTCAGCAAGTCTTTGTTTTCAGGCATCACGTGTGATTTAGTTGCTTGGTCAAAGGTTTTAGGTTTTTGGTCTAAATACACCGTCTTTTATTTCCTTCTCAGAGATTTGGTTTTAAAAATACTGCCTGCCCAACCTTTCGTGGGAAATTGGGTCCCTACCTGGGTTGGCCATCTTTGTATAGCTTCACCCAATTCCTGCAAAGTTTCATCATTTCATTCACTGCCTAATTCGCAGTTCTACTGCATAGGTATATGCTTGCCCGCTTGATTTTGGAGGGGCAACCCAACATTATTATCGCGGGGCGACCGCCCCTCCATCCCCCAGTGCCACCACCACTGTATAGTGAATGATTGGCCGATGAATAGCCGATCGCTGCATATATTTACACCACCATAAATATAATATAGTGCGTTAGCATAAAGTGTTAAAATATTGTTTTCAATTGTTGTTATTACTTGTGTACTCAATTGTTCATTTTCCATTGATTTATTGTTGAAACCATTATATACTAATTCATAATTATTTAATTGAAATGCATATTACCAATCACATTATCGTTCTTTTAAGACATGATCAGTATGAATGGTAAGATATTCATTGTTATTCTGGCTCTCGGAACTATGGTTCTGCTGAACCCAGCATATGCAAAGGTTAGTATTTTGAAAATTTATTGTGGAAAGCTATAATTGTACGACAATGTATATAACACGATATTTGCAACAAAACAAAACTTAAACAGTATATGAACGAAAAGCTTTTATTAACATGTATAATCTTAAATATCAATTGAGTTGCATTACAAGTAAACAATATGCAACATTATTGATAATTTATCAAACGATAATTATCACGTTTGTCGTATTAGACACAACATTGGTTGTATATATAACACGGATGGTAGTATATTTCCCCACTAAATTCTAAGTTCAAGCAGAGTGTATTTCCATTGTATAGAAGCTAACATGAGTTATTTGTGTTCTGTAGTTTCTAGTTATAGTCCCATTCCTTCTTTCCAGTGCTCCATATTTAGCATGTTTCAAGGGCCGTGGGGAGTTGAATCATTATTCTCTTACATCAATATTAAAATCATTATTCAGATTTCAAGCAGCTATTCGTGATGGCCTGCTTTATATATACGCCGGTATGGCAAATGTCTCACTAGCAGTGCAGTCACGTCAATTAATGTCCCCTTGCAAAAAAAAACACGCACTACTGTCTAAAACTTTTTGCTCCTAAAGTCACTGTATGTGCTTCTGTGGACAATGCTTTTATTTTCTCGATTAATAGTCGCCTATTTCTCAATTCTTTATTTTTCTGCTTGATGATTTTGACCATTGATAACTACCGATTGACTTGTCGATTTTCCATGTCTTAATTTGCTTGGCTTAACAACACCGCCTCCACCAGGGTGCCTTTCATACAAAATAGTGTTTGTCGCCCAAATCGTCTGAATATTCGACCTTTCATTTACGCTTACTTCGGATTAACAGTATTCTGCTAAGCTAAATTAACCAAGCGTTTAGATGAGTGATGTTGTTCACCATCATATTTATTGGCTCACTACAAATGTCTTATAGTTGTTTGTTAAGTTTATCACGACATCAATCTATTAAACCAACACGATCTGCGTTACTTGGGTCAAGTATTTAGTACTAAACTAATGAAACAGTCTGTAAACTTACATACGAGTTCCCGATAAATCCACATACAAATAATTGGTCCAAGTTAACTCAAAACTTGATGTATCTACATTTTAGCACTCTAAGTAGGATACCATTCCCTAAATTCTGATCAATATTTTATTCATTTGATTCGCTTGTGTTGACATATAATCCCAATCAACTCTTTTCCACTGTAACAATGTATTCGGTTAGTATAAACGGACACTTTTGTAGATTTACAACCGTGATATCGAAACACCATGTAAAAGGATGACACTGTAGTAGTAGGTAGTAGTAGTAGTCATTAGTAATCAATGGTACATGCCATATATACTAATTGAGAATAAATTTATAACTTGTGACCCCGAGAACAAAATATGTGATAATATGTTGGGTGCCCATGCCTCTTTTTGTTTGTTTCAATTCGTTTAACACACACCTCCCACCTTACAGTCATTGCTTATACTCAAAAGACTTGTTCATAGTGTAACTAATTATTTTCAATGTTTATGTTACAGCCATATGGAAAAATCGATGATAATATGTCTTTTGCAAGAGTTTTGCGAAGGTATGCGTTACTGTTTTCATTCCCAGGCGCATGAATTTTACATAAGTAATTACCTAATTTTAAAACATAAATTTGGTATATTGAAGATAATTTCTTTCTTTCTTTCTTTCTTTCTTTCTTTCTTTCTTTCTTTCTTTCTTTCTTTATTTATTTATTTAAGCAGCATAAGGTTAAATGCACTGTTATAATATTCATGCTAGGGATGTACTGACACACTTATATTATGAGTATAATTAATAATTCATATTCGGAGTTTGCACCCTATATTTACTTATGTATGCTAACAATACGACTTTTTTGTTTTTTTGTTATAGCGTTGAGAAACGGCAAGGAGACCAAGATTGTTGTGATCTAGCATACTATTATTTGTGTCCGACTGGTTCACCACTCTGTTAATTGGAGACAGTAAAGTGTATACATATGCAATTGTAATCTATGTAGTTTAAAAATATAATATTGTATATTAGAACTCCGAGTCTAATAAATCTGCAAATTTAAATTGTTCATTGTTTGCGTGTTTATGGCTTATTGGCCTGATCAGTTGAATAATGTAAACATACAAAAAACGTCATTTCCGCAGGCTAATTTTATCCGAAAATATATTTTCATACTGAGAATTATGGATATAACTTAACATTATACCAATGTAAGGCACTTGTTTCGGCCAGTTCCGGCAATGTGTCACTAATCATACTTTGAACTTCAAATTTATTGCTATTCCCGTTTCCGAACTACTTGTAAATCCATTTTCTGATGTATTTGCTCGCTCTGAGATGTGTTAGCCAAGTGCACACATATTCTATTATACACATTTCGACATTGTCACTGACTACAATATACTTTAATTTATTTTGTCCAGTCACAATGTACACTTTGGCGTTGTTCTCTAGATTAGACAATACGTGTTGTTCAACCTTGGACCTGAAATATGTTATATTTTAAGGTAGCGAGAAGGGAAATTTTCACTTTTTTCTTGATTTTTCAAAAAATGATAAAACGGTTACTTTAGACCTTGATACATCACCCCAGGTTTACAAAAGATCAAAATTGCGAAATATCGTTGCTCAAATTAGTGTTTTAAAACACTAGTAGAAAAGACTACAACTGGCGTTTCGTGGATGTTTGCATAATGTTTATCTTTGAAAGGGTTTAAATGATAACATCTTATCTGTATACTCTGTTATTGACGATTCTGATATAACGGGTGATAAGCTTCCAGTTGCAAACAATGCGTGTTTATCTAACGTCTATTGTCAGCATTATTGTCAGTCGAGACCTCGTCGGAGAAACATGGTCATACAGTACTCATTTCGCCCAACCTTCCGCTTTTACATCGACCGCTTATCGCTTAATTTCCGACCATGCGGTCTTGTCCGACCGGAAACCGACCGCATTTTAATCGCGTTTTTTGTTCCGCTCGCTCGCTCATTGAAAACATTGACCGCTCGCCCAAACACTGATCACTGGCACATGGGTGGTCGAAATGGTGGTTTTGATAGTAAAGTGTGAACATACAACTAGTATTAACTATTATTACATTCTGAACGACACTTCAAATATTAGACTAATAGTTGTATTACACTTGTATCGTGAAAGCAACTGAACTGGGACCTCTTGTTATGTGTTTTGGGTGCTTGTTTTAGTTGTAATATTTTTTTTTAATTTTAATGAGACAGTTACGTGAAAAAAGCCTAGGTAACTCCTTTTGACAGAGCAGAGAAACGAGGAAATGTTAGTGATTAATTCCAAAAAATAACGATACCGAATTCACATCCAAAATTTAACATTCAATTTTTAAAATTAAGTCACGATCATTGAATGAGTTCGGTTCCCACAAAAAAATATTTTCGACTAAAAACGGCCATATGCCCTGAAAAAATCGAACAGAGCTTGACATGCATGAATAATTTATTGGGCCTAAAAGAAAAAACGTATCAAATTTAGTTATAGCCATAACTATTTGGTGGCCAGTCGATGAACAATTCGAAACTCAGGATTCACACGGAAGTCCTTCAAGGCTGAAAATCATCGACCCTACTCTGGTTTACTTTATTTCACAACTTGCAGAGAAAACTGATTCGCGTGAACTCTAATGTATCTTAGCCTAGTATTTTATTTTTGAACTAAGGTCAAATTCCATCAGTTTGTCAAAATATATGTTTTTCAGCGAATAAATTTGAAGCCTGTCACAGCACAAAAAACTACGTGAATCGACGCCGGAGATTGGATGGTACGACGACCCTTCAATTAGCGTCAAATATGCTTTGTTAAAACATCATTGATTGGCTGAGAGTCACCTGATCGGAGCACGACCTGGGTCACAGAACCATATTTGTCCGTATTATCAACAGGACTTCGCAAGATAACCACACCCACATTTTCATTTTTTAGCGCGGAAGTTGCCAACAAATGTAAAAAAAAAATCGTGAATTTCATGGATTCGAATAAAATAAAGCAAGCGATTGATAAGGATGATTATTAATATTTTCCCTGATGCTCTTCGAATTTTTATTTTTTTTTATTTCAAGGTAAAAAATGGCTAGTTGAAGTTGCATCGTCTTCAATGCGGTTGTTTCACCGCGAACAACTCGAGCTCTGTTTTGGGCATGGTTTAGTTTTGCGATGTAAAATAAAATATATATATTAAAATAATAATACTTGTTTATTTCTTTGGGGTTTCAGCCCACAAATTACGGACATGACCCCCATGAATTACGGTCAATGCTTGTCTTCTCTCGGCTGATTGTCACGGTGTTGATCGACACCCTACCTGAATTCAGTATGGAGAAACCAACGGGGATCGACATTCCAAACAAACAATCGAAATTATCAACGAAAGACGAGATTTTTCTAGATATTTACAAACATACTGTCATGACAAACATATGTAAAATTAACAAATACACATGAGGTGTAATATTAGGTTTTATTTTAGGCTTAGAAATATTTTCTTTCACTCAGCCCATGCATGTAACTGCCATTTAGCTTTACGGTCCTTTAGCATCGGGGTAAAACAACAATAATTATACAAAACACATTGCGAAGACTCAACAATCAGGAAAGAACCATGTCGTACTTGTGTTGAAATACATTTTGTATTTCACGTCAGAATATTGTTTAAAATAAAATATTCAGTCCAAGCCAAATCGAGGTCAAGGGTCAGGTTACGTGCATATAATTATAGATAGTTAAAACAACAAGTATTTGAACTTTTGTCAGCTGTTCAACATCTATAAAAACCAGAAAGACAATTATAAGACAATGTGAACCTCGGAAATTATTCTGTTAGTTCGAATTTTAAATGCGCGCGAGCGAGCAGGTGGGCGGTGATATTTCGCGGTTTGCGCGGTCAAAAATAAAGCGGAAATTGTCCGGTCGAGTTCAACAAGCGGTCGCAAAGGCGAGAGAAAAAGGTGATTGGAAAGCGGAAGCGGGCGGGAGGTTGTGCGAAAGGAGTACTGTACCTTTTCCAAGTCAATATTATATTTTACTAATACAATTTTTTTCTAACGCAATGGCGAAGAAGAGAAAGAAAGCGTTGACAGACGAGGCAAAGAAAAATCTGCCAGTGTCGCACTCTGACACAGCAATTTTTTTCAAACATCGGCCATTTTGTTTCACCATGAAAACCGTTTTATTAGTTGTCTTATCAGAGACACTTGAATGATTAGCTTGTTTGTAAACTGTCAGCGTGTACAGTCTGACAGTAATGTTTGTCAGAGGATTATCCAGCGTTGTTCGTTTGCATAACAATGGAAAACCTGAACGTTCCTGGAGTACGGACTCAAATGCCAGCAGTTTTCTTCATTTTTCACGCTCGAGCTTGAAATTATTCATTATCTGACACTCTTTATGAGTTCTATGATATCATTGGTTAATATTTCAATGGACTTGATTACGGACAATCTATGACGTAAATTTCACCAGGAAATTCCGCAGTGTGCTCACGCAATCGCGGACTTAGTCATTTTTACAAGGTTCGCCATTTTTTGATGTCACGTGATAATTATGTAAACAATGACTGTCCAGTTTGTGCGAACTTGCACCTCTATACTTAGTCTTTTGATATATATAACCTAAATTACTGTTCTGAACGAGACCACAGACAGAGAATGTTTTATTTAAAAACGTCACAAAACCCTTCTCGCTACCTTAAGACAACCTTTACAGATAAACAATTAACATATTTACTATAAAATTAGGTTTTGGAAAGAGGGAACATAATTACCAATGTCTTATCATTAATTAGAGGATTACAATTCATTGTAACCTGACCACAAATTGTGCATGACTTGTTGCATTCACATAAAAGAAAATTGCGGCCGAATTTAGTATGCTAATTACCCAAAGTCAGTTACATCATGGCGGATTCCTGAAGCCAAATCGTAACTCTCAATACACATTTCACTTGTTATTTATTAACATTTAATGACTGTACTTTTTTTCTAACCAAATCACGAAAAATGGCTGCTAAAGTTTTAAAAATTCCTGTCAGTCATAGTTTGAGCAAACTACATTTTTACAAACAGTATGAGACAGTTATTTCATTTCCACACGTAGAAATGTTCTCTAGATTATTAGTGTGTCGAGTTTAACAGTTTGCGTGTAAAATAAAAGCATAAGAAACTTGCTTATTTTTGGTTGACTCTGATTTTAGATATTGTCCGGAGTAGTAATCTATAGGGTCGTTTAAAATATAAATGATTTAGTGACAAATGCTTCCCAATATTTCTGCAATTTCAACCCTGAGTTTAATAGTTTGGTAAATATAGACGCCACTCATTGTATAACGTCTGTTCCTTTTGTGGCCTTAAGTAAATTTAGATGCTTATTAAATGATGGTGGATTATAAAAGTTAATGAGAATGTACATGTGGCTATATTCGTAATAAACTGAAATATCAAACAAGAAGTGGTATTCATTGTCAATGTTGTGCAAATCACAGACTTCACATAATCACTGATTGTTTTCGTGTGCGCCGCTGTCAGATTCTATACACAAACAGTGCCCTGAACGGCGAAGGCGTGCTAGATATTTTAAATGAAATTCAGTTCAGATTTGAAATACATGTGAAATCACCATGCTTAAATTGCCAATCATCTTATGTAAATTAAATAAACAATTTAGAGATAGTGGGGTACGACCAAAAGTATTGGGTACCGAATCGTTTGCTGCACGGTTAATTAATCTCTAACGTATGAAGATTCGTTAGCAACATCTATGATGTAACCATGATCCTTCCCAGTTAATGTTAACAAACAGTTTGCAAGTAGCTCAAATTCACTTGTGTCCATTCTAGGCTGCTGGATGAAGCATACTTTTCTTGAAAAAAAGCTGGATGTTAGCTCATTTGTGATATATTGGACATAAGTGACTAGAGAATTTCTAATGAGAGTGATGACTCCACCAGAAAAAAAATCACAAATGCCGAATTACGTTGTATGATACAATTATCAGAGAACTGGCCTTTAGTTTCTGCTTAGATTTCTGTTAGAGATATTACATCGTATGTTGATACGAAGTTGACAAAATAATTTGATTAGAGTTTATATTCCAAAACTCTAATGTGTGTGTAATTGTTTTATACCACATAATTATCGTAAAATTCTGTTTTTCTGATATGCGGTGATATATTATATTTATATATTTGATATTATTTATTAAGTTATTTGATATTATTACACATCTGTCACGGTAACGCCACAAGTTACAACGTGCTGTATTTTTTTCAGTATTTTGCAGGGTATTATTATCCCACCATATTAGAAAATGTGAATTCCGAATATGGAAAGATTGTGCGTGTAAGCGTTCTCTAATAATAAAAACAAACATGGCTGCCAAGAGTTTGACGGGACTCCACACAAAGATGTTCGCTGATTCTGTTCCAAACATTTTGGATTCCTATTGGAAGGGAAAGATGATAAGGTTATACGAGAATACCCCAAAGTAATAATAATATTATTGTTATATTCGAATACAAAACAAACACGGACACATTGGTTTAGTAGTTAACCGTCACAGGAATATAAATCAGTCACGCTATTTTACGAGTTAATAACATTATTTAGAGTTGTTTACAAATGTTCGTTTTTAAACAATTGGCACAACTGTCGGCAAATCTCCCCGATACAAATTTGTGTTGAGCTCATGAATATTCAATAATGCATTGCGAAATATATATCTATATTTTGAGGTCAAAAGTTTGAAGGGGGATTTAGCTACTGCCAGGACAATGTACAGATTCAGTGAACCATTTGGCAATCACACAAATATACAAATTGTTGTGCTACATGCTCTTATTGCATGCAGTATTTGTGAAAAATTCCTAATGCAACATTATGTGGTATAGTTTTATAATATGCAATAATATTCGTTTATTACCCGTAATTAACTAAAGAGTATAATATTCGGTCAAACCTGGTTTTAATATAAGAATTACCCCCACCCATGCTTGCTAAAGTACCCTATATGGGATTTGAACCCTGCACCTTATGGTCAATAAACAGCAGACTGGTCCACAAGACTGCAAAAGACCTAAATAACATAGCGGTTATGAAGAATAACAGTGCATAACCCTTCTTCACCAGTCTCGCGGTTGTAGGTTGCCAACTTGTCGTAATGCCAAACTTTGTATACTTTGGTGATGCGATATCCTACTTCTTCGGATTTTCCAATTCCTTAGTACACCAAACACCCGTCAGCTGGCGTTCATTGACACTATGGCGACAATCGTCCTGAATCATTGTTTCTGCGTATTTGGAACAGTTTGTTTTTCACCCTGAAAGGTAGAGCTTGTATATACAATCTCGCCGAATGTAAAACGTCGCACTTAAAATACTTGGGTAGAGGCTGAAAAAGTCAACATGCTGTATCTTATCACATTCCTTGTCCTTGTAATACAGACTCCCTGCCTCTGATATGATTTGAGATATCTAAGTTTCCGACGAACCTCTCGACTTCGTGATTGTTCTTCATAATGTTTTTGAAATCGCATTATCACATGGTAACTAGCGACTATCCTTTTGATTTCAACCACTCTTCCCTCGACAGTAGCTTTTTGTAGATGAAGGTCATACTGAGTTCATTCTTGTGATTCATCTCATTCCTGCTGGGGAAACACTTTGGGCAACTGTGGAGGCAATAACCGTAGTCCTCATACAATGTTTCGGTAGAAGAATTATGCCCATCCACGTAATAAGGTTCAATGCGCGTGTAATTGACGAGTGCCTCGAATTCCACCTATCTTATGTCATCTGGGGATTGATCCTGGTCGCCGATGTAATGATGACTCAAACACCCCCTTGGCCATTTTTGTGATGACGTTGTAGTGTTCGTCATTCAGAAACAGATATATGTCCTTGGAATCTTCTACGACATTGACAATAAAGATGATGATCGTGCGACAATACGTGTATTCCGAAATCCGGTAACACGCTCTGGAATTGTTTAATCTCTTCTATGCCACATGGACCCCGTTCTCTAGCCCGGACAGTTTGCATAGAGTATATCGTCGGTTTTTTCCTCTTCATAGAATCCTACGCCGATGGTGGATTCTCGTTCTTTGCGGCGTGTGCCATGGCAACCACGATCGCTCTAGCGCAACACGTGTGGTCATCATAAACGATTTCAATGACATATTTGGAATCTCTCAACCTGTCTGCGATCTTCGTATCAAACTGATGGAGATTTTTTCCTTGAAGGAAACATCTTAGTAAGATTGTGGAATCTTCTCCACTCTGGACATCACCTTGTCAACATTCATATCCTCAATCAGTATAACAGTAACCAAGTTTCGTTGTTCAAGTTGTGTACGTTTATGAAAATACGACTTTGGTCACATCCGTCAAGGTCAGAGGTGACAAGCTCGACCAGTTGATGAAAGATAACGTGTAATACGCTATGCACTTCATCGAACGTACTGGCAATGGGACTGGCAAACTTTTAAGACTCAGTCCATTCCACTCACCTTAAGATTTTTGACAAAACGTTTTCTCTTATTGACAATATTGAAATTAATCTTGTCAGCGGCATTCTCGTCGCTATCTTTCATGCCAGTATCACTGTAATGAAATTCACAAAAAAAACACAAAAAAAAACTAAAATTAAAAGAGACAATTATAAAAAAGTATTGAATTTCTCAGACACGAGTACAGTTTTGTGGACGGTTAACAGGATCTATTAGATTCGAAGAGTGGGTAGGCATGTTCATTTCTCCATATCTAGGGTTTTGCGTGTTGCAAACCTCGTAGAACTATTAAAAGAAAACAAAATAGAAGAAAAGCAGTAAAAAAACTAATTTCAATGGACCTCACCTACTAAAAACATGGTTTTACCACGTATACCTACTTTACGTGGGTGCAAAAGCCAGATTTAATAAGAAATGTCAACCTCTAATTAAAATCTGGAGTAACGATACTACTGATACTAAGACTACAGATTACAGTGTCATCTTTTTACATGGTGTTTCGATATCACGGTTGTAAATCTACAAAAGTGTTCGTTTATACTAACCGAATACATGTTACAGTGGAAAAGAGTTGATTGGGATTATATGTCAACACAAGCGAATCAAATGAATAAAATATTTATTAGAATTTGAGCTATGGTATCCTACGTAAATTTATCGTGAACTCATATGTAAGTTTACAGACTTTATTATTAGTAACGCAGATCGTATTGGTTTGATAGATTGATGTCACGATAAACTTAACAGCCAACTAGAAGACATTTGTAGTGAACCAATTAATACGATGGTAAACGTCATCACTCATTTAAACGCTTGATTGATTTAGCCTAGCGGAATACTGTTATTCAGGAGGTAGCATAAATGAGTAGGTAAAATATTCAGATGATTTGGGCGACAAACACTATTTTGTACGAAAGGCACCCTGGTGAAAACTGTGTTGTTAAGCCAGGACATTAAGACGTGGAAAATCGGCAAGCAGATCAATTAATTCATTAATTAATCAGTTACTTGCCATCAGAATTGTCATCTTCTTCCATATGTCTGAAAACGGGAACAAAATCTTGAAACAACGTCACTTGCGATCAGTTCAAAAAAATATCACTTACTCACACATGTTCTGAATTTTTTAGTTTTGGTTGACAGGGGTACCGTTATACAATACGTCGACCTTCATTACAAACAAGGTCGTGAATGTACGAAATATCCGTTGTTGGTGAAAATATGCAAATAAAAGACACCCTAACTAATTGGGAAAATGTAACGCCCAAATAAAACATTGCTCAAACCTGGATGGTCGTCGCCCGCGCACGCGCAGTAATTGAGTCTCAAGCAATGATATACAACATACATTAAACAACGCAAAGACCGGGTAGACGCCTCCTGCTTTAACTGATCATTTCGAAAAACAAAAACCCACATATCCCGTATCATTGGCTCATGTTTACAACATGAAAACAAAAAATTAAAATGTATCGATTACCTTATTTTAACAGCAGAGTTCATCATCCCATTATATGGGTAGAGATCGTTTAGCTATGACATCTTGAAGCTGTGCAGTCATACATCTAAATATTTTTGAATGAGATTGTGTTTTTTGATAACACTGTCCTGGCACAGGCGTGACCCCCCCAAAGAGCAGCTTTCTCTGATGGTACAAATCTTGCAACACTAGACATTCACTTTCAAAACAACTTTACCGTGGATGTATTAAGGCGTGGACATGTTTTATCACAGCATGAAAATAGAGTTTAGAAATTAACATTTTAAAGTGAATTCTGTCAGTACTTTTTGCCAGCTAGGCATTTTGAAGTAATGAATGACTTATTATTATTATTATTATTATTATTATTATTATTATTATTATTATTATTATTATTATTATTATTATACATTTTACTTATTTACTCAAACAAACAAATTTATATTCCATGTAACTGAGTTCATCTAGTTTTATCCTTCTTCTGTGTAATAAACTTCGTTAGTTTGCAGAAAAAATTCTTTTGACTGAGACGTCAATGCTCGTCCGATTTAAAAACAAGTTATGCTAATTTATTCACGACGATCTCGCTACTCCCTCGAATTAAACCATACTTCATTTACGTAGATTTATTCACATTATCCATTGTGACGTCATCATCTTGCAAATTCCCATTCACGACCAGTTATGATAATTTATGCACATTTCCCATTGTTACGTCATCATTTATGCACAAATCCCATTATAACGTCGTATTGAACAGTGCCCTCCCCTATCGTACCTATGGTATGTACTTAACTAATAGCACATCAAGTGTTGAAATTAATTTCCAATATTAAAATTAAGTCATTACAATTTCATAGTTTCCAAAGGAGGGATGCGAGTATTTGTATTTTATCATAAACACATTGATGAAGTGCATAGCGTATTACACGCTACCTTTCATCAACTGCCCGAACTGGTCACTCCTGACCTTGATGGACGTGACCAAATTCGTATTTCCATGAACGTACCCAACGTGAACAACAAAATGCGGTTACCGTTTATACCAGTTGAGGATATGCATGTTGACAAGGTGATGTCCAGAGTGGAGAAGATTCTACAATCTTACCAAGGTATTTTCGAAGATCGCAGATAGGTTGAGAAATTGCAAACATGACATTGAAATCGTTTCCGATAACCGCATGTGTTGCGCTAGAGCCATCGTGGTTGCCATGGCACACGCCACAAAGAACGAGAATCCGCAGGGTCAATGTGGCATAGAAGAAATTAAACCATTCCAGAGCGTGTTACCGGATTTCAGAATACACATATTGTCGCACAATCATTTTTACTCCATCATCTTAGTGGGCAATGTCGCAGAAGATTCCTAGGACATATATCTGTATCTGAAAGACAAACACTACAACGTCATAACAAAAATAGCTGACGGGGTGTGTGAGTCATCATAACCTCAGCGCCCAGAATCAATCAACAGATGTCATAAGATTGGATGGAATACGATGTCAATAACACGCGCATTTATCATGTCCGTAATTCCAGAATGGAGATGAAAATGGAACCTTATTATGTAGACGGTATGATGCTTCTACCGAAACCTTGTATGAGTACTACGGTTGTGACTTCCACAGTTGCCCAAAGTGTTTTCTTAGAAGGAATGAGACGAATCACAAGAATGACCTCCCTCTACGAAAGGCTACTAGCAAGGGAAGAGTGGTTGACATCGAAAGGATATTCGAGGATATTCGCTAGTTACCATGTCGGAATGCGATTTCAAAATTCTTATGTAGAACAATCATGAAATCGAGAGGTTTCCGGAAATTTAGGAAGGTGAAAAGACAGAGTATGTTGACTTTTGCAGCCTCTACCAATATATCAATATGCCCTTGAGATATACAGTTGGGCACCCAACAGTCATAACTAAGGATTTTATCACCAAACCCACGAACTATTTTAGTATTACCAAGTTCGAAGTTTTACCTTCGGGGAGATTGTATATACCTTTCAAGGTGAACAACAAACTGATGTTCCCACTCTGTCCAAAATACGCGGAAACCATGAATCAAGATGAGTGTCACCATGGTGTCAATGAATACCAGCTGACGATTTTTTGGTGCACTCCGAAATTGGAGAAGGCTGAAGAAGTAGGATATCGCATCACCAAGGAATACAAAGTTTGGCATTACCACGAGTCAACCAGAGTGGTGTCGCACCGAGGAATACCAAAACATCTACATCCAAAGGTACCCCGAAAGAGTAAGTATCGTCTTGGACAGAAGCATAATAACCTCCAATCCGGCCCAAGAGCTCACACCAAGCTAAATCTCAACTCCTTCTTGGGAAAACTGGAACAGAGGTCACACTTCGGACAGAGCACGTATGTAGAGACGACCGCTAAACAGTTGGAAATGCTGATGTTTCTTTTGTCTCTGATGAAATGGTTCTTGTCCAGCACTGCGATAAAAATGTCTACATCACCAAAGCACCAATTACGAACGTTGCACTGGCTGCCATGACGACCAGCTATGCCCGACTAAGACTCCACAGTGTTCTTGAGAAATTAGAGTCTTGTACTTTGAAACAGATTCCATCATTTACAACCAGCAAGCTGGTGAATAGGTTCCACCGACGGGTGTTTATCTTTGGGATAAGTAAATCAGACAATCCATATCAAGAGGACTGCAGAATTACACCTATCGACTACACAAACCAGATAAAAGTGGAAACCAGACGTTGTGTGAAATGAGAGTGTTTGTCTCCATGTTCGGGGAACAAGCGGTCCTCTACACGTCAGAGAACGCCGAAAAAAGAAAGAATAATATTCAATAGAGAAGGATTTAAAACATGTTTAATGTTTGACAAACGAGTGATACAATATGATTACTGTACCCTTCCATACGGGTTCTAAAAACATAAATAGATGCTGGATTGCTCCATGCATTCATTTGAACTTTGAACAATCACTCTGACTTGGGCTCTACCAAATCGGACGTGGTTCTATCACTTGTCTATTCTGGTTTATGCACACTGCCTTATTATGTTTTGAACTGGATGCTGAAAAAGTAAATTGAAAACTATAAAAAGAGACGCGATAATGAGCGAGGTCATATCATATCATGATGGCTGCAAGATTGACACACCCATTTACCTCTCTCGTGTGTCAAACAGATGTTAGAACAATGTAACAGCGTCATATCCCCCACTGCCAGACATTATCTATTGTACTACGGTGAGTTTCAGCCAGACTATTTTGAAATGATGAAGTGCCTCAAATTCGTTTTATCAAAGGGGTATCTCCAAATATTGGCAGAATGATCGACACTGCTAAAGAAAACTTGTTGTTCATAGATGAACTGATGATGGAAATGGGTAATGATAAACAAATCTGCGATAATGATTTTGCAAAATGTCTTTCATCAGGGCAGACAATCGAGTACCATCATTCTCAACACGCACTACATTTCCTGTTTAGAAATCCGAGGGATGTGTCAACGTTCTGGCTAAGCAAATGTACCCCGGAAACATTAAGTTTCACCCCACAACCTCACGCTCATCTCCTCATGGATCTGATGTCAGATACCCCCGAGGAAGTACGCATTAGAATAAATATTCTTTCAATATTGTACGTGACAAAGGTATAAAAAAGTCTTCTATCATTGGTCATTTCATCATGTCACAAAGAATTACACAAGGCAAACTCAAAACAACAAAAATTCTGGTTCCGTAAGGGGGTTTCCTGACTTCCTTAATTGTCCCCTTAATTTCAAACATACTCCCTTCCCTACTCAGTCTTAAATACATGGATACGATGAAGATGATGGTTTTAGTCCCTGCTGAGCTATTATCTACCATCCAAACCCAGAATGCTCAAATGACGAAACGTGTGGTGAAATCATTGACTTCGCAAATGCTTGCGCATTGATGACATAACGCAATTGTCAAGACGAGTACATCAAACTTTACCAGCAAGTTATGTGCAGGAGAAGGAAAACAAACCGATTCCAATCTCCGTTACGCAGCAATTAACCAGCGCTGTCACTATAGCTGGTCGGGAATCACAACCCAACGAAAATGGTGTACCAGGTCAAATTACTTCTGAAGTCTCACAAAGTGTTCCCAAGCGCTTGCAAAGAGAGGCGAAGCCAAACAGAACCATCTGGTCGACTGGTGTGAAAACAGTGAAATATCCATTGAATTGAATGAATGAAGAATTTCAATCCACAGGTTGGAGAGAATTTGCCGAAGTTATGAAAATGTCCTCAATACCTTGTTGGCAATACGGTGGTCTTACATTCATAGCGACACACTCAAGGGAAAAGTTCCTCAGAGACGTGGTCCCCATGTTGTTTCCACACTTCTTTATCCTCAACACTCCTAGGTGACGTATTAAATAGAACCACGTTGCATCACCTCGATTTCACTTTAGTACAGTTGTCCCGCTTTTCTTTTGATTATCGAAGTATTCACTGCCTCTGCGCTTGTGAAATAACCACGCCTGTAAATAATGACAAAGAAGACGAGCACCGTCCTAGACAAACTATTTTATGATGTCCAAAGTCATGGAAGTTATGGGGGTTTGAATTCCCTTTACGCTGCAATAAAACAAACAAAGAGAAGACAAAAGGCAATCAAGTCGAAAGTGAGGAAGTGGTTGAGCAAACATAATACATAAACTCTACACAAAACGTCTAGACGGTCCTTTAAACGAAGGAGGGTGGTGGTATTCCAAGTTGACAAGCAGTGGGAGGCCGATCTATGCGATCTCTCCTCGATATCCAGATACAACAGAGGATACAAGGTCTTATTGAGGAAATTATTTTCTTATTTTCGAGATATGCTTTCGTCATACCTTTCAAAGACAAGAGAGGGGTGAGTTTGGTCGAGACATTTCGGAAAATACTCGAGAATGAGCGTCAAGTGAAAAATATTCAGATATTTCACGAAGAACAACACGTTGACTAAACTGCTGGCATTAGACGATATGGTACGTTCTTACAACAACACCTATCACAGAAGTACAAATACCAAACCCTCTCTCGTTACTTACGTGAGCCAGAAAAACGTCAGAGATGCATTGTGCGGTGATCTAAGGGCAGAGAAAAAGGGGAAGAAGTAGAAGACGATATATAAACTCAAGGTTTGTGAGAAAGTCGTCAACGACGCTACTCTTCTGGTGAGAAATGTTGAGCCCAGCGTACAACTGGGACACGTTTAAGCATTGAAACAGGGTACTGCAAAATACCCAATCGATCGATGCATTATGAAAATCGCATCCATCCCGGCTGGTACGATGTCATTAAAAAAGATTTGATATTCATTGGTCAGCTGCCAAAAGGATCAGCCTGCGTTTGGTTTCCAATGCGCCTTTCAACGGATTCTACAAAACCAATCCATTCAACTTCCAGAATTACGGTATCACATCACTTGTCCTCAACATTAGAGGCGAGCAAGTTCCCGCGAAGCCATTGAAGATGAACTTCACAGCAGCTGGTGGTAGAAGTTGCATCATAGGTTGTTATTACACCCTGTTTACCAGTACAAATAAAATTGGTCAAGACCAGGGCAACGGCATCATTCGAGACGAATATCCTGAAGGGTACACAATCATTTGAACTCATTTGAGCGATTATCACCTCAGACAAGCATTGACTGAATCTGTGCCCGTTTTGATTTATACTGAATAAGACAACGTTATCGAGATTGACAGAGACAGATTTCTAGCTGTGATGAACATGAAGCAACTGGATCGTATTCCGTCAACTAATCCGTGCACACAAAATAAGTTCTTCAGTGTTTACGCTAGAGATCAACTGCCTAAGGCAAAAGTGTCGGAGAATCCCGCAGCGTTCGTATCAAACACAGCGGCGATGAGACGCATTTGTGTGGCTTTTTATCTGAAGGATCTCTACCATATTGACCGATTTCTATCTGTGATGAACACGAATTAACTGGATTGTATTCTGTCAACTAATCCGTACACGAGAAATAAGATTTTCCGTGTTTACGCTAGAGATCAACTGCCTAAGGCAAAAGTGTCGAAGAATCCCGCAGCGTTTGTATCAAAGACAGTGGGGTAAGACGCATTTGGTGGCTTTTTATCTGAATGATCTCTACCACAGAGAATATTTTGACTCGTAGAGTAGTCAACCCTATTACGTGGAATTTAAGAGATTTAAGTCTGTAGTCGACTCACGTGTGATAGACATTTGAACGACGTTTATGTGAACAGATATATCGAAGACTTTACCGAACAAATGTTTTTCCATATTTTTTTTTATTTACTCATAAAAAAAATACTAAAGAAAAATGTATATACTCTATGTAGCTATGTAGCAGCATTGACAATACTGCTGGCAGTAAAAATATGGGTACGGTACTACACTTTCCTAGGCCAAGTGTTATTTTTTTAATCGTGTTAAAAAACATGCAACTTTTTGTTCTGTAGTATTATCCCCTCACGGTGACCTACTACGATAACAAGCCGGAAATTTCAAGTGATGGTCCTTTATGAAAACATTTCATTGTCAGGAACCAGGGCGCACAGTCAATACAACAGGGCGCTGACAATTAAGACAGGTCTTTAATTTCAGAAAGCAGGGCTCGTGGAGAACCCTGGAGAATTTGCCGACGTTGTTGCTGTCTTTTGCCTATAAATGTGTTTGAACTCGCGGCATACTGAAGTCCGGGACTGAGGTAAACTGAGCCCTCAAATAAAACGGACGAAAAACAAATACCCCGTTATGATAAACACTCAACCTGAAGCGGAAAATAAGGTTTGTTTGCGGTGTGACAATAATACAGCCAACTTTGCATAATCGCAGGTAACAATTAGTTACGTCACTATGCGTTATCAAGAGAGCAGTTGAAAAAATTGACATGATTTGTAAGAGTAACGAAACAGCGACCGATGTCCTGTTCTTATGTCAATGTTCCAAATAACTGATTTTGAAGTTGTTAGGCTAAACAAATGTGCTAAACACGAAATAATCGCCTCAAAGTAAGAATTCACAATTGTCTCGTTTGTTTCCGGAGCACATCGATGTGAATGATCGAAAATGACGTCATTCCGGCCGCCGCCACTAAATTGTGGTTTGAACGCATGGGTTATATAAGACGTAAGCTTCATTTCCGTATTTGAATTTTGACTGAATCATGCGGCACTTTTTCACTGTTGTTGCCTAACATACTTATAAATCGCAAAATTTTGAAAATGTGGATATTTTGTTCAGGAATAAAAATATAACGAAGGAAAAATTAGAAATACAGGATCGAATTTCATGACCTCCTTTCTACGATAACGTGACCTTCGGGGGTCACTGTCATAATAGCGGTGCCGCCATTTTCAATTTCATCCATGTTACAAATTAATTATTATTATTATTATTATTATTGTTATTCTGTTACTAGCTTTCATAATCAAATTCTTAACAGCATTAAAAAAAATGAATGTTTTATGTGTTATTATTTTTATATTACCCAGTAAGTTTTTAATCCATTTTACTTATTTACTCAAACAAACAGAAATTGTATTACATGTAACTGATTTCATCTTGTTTTACCCCTTTTTGTGTAATAAACTCTGTACCAGACTATGTCATATGAGTAACACTCAATAATATATGATAATATTTGCACTGCAGCAGGAGCACTTGAATATCACTTGAATTTCGTAGCAGTATAAAATCTATTTTATCGGTTTACTCACAAATTTCTTAACAATTTTTATTTTTCTTTCACTCCTCGCTACTTCAAAATTAAGCTGAAGTCCTTAGTGTCAATATTTGCCACTCAAAATGCAGAAAATAACGTTTCAGAGGGTCTCGTTTCAGATCTTGCCCCCTCATGCAAATTGTCGTTATATACATGAATATATAATGTTAAATCATTTGCATAATCCTTAAGCTCTCCCAGCTAAAATGCCAGAAGCGGATGATATGTTAGGTGAGGCATTTCAATGTCGACCAATTCTGTCATTTAAGCAAACATACGCGTTAATGCCCAATTATTGAAACAACAATGAATCCGTCTACCACACCAAAATGAACAAGATGAAGCGTCTATAGCAAAGATGTAGTGTGAGGTGAAACTGAACAAAGTATCACGTCTTGGACATCCTATAAGCCAGTATAAAGCTGTGGGGGATTTAGTATTGTAGTATAAATCATCGACATCATGGAGAATTTACGAGTTCAGGAACACAAAGTAAACGGATTACAAATAGTCAAAGACAAATACAAAATAAAATAACTGACAAACACAATACGCTACACCATCAAATAAAAAAACACACATATATTCCTCCATGGTATACCAAGGGTGAAGCCAGGCGCTTCAAAAACGGCGATCAAATCTTGTTCCACCGTTACAACTGTCGTAAGTCATTTTGAGTCACAATCAAATAATTTCTGTTATGAACTTGAAGTTTACATCAAACTAGTGACGCAGATGCGACATATAAATAAAATTGAAAGTTAGTTTTAGACGACAGTGATGTTTCCGTACATGTTCGCTAAATGTGGTGGTAGCTAAATTGTTAAATTCAAGTTGTTTGTTATCGACAAAATATTTTAATATTTTTGTTTTCATGATGCATGAATTTTCTTATATTATTTTTCATCGACTATGCTCGTTTTGTTATTTTTCTCTGCCTCGCAATTTTTTTTTGTCAAACGGACTTTTAATTCGTCTGTCTTCACGTATGTCGCTATCTTGACTTCATATTCACACTCTTTCATCCGGAATTCTTGTTTAAGTACCCCGTTTTCGACAAAATACTTAAATATTTGTTTTCATGATGCATGAATCTACTTATTATGTTATTTTCCACCGACTGTGCTCGTTTCTTGTCTGTCTTGCATTTTTTTGACAAGAATTTTCAATCCGTGCGTTTTCATCTCTGTCGTGGGTTTGTCGTTATGTTGACTACATGTTACATACTCTTCGCGACTTTCACCGTCTTAAAACACGCATTTAACGAGAAATCGAAATATACATTTAGTTCATGTTAACGGTCATTTTAAATCAGTTTATTTTCAGCCCATCCTATTACAATAGAATCACTGAAGTTGTTTGTCCATTCTACTATACTGACCATAATTGAACTGAAGCTAAGTCAAAACAATTGTAAAACTCGCATGATCAATTTGAATCGTGACGTTTCTTCGGTCAATCCGGAATTTATAAGTTTTTTTTTGTTTGACTTTAGTGACATATCAGGTTTTTTGGGGGGAACCACGCATTGTCAATTCTTTTATTTAATTTGGCAAATTTTATTTATCAGTAAAAATAATTTCCTACATTGTTAAATTCGTTCACGCAACTTACCATATAAAACATTTCGAAAAACACAAAAATATGCAGACCATTCTCACAACTATGGGGCTTTTTTTTTAGTTCCATTCAACAACAAAACACAAATATACATTTGAATTATAACCGAAACTGAAATATACTGGACGTCTATTTTGTGTCAGCGGGCCGGGCCGTCCACGTGCAATCAACCAACATGTACGGTGGTTAGTAAAAAGGCGGCGGTGAGTGAATGTTCTGTCACGCAATGGAAGGACTGTTGTCAAACTGGTTAAATCGTGACAAAAACGTAGGAAAAGACAAACAATGTTGTTGCACATTAAATATATTAACACTAGATATGAACTTCGAATATAATTTATCCCATGGCCGTAACGATCAACATATTTAGGGTCGTGACATCTTTTATTTACCAGGGCCGGACGCGACTAGAAACGAATCTTTCAGCTACCAATCTACAGCTCTCTCAAATCAGTATCAACAGTATCCACATTGACGTAGTTGCTACATTTACACGGCAGCTCTCTATGGGAGCCGAACAACCCCCCCCCCCCCCACTGATCAACATGAGAATATCTCCGATGCGTTTACACGGTCAGACCCGAACGTAAGCTGAGATCTGCCAGTTAAATTCAGTTCGATCAGAGCCAGAAGGGAACATCGCTACCAAATAATTAGATGAAAACAACATGGCTGAAAACAATTTTGTTGTCGTGTTTGTGTCGTTGATTATTAAAATGGTACAATACTGTTGAGCTGGAAGAAAATTACTCTTAGACAATGCACTGCTGTTATGATTAAGGTATAAACAGGAAACGCGGCAGGTAAAATTCGTTGAATGTTACAGCCTATTCACATGAGTTGTCATGCAAATTGCTACCTTGTCGTTGTTCAACTGATGTGATATGTGTAACAGTTGACAACCTAAACCTACTAAGAACACGGAGCAGTACCGTGACCACTTCTACGATTTGTATCTTCGGTGTCTTTAAACAGTTTCTTCAATTTCCATTTCGTTTTTTCAAATTTTTGTCGCATAATTTTGTACGTCATTTTTGTGTTTCTCGTTGAGCTATCAATTAATCGCAGTACTTCTTTACATAGTCAAATATATAGTATTGGAGCCGAAATTTGCTTTTAGTCGAACGCGTATACACGGCAATCTGTTCTGGCTCGACTCGTAGGGTGAAAACGTAGCAAATCTCTCAACAGAGAGAGACTGTGAGTCTGGTAGGAGATGCCAGTGAAAAACACTGTAAACATGTAAACATCGATGTGCACTCAAAAGTGACTTGGCCGAGAACGGATTACGTACAACATAAACTCGCGCACAACCATCAAGCACTGGCATTCTTTTACAGACATTCACTGTTTGTTTTCATCACCGGTCAATTAACAGTATGTTTATAAGCACTGTCACCTCATAGAAAACAAATCTCACTTGGTGCAACAGAGGTAACACCTTTTTTGTTCTTGAAGTAATCTACACGATTAAAAACATTTATCTTATGTCACAATATTTATCTTACAAAGACGAACGAGAAACGTCATGTATTAGAGCTAAGTACGTCTGGTTACGTCTAGGGAACATACATTATCCATGTCTTGACAGTGATATTTGTCGTTGATGGCGGGCTTAAGAAGCTTGAGAAATGGTACTCACCTCGTTTGTACTCCATAGGCGATTTAAAAACGAACTGTACGAGGGCGGTATATATATATAATTTTATTTGTTTCTATATTCCTAAATTGCTTTCAGAAACAGATCAAAGAATACAGGGTGATTTTAAACACGTTTAATCACACATAGTTTCAAGACAACGTCAAAATAAATGTAATTTTCAATGGGCGTAATCCACGTGCATGACAAGGAAGAACACATAATGATCGGTTACCCAGCTGTATATGTCATTCCAGTTTCAACGTAAATTGGCGTGTATTTCTGCATTTACGTTTCGTCCGTCCAACTTAATCAGTGGTTACTTATAAGTATATGTTTTAAACGTTGAACGGAAATCGGTATTTTTTTAGACATTTCCGTTGAAATACATTGAACTGAATGAAAAACAGCAATTTCGCAGACGGTTACGTGACGGTTACCCAATCAAATAATCAGACAGTTGTGCAACAGTTAAGCAAATTTCTTCTTCATAACCGCTATGTAACCATTGTGTTACCCGACCGGAAACGTGCGATTTCATGCAGTGTTGCTTTTAGGTATTTTATAGTCTTTTGAACCAGTCTGCTGTTTATTGACCATGAGGGGAAGGGTTCAAATCTCATCTAGAGTACTCTGGCAAGCATGGTGGGAAAATTTTTATATTGAAACCAGGTTTGACGTATAGTATACGAATATTATTGCATACTATAAAACTATACCACATTATGTTGCATTAGGAATTTTTCACAAATACTACATACAATAAGAGCATGTAGCACAACAAAGTGTCTATCTGTGTGATTGCCCGAATGGTTCAGTGAATCTGTACATTGTGCTGGCAGTAACTGATAATAATAATAATAATAATTTATTTTTCCAAATAAGAATAACAATACAGAATGTATTGAAAAACCTCTAAATTCCATTACGCGGTTTGATTATAAATTTGATATCTCTATGTTCGAATTATAATAATTGGTGACTCATGAAAACATTGAAACATGAAACTATGAATGGGTTATTGGGTTATGCATTTACATATCAAGTCTTTAAAGAGGGATTAATGTCGTTTTCAAATTCATTTAATTATCATATGTAAGTCTCAATTTTGCGGGAATGCCTCAATTTACTAAAACACTTTTTACATTGGCCATTATCATCGAGTATGTATGAATTCCAATATTTATATATCTGTTTAATTATTTTCATTAGTAAATGGCGCCGTCATTCAACAATAATTGGGATCAAACTGTGACACTAAATCTAGTCGTTGTATTGATATGCTTGAAACAGATTTATATATGCGAATATGGATGGTAAAATAGGATGGTGAATGGTGCCCAACAAATTAATTTGTATACGGTAACTGTCAAGTATTATTGACACTCACAATCTTAGTTGGGGCAGACTATTTGATGACTTAGCAATGTATTTAATGTATTTTGTCATTTGTTCATTTTCAATTTTCAAAAGCAGAATTTATCTAAGTGTATTGTGACAACTATTCTTACTAGACTATCAGCGAAATAATGTTCAAATTATATAGCAAATTAGTTTTAAAGAATTCAGTGAAAATAAAATAAAATACATTAAATATAAATATTATGTGTATTTTCGAATGTGGAAGATTTGGCTAGGCCTCCCAAAATATCATTATTAGAGATTAATTTACCATGCAGCAAACGATTCGGTACTCAATACTTTTGGTTGTACACCGCTATCTCTAAACGGTTCATCAAATTTACATATGATGAATGGCAAGGCGGGCTGCGATTTAAGTGTTGGTTGATGTAATTCAAGTCTGATCTGAATTTCATGTAAAATATCTAGCATGCCTTCGCCGTTCAGGACACTATGTGTGTATAAAATATGACAGCAGTGCACACGAAAACAATCAGTGATTGTGATTACCACTTCTTGATCGACTGACTTATCAGTTTATTACGAATGTCGTCAGATGTAAATTTACTTTTATAATCGACCATGAGTATTTAAATTTACTGACGTCACAAAAAGAACAGACGTTATAAAAAGAGTGACGTCTATATTTACCACACTATTAAACTCAGGGTTAAAATTGCAGAAATATTTGGAAGCATTTATCACTAAATCATTTGTATTTTGAACGACCCTTTGGATTACTACTCCAGACAATATCTACCATGATCCTAGTCAACCAAAAATATGCAAGCTTCTTATGCTTTTATTTTACACGCAAACTGTTAGATTCGACACACTATTAATCTAGAAAACACTTATACGTTTGGAAATGAAATAACTACATTATACTGTTTGTAAAAATGTAGTTTGCTCGAACTATGACTGACAGGACTTTTGAAAACTTTAGCAGCCATTTTAACATTTTTATATAGACCTGAAAATATTTCTTTGTGCTCAGTTACGACGCATGATACAAGAACATTTGTTAATATGATTTTGTTTCAAAGTGTTTATCAAACTATTACATTCTAAATCCTCGTTGTGATATTAATGACAGTTTTCAATTTTTTATGTCAGTGCATATTTTCCATGGCAACGCCTAGCCATAATTTTTATCGGACCTTCCAGTAAACATGTAAATTGTTAATCTGTAAAGGTTGTCTTAGAATATAACATATTTCAGGTCCAAGAAAATTTTGCACAACACGTATTGCCTAATCTAGAGAACAACGCCCAAAAGTAATACATCAGAAATAGATTTACATGTAGTTCAGAAACGGGAATAGCAATAAATTTGAAGTTCAAAGTGTGCACGTGATTAGTGACACATTGGCGGAACTGGCTGAAAACAAGTGCCTTACAATTATATAATGTTAAGTTATATTCATATTCAATTCAGAGTACGAAAATATATTTTCGGATAAAAGTTAGCCTGCAGATAAGAATCTTTTTGTATGATCACATTATTCAACTGAACAGGCCAAGAAACCACAAACGCACACACAAGGAACAATTTGAATTATTATTTATTAGACATGCAGTTCTAATATACAATATTGTATTTTTTAACTACATGGGTTACAATTGCATATGTATACCCTCTATTGTCTCTAATTAACAGTCAGGTGGCACAGTCGGACACAAATAATAGTATGCTGGATCACAACAATCTGGACCTCCTTGCCGTTTGTCAACGCTTTTACAAAAAGAGAAAAAACCCGTGTTGTTAGGATACATAAATAACAATATGATGCACATATTATATTCATAATATACGTGTGTCAATATATCCCTAGCAAGAATAGTACAACAGTGCATATAACCTTATGCTGCTTAAATAAATAAATAAATCATGTAATAAATTATGTAATTACTTAAGATTATGTTAAATTCATACGCCTGGGAGTAAAAACAGTAAAGCATACCTTCTCAAAACTCTAGCAAAAGACATATTATCATCGAGTTTTCCATATGGCTGTAACATAAGCATTGAAAATAATTGAAACAAACAAAAAGAGGCATGGGCACCCAAAACTATAAATTATAAATATTATAAAATTAAAATTTATTGTTATGTACCATTTACATCATTGATTACAATGATTATTTAGACTACAGTATCATCCTTTAACATGG
The DNA here is from genome assembly GCF_978046115.1 of Saccoglossus kowalevskii. Taxonomy (NCBI): domain Eukaryota; kingdom Metazoa; phylum Hemichordata; class Enteropneusta; family Harrimaniidae; genus Saccoglossus; species Saccoglossus kowalevskii. The sequence continues at coordinate 11,361,935 of NC_140654.1, forward strand.
TGTTTCAATATAACCGTTGTAAGTCTAACCCCGCCTTGTTAACAAAAGTGTCCGTTTGTACTAACCGAATACATTGTTACAATGGGAGAGAGTTGATTGGGATTATATGTCAACACAAGCGAATAAAATATTGATCAGAATTTAGGGTATGGTATCCTATTTAGAGTGCTAAAATGTAGATACATCAAGTTTTGAGTTAACTTTCTGGAATCAGAAGTGTATGACACCTTGGACGAATTGCTTGTAAGTAGATTTATCGTAAACTCGTATGTAAGTAGACTTTTTCATTAGTTTAGTACTCAATACTTGACCTAAGTAATGCAGATCGTATTGGTTTGATAGATTGATGTCACGATAAACTTAACAGCCAACTAGAAGACATTTGTAGTGAACCAATAAATACGATGGTGAACGTCATCACTCATCTAAACGCTTGATTGATTTAGCCTAGCAGAATACTGTTATTCCGGAGGATGCGTAAATGAAAGGTAAAATATTCAGATGATTTGGTAGACAAACACTATTTTGTATGAAAGGCACCCTAGTGGAGACGGTGTTGTTAGGCCAAGACATTTAGACGTTGAAAATCGACATTATTTATCAATGGTCAAAATCATCAAGCAGAACACTAAAGAAATGAGGAATGGGCGACTATTAATCGAGAAAATGAAAGCATTGTCCACTGAAGCACAAACAGTGACAGTGAAAATGATATTGGAATATTGTAGGAATCGTGCATCTATAAATGAAAGCAGATAACAAGCCATCACGAATAGCTGCTTGAGATCTGAACAATGATTTTAATGTTGCTGTAAGCGAATAATGATTCAACTCCCCACGTCTCTTGAAACATTCTAATCATGGAGCACTAGAAAGAAGGAATAAGACTATAAACTACAGAATACAGGACAAAAATAACTCATGTTAGCTGCTATGCAATGGAAATACACAATTTAGAATTCAGTGGGGGGAATATACTACCATCCGTGTTATATATACAACGAATGTTGTGGCTAATACGATTGTTAAAATTATTACAAGTTATTACAAGCTTTTCGTTCATTCACTGTTTAAGTTTTGTTTTGTAGCAAATATCAGGCTATATACATTGTTGTACAATAGCTTTCCACAATCGATTTCCAAAATACTCACCTTTGCACATGCTGGGTTCAACAGAACCATAGTTCCGAGAGCCAGAATAACAAGGAATATCTTACCATTCATACTGATCAGTTCTGAATAGAAAGACAATGTGATTGGTAATATGCATTCAAATTACATTAAATTAGTATACGATGGTCTTAACAATAAATCAATGGAAAATGAACAATTGAGTACACTAGTAGTAACAATTATTGAAAACAATATTTTAACACCTTATGCTGACGCACTATATTATATTGATGGTGGTGTAAATATATGCAGCTCGGCTATTCATCGGCCAATCATTCACTATACAGTGGCGGGAGCACATGGATAGGGGCGGGGCGGTCTCCCCGCGAAAAAAATGTTGGGTCGCCTCTCCAAAATCAAGCTGAAACCCTTTGAGCCAGCAAAATTTGCCCTCAAAATGCAGGAAATGGTGTTCCAGAGGGTCTAGTATTCAATCTCGTCCCCTCATGCTAAATGTCTTTCCACCACCTCTTATATATACATATTGTGATATAAATTGTAAATGAAAAGTACAGAGCCCTGGCAGTGTGAATTAAAAGTACACATGCTCGGATACTTTGCAACAACCTATTGCACATGTTTATTTTTAGACTGCTGATACAGTCACTCGATTTTGTTGTCAACAGGATTTGAGATACATACATCCTGTCTCTCCCTGTGGCATAATGATATGTCTAAGAAACAGTGGCGTAGTGACTGTGAATTACCCAGGAATGTGCTTTGCTCAGTGTTGTTGAACATAAATATGACACCATTGACCCGAGTCTTCTACTTTAAATTGGCAGAGCTTGGATAAAGAGTGGTTTATTCCACTAACAAAATTGGCATCCTCTTTACATTGATTTTTCTTTTATTTCGAGATAACCAATAAATTCGTTAAATACGTTTTATTGTTTGCATGGCCATAATTTAGTTGTATTATTTAAGTTGAGACGAGTGTGAAAATCTTTAGTCAGGAAGGTGACCTGACCCGATCATATAACATCCTGTAATACTGATTCCTGACTCAAGTGAGCTGTACCCTATACAGGGGTACATGTGCAGACGTGCTCTGCAGTTATCATTGCTGATCAACAGGAACCACTGAAGCTCACTACCCGAACTACTTCCGTTGCACCAGTGCTACCAGTAGCATCAGATAGCAGTTCAGTTGCCAATACTCCTGGACACAGAGCACGAGCCTAAAATGTAGTGCAGCTGCTGACAGAGTGCCAGATTCGAAAGAATGCAACATGGTACATTGCTGTTTATTGGAGAGTAGAGTGCACCCTGCAGCACCGATCAGGTCCCAAGTTTTATTTGTTTACCGTATATCCCCATTCTTGCTGGTCCCAGTGACTAGCACCCCATCTATTTCTTTATTTATTAAATAGAAGGAAATCTTATATATTGAGTTGTTTTGATTTATTGTATTTGTTACCGGTAAATTGCCTTCCCTTCATTGCCTCAGTTGTGGTGATAAACTCTCACCAAACGATCCCCATCCCGTGGCAGTGGACGAGCTGAATGGAGAAGAGCTATAATATGAGTACGCTGCCAGATATGTCTATTATTAGACCTGTATTGAAGACAAGCTTCCGAATGCAGAGTAGCCCCATAAAGCCCCCACCAGCTTAGATGCCAGGAACGGATGAAATGTTGGGTGCGGTGTTTCATAAATGTCGACCCATTCTGTCATTTATGCAAACATTGCCGTCCATGCCCTGTTATTGAAACCACTATGAATCCATCTACCACACAATAATGGATGAGTAGAGGCGTCTATAGCAAAATAAAGTGTGATGTGACGCTGGACAAATTATCACGTCTTTGACCTATAGGCATCATCGAAAATTTACAAGTTCAAGAACAGAAAATAAACCGATTACAAATAGTCAAATACATATACAAAATAAAATAACAGACAAGTACAGTACGCTACACCATCAAATAAGTGAAAGATATATTCCTCCATGGTATACATAGGGTGATGTCAGACACTTCAAAAACAGCGATCAGATATTGTTCCACCGTGACAAATGTCTATATATCATTTTGAGTCACAATCAAATAATTTTCGCAATGAACTTGATGTTTACATCAAACTACTGACGCATATGCCATCTTAGATCATATCTGTATTAGTGGCATTGTGTTACCGTTATATATAATCGTTATATATTCACCGAAACAAACAAAATATTCTTGAATGTTAAGGCCAGTCGTTTTCCACAAAACCCTTGCTTTAATAGTATAGACGAACAAAGACAATGTCCTTTTAAAAAGTTACATATGTACTACAGACAATGGCATATCCAATGGAATGGGCAATGTATATGCCATTCGTAGGAATTGGAGTCAGCAATAACCATTATCGTATAAAATAAATCTAATCTCGTTCTTTACCAAGGTTTTACATAGTGTGTACATTTCTTTACATGCATTGCTGCAATTGACAGACAGAAAAAAACAAAATAAAATTAATTGCTCAATAATTCTTTATGGGCCAAATCGTGATTAATATTTTCGTTCAGTCCACTATGTTTCATGACGTGTGTCACTCTCATGAAAATTCTTTCCTTTCTCGGAAATATATCGAATATTGTTACAAATTCTTTGCGTTTTTTAAAACAATAAGCTAGTAAAATGATGTGAAACTGTAACTTACCGTGGTGCGTGTTTAATATTCCCCAACAGTCGTTCAAAATGGTGGCATAAATATTTGGACCTCGGCTGTTTTCTATATTTATCTTTCCTCATTTGCATAATACCTAAAATCTACCAGCCTCTTCTATATACATATTGTGATATAAATTGTAAATGAAAAGTACAGAGCCCTGGCTATGTAAATAAAAAGTACACATGTTCGGATACTTTGCAACAACCTATTGCACATGTTTATTTTTAAGACTGCTGATACAGTCACTGGATTGTGTGTCAGCAGGATTTGAGATACATACATCCTGTCTCTCCCTGTGGCATAATGATATGTCTAAGACACAGTGGCGTAGTGATTGTGAATTACCCAGGAATGTGCTTTGCTCAGTGTTGTTGAACATAAATATGACACCATTGACCCGAGTCTTCTACTTTAAATTGGCAGAGCTTGGATAAAGAGTGGTTTATTCCACTAACAAAATTGGCATCCTCTTTACATTGATTTTTCTTTTATTTCGAGATAACCAATAATTCCGTTAAATACGTTTTATTGTTTGCATGGCCATAATTTAGTTGTATTATTTAAGTTGAGACGAGTGTGAAAATCTTTAGTCAGGAAGGTGACTTGACCTGATTATATAACATCCTGTAATACTGACTCCTGGCTCAAGTGAGCTGTACCCTATATAAGGGTATATGTGCAGACGTGCTGTGCAGTTATCCCTGCTGATCAACAGGAACCACTGAAGCTCACTACCTGAACTACTTCCGTTGCACCAGTGCTACCAGTAGCAGCAGATAGCAGTGCAGTTGCCAATACTCCTGGACACAGAGCACGAGCCTAAAATGTAGTGCAGCTGCTGACAGTGTGCCAGATTCGAAAGAATGCAACATGGTACATTGCTGTTTAATGGAGAGTAGAGTGTACCCTGCAGCACCGATCAGGTCCTAAGTTTTATTTGTTTACCGTATATCCCCATTCTTGCTGGTTCCAGTGACTAGCACCCCATCTATTTGTTTATTTATTAAAGTGATGGAAATCTTATATATTGAGTTGTTTTGATTTATTGTATTTGTTACCGTTACATTTCCTTCCCTTCATTGCCTCAGTTGTGGTGATATACTCTCACCAAACGATGCCCACCCCGTGGCAGTGGACGAGCGGAACGGAGAAGAGCTATAATATGAGCAAGCTGCCAGATATGTCTATTATTAGACCTGTATTGAAGACAAGCTTCCGAATGCAGAGCAGCCCCATAAAGCCCCCACCAGCTTAGATGCCAGGAAAATGTCGACCAATTCTGTCATTTAAACAAACATTCCCGTTAATGCCCTGTTATTTAAACAACAATGAATCCATCTACCACACCATATTGGATGAGAAGAAGCGTCTATAGCAAAATGAAGTGTGATGTGAAGCTGGACAAATTATCACGTCTTTGACCTATAGGCATTGTCGAAAATTTACAAGCTCAATAACACAAAATAAACGGATTACAAATAGTGAAATACATATACAAAGTAAAATAACCGACAAGCACAATACGCTACACCATCAAATAAAGGAAAGATATATTCCTCAATGGTATACATAGGGTGATGTCAGACCCTTCAAAAACAGCGATCAAATATTTTTCCACCGTGACAAACGTCTATATATCATTTTGAGTCACAATCAAATAATTTTCGCAATGAACTTGATGTTTACATCAAACTACTTACGCATATGCCATCTTAGATCATATCTGTATTAGTGGCATTGTGTTATCGTTATATATAATCGTTATATATTCACCGAAACAAACAAAATATTCTTGAATGTTAAGGCCAGTCGTTTCCCACAAAATCCTTGCTTTAATAGTATAGACGAACAAAGACAATGTCCTTTTAAAAAGTTACATATGTACTACAGACAATGGCATATCCAATGGAATGGGCAATGTATATGCCATTGGTAGGAATTGGAGTCAGCAATAACCATCATCTTATAAAATAAATCTAATCCCGTTATTTACCAAGGTTTTACATAGTGTGTACATTTCGTTACATGTATTGCTGCAATTGACAGACAGAAAACAAAATAAAATTAATTGCTCACAAATTCTCTATGGGCCAAATCGTGATTAATATTTTCTTTCAGTCCACTATGTTTCATGACGTGTGTCGCTCTTATGAAAATTCTTTCCTTTCTCGGAAATATATCGAATATTGTTACAAATTCTTTGCTTTTTTACAATAATCTAGTAAAATGATGTGAAACTGTAACTTACCGTGGTGCGTGTTCAATATTCCCCAACAGTCGTTCAAAATGGTGGCATAAATATTTGGAGCTCGGCTGTTTGTTATATTTATCTTTCCTTATTTGCATAATACCTAAGATCTACCAGCTAAAATGCGAAACGTGGCCTCATCGTCTCTTATTGAATGAGGGGAAAGTGTTTATGATGAGTGTCAAGCGAAGCTGAACAAGTATTCACATCCCGGACCTCTTTTGGAAACTATGAAATTGTAATAAATTAATTTTAATATTTTCTTTTAATTTCAACACTAGATGTGATTTACTACCTGAAAAATGGTATATCGCAGAAATGAAGCTGCGGATAGACTGCGAGCCCTATGGGTACAAGTTATAGGTTCTGTCCCATTCAGTTTTGAGGTAACTTGATAACTGTGACGATGTACCAGGCAATGCCATATGAGTAACACACTGTCAATAGAGAATTTTGACTGTGATGCAGAGTTGTATGAACCAGTGATCTTTATTCGGATGTTGACATCGGGAAAACGAAGCATAGAACAAAAAAGTTGTATCTGGGCGTTGGCCAAACGGCCAAGCCCAGAGAGCAAACAAGTAGACCGGGTCCGGTGTATCTTTCTCTGAGTCTATCTCCCTGAGTCTCACTAAAGTACCATGTGTTTGTATAAGGTAAATCACGTGATCTAAATTGACACATTACATGACTCAAATCATCTTTCATGATTTTGGACAGTGATTCATTACACCCGCATAAGTTTCCAGAAAATACATTGAATAAAAATACAAAAATGATTTTAACACCTCCACATCATGGCTAAATGCTTTACAGACTGATTTGTCACAGGTAATAATGTTTTACGAATTATATTATTACATGTTGTGACATACTCTGTCAGTTGCCCATATATACCGCTAAAAGCGACATGGATATTGTTGTAGAAACCACGCTTGTTGATAGCAATGTGAAAATACGCTTGATATTGTTTCTATACAAGGGTCACCCATGGGAATTCTAACAACGCCCATGATGGGTGTCCGTACGAGCGACATGACAACACCATAATATATGATAATATATGCACTGCAGCGTGAGAACTGGCAGAATAAAATATATTTTATTCGTTTATTCATAAATTTCTTAATAATCTACATTTTTTTTCACTCCTCAACCCTCCAAAAACAAGTTGAAACTCTTTGTGTCTGCACAATTTGCCTCTCAACATGCATAAAATAGCTTTTCAGAGGATCTATTTTTCAGATCTCGACCCTCATGCAAAATTTCGTTTTATACACGAGTATATAATGTTAAATTATTTGCATAATCTGTAAGCTCTACCAGATAAAATGCCCGAAGCAGATGATATGTTGGGTGAGGCATTTCAGAAATGTCGACCAATTCTGTCATTTAAGCAAACTTTGCCGTTAATGCCCTGTTATTGGAACAACAATGAATCCATCTACCACACCATATTGGATGAGAAGAAGCGTCCAAGTAAAATAAAGTGTATATAAGCATCATCGAAAATGTTGTGTTGCAGAACACAAAATAAACGGATTACAAATAGTCAAATACATATACAAAATAAAATAACTGACAAGCACAATACGCTACACCATCGAATAAAAGAATGATACATTCCTCCATGGTATAAATAGGGTGATGCCAGGAGCTTCAAAAACAGCAATCAAATCTTGTTTGACCGTTCCAATTGTCGTATATCATTTTGAGTCACAATCAAATAATTTCCGTATAGAACTTGATGTTTACATCAAACTAGTGACCCAGATGTCATCTTAGATCACCTCTGTACTAGTGGCATTGCGTTTAATCACACAATTGTTATATATTCACCGAAACAAAAAATATTCTCGAATGTTAAGGCCAGTCGCTTTCGACAAAACCTTTGGTTTAATAGTATAGACGAAATAAAGACAATGCCCTTTTAAAAAGTCTACATATGGGCTACAGACAGTGGCATGTCGAATGCGATGAGTAATGTATATGCCATTGGTAGGAATTGTTAGCAATAACCATCATGGTATAAAATAAGTCTAACTCCTTTCTGTACCAAGATATTACATAGTGTGTACATTTCTATACATGTTTTTCTGCAGACAGAATAAAAAATAAAATCAATTGTTCACAAATTCTCTATGGCCAAATCGTGATTAATATTTTCGTTCAGTCGACTATGTTTCATGACATGTGTCACTCTTTTAAAACAATTTTCATTTCTCGGAAATATAACGATTACTGTTACCAATTATTTGCTCTTTTTCACAACAATAAGCTAGTAAAATGATGTGAAAGTGTAACTTACCGTGGTGCGTGTTTAATATTCCCCAACAGTCGTTCAAAATGGTGGCATAAATATTTGGAGCTCGGCTGTTTTCTATATTTATCTTTCCTCATTTGCATAATACCTAAAATCTACCAGCCAATTCTATATACATATTGTCATATAAAGTGTAAATGAAAAGTACAGAGCCCTGGCTGTGTAAATAAAAAGTACACATGTTCGGATACTTTGCAACAACCTATTGCACATGTTTATTTTTAAGACTGCTGATACAGTCACTGGATTGTGTGTCAGCAGGATTTGAGATACATACATCCTGTCTCTCCCTGTGGCATAATGATATGTCTAAGACACAGTGGCGTAGTGATTGTGAAATACCCAGGAATGTGCTTTGCTCAGTGTTGTTGAACATAAATATGACACCACTGACCCGAGTCTTCTACTTTAAATTGGCAGAGCTTGGATAAAGAGTGGTTTATTCTACTAACAAAATTGGCATCCTCTTTACATTGATTTTTCTTTTATTTCGAGATAACCAATAATTTCGTTAAATACGTTTTATTGTTTGCATGGCCATAATTTAGTTGTATTATTTAAGTTGAGACGAGTGTGAAAATCTTTAGTCAGGAAGGTGACCTGACCTGATCATATAACATCCTGTAATACTCCTGACTCAAGTGAGCTGTACCCTATACAGGGGTACATGTGCAGACGTGCTGTGCAGTAATCCCTGCTGATCAACAGGAACCACTGAAGCTCACTACCTGAACTACTTCCGTTGCACCAGTGCCACCAGTAGCAGCAGATAGCAGTGCAGTTGCCAATACTCCTGGACACAGAGCACGAGCCTAAAATGTAGTGCAGCTGCTGACAGTGTGCCAGATTCGAAAGAATGCAACATGGTACATTGCTGTTTAATGGAGAGTAGAGTGTACCCTGCAGCACCGATCAGGTCCTAAGTTTTATTTGTTTACCGTATATCCCCATTCTTGCTGGTTCCAGTGACTAGCACCCCATCTATTTGTTTATTTATTAAAGTGATGGAAATCTTATATATTGAGTTGTTTTGATTTATTGTATTTGTTACCGTTACATTTCCTTCCCTTCATTGCCTCAGTTGTGGTGATATACTCTCACCAAACGATGCCCACCCCGTGGCAGTGGACGAGCGGAACGGAGAAGAGCTATAATATGAGCAAGCTGCCAGATATGTCTATTATTAGACCTGTATTGAGACAAGCTTCCGAATGCAGAGCAGCCCCATAAAGCCCCCACCAGCTTAGATGCCAGGAACGGATGAAATGTTGGGTGCGGTGTTTCATAAGTGTCGACCAATTCTGTCATTTATGCAAACATTGCCGTCAATGCCCTGTTATTGAAACAACTATGAATCCATCTACCACACAATAATGGATGAGTAGAGGCGTCTATAGCAAAATAAAGTGTGATGTGACGCTGGACAAATTATCACGTCTTTGACCTATAAGGCATCATCGAAAATTTACAAGTTCAAGAACAGAAAATAAACGGATTACAAATAGTCAAATACATATACAAAATAAAATAACAGACAAGCACAGTACGCTACACCATCAAATAAGTGAAAGATATATTTCTCCATGGTATACATAGGGTGATGTCAGACACTTCAAAAACAGCGATCAAATATTGTTCCACGTGACAAATGTCTATATATCATTTTGAGTCACAATCAAATAATTTTCGCAATGAACTTGATGTTTACATCAAACTACTGACGCATATGCCATCTTAGATCATATCTGTGTTAGTGGCATTGTGTTATTGTTATATATAATCGTTATATATTCACCGAAACAAACAAAATATTCTTGAATGTTAAGGCCAGTCGTTTCCCACAAAATCCTTGCTTTAATAGTATAGACGAACAAAGACAATGTCCTTTTAAAAAGTTACATATGTACTACAGACAATGGCATATCCAATGGAATGGGCAATGTATATGCCATTGGTAGGAATTGGAGTCAGCAATAACCATCATCTTATAAAATAAATCTAATCCCGTTATTTACCAAGGTTTTACATAGTGTGTACATTTCTTTACATGTATTGCTGCAATTGACAGACAGAAAACAAAATAAAATTAATTGCTCACAAATTCTCTATAGGCCAAATCGTGATTAATATTTTCTTTCAGTCCACTATGTTTCATGACATGTGTCGCTCTTATGAAAATTCTTTCCTTTCTCGGAAATATATCGAATATTGTTACAAATTCTTTGCTTTTTTACAATAATCTAGTAAAATGATGTGAAACTGTAAGTAAGTGGTGCGTGTTCAATATTCCCCAACAGTCGTTCAAAATGGTGGCATAACTATTTGGAGGTCGACTGTTTGTTATATTTATCTTTCCTTATTTGCATAATACCTAAGATCTACCAGCTAAAATGCGAAACGTGGCCTCATCGTCTCTTATTGAATGAGGGGAAAGTGTTTATGATAAGTGTCAAGCGAAGCTGACAAGTACTCACATCCCGGACCTCTTTTGGAAACTATGAAATTGTAATAAATTAATTTTAATATTTTCTTTTAATTTCAACACTAGATGTGATTTACTACCTGAAAAATGGTATATCGCAGAAATGAAGCTGCGGATAGACTGCGAGCCCTATGGGTACAAGTTATAGGTTCTGTCCCATTCAGTTTTGAGGTAACTTGATAACTGTGACGATGTACCAGGCAATGCCATATGAGTAACACACTGTCAATAGAGAATTTTGACTGTGATGCAGAGTTGTATGAACCGGTGATCTTTATTCGGATGTTGACATCGGGAAAACAAGCATAGAACAAAAAAGTTGTATCTGGGCGTTGGCCAAACGGCCAAGCCCAGAGAGCAAACAAGTAGACCGGGTCCGGTGTATCTTTCTCTGAGTATATCTCCCTGAGTCTCTCTAAAGTACCATGTGTTTGTATAAGGTAAATCACGTGATCTAAATTGACACATTACATGACTCAAATCATCTTTCATGATTTTGGACAGTGATTCATTACACCCGCATAAGTTTCCAGAAAATACATTGAATAAAAATACAAAAATGATTTTAACACCTCCACATCATGGCTAAATGCTTTACAGACTGATTTGTCACAGGTAATAATGTTTTACGAATTATATTATTACATGTTGTGACATACTCTGTCAGTTGCCCATATATACCGCTAAAAGCGACATGGATATTGTTGTAGAAACCACGCTTGTTGATAGCAATGTGAAAATACGCTTGATATTGTTTCTATACAAGGGTCACCCATGGGAATTCTAACAACGCCCATGATGGGTGTCCGTACGAGCGACATGACAACACCATAATATATGATAATATATGCACTGCAGCGTGAGAACTGGCAGAATAAAATATATTTTATTCGTTTATTCATAAATTTCTTAATAATCTTCATTTTTTTTCACTCCTCAACCCTCCAAAAACAAGTTGAAACTCTTTGTGTCTGCACAATTTGCCTCTCAACATGCATAAAATAGCTTTTCAGAGGATCTATTTTTCAGATCTCGACCCTCATGCAAAATTTCGTTTTATACACGAGTATATAATGTTAAATTATTTGCATAATCTGTAAGCTCTACCAGATAAAATTCCCGAAGCAGATGATATGTTGGGTGAGGCATTTCAGAAATGTCGACCAATTCTGTCATTTAAGCAAACTTTGCCGTTAATGCCCTGTTATTGGAACAACAATGAATCCATCTACCACACCATATTGGATGAGAAGAAGCGTCCAAGTAAAATAAAGTGTATATAAGCATAATCGAAAATGTTGTGTTGCAGAACACAAAATAAACGGATTACAAATAGTCAAATACATATACAAAATAAAATAACTGACAAGCACAATACGCTACACCATCGAATAAAAGAATGATATATTCCTCCATGGTATAAATAGGGTGATGCCAGGAGCTTCAAAAACAGCAATCAAATCTTGTTTGACCGTTCCAATTGTCGTATATCATTGTGAGTCACAATCAAATAATTTCCGTATAGAACTTGATGTTTACATCAAACTAGTGACCCAGATGTCATCTTAGATCACCTCTGTACTAGTGGCATTGCGTTTAATCACACAATTGTTATATATTCACCGAAACAAAAAATATTCTTGAATGTTAAGGCCAGTTGCTTTCCACAAAACCTTTGGTTTAATAGTATAGACGAAAAAAAGACAATGCCCTTTTAAAAAGTCTACATATGGGCTACAGACAATGGCATGTCAAATGCGATGGGTTATGTATATGCCATTGGTAGGAATTGTTAGCAATAACCATGATGGTATAAAATAAGTCTAACTCCTTTCTGTACCAAGATATTAAATAGTGTGTACATCTCTAAACATGTTTTGCTGGAGACAGAATAAAAAATAAAATCAATTGTTCACAAATTCTCTATGGCCAAATCGTGATTAATATTTTCGTTCAGTCGACTATGTTTCATGACATGTGTCACTCTTTTAAAACAATTTTCATTTCTCGGAAATATAACGATTACTGTTACCAATTATTTGCTCTTTTTTACAACAATAAGCTAGTAAAATGATGTGAAACTGTAACTTACCAAGGAGCGTGTTTAATATTCCCCAACAGTCGTTCAAAATGGTGGCATAAATATTTGGAGCTCGGCTGTTTTCTATATTTATCTTTCCTCATTTGCAAAATATCAAAATCTACCAGCCTCTTCTATATACATATTGTGATATAAATTGTAAATGAAAAGTACAGAGCCATGGCTGTGTGAATTAAAAGTACACATGCTCGGATACTTTGCAACAACCTATTGCACATGTTTATTTTTAGACTGCTGATACAGTCACTGGATTGTGTTGTCAGCAGGATTTGGGATACATACATCTTGTCTCTCCCTGTGGCATAATGGTATGTCTAAGAAACAGTGGCGTAGTGACTGTGAATTACCCAGGAATGTGCTTTGCTCAGTGTTGTTGAACATAAATATGACACCATTGACCCGAGTCTTCTACTTTAAATTGGCAGAGCTTGGATAAAGAGTTGTTTATTCACTAACAAAATTGGCATCCTCTTTACATTGATTTGTCTTTTAATTCGAGATAACCAATAATTTCGTTGAATACGTTTTATTGTTTGCATGGCCATAATTTAGTTGTATTATTTAAGTTGAGACGAGTGTGAAAATCTTTAGTCAGGAAGGTGACCTGACCTGATCATATAACATCCTGTAATACTGATTCCTGACTCAAGTGAGCTGTACCCTATACAGGGGTACATGTGCAGACGTGCTGTGCAGTAATCCCTGCTGATCAACAGGAACCACTGAAGCTCACTACCTGAACTACTTCCGTTGTACCAGTGCTACCAGTAGCAGCATATAGCAGTGCAGTTGCCAATACTCCTGGACACAGAGCACGAGCCTAAAATGTAGTGCAGCTGCCGACAGTATGCCAGATTCGAAAGAATGCAACATGGTACATTGCTGTTCAATGGAGAGTAGAGTGTACCCTGCAGCACCGATCAGGTCCTAAGTTTTATTTGTTTACCGTATATCCCCATTCTTGCTGGTTCCAGTGACTAGCACCCCATCTATTTGTTTATTTATTAAAGTGAAGGAAATCTTATATATTGAGTTGTTTGGATTTATTGTATTTGTTACCGGTAAATTTCCTTCCCTTCATTGCCTCATTTGTGGTGATATACTCTCACCAAACGATCCCCACTCCGTGGCAGTAGACGAGCTGAAGGGAGAAGAGCTATAATATGAGCACGCTACCAGAGATGTCTATTATTAGACTTGTATTGAAGACAAGCTCCTGAATGCAGAGCAGCCCCATAAAGCCCCACCCCACATTTTACGTCACAATATACATGAGTATATAATGTGAAATTATTTGCATAATCCGTACAATCTACCAGCTTAGATGCCAGGAGCGAATGACATTTTGGGTGAGGTGTTTCATAAATGTCGACCAATTCTGTCCTTTATGCAAACATTCCCGTCAATGCCCTGTTATTGAAACAACTATGAATCCATCTACCACATAATAATGGATGAGAAGAACCGTCTATAGCAAAATAAAGTGTGATGTGAAGCTGAACAAATTATCACGTCTTTGACCTATAGGCATCGTCGAAAATTTACAAGTTCAATAACACAAAATAAACGGATTACAAATAGTGAAATACATATACAAAGTAAAATAACCGACAAGCACAATACGCTACACCATCAAATAAAGGAAAGATATATTCCTCCATGGTATATATAGGGTGATGTCAGACCCTTCAAAAACAGCGATCAAATATTTTTCCACCGTGACAAATGTCTATATATCATTTTGAGTCACAATCAAATAATTTCCGCAATGAACTTGATGTTTACATCAAACTACTGACGCATATGCCATCTTAGATCATCTCTGTATTAGTGGCATTGTGTTATCGTTATATATAATCGTTATATATTCACCGAAACAAACAAAATATTCTCGAATGTTAAGGCTAGTCGTTTTCCACAAAACCCTTGCTTTAATAGACGAACAAAGACAATGTCCTTTTAAAAAGTCTACATATCTACTACAGACAATGGCATATCCAATGGAATGGGCAATGTATATGCCATTGGTAGGAATTGGAGTCAGCAATAACCATCATCGTATAAAATAAATCTAATCCCGTTCTTTACCAAGGTTTTACATAGTGTGTACATTTCTTTACATGTATTGCTGCAATTGACAGACAGAAAACAAAATAAAATTAATTGCTCACAAATTCTCTATGGGCCAAATCGTGATTAATATTTTCGTTCAGTCGACTATGTTTCATGACGTGTGTCGCTCTTATGAAAATTCTTTCCTTTCTCGGAAATATATCGAATATTGTTACAAATTCTTTGCTTTTTTTACAACAATAAGCTAGTAAAATGATGTGAAACTGTAACTTACCGTGGTGCGTGTTTAATATTCCCCAACAGTCGTTCAAAATGGTGGCATAAATATTTGGAGCTCGACTGTTTGCTATATTTATCTTTACTTATTTGCATAATACCTAAGATCTACCAGCTAAAATGCGAAACGTGGCCTCATCGTCTCTTATTGAATGAGGGGAAAGTGTTTATGATAAGTGTCAAGCGAAGCTGAACAAGTACTCACATCCCGGACCTCCTTTGGAAACTATGGAATTGTAATAAATTAATTTTAATATTTTATTTTAATTTCAACACTAGATGTGATTTGCTACCTGAAAAATGGTATATCGCAGAAATGAAGCTGCGGATAGACGTCATAATGGGATTTGTGCATAAATGATGACGTAACAATGGGAACCGTGCATAAATTAGCATAAATGTTGACGTCACAATGGGAATATGTACATAAATTAGCATAAATTATCATAAATGGTCGTGAAGGGGAATTTGGACGATGATGACATCACAATCGGATAAAGTGAATAAATCTGCATAAATGAAGTGTTTTAATTCGAGGGAGTAACGAGGTTGTCGTGAATAAATTAGCATAACTTACCATATTTATGTGGTTTTTTTTTAAATCGGACGTCACAGTCCGAAGCATTTTTCTGAATGAATCGTAGAGGGCGCTCACATACACGTACACATAACCATTCACTTGCTTACGCTAATAAATACACGGCATTTTGAAAACTAACGAAGTTTATTACACAAAAGAGGGATAAAACTAGATGAACTCAGTAACATGGAATATCATTTTTTTTGAGTAAATAAGTAAAATGGATAATAATAATAAATCATTTCATTACTTCAAAATGTCTAGCTGGTAAAGAGTGCTGACAGAATTCACTTTCAAATGTCAATTTCTAAACTCTATTTTTATGCTGTGATAAAACATTCCCACGCCTTAATACATCCACGGTAAAATTGTTTTGAAAGTGAAAGTCTAGTGTTGCAAGATTTGTTCCATCGGAGGAAGCTGCTTTTTGGGGGGTCACGCCTGTGCCAGGACAGTGTTATCAAAAACACAAGTTCACTCAAAAATATTTAGATGTATGACTGCACAGCTTCAAGATGTCATGGCTAAACGATCTCTACCCATAGAATGGGATGAAATGACCTCTAATGTTAAAATAAGGTAATCGATACATTTTTTATTTTTTGTTTTCATGGTTTTTTTTTTTTTAAATGATCACTTAAAGCAGGGAGAGGCGACTACCCATGAGCCTTTGCGTTTTTAAACGTATGTTGTATATCATTACTTGGGATTCAATGACCGCGCGTATTATTATTTATTTATTTATTTATTTATTCATAAAGTCACACCATAAAAATGAATGTCGAAAAACACAGTAGACAGATTATCGTAACGTGAATATTTACACGGCATTTAGTTACTGTTTCTTGTGGACCAGAAACCGCTCAATTAGGCAGCAAAACTCTGTGGGGTTACTCGTTAATTCGTCAATAATGCGATTGATTGGGTGGGTCCAGTTTGAACACAGCACACAAACGAATAGTGTTATGAGATCTATGCAAATTTGGGTCGAAATATCAAGACAGAGTCGTAATTGTTAACTAGTTTTGTCGTTGTACTTATTTTTGTTTTTGTCTCGACTCACTGTTGGAGGTATATAGTCACATACAATGAGGGAATTTTTTACATAATATAATAATTATACCAACATTTTTTCATGGATATAACATCGTTATAATACAGGAATACATAGAACCAAGGCCATTGACGAATACACTTTTAAATACACGGTGAATGTAATAATGAGTATACAAACTCACTACAAATTGGCTGACTCAATGTTAGTATTTAAATTCATTTTCAGCACCTAGAGTGTTGCATTGTCGTATTTATTTGTCACACATATTGAATCAAGATTGTTGCCAATTTCAAAAGCCCATAGAATCGGTCATCTGTTTACAAACTCAGAAGTTTGCATATAAACACGCGTGTTGAATAGTACCACTGCAACATCCTTTGGGTATCATTTACTGAGCCTGGTATGAGATACGTCTAACTCATATGGAACTCAACCGTCAGTGAATTTGGAAAACAACCCATTCGTGGGATTCAGCCATACACTGGCCAAGTATATATTTTCAACTATTTTAATAAACATCGTCGACAAAAACTATTATAAGAGAGCGAGAAAATTTTCGTAGCACAGGCAGCAATATATATTTAACTGTTGTTGGAATGTGTTATGTGGGAAATAACTTTCAAGAAAAGTATGAAACATGCAATTTTGTCAATTTAATGAGATATCCTAGAATCAACCAGACTTTACGCATGCAAATGGTGCTTTGAACACGGTATGCAACTGAGGTCACTAGTCATCATAACTAGCCTTCACGTTGAAGATATATGTACAAATTCTCCAAGGTAAAATATAAAAAACATAAATATAGAGTAGAAAGACATCATCACCACTAGCATTATAGAAACACATAATATACATCACATACACACATAATATAACATGTGCCACGCCGCCAAACAATTCTCAAAAAACGCACAAAGTAGTCAGATAGAGTACACGTTATAAACAATTAGTTGGTATGACAATTCATATATATGTTATTCAGTATTTGATAACAAGACAGGGGAATAACACAACGCTCAAATTAATCTACATTCTACATAACATCAGAAGTTATATATAAATAGCTACACAAAGATTAGCCTGTAAGCAGATGTATTTTGCTGACAAGGCTGAGAGGCAATCTTTGCTCTAGATTTTTTCAACACAGTTTTTTTTGTTAATATCCTTAACCAAACAGTGTATGTATAAGCAGAATACAATCGAAAGTGTGAACAACTGTTACAGTAATGGACTTACAGGTTCTTGGATTTCCTGGCCTTGTATAGTGATTACCAGAATGAACAATAAAGCGCAGATCAACAATGTTCGCATGTTTGGTGTAAATGCTGAAATTATAAAAAACAGTACGATTAGTATAATGCAGTTTAAGGTACCACGTTATTAATAAACGGTGATATCGATGTTATATGCAATGAAACAATTCATCCCCTTACTTGCTTTGATATGTGATGTTCCAACACTGATACCAATCTTGTGTGATCGGTAGACAGAAATGCTGATACTGGTAAACTGTGGTATTTCAATAATTATACATATAGGCGTGGTCTACGTCATTCTTTGTTGCTCAGAAGTAAGCATGTGTGGGATAAGCTGTTATGACATCATCTCGCTATTTGATCACTGATGGCGCTCTCTCGATGAATATGAATATTTATGTTCATCCCTTAAAATGCGTGATTCAGGTATGCCATTGACAACAAGCATAACACTATTCAACTTGTTTGCCACAAGAGAGCGATGATTTTGTTCTGTTCTGCGAATTTATGAAGTCAGGGTTCTCTTTCAGATATCTGTCAAAAAAGGCATAGCTATTAATACAACTGAAATTCAGTGAAAGTGTTAAAATGACTATCTTGGAAAAAGATCTATAACAATAATAATAGTATTACTGTACTAAATGTTTCCCCATGGATTAATTATTTTGTTAATATAAATAAACAGAAAGTAAAATTATAATGCTTGGTTTGATTTTGTCAACATTGCAAGGATTATAAATTTGTCATCATTAAGTAGGATTTTAAAGACTTTGTGATTCCCTGGGTGTGAAGAGATGTGTTATTGGATTATGTTTTTAACTTGTATATGCGACATTCTGGGTTAATTATAAAAAACGAGTTACATTCGGTGTACATGCTGAGATTTAATTATAAATTTATTCTTTAAAACGATTTCCGTGCTGTACACGAGAGTTGTAATTATGTATTTATTTTTTATAACAAATTACGTGTTGAACGTGAGAGATTTAATTATGACATTCATTTGGGACAATAATTTCACCCCCCCCCCCAATTCAAGAGTATCATCAACATTCTCAGATTGGAACCTTCTCCATGCTAGGCATGCTTTGTTTGACCAAAACGTGCCTCTCAAGGTCAGCGAACTTGACCTTGTCACAGGCAGTCAATCCTTTGGGGCTCCCTGCCCAATTTTCCTTGATTTTGCAGTTTGTGTGATAGTTTTTTTATTTTTGTATTAATTGTTATGTATTAAAATATGTTGATATCTCATATAACTTGCGTAGCGTTATGTTTTTTACAAATTATGTATTTATTGATTTTTTATTACGATTTACCTGTTGTACATGGAATATTTATTTATGTATTTTTTATAACGATTCACCTGTTGTACATGAGAGATTTAATTATGTATTTATTCATTATAACAAATTAAGTTTGTGTCTTGTCCATTGTATTGTGCATGTTCGTTCTTTCGCCAAGGGTCCACCCCAGAATACCATAACCGTGGCACTAATGTCTGTTTCAGGCCTCGGTACTGACCCCCGGCAATTTTACTGATTGATATAAATTTGTAAGACAAATCTAAATAAAGTTATTCATTAGTCAAATAGCGTGACCGGTTTACATTCGCGTGATCATTTACTAAACTAATGTGTCTGTGTTTGTTTTTATTTGAAACTTGTTCCATACAACAGTTCAAAGTGTATTGGTAAATACTTTAATAAATTATATTACCTGGTTTAATTATAAATTTGATATCATTATGTTCGAATTATAATAACTGGTGACTTCACGTAAACAGTGAAACGTGAAACTATGAATAGGTTATTGGATTATGTATTTACATATCAAATCTTTAAAATGTGATTAATGTCCTAATATTTAATTTGCTTATGTAAGTCTAAATTTTCGGGGAATACCTCAATTTAGTAAAACAGCTTTTACATTGGCCATTATCATTGAGCATGTATTAATTCTAATATATAACATTTATGACTATTGTAAAAAAAGTGCAAATTATTAAACATGATCAATTTATAGTAGATGCATTCTTGTACCACACACATAAATAAATACTTTTGTTTAAGATTATAATTGCACTACTTATTACTATGAGTTTATTACGATAATACCGAAAAGTATGCACGGAGACAGTATAGCGGGAATATACACCGACGGGCAGAGGAGGTCGATGCGACCACGTATTGTCTGTTGTTTTTATTATTAGAGGGCGCTTACGAGCGTAATCGTTCCATATTTGGTATTCGCATATCCTAATATTATAGGATGGAAATACCCCGTAAAATGACGCAACATTACGGCACGTTGTAATGTATGGCGTTACATTGACAGATGTATAATAATACTTAATATTTGGATCAACATGACGACTTCTATGCATACGATGGTAATTTCAAATTCGTAATTCATCAGCTCAAATGGCCCACCCCGAGAGTTGGCTTTTACATCTCTTCCGTGATAGATAATTTTTCACCATTCTGCCAAAAATAGGGAATATAAAATATAAAAATAAAGACCGAAATCTTGCACCCCATTAGTTTTCATGCTCAGACTACAACATCCAAAATTTGAAAAATGTGTCACCAACTTACGCATTTATAATTTTTTTTTGACTACAGCCATCTCAGGTTTACTTCATCAATATGGCTGGCAACTTGACACATGCCAGTTGCCTGATATATATTTACAATAATACATCTATTAAAATCTACTCATGTATATTACAGTGGTGTAAATCTCTCCACATCAAGTGTAAAATCAGTGATACCAAGGTTCTGGGCACACTTTATGAATTCTTTCTTATTTGTTTCCCATCCACAACGTAATGAACCATTCTTTCTGGGACGTTTACCTACTGCAAAAGTTAGAAAGATAGACGATCTAATGTGTTTACAAACTCAACATCTATTTTGAGGGCGTTCTCCCAATACTTTTACTCCATAATGATATTCCAAATAATTGGAAAGACATTTTAACACCGATTTGAAAAGTGATCTAATCAATGCTATCATCCGATTTTCTGGAAAATGGAATCAGAATATTTATAGTCTCTTTGGATTATACGGTTCGACATGCATACAAATCAAACACTATTTAGCCCATATAAGATTATTCCAAATTCAAAGAACTATAAAATAAATCAGTGCGTGATTTACAGTCGTGTATAACGCAATGTATATATGCTCACACGGGTTTTCTTTTTGAGGGCTCATTCAGCAGCTTCGGGGGCGGGAGTACCCATTCTACAATAAATCAGCCTTTCCTTCTCCAAAACACACTTTTAGCATAGGAATCAGGAAACTGTTTGCTAGATGAAAAACTTCTTCTGCTAGCATAAACAACTGATCTCAGTTTGCAATCTATCGACGTTTTTTTCACCTGGTAAAATGCCATAGAACATGCATCTGTAACTACCATAATCAACATATGCCAACATTGGTGGCATGTGTAACATTTTATAATAAGTGTATCATCTCTTTTTGGCCATTAGCAATCCACATGCTTTATATTGTATGATTCTAGCTGCGCATCAGTTTGCGCAGTGGTACCACAATAGCCAACTGGAGGTAGAAAACTGTTGATAACAGTATGTGAAGTTAAAATCCTCAACTCACGCACGGTCTCAGTATAGGCAAAATATCTTGTACATATACATATCCACACATATGTCTACATCTCTTGTGCAAACATTTTCGACGAATTGACCTTAATTCCATGCGCTTACATCAACTGATACTCACTGGGATGGTGTAAAATAAATGATCTACAACAATTCGCCGACTTTGATTGCTTATGTAACTATGGAACCATGGAAAAAGGTTACTATGAAAGCTGCATGAAATATCGAGATAGATAATATCTGTGTGTTTATGTTTAACAAAACTCACACGTACTTCCTCAAAAACTGTTAATAACTGTGGGACTGTTGACCTACAACAGAAACCCCCGTGATGTGAATGACGAATACTCGGTTTTACCTTTTGCTGATTCATCAGCTCAAATAAACAATCCTGGATGATGGCATTTACTTCTCTTCTGCAATGGATGGGTTTTCTCTCTTCTGCCAAAATAGGGAATTTCAGTTAACTAAAATCTTGCACCTGTTCATCTTTCACTCTGACACTACAACATCCAAAATTTGAGAAAAAAGATGGACAATGTCTCATCAACACCATGAGATTTGAATACGTTCAAGGTACTTGTATTTTGACTACCATAGGAGATGATATTGATTTTATTGATAAAACTGATTCAATAAATGGCAAGAAATGTTGATACAAATTTGAAAGATTATCTCAACAATGTCCCTACACTCCTTGCGATCATAGATTTGTATTGTTCTTCTCAAATGACGCTCTACTGTACAAACATTCATAATTGCATCAGTTTCTTTTAAAATATTAAACCAAAGTCAGGAGTCTGCAATGTTGGATGAATGTGTGTGATTTACATTTATGTGTATCCCAAGGTTCACATGCTGCTACTGGTTTTTTGTTTCAGACCGCATTTAAATCGGCTTCTGGAAAATGCCCTTCTGCAGCAAAGCTAACTTTTTCCAACTCACCTTAGTTGAAGGTTCTACAAAGAACGCCCTCTAAGTCCTCATCTATTGTCTGCTCAAACTGAAGTTAGTTAATAGCTTTTTTTGTAATAATATAATATTATCCCCGCCCTACATCAATCTCCAAAATGCATCTTTAGCTTAACGGAATACATTTATTCATGATTTTATTTACTAAACTAGCAGTTCACTTTAACCATCACAAAGTGTTTGAACGTTGTTGGTTACCATAGCCTAGTAAATGTTCAAGCATCATATCAGTTCCTGATGCAAAACCAAAAAAAAATTGTTTAGCCTTTCCGATCGGTTACATAAGATTCAAGGTATTTTAATACTGAATGATGTCTTGTGTTTCATTGATAACATATAACATATTTATGAATCACAATATCTGGTGTACTGTAAAATGACTAATTTTCACTGGGTTTAAATTTCACTGATTTACCATTTCAGGCATATTCAGTGGGTTTTAAATTCACGGTTTCATCATTTAGATAATGTGTCCTATGCTAAATTTTACATATTCACTGTGTTTTAATTTAGCGCATTTTTCCAGTCAGCGAAATAAGCTAAATTAAAACCCAGTGAATAATTACCCCCTTTACAGTATTTTATTAACTGTTTTATATAACCATGGATTTGGTAAGGTGTCCTGTAACTAAAGGATTTTCATATTTTTTAGCATTTATTCTCATTTATTTCATTTCCGTATTTTAATTTTGACTGAATCATGCGGCACTTTTTCACTGTTGTTGCCCCACATACTTATAAAATCGCAAAATTTTGGAAATATGGATATTTTGTTCAGGAATAAAAATAAAACAAAGGAAAAATTAGAAATACAGGATCGAATTTCATGACCTCCTTTCTACGATAACGTGACTTTCGGGGGTCACTGTCATCATAGCGGTGCCGCCATTTTCAATTTCATCCATGTTACAAATTTCTGTTACTCGCTTTCACAATCAAATTCTTAACAGCATTAGAAAAATGTATGCTTTATGTGTTATTATTCTTATATTACTCAGTTTTTAATCCATTTTACTTATTTACTCAAACAAAAAAAATTGTATTACATGTAACCGATTTCATCTTGTTTTACTCCTCTTTGTGTAATAAACTCTGTTAGTTTGCAAAATACCGTATATTTATTAGCGTGAGCAGGTGAATGCTTGTGTGTGTATGTGAGTGCCCTCTGCGTTCATTCAGACAATTTACTAGCTGGATAATGGTATATCACAGAAATGAAGCTGCGACTCGTCTGCAAGCCCTATGGGTCTAAGTTATAGGTCATGTCCCATTCAGTTTTAAGGTAACTTGATAACTGTGACGATGTACCAGATTATGCCATATGAGTAACACACCATAATATATGATAATATTTGCACTGCAGCAGGAGAACTTGAATATCATTGTCGAATTTCGTAGCAGTATAAAATCTATTTTATCCGTTTATTCATAAATTTGTTAACAATTTTTCTTTTTCTGTCACGCCTCGCCCCTCCAAAACAAGCTGAAGTCCTTGGTGTCAATATTTGCCCCTCAAAATGCAGAAAATAACGTTTCAGAGGGTCTAGATTTCAGATCTCGCCCCCTCATGTAAAATGTCGTTATATACATGAGTATATAATTTTAAATTATTTGCATAATCCGTGAGCTCTACAAGCTAAAATGCCAGAAGCGGATGATATGTTTAGTGAGGCATTTCATGAATGTCATTTGAGCAAACATTCGCGTTAATGCCTTGTTATTGGAACAATAATGAATCCATCTACCACAACATAATGGACAAGGTGAAGCGTCTATAGCAAAGATGTAGTGTGAGGTGAAGCTGTACAAATTATCACGTCTTGGACCTATTATAGGCCAGTATAAAACTGTGGGGGATTCAGTATTGTAGTATAAATCATCGACATCATGGAGAATTTACGAGTTCAGGAACAAAATAAAATAACTGACAAGCACAATACGCTACACCATCAAATAAAAAAGGGTGAAGTCAGGAGCTTCAAAAACGGCGATCAAATCTTGTCCCACCGTGACAACTGTCGTATATCATTTTGAGTCACAATCAAATAATTTCCGTTATGAACTTGATGTTTACATCAAACTAGTGACCCAGATGCAATATATATGTTCCTGTTTTAATTGAATAAAGTTACACTGTAAATCTCGGAAGCACTTTCATGTTTTTCATTAAAACACACCGTTTTAATTGAAAACACACTGTTGTAATTAAAAACATGTGTATTATATAATAAAACACTTGTATTTTCTATTAAAACAGTAGTGTTTTATTATTTTTAGAAAAGTGTTTTAGGGAGTTATTAAAGCACTTTTTGATGAAAATTAAGCACATTGTAAACACACAAAAATACACTTTTCCGAAATAAAACACTAGGTGTTTTACGGTGACATAAATGTGTAATTAAAGTGTTTATTTGTAGAACATTTAAGGATTATTGCATCCACCTTTATGCAAAATTGAGTGAAAAGTCTCGGGACTCGTGAGTAAACACTACGGTATATATGCCAACTAGACAATCACCGAAAGTGACGTAATTCAACGCATGATGAGATGGGTCAAGACATTACCTCCAGAAAATAATTTTATGTCACGCACCAACCTATATGATCTTACCAAGACACGTGGTGAATTAAGTACCTCGTGGCCTAACGGATATTATTAATCCGCATTTGGTGAACGGTAGTTGTAGTTCCAATCACATCTGAGCATTGTCACATGTGATTTTTCTCGAAAAATGCTCAATTTGAACCACTTCAGAAAGCAAAATCACCAACGATGTTTCAACCCGAAACACCAAACTATAAATGTTTTCAAAGTGTTAATGTATAATACATATTTGTGTCCATGAGAGTAAAACAATTTTTAAATTGTTTTATCATGAAGCACTTTCTAAAACAAATACACATGTAATGTTTCATGGTAAAACACTTGACTATGCATGTTTTATAAGTGTTTATGTACACGACATGTACATAATGTCATCAGTGTAACTAACACACTTTTCTTACAAATTGTTTTGTCTTGGAATACTTTCTAAAACAAAAACACATGTAATGTTTTAAGGTAAAACACTTGACTATGCATGTTTTATAAGGGTTTATGTACACGACAAGTACACAATTTCATCAGTGAAACTAAAACACTTTTCCTACAAATTGTTTTGTCTTGGAATACTTTCTAAAACAAACACACATGTCATGTTTCAAGGTAAAACACCCGACTATGCATGTTTCATAAGTGTTTACATATATGACATGTACAAACGGTCATAAGAGTAACTAAAGCACTTTCTTTGAAACTGTTTTATTTTGAGGCACTTCAGAAAACAAACACACATGCAATGTTTCAACCTAAAACACCCGATTATATACATGACAATTGTGTATGCCGTCTACGGTATGCATCTATAATAGACACAATACTTATTATCGACTGTATGCAGCATATTTATTGGACAAAAAATGCTCACACACGTCGAGTTTGTCAGCAAGTCATACTGTGCATGTAGCGATAAATTTACCGATTTTAGTATTTTGCGAGCGTGCATACCATGTACCTGTCACAAGTTTAATAACCGATGGAATTAAACATGCACGGTGTTGTTATCAATGTTCGAGTTAGTAAGCTGATGACGCTGCACTAAACATGCATTAATTCTCTGTGATCTAATCATTAGATTCAATTTCTTAACAGCTCTTATTCTATTGGCGGAGCCTCGGTGTTGAATTCCAATATGGTGATTACCACGCACCTGTGCAAATTTGCGCCTAATTTAAACGAGCTCCTCTAAGCCTCTAATTATACACAGCCATTCAATTGTTATTTAGAAATTTAATTAATACAATAAATACAATATGAAAACAAATATTGAACAATAAATTAGTTTGCTACTTCTTTGCAAATATTTTGAAATACATTTCGTTAACGATGACTGGCATTAATGTATGTTGCGTGTTCAAGTAACTG
This sequence comes from Saccoglossus kowalevskii, assembly GCF_978046115.1. Taxonomy (NCBI): domain Eukaryota; kingdom Metazoa; phylum Hemichordata; class Enteropneusta; family Harrimaniidae; genus Saccoglossus; species Saccoglossus kowalevskii. The sequence continues at coordinate 11,388,724 of NC_140654.1, forward strand.
GTAAGCTGTGTCGTGCGCACGCCCATTCATGATGATATGATGATATTGTTACTTCGTTACACAGCGTGTGTAAACTGTAATTGATAAAGCCAGCGTCGGCAGTTGTGTACTACATTGATATTTGCAGCGGCCTACATTCATTTCTTTATGTGCGGGATAACTGATTAAACTCAAGTTCATGAATTTACAGGACCAGAGAATTCCATACCACATTACGTCATGCCAACAGCTCCTAGATCAAGATCTGAGTTACCAAATAAATGTTGCAAAATTTAACAGGAAATTGCAGCTCAATTCGTCTGATTCAAATATCGCATTGTTTGAAACAATAATGATAATTATTTGAACATTACATTTTTCAGATTTTAAGAGAAACGTTTGGAGCGAACAAGATGAAACTGCTAATGTTTGGAATTAATTTTGTCCTGTTAATATGGGTTACTACTGAAAGGGTTCAAAGATGTTATTGTTCTTTTCAGTTAATTACTCATCTGTTTTGAATTTTCGCAAATATGGGGTATTGTATCTACAGTTTCACGAAAGGTTTGAATTTCAGTAAACACATTTATTCACGCGATTGATAATATCTTTTACAACAACTGTACATGTCTTACCTTATTAATGTTTATATTTAGGAATACATACTTACTTGATTATGTGATTTGTTTATCGTTTGTCATGATTACTGTACAATAGTGCAAAGTGCCTCATCATGAAACACATCATTTGGTATATTTTTTTTTCAAAAATGATAATGTTAATGATTTGTTACCAGTGTATACACATTTTAAAATGTGTCTCTTTTACGAGCACTTGTCAATATTCAGTTTGTGTTCAGTTTTCAGTGTTTCAATATTCAGTGTTGCGATGATAAACACTTTTTTTCAATACATATTTCTGGTGGAAACTCTTTTCAATGTGTGTGTGTGAAATCACTTTATTAAAACATGTCTTCGGTTGAGACATTTTCCTACGTGTCGTGATTATAAACACTTTACAAATGTGTGTCCAGTAAAAGCACTTTTAAAAGTGTTGTGATAATAAGCACGTTTTATACATGTTCCTGGTAGAAACACTTTAGAAATGTGTGACCAGTAAAAACACATTTTTAAAAGTGTTGTGATAATAGGCACTTTAAATACATGTTTCTGGTGGAAACACTTTTAAAAACGTGTTTCTAATGTGTTATGGGCAAAAACATCCCTGGAATGTTCCACTAAAAGTGTTTTCATAATATACGCTTCTCGCAATTATGCAGATTATAAACACTTTGAGTGTTTTTAAAGTGGGGACAAGCTTATAAACACTTTAAATGTTTTATCACAAAACAGTAAAAAAAAATTATTGTAAAACAGTAGTGTTGTAAAAAAACTCATTTGCGATTTTAAGAAAAACACTTAATGTGTTTAATTGTAAATCACTTAAAAGTGATTTTAAAGTGGGGACAAAAATGTGTCATATTTTAAAACACCTAGATTTACAGTGTAGTTTTAGACGACAGTGATGTTGCCGTACATGTTCAATCCGTCTGTCTTCACGTATCACAAATATCAATACGGTTTTCGTAAAAAATTCAGCACCAAGCTTGCTTTAATTGACCTCATTCACGAATTATTAACAGAAATAGATAATGGCAATATTGTACTTGGAATTTTCTTGGATCTAACGAAAGCGTTTGACACAATTGATCACAAAATTCTTCTTTTAAAACTAAAATCATATGGCATACGTGGGTTACCTTTAAACTGGTTGAATAACTATCTATCAAATCGAAAGCATTATGTCCAGGCCGATGGTTATAAATCAACAGTGCAGTCAATTAAATATGGTGTTCCCCAGGGTTCTTTACTAGGACCTCTATTATTTCTTATTTACATTAATGATCTTCCTTCTTCGTCACCTTTCTTCCAATGTAAACTTTTTGCCGATGATTCTAATCTATTCCACTCTTACACAAATTCTTTAAATGTCCCGGAAATAAATAACAACCTAACTTTGATGAGTGACTGGTGTCAAGCTAATAAACTAACAGTAAATAATACTAAAACTAACTACACAATTTTCTCAACTTCTAGGAAACAGCTAAGCAATTTTCAAAATATCAAGATGAATGACACTAATCTACAGAGAGTTGATACAACCACATACCTCGGACTATTGATTGATAAAAATCTCACCTGGAAACCCCATATTAATAAAGTTCTATCTAAAATTAGCCCTATAATTGGCCTTATTTCAAAGTTACGTCACCTACTCCCAAAATATGTTTTAATCTTACTTTACAACACTTTGATTTTGCCACACATTTCATACGGTTTGGAAGTATGGGGCAGTACATCTCCAACATTACTCAAGCCAATCCACATTCAACAAAAACGATTAGCACGTATTATCTTTTTCAAAGACAGATATACTCACAGCCAACCACTATTAAACTCGCTACACATCCTAAATATTTATGACCAATTTAAATACCAACTATGCACATTTATCCATGATCTGCACTCTAATAGAATCCCTCGTAATGTGTGTGACTATTTCTCTTTCCCTGAACACAACTATAACACTAGATTTTCAACCAATTTCTCTCTTCCTAAAAAACAAACTAGCTTGGGACAATCATCTATTGACTACCAGGGAACTATACTTTGGAATAAGTTACCGTCATATTTAAAAAAAAAATCACAATCGTGCCTGTTTCAAAAAAGGTTTAACAAAATATTTAATAACTGAACGCATGATTTCTGATGATTAGCCCTGACCTATTCTCCATTAGTTTGTATTAGGTTTTGAAACATACTCTTTATAGATTTCTTATAACGTTTCATTAATCTCTGTTGCTTTTTATCATTTATGTCACAATGCCCTCGTCATATACTTTAATAAATATTTTCCAATATATTTTAGGGAAACAGACTCGACTAGCCATATTGTGCTATTTCTGTTTCCCTGCCATAGATTATTGTAAGTTTATCATTATTATTATTATCTTACATATTTTCATAATTTACTTGTATTTATTTAATTTAGTTATTTATTTATTGATTTCCTTGTAATACTTACAATCTATGGCGAATAAATATTATTATTATTATTATTATGTCGCTATCTTTACTTCATATTCACACTCTTTCATCAGAAATGCTTGTCTAAGTACCCCGTTTTCGACAAAATACTCGAATATTTGTTTTCATGATGCATGAATCTACTTATTATGTTATTTTTCACGGACTGTGCTCGTTTCTTGTCGTCTGTCTTGCAATTTATTTGAAAAGAACTTTCAATGCGTGCGTTTTCATGACTGTCGTGGGTTTGTCGTCATGTTGACTACTTGTTACACACTCTTCGCGACTTTCACCACCTAAAACACGCATTTAACGAGAAATTGAAATAAACTTTTAGTTCCTGTTCACGGTTTATTTAAATCAGTTTTTTTCAGTCCACCCTATTACAATAGAATCACTGAAGTCGTTTGACCATAAGTTAATTGCAGCTAAGTCAAACAAATTTTAAAACTTACATGATCAACTTGAATCGTAACGTTTCTTCGGTCAATCTGGAATTTATAAGGAGTTTTTTTTTGTTTGACTTTAGCCACATATCACGTTTTTTTTTTGGGGGGGGGCACACATTGGCACTTTTTTTATTTAATTTAGCGGATTTTACTTATCAGTAAAAATAAATTCCTACATTGTTAAATTTGTTCACACAACTTACCATATACAAGCATTTCTAAAAAAAAACACACACATATGCAGATCATTCTCACAACCATGGGGCTCTTTTTAGCTCCATGCAACAACAAAACAAAAATATACATTTGAATTATAACCGAGACTGAAACATACTGGACGTCTATTCTGTGTCAGTGGGCCGGGCCATAGGTGTCAGTCAACCTCCAGGTACGGTGTTTAGTAAAAAAGCGGCGGTGAGTGAATGAACAAACACAGTCTATCTTCTATCACGCAATAGAAGGACTGTGGTCAAACTGGGTAAATCGTGACAAAAACGTCAGGAAAAGACAAACAATGTTGTTGCGCATTTAATATATTAACACTAGATATGAACTTCGAATATAATTTATCCCATGGCCGTAACGATCAACCTATTTAGGGTCGTGACATATTTTATTTACCAGGGCCGTATGCGACCAGAAACGAATATGTCAGCTACCAATCTACAGCTCTCCCAAAATCAGTATCCACATTGAAGTAGTTGCTACATTTACACGGCAGCTCTCTATCGGAACCGAACAACTCCCCCCTCCCCACTGATTAACAGGAGAATATCTACAATCTTTGCTGGATCGAGCACTGTAAAACACTGTAAACATCGATGTGCACTCAAGAGTGACTTGGCTGAGAAGGAATTTCGTACAACATAAACTCGCGCACAACCATCAAACACTGACACTCTTTTACAAACATTCACTGTTTGTTTTAATTACAGGTTAATTAACAGTATGTTTATAAGCACTGTCACCTCAGAGAAAACAAATCTCACTTGGTTCCACAGTGGTAACACCCCTTTTGTTCTAGAAGTAATCTACATGATTAGAAACATTTTATCAACAACAAAGTGTGACAAGTTCAAGTGTCCCTTACAAACTTTTTCGAAAACGTAAAATATGACTAATTTTGTTCTATTATAGCCCAACTAGATTTTACATGCAAAATGTCACAATATTTAATATCTTACAAAGACGTACGTGAAGCGTCATGTATTAGAGCTAAGCACGTCTGGTTACATCTAGGGTACATACAATATTAAAGCCTTGACAGTGTTATTTGTCGTTGATGGTGGGATTTAGAAGCTTGAGTAATGGTACTCATCTCGTTTGTACTCAATTGACAATTTAAAAACGAACTGTAAGAGGGCGCTATGTACGATTCTAAACTAATTTTATTTTTTTCTATATTCCTCAATTGCTTGCAGAAACAGATAAAAGTATACGGGGTGGTTTTAATCCCGTTTAATCACACATAGTTTCCAGACAACGTCAAAATAAATGTAATTTACAATGGACGTAATCCACGTACATGGCGTGGAAGAACACGGCCGTATACCATTAACGTAATGATCGGTTACCCAGCTGTATATGTCGTTTCAGTTTCAACGTAAATTGGCCTGTATTTCTGCATTTACGTTTCTTCCGTCCAACTTAATCAGCGGTTACTCAAAAGTATACGTTAAAAACGTTGAACGGAAAACGGCGTTTTTTTTTCAGAAAATGTCCGTTGACTTAGTTGCACTGAATGGAAGACAAACACAGTGATTCCGCTGAGGGTCACGTTACAGTGACCCCCATAAAATAATCTGACAGTTGTGCAACGGTTACGCACTTTTATTCTTCATAACCGCTATGTGTAACCATTGTGTAACCAGACTGGAAACACGCGATTTCATGCAGTGTTGCTTTTAGGTCTTTTATAGTCTTGTGGAACAGTCTGCTGTTTATTGAACATGAGATGCAGGGTTCAAATCCCATCTAGGGTACTCTGGCAAGCATGTTGGGATAATTCTTATATGAAACCAGGTTTGACCGAATAGTATACTCTTTAATTAATTACGGGTAATAAGTGAATATTATTGCATATTATAAAACTATACCACACGATGTTGCATAAGGAATTTCTCACAAATACTGCATGCAATAAAAGCATGTAGCACAACAAATTGTCTATTTGTGTGATTGCCCAAATGGTTCAGTGAATGTGTACATTGTCCTGGCAGTAGCTAATAATAATAATTATAATAATAATAATAAAAATAATTATTTTTCCAAATAAGAATAACAATACAGAATGTATTGAAAAACCACTAAATTGCATTACGCGGTTTGATTATAAATTTGATATCTTTATGTTCGAATAATAATAATTGGCGACTCATGAAAACAGTGAAACATGAAACTATGAATGGGTTATCGGGTTATGCATTTACATATCAAGTCTTTAAAGAGGGATTAATGTCCTTATGCTTGTTTTCAAATTCATTTAATTTTCATATGTAAGTCTCAATTTTGTGGGAATGCCTCAATTTAGTAAAACACCTTTTACATTGGCCATTATCATCGAGCATGTATGAATTCCAATGTTTATATATCTGTTTAATTATTTTCATTAGTAAATGGCGCCCTCATTCAACAATAATTAGAATGAGTGATTGGTCAAAAATTTGATGAGTCGCGTGCATCTATTGGCTAAGCTAATATGTATTAGGATAGTTACACTACATGATATATTTTGATAGGATTTACGTCACATTTGTTTTATTTTCATTACACTTATATTTGTATTTCAGAAAACGATGACAGCATCCATGAAAATTCTTGAATGAGATAAATGCAGTATATTTTGATAATTTGTGACGAACATGATTGTTATAACAATAAATGTTGTATCCCTGGTTTTTACGAGTGATGTAATGTATTAATTCTATCTAGAAACTACGCCTGAATGAAGTTTTAACAAAAGTATATACATATATGCTAAAAAACCTTAATTTTTATATATACAATTAAATGCTGAAATGATATAATGACTCACGACTTTCAATTTCCAAATGTTAGTAACACTCTTTACCACATAGAGCTTGCAACTAAGAACAGTACATAAACATCAAAAATAAGTCAGTTAACTTTTGAGAGTTCGAATATTTAAATTTACACTTTGATTTCAGTTAAACTGACTAAGTGGATAATGCCACCATGATTCAATGTTCCAAATTACATTCACAAACGCATACCAGATCTGAGGTAGAAAATCATACAATATATTTCTTCTCTACAATACTTACAAACTGTATGGGCCAATTATAATATGAGGTTATTACGAGGTAATGAAGTATCCTCGTAAAAACCTTTTATTATACACCTTTTCCTCCCAATGAATACGCCATGCTAATGGCGAAATCCAAAATCCAAAACAGAATCAGTGAACCTCTTTGTGTGGAGTCCGGTCAAACTCTTGGCAGCCATGTTTGTTTTTTATTATTAGCGCGTAATCATTCCATATTTGGAATTCGCATTTTCTAATATTGTAGGATACAAATACCTCGTAAAAATACCGCAAAATTGCGGTACGCTGTAACTTATGGTGTTACGGTGACAGATGTCTATATCACTATATGAGCACATATCAGCAAAAGCGAAATAAAAATAGCTACAACTAGAAGTAATCATCTTGCAGTCTATAAACTGATAATATATTTCAAGTATAAGGCATATTAAAAGAAAGATGGTTAGATGTTGATTTGAGCTGGTGTGTTTTGTTCAGTATAGCGATAATTGAGACTGTGTTATCAAATAACGCTGTGTGAGTGTTAAGACGCACTCCCATGATTGCTGATTTAATCTATATGGAAATATACCTGTATCTTTATATTTGTTTGTAACCACTCACATGTATATTAACAAAGTCATATGACTAATCAATCATGCCTAGCTAGTGTACTAAAAATAGTAAACCTGGCACACACATCATTATCTTTTTTAAACAACTTCACGAACTTACACGATTTTTCAGTAATTGTTTTATAAATGTATGTACCCACTAAATTAGGGGCATTTACCTCACACTGTAATACATAGGCGGATAATGTAACTGTCAATTAGGTACAAAATAATTAACAGAAACTAAAGCGGAAACTAAAGACCAGTTCTCTGATACTTGTATCATACCACGTAATTCGGCATTTGTGATTTTTTTTTCTGGTGGAGTCATCACTCTCATTAGAAATTCTCTTGTCACTTATGTCCAATATATCACAAATGAGCTAACATCTAGCTTTTTTTCAAGAAAGGTATGCTTCATCCAGCAGCCTACAATGGACACAAGTGGATTTAGGCTACTTGCAAACTGTTTGTTAACATTAACTGGGAACGAGCCTGATTACATCATGGATGTTGCTAACGAATCTCCATACATTAGAGATTAATTTACCATGCAGCAAACGATTCGGTACTCAATACTTTTGGTTGTACACCGCTATCTCTAAACGGTTCATCAAATTTACATATGATGAATGGCAAGGCGGGCGGCGATTTAAGTGTTGGTTGATGTATTTCAAGTCTGATCTGAATTTCATGTAAAATATCTAGCACGCCTTCGCCGTTCAGGACACCATGTGTGTATAAAATATGACAGCAGTGCACACGAAAACAATCATTGATTGTGTAAAGTCTGTGATTTGCACGAAATTGGCAATGATTACCACTTCTTGTTCGACTGACTTATCAGTTTATTACGAATGTCGTCGGATGTAAATTTACTTTTATAATCGACCATGAGTATCTAAATTTACTAAGGTCACAAAAAGAACAGACGTTATACAAAGAGTGACGTCTATATTTACCACACTATTAAACTCAGGGTTGAAATTGCAGAAATATTAGTAAGCATTTGTCACTAAATCATTTGTATTTTGAACGACCCTTTAGATTACTACTCCAGACAATATCTACCATGATCATAGTCAACCAAAAATATGCAAGCTTATTATGCTTTTATTTTACACGCAAACTGTTCGACTCGACACACTATTAATCTAGAAAACATTTATACGTTTGGAAATGAAATAACTATATTATACTGTTTGTGAAAATGTAGTTTGCTCAAACTATGACTGACAGGACTTTTGAAAACTTTAGCAGCCATTTTAAACCACAATTTCCCATAAGTCGAGATTTGGTTAAAAAACTAAGTACAGTCATTAAATGTTAATAAATAACAAGTGACACGTGTATTGAGAGTTACAATTTGCCAAGAGGACATGATGTAACTGACTTGGGGTAATTAGCATACTAAATTCGGCCGCAATATTGCCTTATTATACCCTTACTTTCCTTTTATGTGACTGCAACAAGTCATGCAAAATTTGTGGTCAGGTTACATTGAATGTAGGTTACACTTTATCTACGTTTGTATTTCATCCCGCCTTTCCTATTCTATATAGAAAGTACTACTGAGAAAGATCTGGCTGAAATTTAGTCATCGTCATTCGGGGTGTTGTGATTTATTAGGCATATTTGAATCAGGACTTGATTATCATTGGACATGGTGAAAAATATTTAATCGTGCACATATGTGATACCTGATACAGCAACATTTTTATATTGGCCTGAAAATATTTATTCGTGCTCAGTTATGACGCATGATACAGCAACATTTGTTAATATGATTTTGTTTCAAAGTGTTTATCAAACTAGTACATTCTAAATCCTCGTTGTGATATTGATGACAGTGTTCAATTTTAATGTTTGAATATACCCGGCATGTCAGTGCATATTTTGATGTACTGCTTGTCTTCCATGGCAAGGCCTAGCCAGAATGTTTATCGGACCACCCAGTAAACATGTAAATTGTTAATCTGTAAAGGTTGTCTTAGAATATAACATATTTCAGGTTCAAAAACATTTTGCATCAAAATCAACACGTATTGTCCAATCTAGAGAACAACGCCCAAGAGTAATACATCAGAAAATAGATTTACATGTAGTTCAGAAACGGGAATATCAATAAATTTGAATTTCAAAGTGTGCACGTGATTAGTGACACATTGGCGGAACTGGCTGAACCAGTGCCTTACATTTATATAATGTTAAGTTATATTCATATTCAATTCTGAGTACGAAAATATATTTTCGGATAAAAGTTAGCCTGCGGATATGAATTTTTTTGTATGTTTACATTATTCAACTGATCAGGCCAAGAAGCCACAAACACACAAACAAGGAACAATTTGAATTATTATTTATTAGACCTGCAGTTCTAATATACAATATTTTATTTTTAAACTACATAGGTTACAATTGCATATGTATACCCTCTATTGTCTCTAATTAACAGTTTGTTGGCACAGTCGGACACAAATAATAGTATGCTGGATCACAACAATCTGGGCCTCCTTGCCGTTTGTCAACGCTTTAACAAAAAAAAAGAAAAAAACTCGTGTTGTTAGCATACATAAATAACAATGTGATGCACATATTATATTCATAATATACGTGTGTCAATATATCCCTAGCAAGAATAGTATAACAGTGCATGTAACCTTATGCTGCTTAAATAAATAAACAAATAAATAAATAAATAAATAAATAAATAAATAAATAAATAAATAAATAAATAAATAAATAAATAAATAAATAAATAAATAAATAAATAAATAAATAAATCATGTCATTACTTAAAATTATGTTAAATTCATGCGCCTGGGAGTAAAAACAGTAAAGCATACCTTCTCAAAACTCTAGCAAAAGACATATTATCATCAAGTTTTCCATATGGCTGTAACATAAGCATTGAAAATAATTGAAACAAACAAAAAGAGGCATGGGCACCCAAAACTATAAATTATAAATATTATAAAGTTAAAATTTATTTGTATGTACCATTTACATCATTGATTACTAATGATTATTTAGACTACAGTATCATCCTTTAACATGGTGTTTCGATATCACGGTTGTAAGTCTAACCCCGCCTTGTTAACAAAAGTGTCCGTTTGTACTAACCGAATACATTGTTACAATGGGAGAGAGTTGATTGGGATTATATGTCAACACAAGCGAATAAAATGAATAAAATATTGATCAGAATTTAGGGTATGGTATCCTATTTAGAGTGCTAAAATGTAGATACATCAAGTTTTGAGTTAACTTTGTGGAATCAGAAGTGTATGACACCTTGGACGAATTATTTGTAAGTAGATTTATCGTAAACTCATATGTAAGTAGACTTTTTCATTAGTTTAGTACTCAATACTTGACCTAAGTAATGCAGATCGTATTGGTTTGATAGATTGATGTCACGATAAACTTAACAACCAACTAGAAGACATTTGTAGTGAACCAATAAATACGATGGTAAACGTCATCACTCATCTAAACGCTTGATTGATTTAGCCTAGCAGAATACTGTTATTCCGGAGGTAGCGTAAATGAAAGGTAAAGTATTCAGATGATTTGGTAGACAAACACTATTTTGTATGAAAAGCACCCTAGTGGAGACGGTGTTGTTAGGCCAAGACATTTAGACGTTGAAAATCGACAATATTTGTCAATGGTCAAAATCATCAAGCAGAACACTAAAGTATTGAGAAATGGGCGACTATTAATCGAGAAAATAAAAGCATTGTCCACTGAAGCACAAACAGTGACAATGAAAATGATATTGGAATATTGTAGGAATCGCGCATCTATAAATGAAAGCAGATAACAAGCCATCACGAATAGCTGCTAGAGATCTGAATAATGATTTTAATATTGCTGTAAGAGAACAATGATTCAACTCCCCACGTCCCTTGAAACATTCTAATTATGGAGCACTGGAAAGAAGGAATGGGACTATAAACTACAGAATACAGAACAAAAATAACTCATGTTAGCTGCTATGCAATGGAAATACACTCTGGTTGAATTTAGAATTCAGTGGGGGGGGGGGAATATACTACCATCCGTGTTATATATACAACGAATGTTGTGTCTAATACGACTATCCCTGAACGTGATAACTATCAATAATTTTGCATATTGTTTACTTGTAATGCAACTCAATTGATTGTTACAATTATACAAGTTATTACAAGCTCTTCGTTCATTCACTGTTTAAGTTTTGTTTTGTAGCAAATATCAAGCTATATAAATTGTTGTACAATAGCTTTCCACAATCGATTTCCAAAATACTCACCTTTGCACATGCTGGGTTCAACAGAACCATAGTTCCGAGAGCCAGAATAACAATGAATATCTTACCATTCATACTGATCAGGTCTGAATTGAAAGACAATGTGATTGGTAATATGCATTCAAATTACATTAAATTAGTATACGATGGTCTTAACAATAAATCAATGGAAAATGAACAATTAAGTACACAAGTAGTAACAATTATTGAAAACAATATTTTAACACTTTATGCTGATTCACTATATTATATTTATGGTGGTGTAAATATATGCAGCTCGGCTATTCATCGGCCAATCATTCACTATATAGTGGCGGTAGCACATGGGGGGGGGGGCGGTCGTCCCGCGAAAAAAATTGTGGGTCGCCTCTCCAAAATCAAGCTGAAACCCTTTGAGCCAGCAAAATTTGCACTCAAAATGCAGGAAATAGCGTTTCAGAAGGGCTAGAATTCAATCTCGTCCCCTCATGCTAAATGTCGTTCCACCGCCTATTCTATATACATATTGTGATATAAATTGTAAATGAAAAGTACAGAGCCCTGGCTGTGTAAATGAAAAGTACACATGTTCGGATACTTTGCAACAACCTATTGCACATGTTTATTTTTAAGACTGCTGATACAGTCACTGGATTGTTTTGTCAGCAGGATTTGAGATACATACATCCTGTCTCTCCCTGTGGCATAATGATATGTCTAAGACACAGTGGCGTAGCGATTGTGAAATACCCAGGAATGTGCTTTGCTCATTGTTGTTGAACATAAATATGACACCATTGACCCGAGTCTTCTACTTTAAATTGGCAGAGCTTGGATAAAGAGTGGTTTATTCCACTAACAAAATTGGCATCCTCTTTACATTGATTTTTCTTTTATTTCGAGATAACCAATAATTCCGTTAAATACGTTTTATTGTTTGCATGGCCATAATTTAGTTGTATTATTTAAGTTGAGACGAGTGTGAAAATCTTTAGTCAGGAAGGTGACTTGACCTGATTATATAACATCCTGTAATACTGACTCCTGGCTCAAGTGAGCTGTACCCTATATAAGGGTATATGTGCAGACGTGCTGTGCAGTTATCCCTGCTGATCAACAGGAACCACTGAAGCTCACTACCTGAACTACTTCCGTTGCACCAGTGCTACCAGTAGCAGCAGATAGCAGTGCAGTTGCCAATACTCCTGGACACAGAGCACGAGCCTAAAATGTAGTGCAGCTGCTGACAGAGTGCCAGATTCGAAAGAATGCAACATGGTACATTGCTGTTTAATGGAGAGTAGAGTGTACCCTGCAGCACCGATCAGGTCCTAAGTTTTATTTGTTTACCGTATATCCCCATTCTTGCTGGTTCCAGTGACTAGCACCCCATCTATTTGTTTATTTATTAAAGTGATGGAAATCTTATATATTGAGTTGTTTTGATTTATTGTAATTGTTACCGTTAAATTTCCTTCCCTTCATTGCCTCAGTTGTGGTGATATACTCTCACCAAACGATGCCCACCCCGTGACAGTGGACGAGCGGAACGGAGAAGAGCTATAATATGAGCAAGCTGCCAGATATGTCTATTATTAGACCTGTATTGAAGACAAGCTTCCGAATGCAGAGCAGCCCCATAAAGCCCCCACCAGCTTAGATGCCAGGAACGGATGAAATGTTGGGTGCGGTGTTTCATAAATGTCGACCAATTCTGTCATTTATGCAAACATTGCCGTCAATGCCCTGTTATTGAAACAACTATGAATCCATCTACCACACAATAATGGATGAGTAGAGGCGTCTATAGCAAAATAAAGTGTGATGTGACGCTGGACAAATTATCACGTCTTTGACCTATAAGGCATCATCGAAAATTTACAAGTTCAAGAACAGAAAATAAACGGATTACAAATAGTCAAATACATATACAAAATAAAATAACAGACAAGCACAGTACGCTACACCATCAAATAAGTGAAAGATATATTTCTCCATGGTATACATAGGGTGATGTCAGACACTTCAAAAACAGCGATCAAATATTGTTCCACGTGACAAATGTCTATATATCATTTTGAGTCACAATCAAATAATTTTCGCAATGAACTTGATGTTTACATCAAACTACTGACGCATATGCCATCTTAGATCATATCTGTGTTAGTGGCATTGTGTTATCGTTATATATAATCGTTATATATTCACCGAAACAAACAAAATATTCTTGAATGTTAAGGCCAGTCGTTTCCCACAAAATCCTTGCTTTAATAGTATAGACGAACAAAGACAATGTCCTTTTAAAAAGTTACATATGTACTACAGACAATGGCATATCCAATGGAATGGGCAATGTATATGCCATTGGTAGGAATTGGAGTCAGCAATAACCATCATCTTATAAAATAAATCTAATCCCGTTATTTACCAAGGTTTTACATAGTGTGTACATTTCGTTACATGTATTGCTGCAATTGACAGACAGAAAACAAAATAAAATTAATTGCTCACAAATTCTCTATGGGCCAAATCGTGATTAATATTTTCTTTCAGTCCACTATGTTTCATGACGTGTGTCGCTCTTATGAAAATTCTTTCCTTTCTCGGAAATATATCGAATATTGTTACAAATTCTTTGCTTTTTTACAATAATCTAGTAAAATGATGTGAAACTGTAACTTACCGTGGTGCGTGTTCAATATTCCCCAACAGTCGTTCAAAATGGTGGCATAAATATTTGGAGCTCGGCTGTTTGTTATATTTATCTTTCCTTATTTGCATAATACCTAAGATCTACCAGCTAAAATGCGAAACGTGGCCTCATCGTCTCTTATTGAATGAGGGGAAAGTGTTTATGATAAGTGTCAAGCGAAGCTGACAAGTACTCACATCCCGGACCTCTTTTGGAAACTATGAAATTGTAATAAATTAATTTTAATATTTTCTTTTAATTTCAACACTAGATGTAATTTACTACCTGAAAAATGGTATATCGCAGAAATGAAGCTGCGGATAGACTGCGAGCCCTATGGGTACAAGTTATAGGTTCTGTCCCATTCAGTTTTGAGGTAACTTGATAACTGTGACGATGTACCAGGCAATGCCATATGAGTAACACACTGTCAATAGAGAATTTTGACTGTGATGCAGAGTTGTATGAACCGGTGATCTTTATTCGGATGTTGACATCGGGAAAACGAAGCATAGAACAAAAAAGTTGTATCTGGGCGTTGGCCAAACGGCCAAGCCCAGAGAGCAAACAAGTAGACCAGGTCTGGTGTATCTTTCTCTGAGTCTATCTCCCTGAGTCTCTCTAAAGTACCATGTGTTTGTATAAGGTAAATCACGTGATCTAAATTGACACATTACATGACTCAAATCATCTTTCATGATTTTGGACAGTGATTCATTACACCCGCATAAGTTTCCAGAAAATACATTGAATAAAAATACAAAAATGATTTTAACACCTCCACATCATGGCTAAATGCTTTACAGACTGATTTGTCACAGGTAATAATGTTTTACGAATTATATTATTACATGTTGTGACATACTCTGTCAGTTGCCCATATATACCGCTAAAAGCGACATGGATATTGTTGTAGAAACCACGCTTGTTGATAGCAATGTGAAAATACGCTTGATATTGTTTCTATACAAGGGTCACCCATGGGAATTCTAACAACGCCCATGATGGGTGTCCGTACGAGCGACATGACAACACCATAATATATGATAATATATGCACTGCAGCGTGAGAACTGGCAGAATAAAATATATTTTATTCGTTTATTCATAAATTTCTTAATAATCTTCATTTTTTTTTCACTCCTCAACCCTCCAAAAACAAGTTGAAACTCTTTGTGTCTGCACAATTTGCCTCTCAACATGCATAAAATAGCTTTTCAGAGGATCTATTTTTCAGATCTCGACCCTCATGCAAAATTTCGTTTTATACACGAGTATATAATGTTAAATTATTTGCATAATCTGTAAGCTCTACCAGATAAAATGCCCGAAGCAGATGATATGTTGGGTGAGGCATTTCAGAAATGTCGACCAATTCTGTCATTTAAGCAAACTTTGCCGTTAATGCCCTGTTATTGGAACAACAATGAATCCATCTACCACACCATATTGGATGAGAAGAAGCGTCCAAGTAAAATAAAGTGTATATAAGCATCATCGAAAATGTTGTGTTGCAGAACACAAAATAAACGGATTACAAATAGTCAAAAACATATACAAAATAAAATAACTGACAAGCACAATACGCTACACCATCGAATAAAAGAATGATACATTCCTCCATGGTATAAATAGGGTGATGCCAGGAGCTTCAAAAACAGCAATCAAATCTTGTTTGACCGTTCCAATTGTCGTATATCATTTTGAGTCACAATCAAGTAATTTTCGCAATGAACTTGATGTTTACATCAAACTACTGACGCATATGCCATCTTAGATCATATCTGTGTTAGTGGCATTGTGTTATCGTTATATATAATCGTTATATATTCACCGAAACAAACAAAATATTCTTGAATGTTAAGGCCAGTCGTTTCCCACAAAATCCTTGCTTTAATAGTATAGACGAACAAAGACAATGTCCTTTTAAAAAGTTACATATGTACTACAGACAATGGCATATCCAATGGAATGGGCAATGTATATGCCATTGGTAGGAATTGGAGTCAGCAATAACCATCATCTTATAAAATAAATCTAATCCCGTTATTTACCAAGGTTTTACATAGTGTGTACATTTCGTTACATGTATTGCTGCAATTGACAGACAGAAAACAAAATAAAATTAATTGCTCACAAATTCTCTATGGGCCAAATCGTGATTAATATTTTCTTTCAGTCCACTATGTTTCATGACGTGTGTCGCTCTTATGAAAATTCTTTCCTTTCTCGGAAATATATCGAATATTGTTACAAATTCTTTGCTTTTTTACAATAATCTAGTAAAATGATGTGAAACTGTAACTTACCGTGGTGCGTGTTCAATATTCCCCAACAGTCGTTCAAAATGGTGGCATAAATATTTGGAGCTCGGCTGTTTGTTATATTTATCTTTCCTTATTTGCATAATACCTAAGATCTACCAGCTAAAATGCGAAACGTGGCCTCATCGTCTCTTATTGAATGAGGGGAAAGTGTTTATGATAAGTGTCAAGCGAAGCTGACAAGTACTCACATCCCGGACCTCTTTTGGAAACTATGAAATTGTAATAAATTAATTTTAATATTTTCTTTTAATTTCAACACTAGATGTGATTTACTACCTGAAAAATGGTATATCGCAGAAATGAAGCTGCGGATAGACTGCGAGCCCTATGGGTACAAGTTATAGGTTCTGTCCCATTCAGTTTTGAGGTAACTTGATAACTGTGACGATGTACCAGGCAATGCCATATGAGTAACACACTGTCAATAGAGAATTTTGACTGTGATGCAGAGTTGTATGAACCGGTGATCTTTATTCGGATGTTGACATCGGGAAAACGAAGCATAGAACAAAAAAGTTGTATCTGGGCGTTGGCCAAACGGCCAAGCCCAGAGAGCAAACAAGTAGACCAGGTCCGGTGTATCTTTCTCTGAGTCTATCTCCCTGAGTCTCTCTAAAGTACCATGTGTTTGTATAAGGTAAATCACGTGATCTAAATTGACACATTACATGACTCAAATCATCTTTCATGATTTTGGACAGTGATTCATTACACCCGCATAAGTTTCCAGAAAATACATTGAATAAAAATACAAAAATGATTTTAACACCTCCACATCATGGCTAAATGCTTTACAGACTGATTTGTCACAGGTAATAATGTTTTACGAATTATATTATTACATGTTGTGACATACTCTGTCAGTTGCCCATATATACCGCTAAAAGCGACATGGATATTGTTGTAGAAACCACGCTTGTTGATAGCAATGTGAAAATACGCTTGATATTGTTTCTATACAAGGGTCACCCATGGGAATTCTAACAACGCCCATGATGGGTGTCCGTACGAGCGACATGACAACACCATAATATATGATAATATATGCACTGCAGCGTGAGAACTGGCAGAATAAAATATATTTTATTCGTTTATTCATAAATTTCTTAATAATCTTCATTTTTTTTTCACTCCTCAACCCTCCAAAAACAAGTTGAAACTCTTTGTGTCTGCACAATTTGCCTCTCAACATGCATAAAATAGCTTTTCAGAGGATCTATTTTTCAGATCTCGACCCTCATGCAAAATTTCGTTTTATACACGAGTATATAATGTTAAATTATTTGCATAATCTGTAAGCTCTACCAGATAAAATGCCCGAAGCAGATGATATGTTGGGTGAGGCATTTCAGAAATGTCGACCAATTCTGTCATTTAAGCAAACTTTGCCGTTAATGCCCTGTTATTGGAACAACAATGAATCCATCTACCACACCATATTGGATGAGAAGAAGCGTCCAAGTAAAATAAAGTGTATATAAGCATCATCGAAAATGTTGTGTTGCAGAACACAAAATAAACGGATTACAAATAGTCAAATACATATACAAAATAAACTAACTGACAAGCACAATACGCTACACCATCGAATAAAAGAATGATACATTCCTCCATGGTATAAATAGGGTGATGCCAGGAGCTTCAAAAACAGCAATCAAATCTTGTTTGACCGTTCCAATTGTCGTATATCATTTTGAGTCACAATCAAGTAATTTTCGCAATGAACTTGATGTTTACATCAAACTACTGACGCATATGCCATCTTAGATCATATCTGTGTTAGTGGCATTGTGTTATCGTTATATATAATCGTTATATATTCACCGAAACAAACAAAATATTCTTGAATGTTAAGGCCAGTCGTTTCCCACAAAACCCTTGCTTTAATAGTATAGACGAACAAAGACAATGTCCTTTTAAAAAGTTACATATGTACTACAGACAATGGCATATCCAATGGAATGGGCAATGTATATGCCATTGGTAGGAATTGGAGTCAGCAATAACCATCATCTTATAAAATAAATCTAATCCCGTTCTTTACCAAGGTTTTACATAGTGTGTACATTTCTTTACATGTATTGCTGCAATTGACAGACAGAAAACAAAATAAAATTAATTGCTCACAAATTCTCTATGGGCCAAATCGTGATTAATATTTTCTTTCAGTCCACTATGTTTCATGACGTGTGTCGCTCTTATGAAAATTCTTTCCTTTCTCGGAAATATATCGAATATTGTTACAAATTCTTTGCTTTTTTACAATAATCTAGTAAAATGATGTGAAACTGTAACTTACCGTGGTGCGTGTTCAATATTCCCCAACAGTCGTTCAAAATGGTGGCATAAATATTTGGAGCTCGACTGTTTGTTATATTTATCTCTCCTTATTTGCATAATACCTAAGATCTACCAGCTAAAATGCGAAACGTGGCCTCATCGTCTCTTATTGAATGAGGGGAAAGTGTTTATGATGAGTGTCAAGCGAAGCTGACAAGTACTCACATCCCGGACCTCTTTTGGAAACTATGAAATTGTAATAAATTAATTTTAATATTTTCTTTTAATTTCAACACTAGATGTGATTTACTACCTGAAAAATGGTATATCGCAGAAATGAAGCTGCGGATAGACTGCGAGCCCTATGGGTACAAGTTATAGGTTCTGTCCCATTCAGTTTTGAGGTAACTTGATAACTGTGACGATGTACCAGGCAATGCCATATGAGTAACACACTGTCAATAGAGAATTTTGACTGTGATGCAGAGTTGTATGAACCAGTGATCTTTATTCGGATGTTGACATCGGAAAAACGAAGCATAGAACAAAAAAGTTGTATCTGGGCGTTGGCCAAACGGCCAAGCCCAGAGAGCAAACAAGTAGACCGGGTCCGGTGTATCTTTCTCTGAGTCTATCTCCCTGAGTCTCACTAAAGTACCATGTGTTTGTATAAGGTAAATCACGTGATCTAAATTGACACATTACATGACTCAAATCATCTTTCATGATTTTGGACAGTGATTCATTACACCCGCATAAGTTTCCAGAAAATACATTGAATAAAAATACAAAAATGATTTTAACACCTCCACATCATGGCTAAATGCTTTACAGACTGATTTGTCACAGGTAATAATGTTTTACGAATTATATTATTACATGTTGTGACATACTCTGTCAGTTGCCCATATATACCGCTAAAAGCGACATGGATATTGTTGTAGAAACCACGCTTGTTGATAGCAATGTGAAAATACGCTTGATATTGTTTCTATACAAGGGTCACCCATGGGAATTCTAACAACGCCCATGATGGGTGTCCGTACGAGCGACATGACAACACCATAATATATGATAATATATGCACTGCAGCGTGAGAACTGGCAGAATAAAATATATTTTATTCGTTTATTCATAAATTTCTTAATAATCTTCTTTTTTTTTCACTCCTCAACCCTCCAAAAACAAGTTGAAACTCTTTGTGTCTGCACAATTTGCCTCTCAACATGCATAAAATAGCTTTTCAGAGGATCTATTTTTCAGATCTCGACCCTCATGCAAAATTTCGTTTTATACACGAGTATATAATGTTAAATTATTTGCATAATCTGTAAGCTCTACCAGATAAAATGCCCGAAGCAGATGATATGTTGGGTGAGGCATTTCAGAAATGTCGACCAATTCTGTCATTTAAGCAAACTTTGCCGTTAATGCCCTGTTATTGGAACAACAATGAATCCATCTACCACACCATATTGGATGAGAAGAAGCGTCCAAGTAAAATAAAGTGTATATAAGCATCATCGAAAATGTTGTGTTGCAGAACACAAAATAAACGGATTACAAATAGTCAAATACATATACAAAATAAACTAACTGACAAGCACAATACGCTACACCATCGAATAAAAGAATGATACATTCCTCCATGGTATAAATAGGGTGATGCCAGGAGCTTCAAAAACAGCAATCAAATCTTGTTTGACCGTTCCAATTGTCGTATATCATTTTGAGTCACAATCAAGTAATTTTCGCAATGAACTTGATGTTTACATCAAACTACTGACGCATATGCCATCTTAGATCATATCTGTGTTAGTGGCATTGTGTTATCGTTATATATAATCGTTATATATTCACCGAAACAAACAAAATATTCTTGAATGTTAAGGCCAGTCGTTTCCCACAAAATCCTTGCTTTAATAGTATAGACGAACAAAGACAATGTCCTTTTAAAAAGTTACATATGTACTACAGACAATGGCATATCCAATGGAATGGGCAATGTATATGCCATTGGTAGGAATTGGAGTCAGCAATAACCATCATCTTATAAAATAAATCTAATCCCGTTATTTACCAAGGTTTTACATAGTGTGTACATTTCGTTACATGTATTGCTGCAATTGACAGACAGAAAACAAAATAAAATTAATTGCTCACAAATTCTCTATGGGCCAAATCGTGATTAATATTTTCTTTCAGTCCACTATGTTTCATGACGTGTGTCGCTCTTATGAAAATTCTTTCCTTTCTCGGAAATATATCGAATATTGTTACAAATTCTTTGCTTTTTTACAATAATCTAGTAAAATGATGTGAAACTGTAACTTACCGTGGTGCGTGTTCAATATTCCCCAACAGTCGTTCAAAATGGTGGCATAAATATTTGGAGCTCGGCTGTTTGTTATATTTATCTTTCCTTATTTGCATAATACCTAAGATCTACCAGCTAAAATGCGAAACGTGGCCTCATCGTCTCTTATTGAATGAGGGGAAAGTGTTTATGATAAGTGTCAAGCGAAGCTGACAAGTACTCACATCCCGGACCTCTTTTGGAAACTATGAAATTGTAATAAATTAATTTTAATATTTTCTTTTAATTTCAACACTAGATGTGATTTACTACCTGAAAAATGGTATATCGCAGAAATGAAGCTGCGGATAGACTGCGAGCCCTATGGGTACAAGTTATAGGTTCTGTCCCATTCAGTTTTGAGGTAACTTGATAACTGTGACGATGTACCAGGCAATGCCATATGAGTAACACACTGTCAATAGAGAATTTTGACTGTGATGCAGAGTTGTATGAACCGGTGATCTTTATTCGGATGTTGACATCGGGAAAACGAAGCATAGAACAAAAAAGTTGTATCTGGGCGTTGGCCAAACGGCCAAGCCCAGAGAGCAAACAAGTAGACCAGGTCCGGTGTATCTTTCTCTGAGTCTATCTCCCTGAGTCTCTCTAAAGTACCATGTGTTTGTATAAGGTAAATCACGTGATCTAAATTGACACATTACATGACTCAAATCATCTTTCATGATTTTGGACAGTGATTCATTACACCCGCATAAGTTTCCAGAAAATACATTGAATAAAAATACAAAAATGATTTTAACACCTCCACATCATGGCTAAATGCTTTACAGACTGATTTGTCACAGGTAATAATGTTTTACGAATTATATTATTACATGTTGTGACATACTCTGTCAGTTGCCCATATATACCGCTAAAAGCGACATGGATATTGTTGTAGAAACCACGCTTGTTGATAGCAATGTGAAAATACGCTTGATATTGTTTCTATACAAGGGTCACCCATGGGAATTCTAACAACGCCCATGATGGGTGTCCGTACGAGCGACATGACAACACCATAATATATGATAATATATGCACTGCAGCGTGAGAACTGGCAGAATAAAATATATTTTATTCGTTTATTCATAAATTTCTTAATAATCTTCATTTTTTTTTCACTCCTCAACCCTCCAAAAACAAGTTGAAACTCTTTGTGTCTGCACAATTTGCCTCTCAACATGCATAAAATAGCTTTTCAGAGGATCTATTTTTCAGATCTCGACCCTCATGCAAAATTTCGTTTTATACACGAGTATATAATGTTAAATTATTTGCATAATCTGTAAGCTCTACCAGATAAAATGCCCGAAGCAGATGATATGTTGGGTGAGGCATTTCAGAAATGTCGACCAATTCTGTCATTTAAGCAAACTTTGCCGTTAATGCCCTGTTATTGGAACAACAATGAATCCATCTACCACACCATATTGGATGAGAAGAAGCGTCCAAGTAAAATAAAGTGTATATAAGCATCATCGAAAATGTTGTGTTGCAGAACACAAAATAAACGGATTACAAATAGTCAAATACATATACAAAATAAACTAACTGACAAGCACAATACGCTACACCATCGAATAAAAGAATGATACATTCCTCCATGGTATAAATAGGGTGATGCCAGGAGCTTCAAAAACAGCAATCAAATCTTGTTTGACCGTTCCAATTGTCGTATATCATTTTGAGTCACAATCAAGTAATTTCCGTATAGAACTTGATGTTTACATCAAACTAGTGACCCGGATGTCATCTTAGATCACCTCTGTACTAGTGGCATTGCGTTTAATCACACAATTGTTATATATTCACCGAAACAAAAAATATTCTTGAATGTTAAGGCCAGTTGCTTTCCACAAAACCTTTGGTTTAATAGTATAGACGCAAAAAAGACAATGCCCTTTTAAAAAGTCTACATATGGGCTACAGACAATGGCATGTCAAATGCGATGGGTTATGTATATGCCATTGGAAGGAATTGTTAGCAATAACCATCATGGTATAAAATAAGTCTAACTCCTTTCTGTACCAAGATATTACATAGTGTGTACATCTCTAAACATGTTTTACTGGAGACAGAATAAAAAATAAAATCAATTGTTCACAAATTCTCTATGGCCAAATCGTGATTAATATTTTCGTTCAGTCTACTATGTTTCATGACATGTGTCACTCTTATGAAAATTCTTTCCTTTCTCGGGAATATAACGAATATTGTTACCAATTGTTTGCTCTTTTTCACAACAATAAGCTAGTAAATTGATGTGAAACTGTAACTTACCACTGTGCGTTTTCAATATTCCCCAACAGTCGTTCAAAATGGTGGCATAAATATTTGGAGCTCGGCTGTTTTCTATATTTATCTTTCCTCATTTGCATAATACCTAAAATCTACCAGCCAATTCTATATACATATTGTCATATAAAGTGTAAATGAAAAGTACAGAGCCCTGGCTGTGTAAATAAAAAGTACACATGTTCGGATACTTTGCAACAACCTATTGCACATGTTTATTTTTAAGACTGCTGATACAGTCACTGGATTGTGTGTCAGCAGGATTTGAGATACATACATCCTGTCTCTCCCTGTGGCATAATGATATGTCTAAGAAACAGTGGCGTAGTGACTGTGAATTACCCAGGAATGTGCTTTGCTCAGTGTTGTTGAACATAAATATGACACCATTGACCCGAGTCTTCTACTTTAAATTGGCAGAGCTTGGATAAAGAGTGGTTTATTCCACTAACAAAATTGGCATCCTCTTTACATTGATTTTTCTTTTATTTCGAGATAACCAATAATTCCGTTAAATACGTTTTATTGTTCGCATGGCCATAATTTAGTTGTATTATTTAAGTTGAGACGAGTGTGAAAATCTTTAGTCAGGAAGGTGACTTGACCTGATTATATAACATCCTATAATACTGACTCCTGACTCAAGTGAGCTGTACCCTATATAGGGGTACATGTGCAGACGTGCTGTGCAGTTATCCCTGCTGATCAACAGGAACGACTGAAGCTCACTACCTGAACTACTTCCGTTGCACCAGTGCTACCAGTAGCAGCAGATAGCAGTGAAGTTGCCAATACCCCTGGAGACAGATCACGAGTCTAAAATGTAGTGCAGCTGCTGACAGTGTGCCAGATTCGAAAGAATGCAACATGGTACATTGCTGTTTATTGGAGAGTAGAGTGTACCCTGCAGCACCGATCAGGTCCCAAGTTTTATTTGTTTACCGTATATCCCCATTCTTGCTGGTTCCAGTGACTAGCACCCCATCTATTTCTTTATTTATTAAAAAGAAGGAAATCTTATATATTGAGTTGTTTTGATTTATTGTATTTGTTACCGGTAAATTGCCTTCCCTTCATTGCCTCATTTGTGGTGATATACTCTCACAAAACGATCCCCATCCCGTGGCAGTGGACGAGCTGAATGGAGAAGAGCTATAATATGAGCACGCTGCCAGATATGTTTATTATTATACCTGTATTGAAGACAAGCTTCTGAATGCAGAGCAGCCCCATAAAGCCCCCACCAGCTTAGATGCCAGGAACGGATGACATGTTGGATGAGGTGCTTCATAAATGTCGACCAATTCTGTCATTTATGCAAACATTGCCGTCAATGCCCTGTTATTGAAACAACAATTAATCCATCTACCACACAATAATGGATGAGTAGAGGCGTCTATAGCAAAATAAAGTGTGATGTGACGCTGGACAAATTTTCACGTCTTTGACCTATAGACATCATCGAAAATTTACAAGTTCAAGAACAGAAAATAAACGGATTACAAATAGTCAAATACATATACAAAATAAAATAACAGACAAGCACAGTACGATACACCATCAAATAAATGAAAGATATATTCCTCCATGGTATACATAGGGTGATGTCAGACCCTTCAAAAACAGCGATCAAATATTTTTCCACCGTGACAAATGTCTATATATCATTTTGAGTCACAATCAAATAATTTTCGCAATGAACTTGATGTTTACATCAAACTACTGACGCATATGCCATCTTAGATCATCTCTGTATTA
This sequence comes from Saccoglossus kowalevskii, assembly GCF_978046115.1. NCBI lineage: Eukaryota > Metazoa > Hemichordata > Enteropneusta > Harrimaniidae > Saccoglossus > Saccoglossus kowalevskii. Next base: position 11,414,104 of record NC_140654.1, read on the forward strand.
GTGGCATTGTGTTACCGTTATATATAATCGTTATATATTCACCGAAACAAACAAAATATTCTCGAATGTTAAGGCTAGTCGTTTTCCACAAAATCCTTGCTTTAATAGACGAACAAAGACAATGTCCTTTTAAAAAGTCTACTACATATGTACTACAGACAATGGCATATCCAATGGAATGGGCAATGTATATGCCATTGGTAGGAATTGGAGTCAGCAATAACCATCATCGTATAAAATAAATCTAATCCCGTTCTGTATCAAGGTTTTACATAGTGTGTACATGTATTGCTGCAATTGACAGACAGAAAACTAAATAAAATTAATTGCTCACAAATTCTCTATGGGCCAAATCGTGATTAACACTTTCGTTCAGTCGACTATGTTTCATGACATGTGTCGCTCTTATGAAAATTCTTTCCTTTCTCCAAAATATATCGAATATTGTTACAAATTCTTTGCTTTTTTACAACAATAAGCTAGTAAAATGATGTGAAACTGTAACTTACCAAGGAGCGTGTTCAATATTCCTCAACAGTCGTTCAAAATAGTGGAAACTATGAAATTGTAATAAATTAATTTTAATGTTTTATTTTAATTTCAACACTAGATGTGATTTACTACCTGAAAAATGGTATATCGCAGAAATGAAGCTGCGGATAGACTGCAAGCCCTATGAGAATATAGTACCTATATACTCATATGGAGTACCTATAAGTTATAGGTCTTGTCCCATTCAGTTTTGAGGTAAGAGAATTGTAATGCTTCATTAAAAGGCAACACTTGATGTTCACTGCGTGTGATATTAATGAATTAATTTTAATATGTAATTTTAATTTCAACACGAGATGTGCTAGTATTTAAGTACATACTATAGTTACGATAGGGAGGGCGCTGTTCAACATGACGTCATACTGGGATTTGTGCATAAATGATGACGTAAGAATGGGAACCGTGCATAAATTAGCATAAATATTGACGTCACAATGGGAATATGTGCATATATTAGCATACATTATCATAACTGGTCGTGAAGGGGAATTTGGACGATGATGACGTCACAATCGAATAAAGTGAATAAATCTGCATAAATGAAGTATGTTTTAATTCGAGGGAGTAACGAGGCTGTCATTAATAAATTAGCATAACTTACCATATTTATGTTGTTGTTTTTTTTAAATCGGACGTCACAGTCCGAGGATTTTTTCTGAATGAATCGTAGAGGGCACTCACATACACGTACACATAATCATTCACTTGCTTATGCTAATAAATACACGGCATTTTGCAAACTAACGAAGTTTATTACACAAAAGAGGGATAAAACTAGATGAACTGGGTAACATGGAATATCATTTATTTTTTTTGGAGTAAATAAGTAAAATGGATAATAATAATAAATCATTTCATTACTTCAAAATGCCTAGCTGGCAAAGAGTGCTGACAGAATTCACTTTCAAATGTCAATTTCTAAACTCTATTGTTATGCTGTGATAAAACATTCCCACGCCTTAATACATCCACGGTAAAATTGGTTCGAAAGTGAAAGTCTAGTGTTGCAAGATTTGTCCCATCGGAGAAAGCTGCTTTTTGGGGGGTCACGTCTGTGCCAGGACAGTGTTATCAAAAAACACAACTTCATTTAAAAGTATTTAGATGTATCACTACACAGCTTCAAGATGTCATAGCTAAACTATCTCTACCCATAGAATGGGATGAGATGACTTCTACTGTTCAAATAAGGTAATCGATACATTTTTTATTTTTTGTTTTCATGTTGTAAACACGAGCCAATGATTCAGGATATGTTTTTTTTAAATGTTCACTTAAAGCAGGGGGAGGCGACTACCCATGGGCCTTTGTGTTTTTAAACGTATGTTGTATATCATCACTTGGGACTCAATGACCGCGCGTATTATTTATTTATTTATTCATAAAGTCACACCATAAAAATGAATGTCGAAAAACACAGTAGACAGATTATCGTAACGTTAATATTTACACGGCATTTAGTTACTGTTTTTTGTGGACTCTGGACCAAAAACCGCTCAATTAGGCAGCAAAACTCTGTGGGGTTACTCGTTAATTCGTCAACAATGCGATTGATTGGGTGGTTCCAGTTTGAACACAGCACACAAACGAATAGTGTTATGAGATCTATGCAAATTTGGGTCGAAATATCAAGACAGAGTCGTAATGGTTAATCAGTTTTGTCGTTGTACTTATTTTTGTTTTTGTCTCGACTCACTGTTGGAGGTAAATGGTTACAGACAATGAGGGATTTTTTTTACATAATATTATAATTATACCAACATTTTTTCATGGATATAACATCGTTATAATACAGGAATACATAGAACCATGGCCATTGACGAATACACTTTTAAATACACGGTGAATGTAATAATGAGTATACAAACTCACTACAGATTGGCTGACGCAATGATAGTATTTAAATTCATGTTCAGCACCTAGAGTGTTACATTGTCGTATTCATTTGTCACACATATTGAATCAAGATTGTTGCCGATTTCAAAAGCCCATAGAATCGGTCACCTGTTTACAAACTCAGAAGTTTGCATATAAACACGCGTGTTGAATAGTACCACTGCAACATCCTTTGGATATCATTTACTGAGCCTGGTATGAGATACATCTAACTTATATGGAACTCAACCGTCAGCGAATTTTGAAAACAACCCATTCGTGAGAGTCTACGATACTCTGGCTAAGTATATATTTTCAACTATTTTAATAAACATCGTGGACAAAAAATATTATAAGAGAGCGAGAAAATTTTCGTAGCACAGGCAGCAATGTATATTTAACTGTTGTTGGAATGTGTTATGTGGGAAATAACTTTCAAGAAAAGTATGAAACATGCAATTTTTTCAATTTATTGAGATATCATAGAATCAACCAGACTTTACGCATGCAAATGGTGCTTTGAACACGGTATGTAACTGAGGTCACAATTCATCATAACTAGCCTTCACGTTGAAGATATATGTACAAATATATAAAATAAGGTAAAATATAAAAAACATAAATATAGTAGAGAGTAGAAAGATATCATCACCACTAGAATTATAGAAACACATAATATACATCACATACACACATAATATAACATGTGCCACGCCGCCAAACAAATCTCAAAAACGCACAAAGTAGTAAGATAGAGTACACGTTATAAACAATTATTTGGTATGACAAGACAGGGGAATAACACAACGCTTAAATTAATCTACATTCTACGTAACATCAGAAGTTATATATAAATAGCTACACAAAGATTAGCCTGTAAGCAGACGTATTTTGCTGACAGGGCTGAGAGGCCATATTTGCTCTCGTTTTTTTCAACACATTTTTGTTTTAATATTCTTAACCAAACAGTGTATGTATAAGCAGAATACAATCGAAAGTGTGAACAACTGTTACAGTAATGGACTTGTATAGTGTTTACCAGAATGAACAGCGCAGATCAACAATGTTCGCATGTTTGGTGTAAATGCTGAAATTATAAAAAAACAGTACGATTAGTATACCGCAGTTTAAGGTACCACGTCATTAATAAACGGTAATATCGATGTTATACACAATGAAAAAAATCATCCCCTTCCTTGCTTTGATATGTGATGTTCCAACACTGATAGCAATCTTGTGTGATTGGTAGACAGAAATGCTGATACTGGTAAACTGTGGTGTTTAAATGTGTATGCATATGGGCGTGGTCTACGTCACTTTTTGTTGCTCAGAAGTAAGCATGAGTGGGATAAGCAGTTATGGCCTCATTTCGCTATTTGGCCACTATCTGCGCTCTCTCGATGAATATGAATATGTATGTTCTTCCCTTAACATGCGTGATTCAGGTATGCCAATGACAACAGGCATAACAATATTCAACTTGTTTACCACAAGAGAGCGATGATTTTGTTCTTTTCTGCGAATTTATGAAGTCAGGGTTCACTTTGAGATATCTGCCAAAAAAGGCATATCTATTAATACAACTGAAATTCAGTGAAAGTGTTAAAATCTTGGGAAAAGATATATAACAACAATAATAGTTTTACTGTACTAAATGTTTCCCCATAGAATATATAAATAAACAGATAGTGAAATTATAATGCTTGGTTTGATTTTTGTACATTGCAAGGATTATAAACTTGTCATCATTAAGTAGGATTTTAAAGATTTGTTGATTGCCTGAGTGTTATTGGATTATGTATATCACTTGTTTATGCGACATTCTGGGTTAATTATAAAAAAAGAGTTATATTCTGTGTACATGCTTAGATTTAATTATAAATGTATTCTTTAAAACGATTTCCGTGTTGTACACGTGAGTTTTAATTATGTATTTATTTTTTATAACAAATTTCGTGTAGAACGTGAGAGATTTAATTATGTATTTATTGCAGCCTCCCTGACCTTCATTTGGGCCAATAATTTAACCCCATTCAATTCAAGAGTATCATCATCTCAGATTGAAACTTTCTCCATGCTAGGCATGCATTGTTTGCCCAAAACGTGCCTTTCAAGGTCAGCGAACTTGACCTTGTCTCAGGCAGTCAGTCTTCAGGGGCTCCCTGTCCAACTTGTCATGATTTTGTAGTTTGTGTGATAGTTTTTTTTATTTTTTTTATTAATTGTTATGTATTAAAATATGTTGATATCTCATACAACTTGCATAGATTTAATTATGTATTTGTTTATTATAACAAATTATGTTTGTATCTTGTCCATTGTATTGTGCATGTTCGTTCTTTCGCCAAGGGTCCACCCCAGAATACCAAAACCGTGGCACTAATGTCTGTTTCAGACCATGAGATTTGAATACGTTCAAGGTACTTGTATTTTGACTACCATAGGAGATGATATTGATTTTATTGATAAAACTGATTCAATAAATTGCAAGAAATAGTGATACAAATTTGAAAAATTATCTCAACAATATCCCTACACTCCTTGCGATCATATATTTGTATTGTTCTTCTCAAATACCGCTCTACTGTGAAAACATTCATAAATGGATCACCACTGCATTATCAGTTTAACTATTAAATATTGGTTTAAATATTAAACCAAAGTCTGGATAATGTTGGATGAATGTGTGTGATTTACATTTATATGTATCCCAAGGTTCACATGCTGCTACTGGTTTTTATTTTTTGAAAAATGCCCTTATGCAGCAAAGCTAACTTTTTCCGACTCACCTTAGTTGATGGTTCTACAAAAAACGCCCTATAAGTCCTCATCTATTGTCTGCTCAAACTGAAGTTAGTTAATCGCTTTTTTTGTAATATTATAATATTATCTCCGCCCTATCAATCTCCAAAATGCATCTTTATCTAAACGGAATACATTTATTCATGATTTTATTTGCTAAACTAGCAGATCACTTTAACCACCACTAAGTGTTTGAACATTGTTGGTTACCATAGCCTAGTAAATTGTCAAGCATCATATCAGTTTCTGATGCAAAACCAAATAAAAATTGTTTAGCCTTTCCGATCGGTTACATAAGATTCAAGGAATTTTGATACTGAATGATGTCTTATGTTTCATTGATAACATATAACATATTTATAAATCACAACATCTGGTGTATTTTATTTACTGTTTTATATAACCATAGAGTTGGCAATGCTTTCTGTGACTAGAGGGTTTTCATATTTTTAACATTTAGTCTCGGCTTACTTAATAAATCATTTTCATGGTTTCTGGCACTGGCAAATAAACTACGCGGATATTTAAACATATGTATTATTCCTTTAGAAATTTGGCAGGTGGAATACTATTTCATATACTAGTTGACCACATCATTACATCAATATGATCGATTTAATAGATTGTTTACCAAGCATTGATTTCAAAATAGACACTCCTGTCAATCCTACAGAATTGCTGTATGATAAATATTTTGAGTGATCAATCATTCAATGCTTGTCGTCTGAATATTGTGATTGGCAGACTAATTGAATCGTGTGTTTTTTCTAAATATAGTTGTATATGTTGACATGACAACTCATACCGATTCTAATTCACCATGCTATCTTCACGTGATTTATATGTTGTTTCAGTGTGTTGTTTTGCGGCCAAATAAAATCAATTTTATCATATTTTTTTTCCACTTTGTCACTTACTAATGGTCTTTCAATTCATTTTCAGGGCCTTTTATAATGGTCTTTGCATGTTGCAGGATTGAATTTTTTTGGAAAATTGTGTTGGACATTGCAAGCAGTGAAATAGTCAATTGAAAAAATGAAAAAAGAGAATTGGTCTTCGTGCAGACGTGTTCCCATTTAACTAACCAGGTATCAAGAAGTGCTTCTTTAACAACAATTCAGTACGGCGACCAATGGTGCATAAATGTGATGCGATTAGAAAAATTAATACAGCCAGTGGTGTCAACCGCTCTATAATGTATGGTTATAATGAGTGACATTTGCTTTGCCAGTTATGAGACTATGTGTATTTTCAAAATGAATACAAATATGACTGTCAGCATCCTTTATTTTATGTTTCTGTCATATTACCTCAAACCCTGCAAATGGAAGTGTGCATGGAATCAGGGGAAGAAACGGTGTACATTGTCGTGTGATAAAGGTGATTGACAGGTCATACTTGTTTTCAACTCTGGAAGGACAGTTGGAATCTACTAGCTGTGCTTGTTATTTACATAACAAAGGGTCATTACAACACTGGAAGAAGACTTGGAATCTAACAAATGTTTATGATCACGTTGTGATTGGCTCATGTGGAAACCCAGGTGGTGACACTGAATCATGTCTATAAATTGGACAGACTAAGGAGTCCATCATTTCAACTTGGTATCCGGTGTGTTCTGCTACGATATTGTGTGATACAGGCTACAACCATCATTCTGTGAGACTTGTATGAACTGCTCTGCGATCTCGTGCTTCCAGCGGTGCCCTCCAGAAAACCAGCGTTCCTCTAGAAGCAAGACTCCTGTATTTCTTTGTTGTTGTGTTGCAGAAGCCATGACTGTCATCCATTAATACATCCTGGAAATGTGAGTTATCACCAACGCACACTTCTCTAAGCAATCCCCTATTTTAGTTACTTTATTTATTGTATTTTTCTGTGCTTTATTTTTTGTCAATATTTTGAGAGGTATTAATGCCAGGAGCTTTAACTCGATATTTTGGTGTATGTGTATTTCATTTTCTGTACCATTGTCTTGTCTACCTCATACTAGCCATGAAATAGCTGTGGGCCCATAGCTCTGCTTGTGTCGATCTGATGTTATAATGAACGTACTTGAAATTTGTATGGTATTGTCGACACAGTAGAGCTTTGATGACAGCCATAGAGTACCGTTCATGTTGACGCCGCAATGAAACCATTGCGCAAATAAACGATTAAAAATCATGCAATGTCTTGTGAAGAACGACTCTAAACTAAGGTCGATAGATTGTACATTTATTTAATACTCACTACAGCAAGGATTGAAACTTAATAATTTCAAATAAAGCCCATTCACCCGAGTATTCTTGGACGATCACGCTAAAACACAGCTTGTCGTCATCTCACACACACTGGACGAGGTCGGTATTACATGATCAATATGACGTTACGTAATACGTAATACGGTTAGGGATTCCCCAAGAATGTACACATGTCCGGCATTGCGTCAATAACGTGTGTTCATTGCAACCAACCGTTTCAGAAACGAAATAAAGGTTTGAAACGATATGGAGTTGGCACAAATGTTTGTGCCAATTTCACTGTTTATGACATTATAGTTGAATTGTCCAAAGAACCACAAAATGGTGGTTTTGTTTGCCAAACATGTTACAGTCTAATCTGTAGGTTTGGCAAACTAAGAGAAAAGGCTCAATGTGTTAAAGACGAGCTCCACCAAAAGTTACGGCATCAATGCACCCGGTAGTAGAGAAAACAGACGCAAAGGTGTGTATTTCGATATTTCTTTATATAGTTCTAATTTACATTTATCAACCTATATTTAAAGCCATGGTTATTTTCTCATTCAACATTTTTCATATTGAAGAATATTGCATACTTGGTTCATCTACTAATTTTAATATTATTTGATTATTTACAGAAGTCTACTTTCACAGATGTTGCTATCAATCACATCAAGAAATATAATTATTGGTCTGAAATTAAACATCTTCTGAAAAACAGTCGTAAATTTAGAGGTCTTTTTCACCGTCTTCCGGTACATGAATCTCGGCAGGAAGTTTCGTTTTATTGGAAACCACAATTGAAAACATAAAGAAGTTTCAATGGTTTTGCTTTCTAAATGAAACTAGGATGCACCTGCCTATATTACATGCTATAATTGAAGGTTCCTTGTCAAACCGATTGTCCGCTGATAATATTTGTATGTGAGTAATTTAAATAATTATCTAAATATCTTCGAAATCCTGATACAAATATAAAAATGTTCGTATTCACGAAAAACATTTCAAATAATGCCTTTTAAAGCCATGAATGTACATACGGTTTTGTAATATTGAACTTACACTTGTCAGGATAAGTGTCAACCTAATGAGCGAATATTATATTATTCTATATGTAATTTTGTTGAAAACAATCGAATTTGCATAATCATAAGAAATAATCATAAATAGTGAAATATGTATTTGGATTCCTGATATGTTTTCAAATTCAGTTTGACACAATTCCGATGTACGAATATAGTGACTTTTTATTGATTCTTTTTACCAGTGACGATGATGGAAAGTGTGGCTCCTTAGTTCCTGGCTTAGGTTTTACAATTGGTACCATACTAAACTTGCGAAAACCCAGGAAATTTAATTTTCTACAAAATATGAACGCACTTCAAATGTACCGAAGTGGCTGCAATCAAAACGTTAGTTGCTAAACAAAATAATAGTAGCAAATATTCCAGTTTCACATAATATACACCATCAAGTTGAGATGTTCCGAACCATTCAACAGTATACCAACTTTTTATTCGTAATAATACAATATCAATGTTTCTGAGTGTTACGTTACGAAGTACAGATAGTACGCAATACTATGAAATCATAACATCTTTTGCGCAGATTTTGAAATGGTTTAACAAGATTGGACTGAGCATTGGGATACATGCCACAAGAAACTCTGTTGACCGTTTACGTAAAGGATTCGATAGTGAAATAATGATTTGGAAACAACATATTCAGGTTTGTGTTTTCGTCTTTTTATAATTATAGTCTTAGTATCGTATATTAGTGACGCCTGGTTTTGGTGTTACAGTACGCCCCTCTTATCAACAGTAACATCACTCTTATTATCCATATTTTCTTTAGCATGAACTCTCTGCAAACTGTGACAGCAGTGTGCACACCGACGATAGCGTACATTCTTCCTTGATCTCAGAGTTTGACGAATCGGCAGAGAGCGATCATACCAAATCAACTAACGGATCCGATGAAGACTCTGTTTCAATGAGCCCAGACGGGGCCAGTGATATTGAAGATGAAACTTTCGAAAGATGCATGTTGTATTCATTATATTGCTTCCCACATAGATATTATTTCTGAATATACGTGACGTGTTTATTTTGGTATAAGTGACTTCAGTATTTCATGAGACACAATTTTATGATAATATATATTGTCTAATGCTAACTAAAACCTAGCGACGTCCGTCTGACTTGCGAGTTCCTGAGAAATGTTGTATTTTGTCCGGGCAAGCAACCCCTTACACCGATTTTAGTAAGAGGTATCATTTTAATGCTACTTTTTTTATCCTGTGTGCATTTTCCGATAGATCGGCCCTCTTGCATTACAGTAATATACATGTATTTCTGCTTCTCTGCTATATTTCTGTAGAACCCGGATACAGTCTGTGCTGGGACAACGTTCAAAAGCTCTCTGAAGCCAGACACCAATCCCAGAAAGTCAAAAATAAAATGATGCTCTGGGCACTGTCATTCGCTACCAAAAACCGTATATCATTTCGCGACTACGATGACATCAGGACCAAAAAAGCAGTCGATATCCCTGTTGCGGTTTTTTTTGCCTTCACAGAGTGATTGGACTCGAGTAAGAACAAGGATGAAAACACTAGTTCAGCGTATTCTTGTGCGTAACTTTGAGTGTTTAAAGGACACACAAATACAATGGCATATATCGCACAAGTACTCTTCTGAATCACGATTAAAGAGTGAGAAGTCCCAATATCACATAATATTCAAACCCAAAACTAAACTTACTCTATTATGGTGTTAAGTTGTGTTGCAGTAAAGTTAGTCGTAAAATGATGACAATTAAAATAGATACTTTCCACTCATTTCACACTAAATATTCACCTTGACACATTTCTAACTATAGACCAAACTCGCGTTAAAGTCTTTAAACCAATATGAAGTGTAACGTTTTGAAATAGGTCAATGAAAATTGACACCATACTAAGGCCGAAATGTACAGTAATATATTAACAGTCCAAACGATAAATCGGATGGTTCCTTTGAATATAGCATGATGGAATATGATTTAAATTTCTAACCACGTCCAAGTTATTTGTTATATACTTACTCTGGATATTGATATATTTACGTTTTTTCAGGTTAACCCTGGTGTAATAAAAGCCAACCCTTCCTCCAGCAAAGGTGTGATTGAGATATTGCGACATCTTGGACAGTATGTACCATCACAAAATGGAAAACCTCTCTATGACGTTGTATGTCACGGTGATCAATTATCAATTGAACGTATGGTTGATGCCAAGTTTTCTATGGCATGTAGCCAAGACCATGTCAATCGTCTTGTTGGGCTCGAACCAAGGCCCCAGTAGTTCCACAAAAGGTGCATCACAATGCAGGTAAAAACTGGGTAGTTACATGCTCGTAATATAAATATAATGTTATAAATTATGTATGGATGCATGTGTAATATTTGTTTCTTTTATTTGAAGGACACCATGAACAAATTATTCAGTGGAAGTTCGGCAAGTGCACGTGGGTCTTTATTCCATGTCAAAATTAAGTTTGGTCACCGTGCAGTGAAAAAGGTGATTGATGATGTTAATCACACAGTGGATTTTCTTAACTTTATGACCGAAGGTTATACCTGTCTATTGGCAATGCATTTAAGAAGACTGACCAGCCTACGTGATAAGCAGACTATTCAACCGGACCAGCAGAAAGACTACGTTGAAAAGTTAGCTGAGGAAATAGTTTCTTTTATTTGGCCGGATGTAGATGAAGTGCCACTTAGTGATAGTGATCAACATCCATGCATTGATGATTATGATGATGATGATTATTGCGTATGTAAAACAGGTATGTGCATGTATGGTGTTGACTAAACTGAAACCTACAAGTGCATGAATAGTGATCTGTGAAACAATGCAATAGGGAGATAGATTCTACTACTGAACTCAATACAGTATAACAAACCACCCCTTTATTTACAGACCTAAGAGGGACCATGATTGAATGTTCTCACAGTGTAAAAGAGGCAGATGGTTCCACCTCGATTGTGTTGAATTACAACCTGAATCTGTACCAGATGACGATTGGTGGTGTAGCCCGGACTGTGAACAATCATCAATTTATTGTTTCTGTAAAAAGAAAGAAGATACTGATGATGATAAGTGGATAGGGTGTGACAGGGAGTTCATGTGCCCTAACGGAGAATGGTTTCGTATGCGATGTGTTGGTTTGAATCAATGCCCAGGTAAGCTGATAGGCCCATAACTACATATTTTTATAATAATAAATGATAAATTTTCCACTAGATGGTTCTTGGTTTTGTTCAGATGACTGTCAAGTTAAAGGGCCTTTATCAAAGCCAGACCAGGATACCGGTGCTGACTCCTCTTCAATTACTCATGTCATGCATTATGGAGAGGGTTATTCCATATGGCAGAAACAGATGCAGAACGCGAAAACGATGGTCTAACAATGATGTCGAATTGGAGAGTTTCAATGTTAGATTTCTGGGAAAATAACCATTATAAATATCTTATAATTGGCCATAGATTGCTAGCATGTAAGTGTATTTTATCGTTTTTTTCAGTAACTTTCAAATATGTGATTAAAATTACTGGCGATCCTCACAAGTAAATATTGGTTAATATATTCAACGTTTACTTCAGGTATAAATGGTTATGTTTCGCCAAGGCAAGGAGAAGAAATGCTTTGGAATAGCACTGCTAACCTGAAAGGAGGAGCTGGGAACAACATACCACTAGATCTTGTTAACGAGTTTCTAAATAATGACTTTAAACATAAGTGTACAATTAGGAATGGTGAAGGGTCTTTTTTTACTAACTGAATGTATATTTTTACATCAGCCCAACCACTACTTTCGGCATATATGTGTCCGTTGTTTATGTGTGAATTATGAATGGACGTTTCCATGTGGGTGACAGAATTGAGTCAGATCACCAACCTTTAATTTTTAGTGTGAAACAAAATCGCAATGCTATAGTAGCTTCGAATGTTGCACCGGTTACAAGTGATGATCCAATAATTTATAAAATAGCCTGGGATGAAAAATATAGCGAAAATTTTCACCGTTTTTGGAACGGAGAACGCGCTGCTTTTATGTTGGAATCAATTTATGATTTGATGAGTAGCAATAGTTTGGATGAGTCAATTACTCGTATTGTTGATCTTTTATATACTGCCGCAGCTGAAATGAAACATGTGGTCAAAAATGGGAGACCAAGGCAGTATGAAAATTCAACAGTTTGGTATGATCATGATTGTTCCGTTGCAAAAACCATGGCAACTAGAGCACTGAATGAATTTAGACAAACCAGAACACATAACTCGCTCGATAACCTAAGAAAGCAAAAAGCCAGTTATCGGAAATTATTGGCACTAAAGAAAAAACAATTTGAAGAGAGAGAGAAATTTAAACTACTGGAAGCATCCAAACAAACAAATTCCTGCTAAAAACAAATAAAATAGCCCTTCTTTAAATATTTCTAACGATGAATGGTTTGGTTATTTTCGAAACCTGTTCAGTTATAATGAAGGTGAAATTGATGTGGACCCTTTTTACAAAGAGGTTAAACAGTTTGTGGACAATTTTAACTTTCAAGAAAGTGACCAGGATTGTAACCATATTAATTGTGACGAACTTGTGGGCGAAATTACACTCGAGGAAGTTAACAAAGTAATTCATGACATGAAAAGGGGTAAAGCTACAGGGTATGATGGCATACCAGTTGAATTGTTAAAAAAAATGTCCCACCAAATTTACAGTTTTACTAGTTTAATTATTCAATAAGTTATATTCTGCTGGTTACTTTCCGAGTGATTGGGTATTGGGGTTAATTGTACCGCTATACAAAAAGGGTGACATTCAAAATGTTAATAACTACAGGGGAATTACATTATTATCACTGCTGGGTAAAGTATTTCCTTCTATAATATATACCAGATTGAACAAATGGGTCGAAAGAAATTGCCCTTTGAACGAAAATCAAGCTGGATTTCGCAAGTCGTATAGCACGCTAGATAATGTTTTTATTAGACACCATCATAAATAGATATTTCACTCTTAAGAGCAGACTTTATTGTGCGTTTGTCGATTTTGAAAAAGCGTTCGACCATATTAATCATTATATGTTAATCTTTAAATTGCTAATAAATGGTCTTCATGGTCGCTTTTTCAAAATTGTACAGTCTATATATAGCAATATAAAGTCACGTGTACGAAGCCCAAAAGGGGGTAACGGAAACGTTTAAATGTCTATGTGGGGTTCAACAAGACTCTATTTTGTCACCTCTTCTGTTTGCTATGTTTATAAACGACCTTGGTGACTATTTGGAGCACAGACTTTCAGGTGTATATGTTGGTTTACTTAAATTGTTTTAGTTACTATTAGTTACTAGTTACTACGATTTAATATTATTTAGTGCGAATGCAGTTGGTTTACAAAGACTGTTGAACGGTTTATCAGAGTAATCGGGTAAATGGAAACTCAAAGTCAATATTAGTAAAACAAAAATTGTAGTTTTTAGAAATGCCGGCAAATCAAGGCATTATGAGAAATGGCACTACAATGGTGAACAACTTCCGGTTGTGCCTCAATTTTGTTATCTGGGTATTACTTTTTCGAATAATGGTCGCTGGTTTAGATCCCAAAAAGTGATTGCCCAGCAGGCGAGTAAAGCAATATTTGATTTGAAAAAAGATACTAGCAAAATACAGTGATATTGATGTACAAATGTATTTAAAGATTTTTGACTGTAACATTTTACCAATATTGATGTATGGCAGTGAAGTTTGGGGTTTTGACAAAAGGGTAAATATTGAGGAAACACATCGCAAGTTTTGTAAATTTATTTTAAATTTGCTTACAACCACAGCAAATCCTGTAATTTATGGAGAATTAGGCAGACTACCACTAATCCATTTGCGTTACATACGTATTATTAAATTTTGGTTGAAAATTTTAAAAATGCAAACACAGCGTTATGTTTACCAATGTTACCTTTTCCAGTATAAAGAAGCGGAAAACAGCCGTAAATGTTGGGCTTTCCAAATCAAAGAACTACTATTTTCGCACGGTTTTGGTTTTGTTTGGTTAAACCAAGGCGTGGAAGATAACTGTTCCTTTTTGTCTGTATTCACCCAAAGAGTTCATGATATGTACAAACAAACTTGGTTTTCAGATCTCAAGTATTATCCTAAACTCGATAAATACAGAGATTTTAAGATCAATTTTGGATGTGAAAAATATTTGCATTGAATAAAAGACAACACGTTACGTTCTGCGCTATGTCAGCTTAGAACATCATCCCACAACCTTCGGGTTGAATCTGATCGTAAACTAAACATACCGAGGAATATGAGAATCTGTAAATTATGTAATTTAGGATTGGTTGAGGATGAATACCATTTTTGCCTTGTATGTCCACGTTATGTAAATCTTAGAAAAAATATTTACCTATATTTTACCTGTCAAATCAGACTTACGAAAAATTTTTTAGTTTAATGCAGTTTGACAACTTATCTGTATTTCAAAATTTGTATTCTACGCTTCTAAACAGAGACAATCTACTTAACCAGTTGTGACTAGTATATTCAAAAATTATTTGAAGGAATCCCTCTGTATGTATTTTTCTATTTTTTTTATTTATAGTACCATAGGCCTGAGGCCATTGTACTGAATAAAATTCATATTCATTTTAATTCATCCTCGATTGTCGAACTGTTAATCTTGAGAGGATGACACCAAAAGATGATGAAAATAAATACTTTACCTACGTATTTTCTAATATCGTGTAATTAAAGATGTGTGATATTATTACCTATTTCCCAATCTGACTGATTTACACAGAGTTAATTGTTGAATTATTTAGACCTAATATTAGTCTCTACTACAAGTTTGGCTCATTGTCCATTACTGAAGAGATGGCTTGGTATCTAGGGGAACTCAAAAGTGACGGCATCAAAGCACGGAAAGCCATCATTTATTTATAATAAATATACTTAAGACATTACACATAAGGTGAAACGAATCACGTGACAATATAATGATAATAACTGTAATAAATCCTAGCTTAACAGTTGAACAGAACAATTATATAGTCAGTCGGGTCATGCCAAGGGTCACGCACTGTGTTGCAAAATGGCCGTGTGGTTGAAACTTGGTCATGGCGTGACGGGTGAAAAAGACATCATTAAACACTCTCAAAATCACAATAAAACAGTGAAGTGGTTGCATATTACGGCGCAGCCAACATGGGAAATAAAAAAGCACACAATAAAAACGCCATGGGTTTTAATTCCACTAGATACACACTCACCGGAACCGAAGCAATCGGAAACCAGCAATCGTTTTGGCTCTTCGTTCAACTCATCGGAACATTGAGTCGAATCCCGCTCAGACCTACCGTAAAAACGTAAATCAAATAAATTGAAATCCCTCAAACCGTAACAAGTAAACAAATAACGTCCCGAAAAATAATAAACCTCACGAAACTGAAAGCAAAACTGAATGAATAAACATTAAAATAATACACGTCCTAAACTGGACGACGCGCAATTTTTTCAACAGATTCCAGATTATGACAAGAGATAAACAGAAGACCCAAATCAAGGTAAGTTTTGTTGAAGTGTCGATGGCGTACCCTATATTACGAAAACAATTCAGGCAACAGACGAATATCTTCTGTGGTGTTGTGGAATTTATATTGTGTCTGCGGAATTGTTAATTGAGGGTTCGAAGTCAGCAGTTGACACTTTGTTAGAAAGTTTCTCAATTAAATCAAATACCCAATGATACCAGTATATTTATTTCATTATTTTAACAACTTGCAATGGTGGATCAAATGTCGTAAATTACGAAATTTGGACAAGATTTACGAACAAAATAAATATATATTAGTAGGATTTACGAACACATTTTGTACAAAATACCCTTTGCAAATCGCCTTCATTTAATTGTCAAAGCTCCACTGTGATCTAATTTTCCCTTATCTATGGTGTTGCATTATTATTGGTGCATAATTTGCTGTTCCAATATTATATATCTTTATTACAATTTCAACTATGTTTTCTTGTCTTGCACGAACTTTGGGCAAATTATTTTTATATAGGTTTAATTTGTACATTTACATTTTCTGTAGGATGCAGCAAGTGCTTGACATCATTTCCAAGAGAAGAATTTGGTGACAAGGCTGATTACATTAATTTTGACGTGGATAGTGATAGTGGACACAAATAACATGCATATCGGGCTCTGATGACCAGAACGCAAGCTGATCAAACACAAATTGAAAGAGAGTATGGGGCAAGGTGGACTAATCTCAACTACTTAAAGTATTTTCAACCTGTTCGTTTCCACGTTGTAGATCCAATGCGCAATTTGCCTCTTGGGACAGCAAAGAATGTCATCAAAACATGGAAGACACTATCAGTCATAGATGAACTAAGATGGAGACAACCCAAGACAGAGTCGACAAGATGACTGTACCATCACAAATCGCTGCTTGTTTTTCAGGTTTCACAGCTGATCAATGGCGAAACTGGGTGGCTGTATTTGAAGGATGTTATTGCAGATAAACACTACAATTGCTGGCAGATATTTGTTGAAGCATGCACAATAGTGTGTGCCAGGAAAATAACAATTCAAGATGCATACAAGGCACATGCTTTGTTGAAACATTTTTGTAAAACCTTTGCAAATCTTTATGGCAAAGAACACTGCACCATAAATATGCACATACATATGCATTTAATTGATTTCTATTTTAATTTTGGCCCAGTGTATGGGTTGTGGTGCTTCAGTTTTTTACCGTATAACAATAACAAGAATTCAATAACTGTTCAACTGATGCGCCGATTTCTCCAGAATCAGCAGGTGTCTGCATTTTCCCACTGAATTTTTTGACATGCAGTGTATAGATATGGATTCATCTAGACGCACATTATCAGAGATGCGTGAAATAGAACCTAACCATTCAGTTTATTGCACCTGTACAGCCACAGATATTGATGTTAGTAATATCACTGATGATAGCAATGTGATAACTTTGCCACCTGAAAGTAAAGTCACTTTTGATAAGAATGATACTTTAGCCCTCGATGAAATGTATGCAAAGTTGTATCCTTCTCATCGTTGTATTATTTTACATATTGCTGAGTGTTACAAAAGGGTCAGATATTTCAATAATATGTATTCTGTTTGTAATTCAAGGGGTCGAATTCGAAGCTCACCATGTATATATGCAAAGTGGGTTAGTGACGACTCAATAAATAGTGCCTTTTCAACACTAACAAGTGCAGAGGCTCAACCTGGGGTACGTAATAACTAGAATTGTTAGAAGTGAGGTTATGCTTTGTGGTTTAGATAACAAGAAACAAAGGATATCACATGTATCATGGTATATTATGGCAGCCATGTGCAGGTTTGGAGAACAGATTTTGAATCTTTAGAAGGTGCTTCTTTTATTCAATACAACGAATTGTGCATAATGGGTCATTGCATCTCTGTAACAGACAAAATCAAGTTTCCATACTGTAGATCAGTCGGTGAAACTGTTATTGTGATTGTTCCTTCTGCCCCGGTGTACCAGTGACATGTAAGTGTTTGTTTAGATATTGATCTCAAAAATGAGTTGAAAAATGTCACCAACAAGTATTAATATTAAGAATAGACCTTTATATTTTTTATCCAGAACTGTATTTAAATTATATTGTTTTATTTTTTTAAAGCTGTCTGTTTCACACCTGAACAGAAAAAAACTGAAGTAAAGATATTTTTGTGTGCAATTTGCTTAGGATTTCATTTTGTTTGTTAATAAATAAAAAACATTGGTTCTGTATTGAATGGCAATTTAGTATATACTCCCTTGGTGTTTTCGGGTGTACATGTGTGTATAATGGCAACGACATCTTATTAAAATAAGGCCTTTATGGGTTTTTATTCCATTTTAACTACATTTTTCATTTCGTTGTGATTTTAATTTACCGGTATATTTAATGAAGAATAAAATCACAGACAAATAAACTATTGAAACTATTGAGAAATATTCAAATTGCGTTGTGTTTGGTGTTCGGAATGAGTTGACAGAGAAATAGAATAGTTCCGATAATCACAGGTGTCAATTTATTCCGGCAAAGACACACATTTCAGTGACATGGAGCAAGTTAATGAACTAGATCACACAGCAGGTTATGTGGCTCAAACCACAGGGAGCCCAGGAACTATGGTCAACTGTACGCACTCCCTGTGAGCGGGTGGGGGTATCGGCTGGTATCTAGTGTAAGAAATAGACAAGGGATGAAGGCTCCAGCCAGCTAACATTTTTTAAACTCGAAAAAACAGACGAAAAGAATGAAAAATAAAATCTAAAAAAATACCAGGTTGAAGAATACTAGTTGCTCCTTCGAATTTCGCCAAAGCCTTACCTACATTTTACCCATATCTGCAGAATAAATCAAGAAAACTACACAAATTTACTCCATGTGGTTCGAACCAGTCTTGTGATTGGTTGTTGACAAATGCTGAACAGGCCACGCCTCCAACTGTGCCGTGCGTTTGGGCAAACCGTTAGGAATTCCTAAATGGAGTAAATTTGTGTAGTTTTCTTAAGGCTTTGGCGTAATTTGATGCTGGGTTATTTACAACTTTCAACCATATTACGCGCATGCGTGTCGTGTTTCAGTCACGGTGACAAATGAATATCGGACTGCACTTATATAGTTTTTGTCAAGTATAATACATGAATATATGTTTTTTATTATTTTAAAAAGGCATGGACATAAATTTATGGTATAGAAATCATATTTCAGATTGTAATAATCTTCATGAGATTTAAATTAATCAGACAGTGGAGAACGGTTTTACCATAATCAAAACCTAATATTTAAGGTTGGATACCTGAAAATTAAGGAAGAGGCCCTCTAGGACAGCAATCCATATAGGATTGATCTAATGAAAATGTATTTACATGTATTATGCAAATACATACTAATACATAATACATGAGAAATACAGACGTTTATACACAGTGAATTCATGAACTTTATATTTCTACATTTTCCTGTGATTGTGGAAAATACACAATGATGCATATACCGCTAAATACAAGCATGAATGCAGGAAATGTATTTGTACTTCCTGTATTGATGTTTATTGTTTTGTATTAGTCTGTATTAACATTTAATATGGGCTGTAATGCATGGCTGTATTTATGTGAATTATAGCCATTTCGCGCGGTGGATCATGTCGGCATGATACGGCTCTCCAGGCAGTGTCAGTGGGTCGGTTTGTATAGTAGTTAATATGACTTCTCTCAAACAAACCTACAATCAATACCTCAACATGTGTTATTCTTTAAAAAAATAACAGTTACTCAGTATCTTATTAGGCTTATGAAATTTGATAAGTAGCTTAAAATATCATAATTTCTCAAAATATTTACTATAATTGAGAATAGCCAAGGGGGATTTGTAGTGACCGCCAACACATTCATAATTGTCTAACCAGACCACTATGTCCCCATTGTTTATTTAAGTTATTCAATGTTAATCTCATTTGCTTAAGATCTTCTCAGCCAACATATAATTTTAATTACCTTATTAAACTTTGCTTAGCAGCGCACTTGGTGGGAGAGGGAGGTTTACACCTTTATTGGTACTATTAAGGTAGAGATGCAGGTTCGTGGGCACTTTTTTGCTTGTTATTATCCAAACAGTCTTGGCTATAGACTGTTAAAATTTTGTAGCATTTGGAATAGTGGAACATACTCAAAAGACGATTTTAAATTATAGATAACAGGTGCAAACATTCTCTCTTCTGAATGCTTAGCAATATTTGGCAAGACTGTACATAAATAATAAAAAAGAAACATGGTGAAAAAAAGAAATGACGGAATTTCCATATTATGCACTATATCTAACTTTTTACATAACGATAATACATTTAAATTTTTAACTGTTACAGCCATTTTAAATATGAGCATTAGCAAACTTCTTACTCAGTGAGTGAATCGTTATGCAAATTAGCAATTATCTCAGCTTCTTTTTAGTGCACATTCCAGAACTTAAAAAAAATAACTCCTAGACGCTTTGACCTTTTGTTTTGAAATTTTCACAAATGATTGACAATGTGTTTATCTTCAAAACACCGTCGAGGCATTGTTTTTGTTTGAACAGTGTTAAACAATCGTACAGACAGCTAGCCTGGGTGTTAATTTATGCATAAACTTGAAGTAGTGAAATTTGAGCTGCTGCCCTGCAAAATTGACATTTTTGTGCATATTTCAAACTACAGTGTCCATAAAAAAATACTAAAACAAATTTAAAATTCATATATTAATCTTCCCGAAAATATATAGTTTTGTGGACAAGGGAAGTCATCTTGGTTTCCTAATTAACTATTTAAAATACCTGTCAGGTAAACTGCATCTCCACCTTAAGGACGAATCAAGTTATTATTAAGTTTTTGAATATCCGATTTACCTCAAGGAATCTCCTCCCATGAGCAAATACTAAATTATTAGGTTTTATCCTATTTTTATGATGGTACTTATCAGAACTACACTGGTGATCTTGGTGGTAAATTTGATGTCCTGTAACCGCTATACTTCGATATTAGGCAATGGTAGTGTCTCTTTAATTAGTTGTTCAGAGTTTTCTTTTTTTCAGAAAAAC
This sequence comes from Saccoglossus kowalevskii, assembly GCF_978046115.1. Classification (NCBI taxonomy): domain Eukaryota; kingdom Metazoa; phylum Hemichordata; class Enteropneusta; family Harrimaniidae; genus Saccoglossus; species Saccoglossus kowalevskii. The sequence continues at coordinate 11,435,226 of NC_140654.1, forward strand.
AAATTTAAAACAGTTTGGTCTCCTACATTTTGTGTATAGTTCTGGGGTCTGGTGACTCTACCACACCACTGGATGTGTTTGAATTAGTACTAGACCTAATTATAATTTGACAGGTATAAACACTGGTGGTAATTGCATAAAGATGATTTATATTTCAGTATTATTGTTTCTTAAAGTAAAGATTAAGATGGGACAATGTACAAAATGCTTTGACAAGTTAAATGAGCGACACAATGACTTGTCATAAGCTCAAGTAATCATATTATACAAAATGACACGTTAGGCAACTGGCGTTGTCTTATAAAATGTGTTGTTTAAAACTACCGTTATAAATATTGACAGTGGTATATTATAACGCTGTATAAAGTTAAACACGATAATACGGTGCAATCACTGACCCCTAATCTTATGTTTTTCAAAGCACACACTCTGCTGGATATTAACGGTGATTTTAAACACGAACTGTTGCATAATAACAGTATTTGTCAATACTTAAACTCTTACAACATAATTGTGTGTGTAAACACGCACACAATGCTTGATAGTAACTTCGCTTTTAAACACCCTGTTGCCTAATAGCGGTGTTTGTGAACCAACACACACTGATGGATATTAACGGTTATTTCAAATACAACTAGTTGCATAATAAAGGTGTTTGTAAACACAAACAAAATTGACAGTGGTATATTATAACGCTGTATAAAGTTAAACAAGATAGTACGGTGCAATCACTGACACCTAATTTTAAATATGTCTTTGAGGGGCAGTTATGACATATTAAATACGTAATAATGATTCCCTCACTTTGAAAATATATGATGCAGTGATGAAAAACACAATTCCATGACGACAATGTACATGGCAACTACACATTGTCGATTGCATCGATTTTATGACTTACACAGTAATTCATTCAATATATCTTGTCAAGTATTGTGTGAGTGTAGATCGTTGTAGAAAACACAAATTCATGAAAAAAATCATAGAATAATAATGCAATGAAAAAATAGTTATCAGCGTGAATACTAACCGAACGCAAGAATGAGAAACGTGATCAACGTGACATGCAACCATTGATATCTTACAGACATGAATCTATACATTAGACAGACAGCATTGTATCGATGTTGTATAACATGTTGACTACTAGTATCTTCTTCCGAGTTCAAAACAGTCAATTGTGAAAGGTCCGGTAATATTACACAAACACAAGATGTTAAAGTTCAATGCAATATTCTGTTCATTTATTTCTGGACACCACATAGGAAAATTACATAACAATATAAACAAGATGTTTATATGCTGTAAAAAAAATTAAAATAACCCATAACACATTTAATTTGCTGATTCTGAAAACTAATCACTTTGTATTGACATGAATTCTCTCATTCACAATTTCCTACGATTGGCGCCCTCTGTCTCTTCATTTCACATTTACTTACTGTCTGACAACTTCTTCTATATTGGAGCGAGTGTGTGGTTCAAACTAATGCATACTGTAACAGCTTACAACGCGTCATATGAGCTACATTATTGAATGTGTCAATTGAATAGTCTGACGCACTCCCAGTTAGGTGAATTTTAAGTGTATATTATTGTCTATCCTTTGACAATCGCCATTTATTTGTAACCTTGGCAACTATTTTTTTCTCAATCTAAAATTCCGTCATACTAATAAAAGTGTTCTTCATTTTTTGTCAGCTTTCTAGTCTAGCACTCGACATGTGTTGTACATTATTGCTACCATGTGTATTCTGCCGTCAACGGCGATAAATATGTGAATACAGATACATGAGAGTGTTATATGCCAATCTGTAGATCAACACTCAAAATTGCAAATCATAAATAAGATGATTTATGTCATTTGAATATAATACAAATACAACAAAATACATAATATTGACAATACACTACAAAACATAGTCAAACATAACAGAATATATACTAAAGAACCCAGTATAACGACTTGGCTGACAAATGTATAAAAACAGAATTGAGTGGAATATTGCTGCGAAGGTGTGGACAATTGGACGAACGATTATGTCGATCACAGGAATAATTCAGACTAGTGGGCACCAATATAGTTCAATTTAGAACAAACACAAATTCTTACACATAAAACGCCATGCATGAATTAAGTGATACTATGGTTTATTAGCAGAGGGTGTAGGTGACAAAAACATGCACTACACACACCACTGCAATGTCCGTTGAGATCATGCAACAAAGGGTGAAATCACATTCCATACTCTCCACATATATATTTGTAAAATATCACGTAAATAAACTGACCAGAAAATAATACGCTCTATAAAGTAAGAAGCAGAGTATAATAACTGAAAACCCACAACGAAATAGTGTAAGTTTGGAATGATCGCGTGTACATTCGTTGCAGTCCAGCGGTGTGAAAGAATAAAATTTGCATTAGTTTTCTTGCCTTAAAATATCGAATTCATGACCTACAGTATAAAATGTATTTAACTTGTTTAGTAATTTTCATTCATTTTATTCAATAAATTTGATATTGTAGGGACCCTCACGAGGTATTCTCTATTCGTGATACTTGTGATGCGAGAAAATACCACATGATTTTTTTACTTCGGGTCAGCTAACTTAAGCAAATTAAATAATGACGGCGATGGGTATAATGTGATAATTTTTAGTTTGTCCTATTTATAGACTTGCAACTTATAACGTTGAGTTAGTAACAGTTTAATTTATTGTTTAATTTAATGCTTGCATTTGCTACTGTGGTAACTTGTAGCTTGATATTCTATCTAAAGTTATTGAAGAAATTAAAGAACAAACTGAGCAGCAAAAGGCGAAGATTGTATATTCATTCAATACAACGAATATCACCAGTTGTCACAAGGGAGAACAGTATCTTCATCCACATTAATATTTCTGCTAAGAATGTCATGCTTCGTGTCACCAATGTCATCGGCATTGTCGAATGAAATACTTTCGCTTCTACCCCTTCAAGTACCAGAAAGCTACAAACAATTGAACATGAATCACATGCACTTGTAAAATGATTGTGAACGTCCTGTTAAAAAAACAATTGCCTGTGAATATTTGATTCCACACACAACTGTTAATGTAATATTATTTTCCGTGTATCAATTTTAACATTAGTATGTCCCTAAAAAAACACTGAACAAATATAAAAGTATTTACGTGAACTGCTTTTATAGTTGCTAGTTCTTCGAAGATGCACATGACAACCAGAATGGAAATTACAATTAATTTTCTCATCACGAATTTACAAGAATCTGTAAATAAGTATGTTTTGTTATCGTAATTATCAGGTGGCGATGCTTTTTATGATAGGGACATGCTCTGTAAATGAATTTCATGAGACACAATTGTTATCAGTGACTTACTCAACACCATGTAGTAACGTTTTCGGTAGTACGTAAGTCAATAGAGTGACAAAAAAGTGAAGAATGCTAACAATTTAAATAGAAAAGTGGCGAGCTTCTGTGTTCTGATATTGTATCCCGAAATTTGAAAACGTATATTCACAAATTATTTTGTTACTTGGATATATGATATATATATATATAGCTGATATTCGACACTACCTAAAACATTTAAACTAATATAATTCCTAACAATAAATTTAATAAATATGTATATTTATTAAATTATTCTGTTATAATCAGCGATGATGTCAAAAGTTCAATATGCCTGCATGAACCAATTAGATTACCGCGATTTTTATTACACCGTATAGAAATATGTATAGGATATTTGCGACTGATACTGGAGATAACCTGTGGTATTGCATAGAAGCAGTAATTCTATCGTCTATGAGAGCGTAGCCTAAAAAACGTTATAAACATTTCTTCAAATAATAAGGCATGTTTCACCAGTATTAACCGCAAATTACCTTTTTTTTAATTATATGTGCAACTGGATCAGCACGGAAATTGCAAAACTAATCGCAAGAAAGAAGACGAAGAATGAAACTTTTGACAGCTAGAGAAAGCTCAGTGTATTCCTCTTTGTTGTGGAATACGACTATGAAAGATGCAGAGATTACTATCGAAATTCAAACGACTTATTTTCCCGAATTGCTGACTAAACATGTTCTATAAATTGCTAATGTAAAATAATTTTAAAACTTTATTATTAAATCCCAGAGGAGTTTTTATTGTGTACATAACTAGAACAATCACAATAAATAATCGCCCGAGACATTAGTTTAGTTTGTAGTACCGAAAATAATTCTACGAATTACTACAAAGTGACAAACACTGACAAAATTGCAGAAAAGGAGGCTATATCTGTATTCCTTGTTCTGTGTGCCATTGTTATTCGTTGACCCCAGGTTAAAAAATAATGGCGTGATGTGGATACCACAAAACAACAACAAGACACCACGGATATCACAGTTGCTTATAATAATGAGTATGTTAATTCTACTGATAAAATGTGTTTGCTGAAGTGGTATATTTCTTGATCCAAATCAAACAAGCGTAACCTACATTACATATTTTGATGTGCCCCATAACTTGATGCACTACAGTGTACTGAACACACATGAATTGTAGCTGCATCGAGATTGATATGATTGTTAATTCGAACATCACACATCGCTATGTGCATATATGTGTGGTATGTATGTACCACTTCACAATAAGAAAATATATCTTAATGATGTTTATGTTGAAAATCATATTTCAGATAACTTATACATGTCATGCTACCGCTATAGTCATATGGAAATGGTGAAAATAAATTTCACAACATAACTTTTTTATCACAACACGTGTTGTACAAACTAAACTACCACTGCAATATCACCACAACACAGATCGTGAATGCAACGGAAATGCAACAGTATATCACAAGGAAGCGATCAGGACAACATGGAAAGTAAGTAAAATGCATGGACAGACAAACACATTGCGCTGGTAAATATATATCTTATATCCAAAACAAATTTCCATAAAATTGTATGCGTAGTACAATATTCCTGAATATTTTGTGAAATTGATTGACTAATATCAGAAATATAATATGCCGAATTCCAAATCACGTTTTTTCATAGAAAATAAAATATGAAAGGATGATAGCCATCTTTAGAGTTTAAAAAATCGCCAACAAGTATGCTATCTCTGTACTGAGTAAAGTTTTTTCTTCTTATATCCAGCCCGATTGATCCACCTCTGTGGCACTGTAATGGCAACAGCATAGTTAGCACACAGTATGTATTGAGTTATTAGATGGCATGACTGAGTTACATTTATTGAGAGAAATATAGCCATGAAGGGAACTTGTAAAAGTATGAAAATGAACATCAGTAGAAAGATGGCTCCATAATGCCGAGTGTATAGGGTATCAGTCATTCAGTCAGTCACAGTTTATAGAAACTTAAAAAATAGGAAAATGATCCAGGTATTAGTATATATATATGTAAATTGGACCGAGGACACAGGTATATTCTGGTTAACTTAATATTGCCATATGATTGCCATACATTTTGTGATAATAACATTGTTCTTGAATGCAATACAACGTCATGAACATTTATCTAACTATAGGTGGGAATATAGTAAACTTTTAAATAATTGAAAAATAACAACAACATACTACAATAAACCTTCAGATTTTCACTACTATATTTTGATCTTGAAATTATTTGTTTCCATTCCATACCAGGAATATATATAAGTAAGTCATTTAATTATTATAAGGTTTATAATGTAATCTGACTAAAATTATATTGCCATATTGGCAAACTGTGTATTCAACACCTGACGTTATGAGTACTAGTACCTGACCTGGGAACACCGTATCAAAGTGATACAGATGATATGACGAAAACACTAACATTCGCTTAACAGTGTTAAATTTCTAATGCACAGAATTTCCTAACATTATTATTATGAAATAAGAAGAATTATGTAGTCAATTTATTTAAACTAAATTATGTTTGGGGTAACATATTTTACACAATAAATAATAATGTTAGCTTCGGCCTGACTTTAAAAAGTAATGAGGTCAACATACACATACGACTTTCACAAACAAATTATTTGTTGCTGTAACTTTAGAATTTAATTATCAGCGAGCGATTTTGAACAGCATATGGTCGCAAAAGAGACCGTTTAGTTTGACTCTTCAAACCTGTCCTTTACAAGTTGACAGCAAGGACCTGATGTGCTTCATGAAGTTGAAGTAGAAGATACTATTTTAATCGTTCATCTGAAGTTGACGTTGATGAAAGTCTTTTCTCCACCTGTAAGGTTATTACCCTGGTAACCAATCCTTGATCGTTGGTATTAGTGTGACAGCTTATGACATGTCAACGTCAATGTAAACGTCAATTTCATAGAAATGCAATTTTATATATAAATACGCATTGAAGTGTACACTATTATAAACTCAACGTCATTGTTGGCCACTAATAGGCATGTTTGAATGCACGAATGGAAACAATTCCAAAGTGAACCCACACTTTAATTTAATACGTTTGATTATCTGATCATTGTTTCATATCTGTTTCTGTCAGTATTTTACTATGCACTTCTACTTGAATGGAAAGCTGTCGAAAAAAGTAGTTTTCATGAGGCTTGTAGGTAGCTATAACATTAGATGTATGGCAGTTTCAATTTTTGATCGTGTATTTGTATTTACATTTAGAAACCAGACCAATACAACATATGTATTAATCTATTTCAGACTAATACAAAATAGGTATTATTCTATTTAGTAATAAGTTATTTGCGTGCTATATTCAATATATAATCGACTCTTTACAGTTCATAATTATTAATTAATTCATAATGTTGTTTTTAGATACCTCAAGTAAGTATAAACATCGCAGTGAGATCATCTTATTATTTTGCCAAGGGAACGACTTAACTCATATCCAAGTATATTATGTTACACGTCATTTATTACGGTATTGCAACCAACCAATCCCATGATTGCGTACGAGGAAAGTGTATTATACCACCAGATATACATTCAATTTGCCAATAATTTATCATTTGTGGCTCGTATGCTAATTCCCATAAAATCGATTATTAAGTATTGTTAATTAATTCATAACACATGTCAGGAAGTGCTGTCATTTCGTTCGGTGAAGACATAAATAATACTCAACTATATAATGTTACAGTGACGTTATTCATGCTAATCACCTATTCTTAAATATATTATAATTAAAAAATTCGATAAGTACATTGATATAGACGAGACAAATCATTAACACTTCGCCATCACCGGCTGCTCTAACTATTACCAATCAATAAAATATTATTCTTTCCAATTTCTGTAGATAGTGAGAGTCGGCACGTTATCACGTGACCCTGATCTCAGGTGATAATAAGCAAATAGTACTATGTGCACAATATTGAAATATTGCGTTTAATTACGTGATAGGCACTCATGACAGAGTGTTTTACAGATTTACAGAACGCATTTGTATCATCAGACGAGCTTTTCCCGTTTTGAATGATTTTTACTATTACTTTTATAATTTGATTAAAAACAATATTACGTCATGCTGAAAGCAACAATCTGTATTCAGCTTCATCACGCGGCAGTTCAGCACGGCTAATGATTTGAATGATAGCCATAGCACCAATAACTTGAGGTAATTCAAATGAGGTCTTCGCGACAAGTAATTTCCACACATAACATACGCTGATCTCAGCGCTAAATGAAGTGAACCATGAATGGTTGACGAACTTAGAGGATATAGTTAGCAAGATACTGAAATGAAATATTTTTCAGTGCTTATACAATGATTTTTAACCGACGATTTATGTGCCAGATAAATGATTTCACCGTCAGTGGAATTTGTAAAGGCTTTGTCAAATGTTAGGACTTAGGCATATATTAGGATGCTTTTTTGACAGTTTTACAGAACAGTATCCCACAGGTTTTCTTTACTATGCACGTTAAATAGTATTGTGTAGTTTACAGTCAATCAATCATCATTTACTTTTACCCAACTTTTTGATTATATTCATACAAACAATCACTTGATTGTGAACTCAATGAAGAATGGCGACCAGCAATTTATCATCATCTGTAGCTACCTAGAAGTGGGCGTAGGCTAAGTCAACCGTTTAAGTACGCAAAATAAGAAAAAACTTTACTGAGCAATAATAACAATTATAGTTCCACATCAGACACGTATAGTAGAAACAACGGATTTATGTAACTCTCAGGAACAGGACTCTTTGTCACAGAGCGGGCTTCGCATTCTTACTGGCGGTAAATAATACGATTGCAGCATTGGATAACTTGATTTATCTCATATGTCAAGGCAGTTCAGTTTAATACAGATTTGTAATATTTTTTTATATTTCCATATTATGTACTAGAAAATCTCAAAAAATCGGATTTGTCTATGGAGGCAGATACGGTAGAGCCGACTGCCGACTTGTCTTACAATGTTGCAACAGGAACACACAGGGTACTAAGTAAAAATGATCCAACTGTCCTCAGTCAGGCCAATTTATAGACATAAATGGCCCAGATTTAGGGACACCAACTGGGTTTCCACATGAGCCAATAAGAACGTCGTCTTCCTGGCAGCTTTTTCACGTGGGCAAGTCAGTAGATCGTAAACTGTTTTTGTTATGTAAATCACAAGCACGCCTGGTAGACTCCAATTGTCCTTCCAAAGTCAATAGTCAATAGAGTGAAACAATAGTGAAGATTATAACAATTAAATTGCAAGTAGTGAACGTATATTAGCGCCCCAACAGCCTCAGCATGTGTTACATCTGTTCATACTGTTCGTATGTAGCTCAAATAAGTTACTTATTTGGAGGACATAAAAAAGTACCAAATATAATATATAATTATGATTCTATCTGAGAAATATAATGAATTTTCAAGATCACTTTTGTGTTTTGATATTGAATAATTTATTCCTGCGTACAGTTTCGGACATGCCTCGTAAACAAAACATGATTACTCATTCTAGACACATGGTGACACTCCGGAGGCTAAGTTATTCATCATTCACGTTTGTAAGCAGTATAACACCTGAGAGACCTATTATTTATATAGATCAGTGCATGCATCTGAACATTGACATATGTACATATTTATTGTACACCATAGAATGTATAAATAAAGGGCGCCTCACCCCATGAAATGAGATTTATTGAACAAGCGATGGAATTTTAATTTGTTTTTCGTGAGTAACAAATGTATATTACTACACGACTTTAATAACGATATATTTTACTCATCTTCCATAATAATTTTTAGCAGCTCAAGAACTAACACAATGATTGCAATTAGTGTGCGGAGAAGTTCAAGTTTGGAGAGTTCAAAAGAACTGGCCTCCGACCATCACACAATAAATCATACAAAAAAACAACAACATCACTGTCAACTTATCACAAAATTTGAAAACGTGTATTGTATTGCTTTATTTTTTGACATGTGATATATGACGCTTCATACCACTCACGCGTAATAGTTGGTATTTAAATCTGCCAGAAATATAATTCCCATTAGTGAAGTAAAAAATATTTAAAAAAATATATCGAGTTATTTTGTTATAGTCAGCGATGATGTCAAAAGTTCAATATGCCTGCACACACTAATTAGAATACGAGTATTTTTATTACACAGAATAAAATATTTATAGGATATTTATAGGATATGCGACTGATACTGGAGATAACCTGTGGTATTACATAGAAGAAGAAATGCTATCTTTTCTGGGAGCGTAGCGTGAGAAACTTTATAAACCGCGAATGACCTTTTTATCATATGTGCAACTGGATCAGCACGAGCATCGTGAAACTAATCGCACGAAAGAGAGTGAAATTTGTGACAGCTACATAAAGCACATTGTATTCGTCGTTGTTGTGGAATATGCAAATGTCAATAGAGAGATTACTGTCGAAATTCAAACTACTTATTTTCCCGAATTACTGAATAAAGATGTAATTACAACTGGCAAATGTAATTTGTTTTTTGATTTCTTAAATAGAAATTGGTAATATTAAATAATGAGTAAGTTAATCTATTGAAAACAAAGTCCCTCTTTGGTATTGAACAAACTAAACTACCACTGAAATTTCATCATCACAACGGTCGTGCAGTTTCACGGAACGGAACGTAGGCAACAGAATATTATATGGAAAAAGCATTGCATTCAATTTTGAAATCATGACATCAAGAAAAGTAAGTTGAATACATGAACATAAAATCAAACTGCGCTGGAATATATTTCGATATATCTCATTGGTGTACACTAAAAGCGAAACAATCCATAGAAAAGTGAATATTTTGTGAATCAGTGCAAGTAATATTAAAAATATAATATACCAAATTTCAAATCAAGCTTTGTCATAGAAAATAACATATGAAAGAATGATAACCATATTTATCTTGAATTTGAAGAATCACAAACACATCTTCTATTTTCGTACTGAGTAAAGGCAGAGATTTTGTATGCTTATATCGGGCCCGATTTGCTCGCCTCCGTGGCACTGTAATGGCGACAACACAGTTAACACACAGTATGTACTGAGTTATTAGATGACTGAGTGATATTTATTGCGAGAAATATAGCCGTGAGCGGAACTTGTGAAAATATGACAATGCATATCAGTAGAAAGATGACTACATAATGCAGAGTGTATAGGATATCTGAGTCATCCAGTCAGTTACAGTTTATACATACTTAAAAAAGTACATAATTCGCTAGGTACTAGTATCCTTCTATATACTTAGACCGGGCACATGAATATATTCTTGTTCATTTAATATGGCCATGATATGACGAGGCCTGTAGCAACGGTCATACACTTTGTGAGGTATACCCAATGAAAAGTTAATAACCTTGTTCTTGAATATGATGCTCGCCATGGACATTTATCTAACCATAGTGAACTTTGAAATAAATACTGAACAACCTTACATCATTTCAGTTACTGTATTTCGGCGGTGAAATATATGAGTAAGTCATTTTATTATGTGTATTATATAATTAAACAAGGTTTAGTACATATTCAGAAACTGTGCATTTTTAAACCTTGCGTCGCGCTTCACACGTGAACACCTTATCACATCAATCGCAACAACTGTTTGGAGCAACTAAATTAAGAGTTTATTTTAATTTTAAAGAGCGTCAAAGAAACAGCAAGAAAGGAAACACAATTGATAAATGTATTACGATAGCACTAAAGGACGTCTTCAGAAATGCCTAACATCATTAATGAGAGGTTAACTTTTATTATGAAATAGAGACGATTATTTCGTCAATTTTGTTAAACTAAATTAAGTTTTAAACTTGAATGGAGGTATCAGAATCATCATGACAGAATGCTTTAGATGAATATAGATGGATTGGGTGATACACTTTATGTTCAATAAATATCGTAATAATAATTGTATCTTTGGCCTGACTGGTGCCATGGTATTCTAAACTTTAAAAAGCAAGGTTGTCAACGTACGTATACGATTTTCTCAACAAAAAAACTATTTTTGCTGTAACTTTAAGATTTCATTATCAGCGGGCGACGCTGATACAGCATACGGTCGTGTTCGAAAAAGGAGCTGCTTTGAATTATTTTTCAACCTGTCCTTTACAAATTTACAGTCAAATACTGATGATGGAACTTGAAGTAGTAAATAGTATATCAATCATTCACTGAAGTTGACGTTCATAAAAGTCTTTTCTCCACGTGTAAATGTGTTTCACCGGTGACCAATCTCTTGATTGTTGGTATTAGTATGACAGCTTATGACATATCAACGTCAACGTCAACTTAATAAAATAGCAATTTTAAATATGATGCTGTTGAAGCGTACACTATACATTCAATGTTATTGTGGGTCACTAATAGGTACTATCTGAATGCACGGATGGAAATCCGTGATGTCGGTTCTTATGAACAGTGCAAAGGTTGACGCACACTTTAATTTAATACGTTCGATTATCTGATCATTGTTTCATATCTGTTGTTTTCATCTTCTTGTAGTTTATTACGAATATTTACTTCTACTTCAATGAAAAGCTGTCAACAAAGTAGTTTTCTCCGAGGCTTTCAGGTAGCTATAATACTTAATATATGTCAGTATGTTCACTCGTTTCGACCATATATTCGTGTATTTGTATTTGCATTTAGAAACCGGACTAGTACAAAAAATGTAATATATTTATCATTCCAGATCAGTACAAATTAAGTAATAATCTATTCTAAAAAAGATATATCCATGTTAGTCTGTAACACCTAAATCACGATATAGACCTAGGAATACTACATTGATCGTCATGAACAACTTACGATGCAAATCACCACGTCAGAAAGTGTATGTATACCATTATTATTATTTATTTATCGCTCGTTGTTTGTATGCTATGTCCCATATAAGCCACTCTTTAAAGATCATTATTGTTAATTAAATCATAACACAAGTCAGAAAATGCTGCTATGTAGTCTCAGAGTCATGTTTTAAGTAGTAAGGATTTAAACCATACTTGACTATATAAAGTTACAGTGACTTTATCAAAGACATGTATTATGTGTGTCTTGCTAATCAGCTAATCTTTTCAGCTAATATTATTATTCTACTGAAGATTTTGCTGTGTACATTGATATTCAGGAAAGAAAATAACAACACTGCACTATCGCTGGCAGCTCTGAATATTATCATTCCAATATCTATAAACCCAATCACGCGACCCAATCATGTGAGCATGATTTTATGTATTTTTGTTTTCTGTTCAATTTTCCAAATTGAAAAAAACCTAATAGTCACACACATTTTCCACGGAACAGGCGGTGACACTGATCCGTTTTTGAATAGGTTTAAATATCAATCGTTATAAACGACGTATATACTGTTACGTCATGCTGAACGCAACATTTTATATTCAGCTCAATCACGCGACGTTCCGTAATTTAAGGAAAAAAAACTTCCTACAATTGTTCAGCACAGCTAATGATTTGAATGATAACCATGGCACCAATCACTTCAGGTAATTCAAATGAAGAGACAATTGCAATGTGTATGTCTTCACGACAAGTAATTTCAACGCATAACATACGCTGATCTCTGCGCTACAGGAAGAGAACCATGAATGATTGACAAACTTAGAGGATATAGTTAGCAAGAACTGAAATGAAATATTTATCAGTGGTTATACAATGATTTTTAACAGAAGATTTATGTGTAAGAAGAATTTTTTCACCAAACACAGAAACACTATTCAGGGAACGTCAGTGGAATTTGTAAAGGCTTTGAGTGGGGCATATATTAGGATGATGTTTTGACCGTTTTACAGAACAGTATCCCACAGGTTTTCTTTACTACACGCGTTGAATAGTATTGTGTAGCTTGTAGTCAATCAATCATCATTTATTTTTACCCAACTTTTTCTATCGATTATATTCAAACAGACAATCACTTGTCGTGTAGAGAAGATTACAAGTCCAAGCACACATACACATCCAATGGTTGTACACACAACTACACTGCACAGTATTCGTCAAATAAGTAATGTCGGGTGTTTCGAAATAAATGAGCACATCATGCTCAACATGAAACACCCGACATATACCATTATGTGTGTTAATAAAATGGTTTCTATTTAAAACCTGTTTAAATAGTATTTAATTCATTTACACATACTCTGATTGCAGGAGGATATAGTAGTCATGTCTATATAAAATGCATATTGCTATTGAGTTATATTGTGCATTCTGTAAGAAATCCAGAACAGAATTGATATAAACCTGTATCAGATTGATAATTGAGTACTAGAAATAAAAAGATTATACGACATCGTATAGTAGAACACCCCGGATTTGTGTAATTGTCGAACAGAGTTCTTGGTTATACAGTTAGTATGATCACGTTCAAGACTACGTGCGCGCATATAAGTGCCCCCACTTATTCGCTACCATGATGCGGAAATAAAAATTCACTATTCAAAATGATATCAATATTTATACCATTTCAATTGATTTAACCTTAAAATAAAGGTAAAGGTATACATGTATATATTATCACAGGTTTATTACAAATGCTACATCATCACGTTGCATACTGGAGGAAATGATAAATGTCGAGCAGATTGAATGCAAATCAGATATGGTCAGAAGTGTTCAGTCGTTGAACTGTGCGTAGCATTGTTGCGAAATCTCAAAAAGACTGAACTCATTCGAACGCAACTGAGCGCAGAATTTGTTCATGCTCAGGTGGGATGCCTCGGAACGTGTAGAGTTGGACAGTGATCAGGGGGCCTTGCATTCTTACTTGCGGTAAATAATATGATTGCAATATCGGATAGCTTGATTTATTCCATAAATCATGGCAGTTCAGTGTATTAAAGCATTGTAATACCTTTTATATTTCCATATTATGTACTAAAAATCTCGAAAATCGGATTAGCAGGTTGGCTGTTTGGCATGATGGCTAACTATAGCAAAATACCGCATTATGTCAAGAACATTTGTTTCAGATTGTTCCTTATAGCCGCATATATATCAAACTTCATTTTAAATTCTCCCAACCTCAACCTCTCCACGAACCAAAGTCTCGTGGCGATGTTTCTTGGCTTGTGAAAGGGTCACGGTTTGAATTACCAATGCAACCCGGAAACGTAAACATAGTGATGACCTCAAGAACAAATATATTTCATCATACTATATCAAATTCGTAGCTCTACAGTATCAGCCTTATTAAACTCGTGTAATAGTTTCCGTTTAATAAATATGATAATGTAAGGTCTCTATTTATTATAGTTGTAATGCGAGGCATTAAATGACGACGCCGATGCTCATATGTGTACATGGTGTACATGTATTTTTTCTATTTATCTACTCACAACTTTTGACGTTAGTCAAATTAACAATTTTGATTTTAATTGTTCAATTTAACGTATGTTTACATAATGAGTATTGCATAATTTGCTAATGTGACATTAAATTTATATTGTTTCTGTATGCAATGGACACAGTTAAGAACACGAGAAAGATTTATTTATCCAATATAAAGAATATCATCAATTGACATCACGGAGAACAGGATCTTCATCCACATTGATATTTCTGCTGCGAATGTCATGCTTTGTGTCACCAAAGTCTTCGGCATTGTCGAATGAATTACCTTCGCTTCGACCCCTTCGAGCGCCAGATAACTAAAAATAATTAAAAGCATGAATCACAATTGTGAAATTATTGTGAACGTCTTGTTAAAACAAATCGCCCGTGAATATTTTAATCCACACGGTACTTTTAAAGTAAAAAAGAGTGATTTCTCTTGTGTCAATTGTAATAAAAGTTTCTCCTTAAAAAGAAATACTAAATAAATATATATGTATTTACGTGAACTCCTTGTATAGTTGCTAATTCTCCCAGGATGCACACGACAACCAGAATGGCGATTACAGTTGATTTCCTCATCACGAATTTACAAGAATCTGCAAATGAATGTGTTGTCGTGATCATCAGGTAGCGACACTTTTTTAAAATCAACGATCGTGAGTCACAAAACATTTACAATAACACATCGGAATTATTCGTACACTGTAACTGGTATATTTATTGTGAAATATATATGCTACTAAGTGACATGAGAAATGTATATGTCAACGTGATTATGATTATGCACACATTATGATTAGTATATTCCCTGTAAATGGAGTTCGTGAAATACCATCATTGTGCTTTGTTCGTGTTTTATTTGGTTTACAACAATCGTTAGCGCATTAGTCAATAGAGTAAAACAACAGTAAATATGCTAACAGAGTGGTGAACGTCAGTTAACGTCACTACAGCTTCAGTAAAAGTTACAACTTTTAATATTTTGTTGAATACGTAGATCAAATAAGTTACCTAGAAAAATAATTATTCTGAAAACATAAAACAAAGTACTAAATATGATAAATGATTATGATTTTATATAAGAAATATAATGACTTGTCGAGATCGCTTTTGTGTTTGATATCGAACAATTGATAAGAGTATACAGTTTCTAGTATGCTTCGTAAACAAGGCATGATTATTCATTGTAGACACGTGGTTCCACTTCGAAGACTCAGTTATTCATTATTCACGTGTGTTAACAGTATATCGACCGAGACACATTATTTGTTTTTATTCAAACTAGATCATTGTGTACATGTGAACATTAATAATGCACATATTTATTTTTCGCCATATAATTTATAAATAAAAAATGTCTTCACAAAATGAGATTTATTAAACAAGCGCTGTAATTTGTATTTGTTTCTAGTTTTCTGTGGGCAACAACTGTAAATTATTACACAATTATGATAATCTGTCATAAATGTAGGGTCACTAATTAAATATTCTAGTTTCTCACGTATTCATTTTCAGCATCTAGAAGCCCAACACGACGACTGTAATTAGTAATCTCATTTGTATAAAAGATGAGTTTAGGAATTATATTTAGTATAGCCATCACATAATACTAGTAACTATTTTTTATTCAATTCAATCCACGAATTTTTTACAATCTGGAAAAAACACCGCTAGACATGGGTAAAACTAGTTTTTGTACGCAAAGAAGATGAGGTTGGAATAATTTGACATCTCAAATATATAATTGGATAAATAATTAAAGCATTTTCAAAAGAATTGGCCTCTCCGCCGATCACATAATAAATATTAAGAAAGAAATAATAAGAAATATGCACATCACTGTCAACTCGTCACGAAATATTATAGCGGATATTGACAAATTATATTGTGTTACTTTGTTTTTGGACATATGTGATACGCATTATAGCCGATACTGGAAATATCAGAAATATAAACTAATTTATTTCCTAATAGTAAAGTAATAAATATAACAACAACATTTGGTTATTTTTTATAGACATGCATGATGCCAAAAGTTCAATATGCTTGCATGAACCAATTAGATTACCGAGATTGTTATTACACTGTATACACATATTTATCGGATATTTGCGACTGATACTGGAGATAACGTGTTGTAATGCATAGAATCAGTAATTCTATCTTTTCTGAGAATGAAGCGAAAGAATATACGTAAATATTGGTTCGAATATGTTTCAATGAAATTAACCGCAAATGACCTCATATGTTCAACTGGATAAGCACAAAGATCGCAAAACTAATCGTAAGAAAGAAGAAGAGAGTGAAGCTTGTGACAGCTACACAAAGCACAGAGTTTTTGTTGTGAAATACGCAAATGGAGAGATTCAAGCGACGTATTTTGCCGAATTACTGACTAAACATGTATCCACAACTGGGTAATGTAAAATGTCTTTATATTTCCCGAAGTATAATTTGAATTTGTAACAATACATTGGCAACAATTTTGATTGTGCACATAACTGGACTATCCATTATAAAGAGTTTAATCGCCTGGAACTGTTTCTTTTGAACGTTCTAAAATAAAATAAAGATGTTGTGTGTTTGACTGCAATTTTGTCATTGGTTCTTTGGCGAGAACGAGTCGGAAATTTAGTTTCGTTAGTAACATCGACAATAATTATGCAATTTAGTCCGTCTTGAATCTACTGAAAACATGCCCTCAAGAATTGTAGCTGCATCGATATTATTTGTTTGTCAAGTTTGATAATTCGTTTATCGCCCGTTGCTGCTAATAATAAGTAAATAAACTAAAATAATTCTTAATGATGTTCATGTTGCAAACCATGTTTCACATAACTTATACATTGCATGCTATCTATATAATCATCTGGAAACGCTGCAGATAAATTCCACAACATAATGTTCGTATCACAACACGTTTGAACAATCAAATACTGCATTATCGCCACGCGGAACGGAAAAGCAACAGAGAATATAAAGATTCTATAGAATCGTATGCGTAAGACAATATTCCTGAATAATTTGTTAAAATAGAGTAACTAATATAAAACATATAATATACCAAACTATAAATCAATGTTTATCATAGATAATAACAGATGACAATGATAACTATCCTTACCTTGAGTTTGAAGAATCACCAACAAATCTGCTATCTCTGTACTGAGTAAGTCAGTGATTATGTCTGCTTATATCGGGCCCGATGTTGTACGCCTCGGTGGTATTGTATAGGCGACAGCAGAGTTCACACAAGGTATGTACCGAGTTATTAAATGACATGACTGAGTGACATTTATTGAGAGAATATAGCCGTGAACGGAACTTGTAAAAATGTGACAATGAACAGCAGGATGGCTTCATAATGCATAGGTTATAAATTGTATAGGTTATCCCCATCTTTCAGACAGTCACAGTTTATACAAACTTAAACAAGCAGGATAATTAGCTAGGTATTAGTATCCTTCTATATACGTAACTTACATTAGGAAAATGAATATATTTTGTTCACTTAAGGTAGAGATGCAGGTTCGTGGGCACTTGGGAGTGATTTTTTTTTAGCTTTGTATTATCCAAACAGTCATGGCTATAGAAATTTGAATAGTGGAACATAATCAAAGGACGATTTTAAAATATAGATAACAGGTGCAAATATTCTCTCTTCTGAATTATTAGCATTAGCAAACTTCTTACTGAGTGAATTGTTATGCAAATTATCTTTAAAACGCCGTCGGGCATTGTTTTTGGTTGAACAGTGTTACAACAATCGTACAGACAACTCGCCTGGGTGTTAATTTATGCATAAACTTGAATTAGTGAAATTTGAGCTGCTGCCCAGCAAAATTGACAACTGGTAGACAGTTTTAAAGACGGCACTTTCTTCATAACAAACATATGTACCCGTAAACCAATTTTGACAGGAAACAGAGGCATAGTTCAGAAGCTAATTTTCTTTAAATCACTTTTGACCAAAAAAGCACATTTTTGTGCATATTTCAAACTAAAATGTCCATAAAAAAATACACAATTTCAAAATTCATACAATAAGCTTACCGAAAATATATAGTTTTATGGACAAGGGAGGTCATCTTGGTTTCCTAATTAACTAATTAAAATACCTGTCAGGTAAACTGCATCTCTACCTTAATATGGCAATGATATGACAAGGCATGTAGCAAAGGTCATACACTTTGTGAGGTATGCGCAATGAATAGTTAATAACATTGTTCTTGAGTATAATGCAATGTCATGAAACTATAGTTGAAAATAAAGTGGACTTAGAAATAAATGAGTAAATACTAAATAACCAGTCTAAAATAAACTGATTTCAGCGTTTGTATTTCGATGGTGAAATGATTATTTTGGCCATACCACACTGTGGCACATATATGACTAAGTCATTTTATTGTGTTTATTATAACACTAAACGAGGTATTGTACACATTCTGACTAAAATTACAATGAACTATTGGCAAACTGTGTATTTTACCTCTTTATGTTGTCCGAACTAGTACCTCACAGGATCACTAGTACTTAGGTTTGCGTTAATCCCGACAAATCGTTGAAGCGACTAGACCTAATATGTGTATTTCCAAATAAGCGACATAGAAACAGTAAGAAAGTAGACAAAACATTGATAAATGTATTACGATAGTTCTAAAAGACGATGTACAGTCTTCAGAACTGCCTAACATCATTATTGAGAGCTTTACTTTTATCATGAAATACAAACTATGTCAGCGATTGATTTATAAATTAAATTAAGTTTTAAGCTTAAATATAGGTAGTAGAAACAGCATGACAAGATGCACTCAATGCCTTCACAAAAATATACGTGGTTTGGGTGATATATTTCAATTTCAAGACCGATGTGTTTCATGAATTTGAAGTAGAAAATAGTATCTCAATCATTCGCTGAAGTTGACGGATATAAAGGTTTTTTCTCTACGTGTAAGTTTATTTCCCTGGTAACCAATCTCTTGATTGTTGGTATTAGTGTGACAACTTATGAAATGTCAACGTCAACGTCAACTTCATAAAAAGCAATTTTAAATATGAATACGCATTAAAGCGTACACTATACATTCAATGTCATTGTGGGTCACTAATAGGCACTATCTGTATGCACGGATGGATGGATATATGTGATGTCGGTTCTTATGAACAATGCCAAGGTTGACCCACACTTTAATTTAACAAGTTCGATTATCTGATCATTGTTTCATATCTGTTGTTTTTATCTTCTTGTAGTTTATTCCGAATATTTACTTCTGCTTCAATGAAAAGCTGTCAACAAAGTAGTTTTCTCCGATGCTTTCAGGTAGCTATAATACTTAATATATGTCAGTATGTTCACTCATTTCGACCATATATTCGTTCTGTGATTATTTTATTTTACTATTTACTTCGACTTCAGTGGAAACCCGGTAGCTATAATACTCAATGTATGTCAACCTGTTCACAATTTTCGACCATTTGTCGTATATTTGTCATTGCATTTAAATTTTTTGTTATCTATTAACCTATTTCAGACCAGTGCAAATTAGGTAATAATCTATAGTAAGGTAGTATATCCATGTATGCCATAACACTTGAATCGCGACCCATGAATACTATATTATAATTAGTTCCCTCGCTTCTTACAATAAGATCGACACAAACAACCTATGATTCCAATCACCATCAACACGTCACTTATCCCGGTTAACTTTATTAATATTGCAACCAACTAATGCTATGAAATACGTACGGGGAAAATATCTGTACACCACAAGATATATTATCAATTAAGTAAAGATTTATCGCTCGTTGTTCTTATGCTATGCTATGTTCGTATGCCATATAAGCGACTCTTCAAAGTTCATTTTTGGTGAATAATTCATAACACACGTCAGAAAATGCTGTTATGTATTTAGTAATCTCAGAGTCGTGTTTTAAGTGAGTTGAAAGTTTTCGTAGAGAAACCATCTGATCGTTTCGCCCATAGTAGAGTTAGGTTAGAGTGGTGCAAAGTATCAACACTGCACCATAGAAATATTGATGGGATATTCTGATTCTTGCTGTGAAGGGTTGTATTAGATCATGATCATTCTTGAGTAGTTACAAATGACGAATTGTCATTAGTATTATCGACAGGAAAATTCAAATTGTTTTACTGCGATTCCCAAAATCGTGTTACGATCGCATAATTAACAAAACCTAATGTGTAAATTATGATTGACTGACTTCAAACTACACATTACTATTGAACGTGTGTAGTATAGAAAACCTGTGGGATACTCTTCTGTAAAACTGTCAAAAAATCATTTAGTCCTAATATATGCTCACTCCCAACGTTTGATAAAGCCCTTACAAATTTAAATGAGGTTAATAGAATAGTGTCTTTATGTTTGATGAAATAATTCTTCGTAGCCAGTAATCTCCTGTTAAACATCATAGTTACTGAAAAATATTTCATTTCGAGTCTTATATATTCTAATTTCGTCGACCCATTCACGGTTAACCTCATGCAGCGCGGAGATCACAATTGCACAGTGTATGTTATGTTTTGAATGTATTAGTCGTGAAGACATACAAATAGTTACCGTTTCTCTCATTTGAATTACTTCAAGTTATTTGAGGCGTGGTTATCATTCAAATTATTAGCCGTGCTAAACAATTGTAGGAAGTTTTTTTTTTAAATTACGCAACGTCGCGTGATTGAGCTGAATATAGAATATTGCGTTCAGCATGACGTAATAGTATATACATCGTTTATAACGAGTAATATTACAACCCATTCAGAAACGAAGCAGTTTCGCCTCCTGTTTAGTCAAACATTACGTAATTAAGTTTTTTTGCAATTTAGAAAACCGAACAGACCACAAAAGACTACGAAACGGGAAATTTCAATAATGCTCACACAGTTCCATTTGATCTTTATCACCGAAGATCATGTTATTGCATTTCCGACACTGTCTAAAGAGACTCTAGTAATCACTGACTTTCTAGTTGTCTGGTTTTGCCAGACCACCACTAGAGGGTGTAACAATGTATCTGGATGACAGCATCGTGCGGGGAGTGTATTATTTCTAGATTCGGACCTATATAGTTTGTAGCAAATAAATATATGTGCGTGTGGTTTTTTTTTAAAACCTGTTACTTCCTGAACAAATTTAAAAGAAAATTTCAACTGTACGTACAACGGTTCTGCAAAGTACGACGGGATGACTCAATAATCCACGATGACCAGACTACAAGGAGAGGAACATATAGTTTATCAGCATGTTCTACAAACTTTGCTTTTCGTGCATTATTGGATGTTATGCACGCTCCTGGGGGAATTAATGAATTATTCGAACTAAGATTATTCAAGATGTTAAGCCTCGGTCATTCAAAAACAATCTAAGTCACAGTGCGCCCACACGCGTTCTAGCCTTGAAATGATCATGCAAATGGCAGCCATTAGAAACGCGAAAGTCCAAGATTGATTAATTGATGGTAATAATAAGGGTAGCAATATAACCAAGCCCGGAATGGAAGCGGACACAAGTCAGCGCCAGTGAGATTCGAAAGCCAACTGTTTCGCCAAAATACAAGCAGGTAGCTAATTTGCTACCGAGTTTGCTAATTGGCTGCCCATATACTTGAGATTTATAAGTACGCAAAATATTAAAAGAAAGTCGGCACTTTGCAATACTGAAAAAACATACCCAACTATAGATCTGTCAACACAAGTCGCACAGAGGAGATTACAAGACCAGGAACACAAAACAAACAACTAAAAACAAGCGACAAAACAATCCACGAGAACAAAACATCTGGCAAGTACGCTGCATTGCATAGACAAAGCAGGAGGAGGAACATATATTGACTCAATACATAAAGGTGATGTCAGGTGTTTCAAAAAATGTAAACATATCCGGCTTTACATGTGACACCACTCATATATCATTATGTGTCATAACAAATGATTTCAGACAAGTAACATTAATGCGATCTGAGGTGCTAATCTGAGCTGTAATTTAAAGCCCAAAAACATACTTTTGACTGTAACGGCTTGTTTTTCACAACAAGACCTTTAGTTTAAAATGTTTAATGAAAGAAGAATATGTTGTTTGCTGTCATCCTTGTCACTGATATGGTGGCAATATTTATAGATCACTTCACAGATTTTACTGCATCCAGATGTTAAACAGTACGTCTAAATCAATCATATATGATACAATGTCAAATATTGTGGCAACAACTCGTATATCAAATCCAACGAAATAAATTTGAATTGTGCCATTATATATTTCTTCCAAACAAGTGTAAGTTTATTGTTACAACATCAGAAAACGATGTGGAGACAACGTATGGTCGTATATTACAAAACCTGTCAATTCGGCAGTTGATGACTGATGCGTTCCATGAACATGAGGAAAGACATCGACATCGTTTACTGAACTCCCACTGCAACTATTCATTTTATTGTTGGTAATAATGTAAGAGCATATAATATTCATGAAAAATGCACGAAAGTCGTCTCTTCTGAACAATGCGACGGATGACACACACTCCTAATTTAATTATTTTGTTTTGAACAAAATAACTATGTTTTTGAAATATTTTATTTCGAAATTTATTTTACGACATTGGGAAACCTTTACTAACTTTGTATTCTAATAAGACCCCATACTCTCTACGGACAACGGATAACCATGGATCATGCTGTCATTTAAATTTTACAGTTGATTTATATTCATTATTCGACAACTCGACAAAGTAGTATTACTGTGCACCCTGAACTACTTATTTGTAATCACTTCTCGCGTTAACAACTCGATGACGGGTTGTTTTTATTATGTTCTTACAAGCCACACTTGTCGCCAACACTGTATGTTGTGTTCCACGGTCGATCGCGAGTGATTAATCAAACTGGGAGTGAACAATTAAACAGCTCGCTATATTGAAGCTTTGTTCCCACTTTCAACCAGGTATTTCATATCGCACATAATTCAATTTTTTTTTGAAAAATAACCAAACGTTAGAAACAGGCATTTTCAACAAAAATACAAAATTGAGCGTATAAAATATCACGGTTACCCAAATGTGTGTTCCACGAACCAAGAACGCACTAGTGTTTGCAGTTATGGAAATAACACAATCTGTTGCGATAACAATTTGTATTGGTCGTACAGCAAATGTGGAACGGGAAACCATGTATAATATCAAGGTTATTACACGCATGAATGTCACAGATACATGCTCACTAGCATCGACTGTAAATTGTGTATCCAGGTTGATCACCTACCCTGCCTAATCAGTGTCGATATAAAGCAAATAGGACAGTGTGAACCATATTGAAAACTCGCGTCGTGTACCCTTTCTGATAATGAATATGTAAAAGTCAATGCATTGGGGGATATATTGATTGCAATTGTTTAATGTGTTACATCTTATATGTATTATATACAATGCTGTAACCGGATTTTCAATTATTACAGTGTTTCACGGAACATGTTAGTCAAACAATGCTTCGTTATGAATGTTGTAAATACTATTGCATCATGTTCTATCATCATTCTATATTCGGCGTAATCACGCGGCGTTCCGTAATTCAAAATTTAAAACTTCCTATAATTGTTCAGCATGTCGAATCATTTTATTTCATAGATAACATCGTCCCAAATTACTTGATGCAGGTCAAATGCATGAAAACAAATCACAAATATATGCCTAACAAGTAAAATGTAACATATGAAATACGCTATGCAATTGCGATCTCCGGCTACTAGAGTTGAACCATCAATGGTCTACGAAATTAGAGCAATATAGTTAGCGAACCCTGAAATGAAATACTTTTTTTTCAGTAACTATACAATGATGTCTAACAGGTAATTGATGGCGACTAAAAAGTATTCCACCAAACACTATTCATTTCACCAAACATTATTCATTAGTAATGCATGTATGTTAGAATTAATGATTTGTTTTGACAATTTAAAGTAAAAGATCCCACAGGTTCTCTAAATCATAGTACTGCGTAGATTGCGCTCTCAAACAAAGTGCAGCTTCTGTTAATTGCCAAATCCTATCACGATTTGTTATTAATTTGCAATATATTTCAATTGTTTTGATTGTATTGATGTGAACATTGAAACAATCACTTGAATTTTCAGAATAATGTTGTAATTTCAATAAATAGTCTTGGCTGGGAATGTATCATCATCTACAGCTAATCGAGTGTATCCACTCAACAATGTTAGTTGCATATATAATTCTGATAATACAATGGTGTCAGTAAGGAACCTGAAGTATACATGAGACAAGTGACATTGGTCATTTTTTATTTGTTATAGTATTATTAAATTTAATCCCAGCTACATGTCTACCCCCAACAAGCCTAGAACTACCAAATCACCAATATCAAATACGTTGTCATAGCAGCAAACTTTGGAATAAGCAATGTTTGCCATATTTTATCGTCACAACAACGAAAATGATATGTAACATTGTCGATTATTATTGTTTTTGATTATCCGCACCATCTTTCTAGCAAAATAATGTATCAACACTGGAAGTTCGAAAGTCACGTGTAACGTACACTCATTTCCCGATGTTTTCGAACCTTTAATAAAAATCAAATTTTGTTGGTATTCAATTAAGTTCAAATAGCCTGAAAAGTTTGTAAGGTTTTATATAATCACGAACATCATTGGTTGGGAAATAATAATAATTAATATTCATTCACAGAAAATGTCATTTAACATCATGACTGAAGCTTACTTAGTTCAAATAGACGACCCAGTTCCGGACGATGAGAAAGTATGCACATCTATACCGCTCATTTGTAGTTTGATTACCACACATTATCTTTAATATGTTCTTGAGAAAATGTATATAGACAATAGAACGAATATTTAGATATCTACAACATGCGGAGATATAAGCAGTTTATCTTATCACGCCATATCGCGTAATAACCTAAAAAATGTTGATTCAATTAACTAATGTATTACGACGTTGCGTAAAGTGCTATTGCTAATAAACAGAATGACCTAAAATTATTATGAAAAAAAAACCTTCATTAAAAAACTAAAGATGAATACATCACTTGTCCTTTTTAATTGCATGAAGTTGCTATGGCGACAACTCCAACTTTTGTACATCATTTGACAGTTTTTACAGAATCTATTGTTTGGGTGACATATTTTAAGTCCAATTTAATTTAGTAATTTCATAGTAATTTAATCTATCTAACTTCTTCCAAACTAACATGTTAATTTTGTGTGAATTTATGCTTTCAACATCGGAAAGAGATATGAACATAACGTATGGGCGTATGAACCTGTCAATTCGACAGTTGACGTTTTATATAATTCATGAACATGAGGTAGTACATTTAGAAAGGTTCTTTTCCACATGTTAGCATACTTCCATTGTAACTGTTCTTTCGATTGCTGGTTATAGTGTAATGCCAAATGATATGTCAACGTCAACGTCAAGTACGAGTACCGAGTCTGTTTAGAAAATGCATATTATTATACATTCAATGTCATTGTAGTTTACTAATAGCCTACTGGAAGCAGGGATAGGAATACGTCAATGTCAACACGTGTCAGAGGGACACGAAAAAATATACATCGTACATGAATCATGCATTCATTTTCCTTTTACATTAAAATCTGATTCTGTATTCGAAAATACGTCAAATATTTTTACTGTGCGCCCCGAACTATATATTTGTCTCAAAATGCACGTTAACAACTCGATCACGGCGGCACAGGGAGAGGGGTAGAGGGGCAGTCATCCCCTCGAAAAAAATGTTTGGAGGGTCGCTCCCTGAAATAAAGCTGAAACCCCTTGTGTCAGCAAAATTTGACCCTCAAAATGCAGGAAATGTATATATGGAATGTGTAACCATACATAACAAAGAAGGTTATTACACGAAAACCCAATGATATCGCGCGGTTTTATTTGTGTTCACTCTTAAATTAGTGTTCTATGTGACTATAGAACATATCCCAGTAGCTAGTACGCTGACCTATTTCTGTATGTTCATTACTATTGACTGTAAATTGGGTTTCTGTATTTGCATTTAAAAGCATGGCCAATACACTGTATTTGATAAACCATTCAAGACCAGTTTGTTGCTCGATTGACTTCTACCTGCAAGATTTTCACGAACAAGAACAATGCATATCGCACCACATAACACGCTGCTTACTACAGTTAACTGTAATGCAAAAAACTAAGCCTATTTTTGCATTCGGTAAAAATATTGACACCATTAGACTTATGATTGCACGACAACGAGTCGGTATTCACCAACCTGGGGCGAATACACATTCGGTTGGTACGAACCCCTAAATATCTGGAAATTTCAATTGTTTTTTTTTTCTTCTCATTTTCGTGATTCTCGCGTCTAGTGTATAAACTGACAAAAACAGCCAAAAGAAAAGTCAAATTTATATTATAAAAAATAATACCAGTTTGGAAAGTATTAGTTGCTCTTTCAATTTTCAGCAGCGCCTTACCTTTACTTCACTAATATTAATAGAATAGATTAAGAAAATTAAACTGATTGGCCCCATTTACTAATTCAGAATGTGAGGTTTTACCGGCATAGTTTGAGGCTTGGCCTATTTAGAAATGGCCATACAACAAACACAAGCCTGGTTATGAATTATAGAACGAGGCTATATCTAATTAGTGACCTCGCTCTAGTTCGCAACCAGTCTTGTGATTGGTGCATCCGTGTAATGTTTTATGATTAGTTACAACTGACACATTTACACATGACATCCAGTGTTTCACAGAATGAGTTTTTTTTTTTCAAACTGAATTCGAGCATCTTTTTGAATGGGGTATATGCCTTATATTACTTGGTTTTAAATGGTGTATGTACTATTGCGTCATGCTGAACGCAGCATTCTATATTTAGCGAAATCACGCGTCATTTTGTAAAATAGAAACTTCCTTCAATTGTTCAGCGTGTCTAATAATGTGTTCATAGATAAACACATGGGGTTTTAGTTCCTAATGGGAGAAGAAAATCGCCTTTATATTTCCTCACGTCAATTGAATGCAATATAAGGCATACACTGTCACTCGCTACATGAGGTGAACCATGAATGGTCGAATCAACGCGAGGATTTTGTTAGCAAGACCTGAAATGAAATACGTTATAAAGTAACTGTACAATGGTGTCTAACAGAAGATTAATGGCTACAAAGGATTATTTCATTGAATACAAAGACACTATTCGGTTAACGTCATTAAAATTGGCAAGGGCTTTGTCAAACGTAAGAAGTGGGGCATATATTAGGAATAAATTATTTTCTTACAGTTTCACGAAAGAGAATTTCAAGGTTCTCTAAACTAAATCATATACCCTTAAGGAAATACACTAGACTAAACAAAATATATGTGTGTGCCACTGAACGAAGAAGTTGTACGGAAAACAGGCCCAAACGTAAAATGTTGAACGTAAGTCGTATTTGGATATTGCTGTAATTGTTGACCAGTTTCAAGAGTTATTAAGTATTCCCACTACATTAACGTCACTACAATCAGGGCTTGACAGAGACTAATATCAAATCTGTTGTCATTGCAGCCGTAATACATATTAGTATCAAGTTGTCGATAATAATATTAGTAATAATAATAATTGTGTAGAGTCCGGTCAAACCCTGGTGGCAGCCATGTTTGTTTTTATTATTAAAGGACGCTTACGCGCGTAATCATTCCATATTTGGAATTCACATAATTGCGGCACGTTGTAACTTATGGCGTTACGGTGACAGATGTATAATGATATGTATTACGATGAAACAAAAAAAAAAGTTGCACAATGTGTTATTGTCAATGCAAAGAATACCTAAAATAACAGTCAATTAACAGGTTCCATTGAAAGGATTCTCAACATCAACCGACGTCCTGTTTTAATCGTCACCCCTGTAGTGGTTATGCCACAACACTAACTTGACAGTTTTTACAGCACCTACACGTTAAGTAACACTACTTATTAAATCACAAAGTATACGAATTTATATATGACTTGGCGATCGTTGATGTATGGGACGACTGACAAGCTTCATGAAATCGAAGTAGGATATAGTATAATTACATTTTACATGTTCTTTCCCAAAGTTTCCATGCTAATTATTATTACTTCGACTGGTAAAATATGTCTTGTTGGTGTGCTTCTGATCACAATACTGTCTCGAACAACTACAATGCATCACACTGTATTTATTAATTATGTTTCATGTAATCGACACTCCACATTCAATGCAGCACTGTGGGCAGGCATTCATTATTGTTAATTGATTTATAGCATACGCCAGAAATGCTAACACGTGTTGCTCTTACTTAAATTACCTCGAAGCACGTTTTCATACAGAGATCATCTGATACCAGAGTATGAAATGTTATAATGACCTCACGATACACATACACGATATATATCCTACTAATCAGCGATCTTAAATACAATTCTACTCACAACTTTGATTAATACATTAGTATTCCGCTGACAAACTATCCCCACTGCGCAATCGATGGCTTCTGTGAATATCATAATCAGTTACTATTTTTCTTGTAGATCGTGGCAGAGTTTAAGGCACGCGATCACGATCTTTTAAAGTATATAGTGTAAATAGAACTGTAGAACCATATTGGATGCACATGTTTTATACTTATTTTGATACTTTGTGATGATTTGCAATCTACGTAATCGTAATGTGTTACATGTTATATGTAAAACTACAGCAAATACAACAAAAAATACACACTGTGCAATTGCGATCTCCTTGAAACATGAATGATAAAAACTAAGATTTAATTAGCTAGAAGTGAAATCAATGTGTTTGTCTGTAACTGGGCTATGATGACCAATGTTCACACTGAATAATTTCACCAACCACTAAAATACTATTATGTTTACTTTACTGTTGGCCATTCATCAACAACGTTAATACCTTAACTAAGTTCATTCTTTCTAATAATGCAAATGTCTTATTTGTAAATGTGCCCGCTACATCAGTATTGCTACTGTCAAGTCTACCTGACATAGAACGGTTTTGTTAGAATAGTTAGAATGATATTATGGATTATATCTGACAAACAGGCACCAGTTTGTATCTATCTATTTTAAAATTTGGTGTCCTCAGGGTCAGTGTTTGAACTATTACTATTTAGTTTATACACTTCTCCGCATTGGGGTATCATTGTTCACCGCAATAGTAATAATGGTCGTAAATCAGCACAAGAGATGTTGTGGCCTGTATTGTGGACATTAATGATTTAATGTACAGGAACAAATTAATGGAAAGACAAAACAGATATTATGGTAATTGGCAAGCCATGTTAACATAACAAAATCAATATGCTTTGGTTTAGGTTGATTGTACATTTGTGTCAGTCTGTGGTTGTGATAGGAATATGTATGTGATATTAGATGAACAGTCAAACATGGATAACCATGACAGTCTCTATACCATCCTTCACATGTGTAGAATTTCCAGATTAGAAAATAACTGTCATTAAAAACTGCCAAGATTCTTGTTAATGTCTGTACTGGCTAGATTATTGAAATAGCCATATGTATGGCGTAACACAGATACAGATAAATAGATTGCAGAGAGGGCAGATTATACCATATAACTAACCTTATTCCGTACGCAAAAATGTACGTACATCACTCGGGATAAAATCAATTTAGTATTGATTTATCTCTCGCAGTTAGCAAGCTATGTGCTTTATAATGAATTTCTCAAAAATGACACTGTCAGCCGTTCACCATTGTTAAATGATTCCTCATAGCAGATATGTTGCAGATATGTAATTTGCTAACCTCAACACGAAATGGCGTTCGTTTTCAGTGAGTGAAATGTCTTTATACAGAGTTCATCTGATCGTTCTACCCGTAAAACATGACTAAATCGTAATACAGTATACAATATTACATACATATCCTTACACAAATGTAATACATATGTCACTAATCAGATATCAAATATCAAACTGAGTACATTAATATTCTCCAGACCAAACATCACCACTGTACAACCAATGGCTGCTGTGATTACTAAATAAATACTATTTTACCTGTAGATTGCGATGGAAATTGTGGTTTATGATCACGTGACATTGATATTAGGTGATATAAAGCAAATAGAAATAAACTGTGTGATTAATATTGACATCTTGCGTGTTATACTCTTTGTGATAGTTTCTGCGATTTTCTTAATTGACAAAACGCTGGTGCATTGTAATATTTAATGAATACAATCGTAGTAATGTATTACATGTTATGTGTAATAGTTATTCACATAGTTGGTTATAAACGGTGTACATATTATTGTGTAATTTCAACAATATTGTATATTTGAATCAACCACGTGGCGTTCTGTATTTATAAAAAAAGTCCCTACAATGGTTTAGCATGTTTTATTTGTTGTTAATAGATATCCATGGCAGCAATTAATTGACTTAATTCGAATGTAAGTAACATTCAATTAAATGCAACATGAGATATAAGCTCTGCGAATGTGTTTTCTCCGCTGCATGAGTTGAACCATGAATGATCAGAAAAATATGGGATATAGTTAGGTGGTACGTAAAATCCATTAGCTTTTTTCCAGTAATTGTATAATCAAGTGTAACAGGAAATTTGTGGCAAAGAATGATTTTACCAAACACAAAAAGACCATTCTGTTAACCTCATTGGAATTGGTAAAGGCTTTATCAATAAAATGATTTTTTGACAGAGTCGCATAACAGACTCCCACGAGTTCTCTATGCCATAAGCGTACAACGATGTAGTTCCTCCTATATGGTCGCATCACATGTATTTAAAAATATTTCATTTATGCACGAACGGGTTTTAATTTTTTATATGTTTAAGTATAACCATGTACACATGAACCAAATCGGGATAGAGTCAATGTTAGACATTTTAGAAAGGAATCACTTTTATTTATTTATTGTTGGTGAAATTGCTATACGACAGAGGAAGAGAACACAAAATCACAACGATAATAATTAATAGAGATTAACACATCGCTGGATGCTGCCCTAATTACATTCACTCAGATGGTAATTTAATAATAGGAACATTGCAGTCTTTGTTCTTGATAGATGGCCTAGTTTCCAGACCGTGGTGAATGTGCTGATATGAAATGCCCGAGCGCCACATGCGGTAATTGAAATGTTGATTCAATTAACTAATGTGTTACACGATGGTACATAAAAGAAGTTGCACAATGTGTGATTGCTAATACGTAGAAATGAATAGAATCACAATGGAGAGATTAACGCTTATTAACAAAACTAAAGAGAATTACATCACCAATTGACTTTACCTTTTTAATTACATTAAGAAATGTGTATACATTAAGTAAAGCTGACAGTTGTACATCTCCTTTTGTGTGTACATTGACTGTAAACAAACGAGATCTAACAATCAATCAAAAGGTACCATTTAACATACGAAATATTCAATATAAACCTGTTCGGTTAACTGCGTACGGTCATGTTCGTTGTCGCTATTACCACAACTCGGACTTTTATATTTAGATCACTTGACAGGGCATGCAGTACCGAAATGCTTAGCAGTATTACAAATTAAGTTACACATGTTAGGATATCAAAGAGTGGGTGTCGTGCAAACAACTTGTCGACTGACTCTTAATCTTTGTCAGTGGTTTTCAAACTTAGACTACATTCTAGTGCCACGAGCTTGTCAGAGCTGCAATATCCCATGAAATTAAAATATAAGGTTTGGTTTAACTGTATGGGTTCGATATCAGAGAGCGATGTGAGGATAATGCACAGCTGTTTATTGCAAAACCTGTCAATTTATTCTGTCAAGTTGGGCAGTTAACGACTGATGTGTTTTATTGAATTTGAAGTAGGAAATAACATTTCCATTGTTTACGATAGTAAAGCTTCTTCCTCCACGAATAAGTTTGTTTCCATGGTAACTAATCTCTTGATTGATAATTAGTGTAATAGCATATGACAAGTCAACATCAACTTTATAAAAAAAAAGCAATTTCGAATTCATTACTCAATGAAGTGCACACTATTATACATTCAATGTCATTGTGGGTTACTAATAGCCCGCTTCCCTGAGGCAGGGAAACGAATACGTCAATGTCGGTGCTTGTGAACAATGCGATGGTTTACTTAGACTTAATTGGATAGTTTGATTATCTGATTATTGTTCCATAACTGTCATGTTCATCATCTGAAAGTATTTGTATATGACTATTCACTTCTACCACACAACAAATCTATCACCAACCTCTTACTGACTTTGTATACTGACAACGACTAAAGCAAGGCTGACACTTGCACGACGAAATCGTGGCAACTCCTGCCATTTTTGGGCACGAACTGGAAGGCTCCCGCACTGTTCATGACAAGTTCACGACGAGTTCACGAATAGTTCACGAATGCCCATCAGTATCCACATTGACACGAACTGGCACGACAAGTTCACGCTTAGTTTGTGCATGTTTACGCACTTTCCCCATTGACACGGCGAGTTTGCGCTATTCGGACGGTGTTGTTCCGACTTGGGCACGCCATATAAAAAGGGGGCCTCCACAAGCCCTGGTCATTTTTCGAGTGGCTTTGTTTTAGGCATGTTATCTTTGTGATATAAGTTGTCTCTTCGCTGGCGAGCTCTGGAATGGAGCCGTGAGCCGTGAACTGCTCGTGCCATGCGCAAACTGGTTGTAAAGTTTGTAAACCAGTCGTGAACTGCTCGTGCCTTCAATGCGTGAAGTACACGTGACCGTGTTAGTTTGATGGCACCAATTCGTGAACATATCGTGAACCACTTGTGAAATTGACGTGAGCTGTTCGTGAACTATTCGTGGCAGTTTGCGGCAGCTGCGATATGACGCGCATTGCAACGCACTAGCACGCATCGTCCCGACGAGTTCACGACGAGCTCATGAACAGTTTGCGCATAGTTCACGACCCGGTCTCTAAATTTTGTCGTCACCACAATTTCAAAATTCTCGTCCCGACATGACACGCAGTCACGACGGGTTTACGCACATTTCACGCCAGTTTACGACTAGTTTGCGCCAATGCGTGTCACAGAATCGTGCAAGTTTCAGCCTTGCTTCACACAAGACCATAAACAAACAGCCTTTACAACACATCGCTCTTTTGGTCCCTTTTTAAATGGGATAGTCGTTGTGCCGCGTCCTGTTCGATATGGGACTCGTAGCGACGTATACAACGCGTGTAAAATACATTGTTTATTTCCATGAAATTCAAAGATGCGCTGCGCGACGACCACCGTGCTTTAAGTGTATACAGTAAAACGTTATATCGTATTAAACAACTTGTCAAATATTCAAAATATACTGTATATTATGTAAATCAACTGTATATTGTGTGTGCTTGGCATGTCCTTCAAGTAACGAAATTGAAATCACGAAGTTAAATGACAAAACAAAAGTTTCCAGAACAAATAATACCGCATTACATTAGAAACGTCATGATGAAGCTCTCAGTCAACTTTCAACGAGATTTCCCATTTATCGCACAGGTACATCAAGCCGTATATAGATTAGCTTACAGAGTTATCAAAATTTGAAAATAAATTTAGAAATGTTATAAGCAGTCATGACCAAAAAAGACGCAGCGTATTATTATTATTATTATGTATTACCACGGTTAGCTCATCTACTGGTCCATGGACGTCTACCGAAAACACACGTACCATTTGCAGGGCATTGAGTTAGTACAGATATACGGAACGTAAAATCATATATGCTAACGAAATCCAACGTGATATCGCGTCGTTTTATTTGTGATCACCTAGGGTCCAAGTGTCTTTGAGGCTTACTTTCAATAGATCGCAGTGACAGCGACATCACGGGAATAGTGTAATAACCAGTACAAAAAAACATGTTCTACAACACAAAATTGACACAACTCCATAATCAGATGTACTGTAGCCAACTAAATCTATGATTGTGTTTGGAAAAAAAGTACCGTATGAACATTTCTGCTTACAACTCCTTTTTAATCCTGTTTAATGTGCGCGTGCTGGCCATTGTTATCAGTCAGCTCAAAGACTTAATCAATAGAATAAACAGCCAATGTCAGTAGAGTAGCCAAGGTCTTAAAAATGGATTTAGTACTAAAAAATCAAACGTCTAACGCATGTTGTGTGGCTGATTTAATGTACGGTTTATGGGCTCTTCAGCCCTCAAAACTTGTATTACACGTAAGAACGCAAATAATTTATCGAGCTTTCACATTTTTCTCTTAAAAGCGTGTTCGAAATTCGCTTTGGGAGTTAACATATTTAAATATATCTATTACAACATACATATTTAAAATCGGAGCATGCCCCTTCTGTCCCCCTCAAAAAAAATTGCTTATGTAAAATTCTCCCCTGTTAATACAATCATGTAGGTCCAATCTATTTCGGCAACCGAACGTTACAATCCGAGCCTGATCGACGATTCGTTGGCTCTCAGGACCACGAATCCAGTATCAACTGGGTACGTTATTTTATAATGATTTTTATTTTGTTTTATGTGATAGTTAGTCATATAGCATTACAAGCAGGAAGTTCACGGCATGAGTCACGATGTGAGTCTGGCGGTAGTCACAGTGTGGCTTGTGGGTACGAAAGGAATGTGGATGACGGTGACATTGAGGTTTGACGACGGATCGTAATGAAAATTAGTAAAATTCTTGTCCACAGGGTCCTAATTAAGTAGGAGTAAATCACGGTAATGGAAGAGCTGCATATGCATTTGTCAATCATGTCCACTTGCTTGCTCACGAACACCAACAGAATATTAGATGTTGTGCAAAGGAGCTCAGCACTGCACCCAAAGATACGTTTAGCGGATTTATTTCAGTATGATTTAGGTCGTGTTATCATATAAATCTCCCTTGGAAGGGTTGTAAGCAACAATTCTCCTATGAAGACATTAGAATATTTTCAGTGACGTAACCGTACACACATTTTAGACATCTTGCTAATCAAATTCTAAATGTCATTCTACTCAAAACTCTGACGAGTACATTAGCATTTCCCAGACCAAATTTTACCACTCTAAAATCAAAATCTGCTGTGATTGTTACCAATCAGTTACCAATTTTCCTGTAGACCGTGGCGGATATTATAGCACGCGATCACGTGACCCAGATCGTAGATGAGCAAATAAAAATGTGTGAACTATGTTGAAATCTTATTTTGTACACGTTGTGTTACAGTTCTATCTTCCTTAAAAAATCGTAAACGCTGTTTCACAGAAATTGTTTGTCTGAACTGGCGACTGTGCTCCGCTTCGAATGAGTTGTAATATTACTTGTATTACTTAGTTTAAGCGATGTATATATTATTCAGTCAAACTGGATGCAACATTCTCCATTTATCGCAATTACGTGGCATTCTGCAATTCAAAAAAAAATCCACAATTGTTCAGCATGGATAATTATTTGAATGATAGCCACCATTTGTGTGTCTCCACGTCAGTAAATGCAACACAAGACATACGCTGTGGTAAAAACTAAATTGTAAATTGACGTCTAACGGACGATTACATAACACAAAAACACCATTCTTGCAAATTATGGCTACCAAGCCATGTGACAAAACATAATGAGATTGTGAGATTATATTGAACTTGCCATACGGGTGATACAAACTAAATCTCACATGTGTTGGCTGTGAATAACATTGTGGCTATTGCCCATTGGCTATTGCCCAATTGATGTTGACTGGTCAATTAATTATCACGGTCAATTATTAGTCAATACGGTCTACATGCAAACCAGTTTTATATATTTTGTGACATTTTGAAAGAAATTCAAAATAGCAGCCAAACATCGTTGCCTATCATCATAATTATTATTATTGCTTGCAAAATACCACATAAATCGGTTTAGGCACTCTTGACGAAAAAAAAAATTACGTTGTAATTGTTTTATTTTTCTGTCATAAGAAATTGTAGTCATATATGCTACATATAAAATATCACAATAATCGGTTATGGCACTCATGAGATACAAATGTTGACCATTTGTGCGGAAAAACTAATGCTGATCAAACCAATTGAATAATAAACATTATATTTTGTTTTGTGAGAAGCACTTCACTTTATTGATGCAACATTGCAATTTTTAACCTCAATCGGTTAACTGTGACACGTGACTAACCATAAATTGCTTTTTCAAACTTTAAGGTGGTTTACACATCTACACATTTGTGCCAACACACACATTTCAGATCAATGTGTTCCGTGGATCTGAAAGCGTTTATTGCCGTCATTCGAAAAAAAAAATTATATTCTCTAGAACTCAAGAATGTGGTCAAATAGCCTCTTATGGTGGCTGCCAAATCAGTGGCCCAATAATAATTTCGAACGCCCTGCTGGCTTGGATCCCCTTTTACATTCACAGAAAAGGTAGTTTAACAATTTGCCTGTTGAAAGCTTTGTTCTCAGATAGACGCCGACTGCGATAATGTACGTACGTTTACCACGTTTCTTTGGAGTTTGACTCATTCCCAATGTAGTATTATAATTAATATGTTCTTGAAGACATCCATTGGAAATAAAAAAGAACATTTACACGTCGCGGAGATAACATGGTAGCTCGAGCGCGCATCACGTAATATTGGCCATGGAACATTTGATTAACTAATGCATTACGATTGCAATGCCAATAAACAGAAGTACTTAAAGTAATATGAGATTAAAAAAACTAAAAAAAAAAAAGTATTACATCACCAATTGACTTTTATCCTTTAATTACATTAAGTTATGTTTATACATTACATAAAGCTGTCAGTCACAGCTCTGCCTTTTAGTGTACATTAACTGTAACCATGGTGACGTAGGCGTCAATCAGTAGGTTGTACTGAAGGAATTTTAGATATAAATTGTCGATGCTCAGCATCATCATCGTTGCTATGATCACAAATCTGTGTTGTAAATGTAGTTCATTTGGCAGTGTTCACTGTACCCAGGCGTGAAGGCAGTACTACTAATTAAGTCACAGATGATACAATGGTAAAGATAAAACGTCGAGACAACAACTCGGAGTCCGTTAATTGATGGTCAGTTGACAACTGACATATTTCATGAACCGTCGATGTATCTCCATTTTCAAACTTAGACCACACTCTAGTGCCGCCTGCGTTTCAGATTTCAGACAATATGAACTATAATGCCTGGTTCATTCAAATATAAGGGCAAAATGAACCTTCACAAGAACAGAAAGGCCTTTATTGGCCTATGTGACATAATTTAACTACAATAAAATAAAATAATTTAATGGTAATTGTATCTGACTTGTGCTAATCTATTATTCCGTATTGTTGAGAATAATATAGTCAACATAAACATCCAACTTCTCTGAAAAAGAAAACACATTCATTTTGTGAAACTTTATGGGTTGAACGCCAAAGAGCAACGTGGGGACAACGTTGTGTTTTATATTGTGAGCTGTCAATTCAAACCTGGCCGTTCGGCAGTTGACGTCTGATGTGTTCGATGAATTTGAAGTAGGAAATTGTATCTCCGCCATTTACTGAAGTAAATGATCTCAACCTGTAAGTTTGTTTCTATGGTAACTATTCCTTTGATTGTCGGTAATAATGTAATAGTATATGACATGTCAACGTCAACATCAAGTACGTATTGAGTACGTATTGAAGTGCACACTATTATATATTCAATATCACCGTGGGTTACTAATAGCTTAGATGCTACGTACATACGTGATGTCGGCTCTTGTGAACAATGCGATGGTTGACACACACTCCTAATTTAATTAGTTTGATTATCTGATCATTGTTCCATAACTGTCGTTTTTTATTGTGACTATTCAATTCTATTACAATAGACAACTGAACAACCTTTTACTGACTTTGAATTCTAACAATGCCTTACACCGACCAACGAACACGAATAAACAGACTTTTCAAACATAGATCGTACGATCCGTTTCATTTTTAAGTTAAATGTGATCCCCAATTAAAATTATAATTAAATTAACTCTTCAAAATAACTCCTGCGGCCAGAATTATTCATTGTCAATGACTCTGGACGTATCGATCACGGCGTATTTCAATATTGATTCTACAACGGTTTATGACCACTGGTCGACAACTTTATATATTGTGTATTGAGCAATTCCAAATAAACAAACTGGAATCACGGCATCACATTTGGAACGTTATATTAAAGCTTTGAATCCACATACATTAATTTCACAGACATATCAGAACTGTATATCGACGAACAGACAGAGTAATATAGTTTCCAAACAATTTAAAGTTGTTCAAAATCGTTATTAAAACTAGTTATAGGCAGTTATGATCAACACAAATACATGGCTAGTTTCAATTTGATCGTTTTAAATATCGCGGTTACCCCAATAACTGTAAAGTGCTCCACGAACGTCGCGCCCTTGACGTTTGCGGTATGATTGCAGCGCACACATCGATCATGGCATCTAGTTTCAATGAAAATACAAAATCCACTACTACATTTTTTCTGTTATTTGTTCCACAACAAATGTAGATGGTAAGACCATGTCTGACCAAGAGATCGCGACTACCTCGTGATATTGCATTGTTATCATCAGAATAATCCGTATATTAACGTTTTCTGTTACTACAGATACCGGTAGATATAAAGCTGACGCATGTCGGTCTGTTCGCTGGTGTCGTCTGCAAATTGTTTATCAGTATTTGCAATGCATATCGCACCATATAACACGTCACTTATTCCGGTTAACTGTATTGCAAACAACTAATCCTATGATTACGTAGGCAGATGGGAAACCATCGCCACAGATGTAATCTCTTTAGTATTGATTTATCGCCCGCGGCTCGCACGCTATATCGCACATGATCGATTCTACACCAAGTATAGCATTGCGGGCCGTACATTGCTGTTTATTATTTCATGGCACACACTAGAAAGAGCAAACACATGTTATCGTTATGTACTCAGTTACCTCAAACCCAAGTCGAGGAATGTTTTGTACAGAGATCATTATAGCATTTCGACAAAAGAACAGACTTTAATCATACGCTATGAGTATGTTACAATGACGTAATCAAACTTATGAATATTCGTGACGCAGATTATGGCACGCGATCACGTGACCATGATCTAATAGTATTGGAGATTATGTAAACGCTGATACATTGAAAGATATATTGATTCATATGTTTGTTCTGTGTTTTATAGAATCTGCATGTTTAATATGATGCAAACAAACATTTGCACATCCCATATAACAGTCAACCGGCGACGGGTATTTCGTTTTTGAATGGTTTAAATAATATTAATATCACATGCTTATATACATTGAATTTGCAATTAATTCATGTTGGGCGCAATCACGTGACATTTCACAATTTAAACATTTCTTACAAATAGTCAGCTTGGCTAAATGTTCAGTTAATTGTTTTTGTTTTATTACTTAGGCAATTCAATTAAGTGAAATAAATACTAGTGTACGTATCCAGGATATTGTCGCCAAGCTACATGCGGTCAGACATGAATAATGGAAAGAAGTAGAATATACAGTTAGCACGTATTTTTTTTTAGTAATTGTGCAATGCTTTTTAACGGAAGATGCATATACGTGCAATGTTACTGTATAGTTCGTTGTCAGTCAGGGATTAATTCCCTAAGTACGGAATTAAAATATTACTTTTTTCCCGGTTCTGTTTTTTCACGAAAATGTGCTATATGTTTTGTATGCTCTCGCCCACACATCTCTCACCATTCCTCATGTTCGTTGTAATCGTTGATAATGATCGGATAATATATATCATATTAAAATAGTTTAGACCTACAAATCTCATTTTGCAAATTTTACAATCTTATTAATAGTGTATAAAATATAACTTTTTAAGTGATACTTGTATATAATATTTAAAAAACTAATACGAGCGAGTTTGAAGAGAGTTTGTGTATTATATATTGCATCATTGGAAATCAATACTTTGCATTGTAAATGTAATGTGTTACATTTTTCATCAGCACAATAACAAGAATGATATTGTTGCTGATTATTATTTTTTTTCATTCTGACGCGTATGCAATTAAAAAGCTGTGTTTGTGTGGTATAACTCATACATAGTTCAATTTCATTCTCATAAAAAAATGATAATTTGGCAATTAGTACTGTTGATCAATTGCATTAAAATCTAGCATTAAAATAATCTACACAGGCTGCATTTATGGTTCTGTGTAAATATTTTTTTGAAAATTATAAATGAATAATATACTCAGGATAGGAAGAACAATGTCAAGTAGATTTACAAATTTAAAATGTCTTACTGAAAAATTGAATTAATGGGAACATTAATTTGAGATTGTCCCTGGAGTTGAATAAGGTCCTATAGTGAGTTGCCACTAGGGAAGATTTATTCATCATTATTGTCATTATTGAGAACAGTATTTGTTGCTGCATCCGCAATATTTTTACATTAAATATCATGCTTATCATGTCACAATATGCCCGGCCTGGTTGAAGGAATGAATTACTTTCGCGTCTACTTAATAGGAACAAAACTACATTTTAATATCGTGTAGAACAAGATTTTTTAACTATGTAAAATAGAGGTACTTATTTAAAAAAGACCGCACTCATAATTTCAGGTTTATCATACAAAATGACATATGGAAGATTGGTGACCATTTTATTTCTAGTATAAAATTCACAACAGAGTGGAAACTGATTATGGAATGGGCTGTTAATCAGTCAGATTGTTATTGATCACACTCCTTTACCCTGTTCAGTTGTCGGACTGGCAAAATGTAGTTCATTGTTCAAACAATGCGACAGTCCAAAACCTAGCTGCCGAAACGCAATATTCACAATACAACCAGCTGATATATGTATGGTTCACTCTAATCTGATCCACACTACTCCGTCTGCAAACTCGTTTTACTATATTTAAAGTTTGTCTTTTGGGAAACTTAAGCATTGTCGTTTACAATATCACACTGTATTCTACAATGACTTATTCATTCCATTACACACTGCAATAGGATATGTATATATTTGCTTCTACAATGTAATTATAAATATTGCTTTTAACACACTGTCACAATGAACAGTCGATTGTACATACCGGCAGCGGGATTAATCCTACTTTGTTTTACTTCTTCTGCTCTGGATGGTTGAAAAAGAAGCCTCTGTAGGTTAAGCAAATGTCAGATGCGTGGAAGAAGTATCGTTTTACTACAAGCGAAATAATTGATAGAGTTCCAATGGGAGACCAAAAACTATCGGTTTTTCCTTCATATCTGCAATTCACGACCTGGTACAGCGACGGTTCGTTATCTTAACAAAGAGATGCAATTTTTAAAGGTGGATACGGGTCGCCGTTATAAGCACTCTGTCTCGCGGTTGACGAAGCATTGCGAGTGAAGAAAGGTGTATGAATTAAGAACCCGATGTTGTTTACGTTGAACTCATTACCATTCTGCAACCTATAAAGATATTTTGTATCGTGTAACTGGCGTCGGCAATCCCATCAATTAAAACTATACAGTAGAAGTAGGAGAAAGAATAGGACAAACACTGGTACATGTCCAATATGGCGACTGACTGTTTCATATATGCATTCAATTCTTCAACCTGAATCTCTCGCTACCTGTTTTTTGGTTATAACATAGTTCATTGTTGCATTCATAACACATGGGCATGTCAAATTTGAATTCACAGATTCAACTAACGATGTCAGAAACTAACCATTTCAGCATTACGAGTATAAGTAAGACAAAGCATATTTTCAGGACGAATGAATGATGAGGTCCAGCGTCAGAAGAGAAAACGTATTATGAATGTTACTCGGTTGACGCTACTCTGTAAAAGCAT
The DNA here is from genome assembly GCF_978046115.1 of Saccoglossus kowalevskii. Taxonomy (NCBI): domain Eukaryota; kingdom Metazoa; phylum Hemichordata; class Enteropneusta; family Harrimaniidae; genus Saccoglossus; species Saccoglossus kowalevskii. The sequence goes on from NC_140654.1 coordinate 11,477,909, forward strand.
TAAGGGATGGAATTCCCTGGAAGATTAATGTTTTATGGGTCTCATACTGACATATGTACAGTTCAAAAAACATTCTATAATTGATTAGAGTAAATTTATAGATTTTTTTATATATAATTTGTTTCCATATAATTTTAAAAGATGTTTAATTCGACAAAGGTATACGCACGTGAGAATTTACGCATGTGAGAGGAGAGGGGTTCTACGAGAGCTATCTATCAAGGAATAAACGTTATTAAACGTTATAGCGTTTTCTACGAGCGATACGTCGCTGGCATCATTCGTTGTCGATTTGGATTAAGTATTTTTTTATGTAACCTGTAAATACAGCTTTAACAAGAAAACATAAGTTGGCAAATAAATAATAATACAATTTATCAGTTTGAAAACTGAAAATTAATTATTTGCGGGGGGTGGTTATCTGATAACGACAACATCGTGTAATGCATGCAAGCCGAAAAACTCTAACAAATGATGACCCCTGTGCCATTCAATCTCACAAGTTGACGTACTGCCGTCAGCAAGTTTGAACTTTTCGACAGATATATAGACATACTATATTCAGTGGGACAAGTTGCTAGGTGCCTGTTGATCTGCATGGCCTTAGAAATCGAAGGTCAATCGAGAGTCAGTTAATGTCTGGGGAGAAAGTTTTTAGTTGTGACAAATTACAATCTCCAAAACATAATTGTAACCCTTTAAAACTAAGACTTCAAATCACATATACAAACAATTCACGACACTTGTTCTTACTTGTATGTGCATGCAATCGCAAAATCACGCAGAAAATATCATGTCAGCTGTCATCTCCAATAAGCTCCATCTGACCGGTTCTACAGTGCTGGATATGTAAAATACTACTAATACTAATTTATGCTCTACTACTATGCTCTACTATGTTCTTTACATGTCTTCAAATACATGTCTACTCATTACTCAGTAGCTAGATACATTATTAAAATTAAATATGTATAATAATTCATTTTGGTTTATGAATATGGATGGATGTTTGACACCAACGATCTCGTTTTATTTGATTGCCTACAAAAATATGAACTAACAGTAAACCTCTCTAAAACACAACAATGAGTTTAACGACTCTCAGTGATTAAACATGATTACACTGCTAATGAATATAGTACTCTCAACAAAGTCACTGATTTAATAAATATCATTAAGAATATTATGAGCGTTAACAAATTATTGTACGACATATTTTATATCGGATTATCAATAATTGGATCATCTCACCGAGGTGCCATCAAATCTCTATTTTTACTATTGTACTTTTGTATATGTAGTTACGAATGAATATACAATTTCAATTTCATGCCAATCATTCATTGTGAACAGAATGGTACTGTTTAAATTTGGGTCTACAGATTGTAATAGGAGAATTGTTACTGTCATGGTTACGGGTTTTCAGAGTATATTCAATGAATCGTTAGTGTGATGATTACAGGTCTTCAGAATGTATCAATCATTTTAGTGTTATTATAATGTGTCTTACTTTCCCTGTAAATTAACACAGTATTCTACCAATAAATGTGTTAAGACTTGGTCCTATTGACTCTTGATTTGTACAGTCTTTTCATAAATCGGTTGATTCTTCCATGTACCACCCAAATTGTACATTTATCCAATCAAATTATATCAAAACGTCACTTTGGTAGATAATATGATTTAACATGTTTGATTCATGCATTCCATGGAGTTATGGAGTTGAATGATGTGCATGCATATGTGATGTGTTATCATATTTATAATTTGCAGTGCAGACACACTTTATATTTTGTTCTACTGTTCACCGATAAGTTCATATACTTCATATTCCATCCAGACTGTAGAAGTTTGTATCATGTCGACCCAATAATACAAATTATTGTCTTTTCCTATTTAAATTAATATGAATAATTGAATAATAATGCCGTGTGCAACATAATTTGAACTTGGCAACTAAATTTATTATAAAAAATGCAACTAATCCTCTGTAATCGGAAGGGTGTTTAATGAAAACTGAACATCAAACACGAAGGAACTTTCAAATGTTTATTCAGAGTAGTTAGACGTCTGAGGTCAGGACAAGTCAACGTATATTAACATTTTTGACATACAACAAATATTGATGATGTATACACAAATGCATAACGTAATCTGATGTGCAAATGTATGTGTAGCTTGAGGTCCATAATCTATATTTATATATTAAAAATAAAGCACACACATACACACACACATATATTGGTCCACCAGTACGGTTATCAAGTGCGGAAATATTACATACACATCCAAATGTAATTTCTTAAAATAAATTGATTTTGAAATTATAAAAGAATTGAACATATATTATTAAATGAACAAGATGTTTAGCTACAAAAACAAGTTGACCGGAAACATTATTGTTTGGATCATAGCATATACGATTAAATTATAACGTCTATATATATCGCATTTTCGGTTTTAATTCGCAGTGTGGCCCAATTGAGACAAGTGCCTTCAAGCATATGTTAAATTTGACTATGTCTGTAGAAGAAAACATAATTATTAAATTACACAGACGATAAAGGATATTACATGTCCAGAAATACTGTTATCATATCATTTTAGTTGAAAATCAATTTAGTTCCACAATTGAATAGTTGCCAGGAACACCCTAGCTCAAATTCAGGGACAAAGTAGCCAAGATGTATATATAGTATACTGTAGCATATTCTTCCACTATGTTTGTTTTATCCAGGTTATATACTAAATACAGCAAATAATATGCAACTAACCTGCTTTTCAATTCAAGAACAATTTAAATTAGCTTTGGAAGTTTTTGCGCAGTGAATTGCGCGAATGTATGGAAAATAGAAAAACTCGGTGTGTTTATGAATTTTTTCACTGTTGAATCACATATACTATATCGAACGAGCAATTTTAGCGAAACCAACTTCGCACTTGAACACTAACATGTACAACACTGTGTGATATAGAACACTCTAAAATTGGTCTGTTCATGTTTGTCGATTCTTTATACAGGAATACACAATTATATACTGGCTGTTTGATTTTAATAACCAAATATTCTTTAAAAATATGTACACGGAAACATTTTCTGGCTATTCCAGTTCTCATACTTAGTGTCTAAAAACTAATTCGATTCAGTGTTAACAATATTCCCAATGACATACAATAAAGTCAAGTTAAGCTATATTCCGAACAAACAATTTGAAGTGGTACAATAACAAGCACATATAATGTTTGACGCCACAATTCTATGTTATTGACATCAATACTTAGGTTCTTCATTCTTCATCAGAACATTAACACGGATAATACTATTTGATACACGTGAATAGACTGTAGAATATCACAGTAAGTTCAATTTGAAAGGCATTCCACAATGTTGTTACAGTACAATAGCATATAATACCATTGACGTAGTAGAACAATTATTGCATTCGGCGAATGGTTTATCTGAATCAATTGAAGCTAAATGCTTAGCAACATATACTATTTCCCAGCAAGGTTAAAACTGTATTACTGAATATGTATTGTAAGAGTTTTGTGAAACATCTGCCCCGAGCGATAACAACCTTTACAAGTCCAAGCTTAGAAAACAAGTCGAAAGTAATTGATTTGGTTCACAGTCATGATACGATTATGGATTCAATCTTCTAGACTGAGCTTGTGATTTTGATAGAAACAGGTATACATTAAGATCAAATTCGCGGTATTCGCCGTACTCATTGTGCGTATTGGAACTACCATTAGTCATGGCCATTTTGCCAATCTTGTATGACGCAGCTGAGATTTTGACCAATTGAAGTTAACTGTTTCCGACACAGGTACTTTTCAGAGTTGTTTTCCTCTTAAATGAATCGTCGATTACCCTAGCTATTAGTAAAAAAAAGTCATTGGATTAGGCATTATGATCGATAACTGTAACAAATGGTGCTCCGACATTATTACAGCTGGTCAATGTATCGTTAGAAGGTATTCACAAATCATACATGTCACAGTGTGCAAGTACGTAAACATAAGAACTATCTTTGTACCAGGAAGATAGCAGACTAGACATATGTATTTGGCCGTACAATCAGCATACTGCCAATTTATCCAGCTCGCGGTATTCATAATTAGACGTATCGTAAAGTAGTGAAAGCTGTGGGCAATGTTTTTCGTACTCAGCGGCCGCAACATATCTTATTCTTCTGTCGAAGAGCAGGGGATTGTCGCGGTAGGAATATAACTAATGGGGAATCTATGAGAGATAAGCCTAGTGCTTAAGGGGCTACTCTCAATAAAAAAAAGTGTCGTATAATCTCATTTGTTACGTATTCTCGGGCTTTAGCTGTTTTGCACATTACCTTAAGAAGTATTAATGTAAGCCTAACGTGACGTAAAACTGGCAAAATGGTATTCCTTCTGTCCCGTCTTCATTATAGGTAAAACTACGTGTTACGGATGTCTGGAACTTTCCCCTTTTCTAACCGAGCATGTATTGAACACATGATGACTGGTAATGAGGACACTAATATACATCTACTCGCCTGAAGAATATTTCCCAAGGCCGTATCTTATTACCCAAATAAGGTAGTCAATACGTCGTTTGTAGCGCATCCATGTCCAGGTAAAATTTTACTGGTATAAACTCGACAATACAATCAGTATACTTCAGGAATTTATTTTAAACAGTGAAAGTTCAATACAAAATTGCTCAACAAAATGTTTATAAAACCAGGACGACAGCAATCACCACTCCTACTACCGCTACTACTACCATAGATTTATTATTCATTTCACATAATTATTTCAGACCTACATTGCGCTGCAATGACCGCTAATCAATAACATATTATTCCGACCAGTACATTTCTAATACACAGTTTCGTCGGCCCTCAGAGAGCACTATAACCTTTCATTCGTCTCGATAGACAATACTCTAAGTATATTAACCAGTGCTATGGGGAAAGGTAAAATTATGTTTGCGCTGACAAAGATGACGAATGCGTCACATTATTTTGGATGTTGTCATTATTCGGTACAATGAAGCAAATATATTTCCCAGTGGTCGGTCAATATTCAGTTACCAAATCCCAATTTTCTTGAATATTCATCGACATTGGCAACAGTGTGCATGTGTGAATAAAATTTGTTGAGCTTGACGTGTGTCGAAATGTTATTGACAGTAATCCACAATGTCAAGGCCGATGACTAAACATTTTAACTTTTGTGTTCGCGCTGAAAGTACTAAGCGTGGAAATACCCAAAATATTTTGCGCTTGTCAAATCGCACGCGATGTATTGACGTCACTACGACGTTATGACATTTGTTTGTTCTGTTTTTACGTTCTATTTAACGCATAACACGGAATCTCGCAGTGAACGGTAAATGGTATACTCAAAATGCGTATTGCGTATACCATTCGTACGTGTTACTCAGCTAATGTTGCAGTAGTATGATACAATAGCTTTATTAAGCATAAATGTGTGATATTTTTGACCGCAAATATATCAAGTAGTTTGGTGTTATAACAGCGAATCATTTTAACATTGCAAATTTGTTACAAATACGAAACAAGTATAATACGAGTGTAGTAAGATCTAAATTTCCACCAATGCATATATTGTACTTCCGCTCAATAAAATACCCAGTGATATAATATTAGCAGTAAGCTCAAAATTCCTCAACCAGAAAGCATGGCAGACCATGCGTCGATTTATTCGAGGTGACAACACGATTAAAAGAATGTGATATTTTAGCAGTTGTAAAGGATGAAAATGTTTGTAATAATATAACTACATTAAAGCGCCCGACAATTTAATGAAATTCTTATTGCAGAATTTCCATGTCATTGATTTCCATGTGAAATATGTGAAAAGATAGTACTGTCGAGATATCAATATATTTTAGAAATTTTCTAACAAAAAATGTAACTCAATTTTTAGGAAATACATTTACCCGTCTAATCATATATAATCGATTTTATATTAAATATAGTCGGCAATATACACATTAGTAGTGCTACCAACTTGTGTTGCTATAGCAACGACTAACGATATTATGAAATATATAATCATATGTATATATGTGTGTGTGTCGTGGCTCTATATATATGTACGAAGCAAAATGGCGAAGAATTATGATAACATTTTAACGACAAATTAATTTCCGTGTAGCAGTTCTGTGAAAGTATATGGTTTCTCTTAGTTGTTGAGTTCCTTCAAATAATAACAACTAACTCCTAGTCAGAAAAGCACAATCATGATTTAATTGTTACAAAGTATAAATCGATAAAGGCAATCACTTTGTTCCTGTCGAATACTCCCTGAGGTTTAACAATACACCACTTTTAAGAATTCTAGACACCCATGAAAGTCTTCTTCCACAATTAGTCCACTGTAGCAAAATCAGTCACTATTTAACGGTAATGTTACTCAGGTAACACATCGTATTTTTGTCTGCGCAAACTGACACTCTCAGTGTATCCAACAGTTACACTTGAACTTAAAGAATACACCACATTATATTGGTAATGAAGATATATTTTGTATTAAGGTTAAATTATAGCGGAACGCCAAAAGTATAATTGTACTGTCTCCAGTAGTGTATAAACCCAAATGTTTCGAAATTCTAAGTTCTAATCTGTGTTATATAAAACCAAAACGTACACACTCATATTTGTTAATCAATGTTATTCGACACATCCGTGGACGCTAGATTATAATATGATCTTTCGGGGGTTTTATTCTGTAAGTAAACTGGTAAGGCTTCTATGTCACGTAAACTCCTCAACCAAAAGTAGGATTTACACCATTATATTGAAGCAATGGAATATCTGATGAATACCGTACATTTGTAAATGATAGTAAACTTGAATATGATCACTTAAACCTCAGGGCAAACACAAAACACGCTAATACAATAATTGAATTGATAAAAACTGATACAGGTACAAAGAAATAGACTAAAATGAATACGAAACTGAATATAGCGATCTGTATTATCATTCTATCTTCAAGTTGCATATATATATATATATATATATATATATATATATATATATATATATATATATATATATATATATATATATATATATATGAATATGAATGAATATTTACCTAGAACTTAACTGTAATCGTAGACTTACTACACTATGACAACATAAAATCAAGAATTAACCATAATTTTCCTTCCATAATTTACAGCGATATTTTAAATTAATTTCACAACGTATAAGGGGTTTATTTCCTACGCTATTCGCTACATTAGAAGAAGACGTTGTTGTTGTTGTTGTGAATAATGTCTTAGTTGGTTTGTGAACGTTGATGGAACATACACAGAGGATTTCCCATGAGTGGCTCTACAATAAGAAATGTATTAAGTAGGGAAGTTGTGAGTCGTTGTCAACAAAATAACTGGTCCAACACTTCTGTATGTCTAGTCAATCACAGTAGAACCATTTATGCATTCGTAATTTCGATAAGAAATATTATATATGAGAGATCATCCATTGAATATGTTTCATTTATTTTAATGCATGTCGAATTGCATTAAATATATCGACAGTATTAAGTGTCTCAGTGCAAGTTTAAATCAAAAATAACATATCACAGTTGTGCATTTGTGGCAGATACTTGTGTTTTCCGCCTTTTGGAGACATATTATTTTCATAAACAGACCTTTATAATGCCAGTATCTCATTTAATCTTATAGGTACTCAATAGTATAATTGTATGTTCAAAAATGTTTCGCTGATATATAAATCACACAATTTCATGATTAAAAAAACCCAAACATGTTGATTATATTCATGCCAGTGATGTCCTGAAGCTGTATGTGTATATAAAACTTATGCATTACCTTCAGGCAAATTCGTTACCACGGTAACGATTTACAGGGTCGTTTTAATGCAATTACCATCCTTTCCAGGTTCGAATAACTCGATTATGTCAGATAACAAGAGATGAAATCTCAACCAGCCTGCCAAAGCATAATATAACAATAAGTTTGTATTCCGTATATCACTGGCTTGCTTTGTCTTATTGAACTTGTATCACTGCAGATGCGCCAAATTTTCGATGCTACGGTACGGAAGTACCGATAAAAAATACAAATTAAACATTTCAAAAACCCTCCTTAATTACTGTGCAATAATGAATTCATGAAGACAATGTTCCTTTAATGTACTAACGTACTGAATGGAATGACACGTGTTCACCAACTGTGTATAACCTAATCACAATGCATCACCACGCACAATTGCATGACACAATAAAACATGTCTCATTGAGCTCCATCGTCACGCTTATTTACCTCTTAACCCGACTGACCAAAGACTTGAAAGTAGATGTTATGATTACGTTATCACTAGCGTGTTCACGCATGTAATTATGTGACCAACTAAGTGTGTCAGTGTTGAAGGAGTTTTTTTCAATTATCAAATCAACATTCAAATTACGTACTGAGTTGTCTACATCTGACAGTGTTGACACTGTCAATGTGCGTCGCGTGTCTGGCTGACACGGATGAATATAGATGCCAACATAGATAGACGGTAGTTTAAAGTACTTTTTGGTGAGTATCTTACAATTCTAGTTAAACTCAACACTATGAAGTTCAATGGAAACTGATCAACGACAAAACAGTCTGCGATAATACTACATGCCACACATACTAATACAAAACTAATAAGAGAAATATTTTCAAATGGGAACTAGAAAACCACTAAAAGGTAAATGATCTTATGTAAAAAATATACATTTACTGTTTTATCATTTATTACATGAATTTACGATTTAACCAATTTTGTTATATAAATTTAAATTACAATATCAAAATTATTAGCGTCTACTCGTGAGCATATTTGATGTTGAAATATATATTGATCGACTCGCTGGTTAAGTTGTCAGTCAGTTACATAATTAATCATTTTACTAAACACGAAACAACTGTCTTCATTACTATACACTTGAAATGTAGTATCACACATTACCCTGACCACAGAACGACGATGGTTTATTTATGCCTATATGACGACGAGTGTATTGATTTTTGACTATTTGAACATTGAATACATAACCCGTACACATTGTTTGAATAGGACAGCCATCATGCTTAATGCATTCGTGAATAACATTTGTAAACTAGATTCAGTTTAACCACTATGGCTTGCCATCGGTGTGACAAGGGGAGCGGGTGCGACCCAAAACGAGGATTGTTGTTGTGAATCAGCACATACCGTTGTATAGTGTGTATTCGAAATAATGAGCAGGTGGATTACATTTAACAATTTTGATTTATTGTAAGACTTAAAATCGATGTACATCAATCCCAATGTACATTATAAGACTAATTCTTTATGTCAGCTGCTTTAAATCAAGAGAGGCTGTGTTAGTAAATATTGATTGAATAAATTTGCATATTCATATAATCACTCATTATTTGACCTTTAGTGAAGGTGCGATTTATTGCCAAGGGATTAGGATATGTGGGATGTGTGGTGGCCTGGTGAGATATATTGGACAACGTCCACAACAAATAAAGATATTCCTAAGAAAGTGAAAATGTTCAACATACTGATCGAAAACTAATAAGGTAAACTCACCAAACCCAGGGCAAATATGTAATAGACAAACGATTGCAGTGCAATGCAGCATCAAAGAAATATATGGATATATGTATGGGTCTTAAGCAATACAAAAACAACTGATTCTCATGCCATCTAATCCGTACAAAATTTATTTATATAAAATTAATTTCAGTGCAGAATTGAAAATATACAATTATAAGGTAATTAAATTGTGCAATATTATTTTTGTTTTGGGAATTACAAAACTATCGTACTTGGTACTAGTATATTAAAAATAAAAAAACATCAACGAACATCATTCAATAATGTCTGAGTACGTGTAAAATAAAAATATCCGAATGGTCTTATATCGTTGATAAAGTGGCGTTGTCCAAATATGGAATGTTATTTGTACATTGCTTCTCATATTTCATATAATTTACCCACATTATGAGCAATGAAGTACACACAGTTTCATCAATTATAATTAATCATCTTTCACAACAATTATTTACTTGCGTTGTTCAGTCGCCACACTATATTGAAATTTAGAAAATAACTTTGCGTGGAGAACACGTGTATAAAATATGTCTTAGGCGCTATGAGATAAAATGCTATACAACAGATAACACTGTAACACGAATTCCATTAAACCAATTGTAGTATTGCATATACTGTGCGACAATGGAATGAAAGTGTGTAAATTACAGACAAACCTTGGCCTACACTGTATCTCCATATCCCGTCTATAGTTATAAAGTCACATCCTATTCTGGCTAGTAAAAGCTCAGATGATAATTGTAATGAGGCCCGACTTATAACTGAAAAGGATAATTGTAATTCAAAGCATGCGCCGAGTAATTCGTTATTATAAAAGTACTTAGAATTGTTATTACCACAAATATGAAATATGAAAATTAGAAAAACTGAAAGAAATACAATCGTGCCTTATCTGTAATAGTCGTCCACTCGTCACCCATTTGTCCTGTGCATGGAACAGCAGTTCACAGTCAGCTATGTAATACTATAATATGGTAACAACAATCAAGTACTCTGAAAAGAAGCATTAAACTCAACAAAATGGTTCCATATCATTTATTTCCATAATCACGTTTTCACTAAAATCATAAATGATTCAGAACGGCATTTCAATCACAGCGTGAAGGAATACTGCATATACTATTATTCACTAAGTACATTCGTGATATTTTCCCTGCAGCTTTACCAGCGAACAATACATTTTTCAGCATCAGATTCGAGCTTATCATTGAGTCCAAAATTAGGTATATCTTCTAAATTCGAAGATAGTACGGAATTGTGTCTCGAAAATCACTATGGATACTATTTGATGTTGTTTTTGTTACTATACTTTACAGGCAGCACAGCTTAACTCTTCATATTCAGCCAAACCAATCACATCGGTTTGTCGTCGTTGCTATGGTTACCGGCTTTATATCTTCCGTACCTGTTTGCAGACGTTCATTTGTAGTGACTCAGACGGACAAGTGATACTCGGGCAATCTTTCAAAGTAAGTACTAATACGATGACGGTATTTTATCTTACACTGACGTCGTTTTAATATACGATTCTACAATTATGATCATTTTATAAAATAATTGATATTATAGGCGAATTATTTGAAAAATTTGTGCATGGTATCGTCCAAGTTTTGCAGAATTGTTGGTTATATTGCAATTGAACGCCGTGTATATCTGCTCCATGTTTTAGTTTTCTCATAATAGACATTTTTGTCCAAGTACACATTGGCAAAGCCAGCAATTCACAGGGTGGTATAAAGTCTCGTGTGATTAATGTAATGGCATTTTTTTGTATAAACTTAGTGCTTACATAATGCTGTGCGTGTTCATGTTATGATTTACTACTATAGAATTTAATAATTGCTATAATAACTTGACAACTGACGCCGTTTTTTATTCAATCATGGTTCACTATTGCACGTTATGTTTCGAGATTTGAAATGATTATGAAAAATCATTTTATTATTAGTTTATAGTCTAATTAGTCTAATTAGAACATCGAAATACAATTAGTTTATTTTTATTTGAAGTCAGTTGATAACGATTAGTATTTAATGAACATGTTTTCCTAATAAATTTAACTTTACGATGTCAATTGCAATTTTAATATCGGCTATCTTGTGAAATTTCCAAGAAAGTGCATTTTGCATGAATATAGAAAGATAAGTGTGTGTCTGAATTCCGCGATGTACGTTTAGTTGCAATTATTCAACTTGTTTTTGCGTGTGCATTATTGATCAAAAATGCGCGTTTCCAATACAGGGTGAATACAAGAACCGATAATATCAAGTTATTAAATACTGCTTATGGCATTGTAAGACTGTTAAAGTCATGGTATTTTCAATGAAAGTATTTTTATTACAAAATCGAAATTATGTGAAAAACATGCAGACCACTGAATGGAAGCATGATATCACTACTTTCGTAGGTGGGTTATATAATCAGCTGATAGTGACAAAACTATGACCACACTAAGCCAATTATTGGGAAATTGCTTATTGCGTTTGAAATACAATACTATACATACACCACCGATATGCAATTATTGCTTGTATGCGTTTCAAAGAACAGACTGGTAAATTGAGCGCCACGGGTGATCTCTTCCGTTTAGTTTCGAAAAATGATTTGTGTGTGTGTGTGTCACTCATTCATGTGACAACAGCACTGTAAAATATGGAGATTATTGCTTGATGCACGTGAAATGGGAATACAATCGCCACAAGTGTCAACAGTAATGTTTGACATTAACCACGGATTTGTCCTTGAGATGCATCTGAGAAAAGACACATGCATGATGACACTTGCAAATACACCGAACAACGTCAAGCACGTCTCTTAAGATCGAAGTGTATTGACCCGCAAGTGCATCTTAGACTTAAGTATAATGGTCCTTTTGCTAGATAGAGAACATTTGCCTACTTTATATTCCTAGCGTTATTGATAGTGTGTGACAGCATGATTTACAAGTGAATGTCAATGCCGTGACCCGATATAGCTTAGGAATTTAACGCCCTGTCAAAGTCGCGGAGAATGATTTGTTTCTTCCAATTTTTGAACAACGCCGTAGATCTTGAAAGTATATAGAATCATCAGAGGAAACGATATATATGCGAAACGTGTTTAGGTTCATATTTCTTTCGTGTTTTGTATTTAATACATTTACTTTCAGTTGAATATTTTAGTGAAACAGACAAATTGCAACAAGCCCAGCGCCAGTAGTATATTATTCCAATATTATTTTGTTTTAAACCTCTACATAAGTAAACCACGACTGTGTAAAAAAATGATAAATCTAATCAAGATAGCGTAATTATATCTTGTTCACAAATACGGTATATACTTCGTCAACGCCTGGTAACAACGTGTTTGAATCAAATATATATGAACAAAAATAACGAAGTCGGCTATATATAAGTCAGAATCATAACAGGCATAACGACAACATAATTGTGTCATAGATTAGTTCATTTAAGTGGCAAATCGTACAAAAGTACATGTGTGTCTTAAATTGAAACGTAGAAACATGCGATAGGCGTCGCCGTGTCTCGAACGCTCATTCGTATGAGAATGACAACGCAAAGAAATTGGTCTGCTACTTGGAGTTTATGTACAATTGGCACATGTGTCGCACATGGTATATTGTTTCAATTGTTCATCGATAAGCTACGTAAAATAATAAAACAATATATATATATATATTAATATGAAAATAAATAACATAATATATACATTATGAAATCACAAATAGGCGATTGCGCCCAGAAGTAATTTGTTGCACTGCTAAACAGTGATTGTAAACCTACAAGACCGTTCGCCGTATTTCCATTGATGTAGGCGTTGAAGTGGTGCACATTAATTATCATAAGGTTGTATTAAGGGTGCCGAATAATGTTCAATATTATTATTCCCACGTATATCACAGTGTGCTAAAATACACATTTGGCGATTAGTATATGTGTATCAGAAACATTATAATAGGAGGACATACACATCGCTAATCGTGTATTTCACTGTCAAGGTATAATTGGCTGTTTTTTCACTATATATCTAATTGGATTCGGAAGCCAATATTTATACTGGATGTCTTGACATTCAAACTGATGACAAATAATGAACTCACATATACGTGTAATTTCTACGCAAGAGTGAAATATTAGTGCACTCCTACGGAGTAGCTACCCACACTTAGAAATGATTTTCAGTATGTTTTTATATCAATCAAATTGAGTAAAATCCTTAAAATATCAATAAATACAAATCATAGTTTCATTCGATCAACACCAATCATTTTTTCCAAAATGTTTTAATTGTAAAATTATTAATTACAAATGGTGCATATATTTTCATTACGTCATTATTATGTCACGCCAGATATACGAGAATGATAAATTTATATTGCACTATATTAATGCCGAGTAATATGTTCAGTAATTAGAATGAACGCAATTCCGTTGAATTCGTTACAGTACAGCAACTTTATCTCTCAAAGCCGAAATCAGAAACACATTGGTTCGAATATTTTCACAGGCTACAATGCAACCACCCTAATGAGCATATTCGTCAGTACTTTCACCACAAATATGCCTTCAAGTCATAAAGTGCAAAACGTATTTAACCATAATGGATAAATCGGATAATATTATATAAGAACCAAAGTATAATAGTTATCATATAACTAGAACAGCTGAGGTTTGCAACTGCGGGTTTGACAGCAATTATTAGTAATATGAATTTACAATTTAGTCTCTATGTGAAAACGACTGCAACGGGGATAGCCTGAGCAGAAAAAAACAAGATATTGGATTTCATCCTCAGATGAAAACAACAATGTATTACAGCCATTGATGAGACCCACGCATCTCCTGGAATAGTTTTATCTCTTCTAGTGTCACAGACGACCAAGACGTAGATGCCAAATCTGTTCAATTAACTGTGGATTGTGCTGATTGACGTTCAATGTTATTACCATGGCGGCGTCCAATTATTTACGGATACGAGATAAACTGTGTGTCACGTTCATTGTAAAAGGAACGAATGTGGCCAATTTGAAAGTTAGTTTTAATTTCAGTGACACAGGGTCATAACGCTACAGTACAGGATTTGGTATCCAACTCAACAAGGAATTCTATCATTCAAAAATAATGACAACTTGGCACGCAAATAAATTAAATAACCGGTGACATTGCGACGTGTAATTTATGTCAATTATGCTATATTTTCTTTTGAAATCGTACAGGCAACACCAGACCAGGTAAACTAAATATTTAAATGCAACGGCAATGGTCGTGATATTGCGTCATATTTAGGAATACATATGCAAATGAAAACATACTACGTCATTTCCGTTGGAAATATAATATTGTTCTTGAGAACGTACTATGCACATCACATAGACGCGCGGATCATTATAGCAGTTGAGAAGGTGAATCGTGGAGAGACTGATACATACTGAGTCGTCAAATATGGGATAAAATATGTACTGTCAGTGGGAGAGTGTCAATACGAACGTTTCATGAATGGTAATTTGTTTTACTCTTGAATTATATTCGTAATGATATGATTATGATTATAATAATGATATATACATTGTGTTTGAATGATTTTTGTAAAGTCATTTTTTTATTTAGAATAATTGTGAATCGGTAGAATTGCATGCTTACTGAGGAAAGGTACATTGTCGTAGTCGTGCGTTCGAATATTATCTTGCATGTTTATATGTTCGTAATAATTATGAATTTATATTGGTATAGGTGTTGGACGGTTTATTTGTGATTGCTTCATAATATAATTTCCAACAGTCGGACGTTTACGGTTAGCAGCAAAATTATTATACTTTCATTGCTAGCGTGTTATTCCGAAATTGGAATATTCACATTATTTATATTATACGATGATCTTTAACGATGTGTGGTAGAGAATGCCGTTGCTATAACGTGTCCTCAACATTATTTTATATGACAGGTTAGTGATTTGTGTGTCGGTGTCACTGAACAGCGATAATCACTGGTTTATTCTAAAACGTTTCCATTCAACTTGTCATTGTCAAATACCAGCAAGTCAGCATTTTTCAGATGAAGAAATTGAAAAAGGTTTTCAAATCATATGACCCCACATCTATTGATGCGAATATTGGTTTTCCTAACTTGGCGGTTTCATTCAATGACACGTGTATTCCAGAGAAATGACTTACATGGACGCTATGGAACTATAAACACAAAACCTTGTGCCACTCTGTCGCGTGTTACGTGATCTATATCAAGCGGAGGCTTCAATGGAAACACCTCTAAATTTTTACCAGGTCTAACAACTGTTACATTTTCCGTTAAATCATTGTCATCGACCAATTATTTCCTTGACCGAATTCAGCACCTAGTCCATTGATGAAAGTATCGCAGAATATTATATGCCACCGAGTCATGGCAAACAAGTAAACGTTACTGAATGAAGGAGTTTGAAAAGTTTAACTAAGACACTACGTTGACCTTTCTATAATTAAAATACTTTATATATGCGTAACCGTGATAAGTGGGCCGTGTAGACCTAATTACTATACTATAGTGTAGTAAGTACAATGCGTATCGTAATACAAGTGAAATAGACATGTCGCAGTTTAATCAAGATCAATTTCATCAACGGACATGGCAAGGTTTGACAGCCCGGCAATGTCCCTAGTCTCACAGATTACGAGGAATGGTTTATTTTGTTTTCTTCACGAAAGTGATTGGGTTGAAAAGCTTACCCTACACTCGGCGTTAACAGTTAAGTCACTTCAACGTTTTACTAAGTATATGCTTACATCATTCGTTTTTTTAATATAATCATATACCATAGTACTCGAAAGCCAGCTACTAAATGATTATGTTGTGGTGTGACACATTTGTGATTGTGTAAAAGAACACCGACGTCATTAACACTTATTGTATTTTATAGTGATAGGTCGAATTGCGGTTATAGTAATTGGCCAGGTTTAGACAAGTTTTCGATGTTTGACCACATTTCTGGCGAATCTCAAGATTGTGATTGTGGCATTGGTCATAGTTCCGGATGAATACCCTGTGATCACATGTGTTTGTCGCAATAATTCCCACAACAATAAATGATCGTTTGATCTAGTGTAATACTATGTATCTACGACCTAGCACGTGGTATGATATCACTCACAGAAATTATATGCCGAAAAATACGACAACAGCAAATGTGTTGAGTGTCAATTCAGTTCGCTGCTGTAGGTAAACACACATACGAATTGAGTGTCAGTGGCGTTGTAAAAAGAACAATGACATTTGCCTGGTTTCTCACACCTCAGCGAGATCTTATGAGACACGCAATGGCCAACATTTTGGTCTTTATGCGAGTTATTGGTATATTTTACTGTATACAAATGGAGAGTCTCCATCGCATTGTGTTATTGAACGCATACAATTAGGGAAATATATTAGTGAATCACAGTGACTGTCTTGTACAGTAGGTATGTTTTTTTCGGTACAGCATGCTGGCACTGTCTTGTAAACACTGACTCATTATACTGTGGTTTGTCACTTTCCTGTGTTAATTGCTAATGACATTGTTTTCAGACACTGTCTCTTTATGGTACTGTTTTTTAAATTTAGATGCCATGTATTATGGAGCTGTCTAATTCACCCTGTGCCATGGCACTGTCCTATGGTACTGTTCACATGCACTGCCGTTATGGTATTGCTCACATGCACTGCCTTTATGGTACTGTTTATGGCGCAGTCTAACAGGTTCTGCCTTAAGGCTAGGTGCTTGCAATCGTAGTTACGGTAATGTAGTCAGGAACATTGTCATGCACTTCATGTAAATATCATTTTTAAAGTAGTATCACGATATTTCAATGCATTAAGGTAATATAAAAGATTATATTTGATTGCATACCCCATATCCCCATATGTACGCTTGGCTTTAAATATTCGCAGGAGAATTTGAACTTAGCTTGGCGTAGAAAGTGACATGTAAATCAAGCCATTAGCACACTGATTATACTTTCCTTGATGACGTGCCGATCAGAAATTTTTACCGCATTAATGGATAAATCAGATTATACGCGGGATTTGAGGACTAAAGTCATGGAGGGGTTAACTCACAATAACAAGTTGCTATGGAGACATCAACGGCGGCAAAATGCGAAACGTTTTTCTTGCAAACATGCTATTCGGATGGGGGACAGTTAGTGGTTTGTGAATTCCAGCACATCCGGTATTGCCAACCATTCCATTATGATTGAGATGTATGATCCTATGAGGGGGGAAAGTGCATAAGGTCTATTTACTATCTTGCTAACGCAGTATTTATGTATTTCAAGTTGATTACACCTATTAATATACTAACCTCATGTATTGGTAACGCAAACACCTTTGAACCGAACTTATTTATGTAGTGTAAGACGTGTTTTAACGAGGCACATCGTTCAACTTGGAGAAATGAGGCTTGTATTGTGAAACTCGATCGTTATGGATGATCGAGTACATTAGCTAGGGATATGGATCATCGCACACCATACAGCCAATATATTTGTATTTTCGCTGCAATTCATCTTCCTCTGGTATTTATTTGATGTCGAATTATTGATAGATAATACGTTTTATATTCCGTCGTCTGTTGTTTAGCAACAGAGAGTGAATGACACAGAACAAGTTTTCATGTTCGGATATGTGATTTAGGTCAAATAATGATGAAATGTATAACGTCGTATGGTAATGCAAATCAATTGGTTGTCATGTGCGATGTAAAAGCAATTAAACGCTCTAAAATGCCATTAACAAGTACAATAAGTTCATGGTTGCATAGTTTTGGTCTTTTAGAAGATGAAAAGGACATCAACTTGACAACAATCTTGATCAAAACAACATGTCGATAATAATTGAACTGAAAATAATGTCAGATATCATTTCAGTCGTGGCTAATTACAGAACATCTGTAATTAACGTGTCATTTCACTTCTTCAGTTTCAGTTAATGGGTGTGTAGTTCCGGAATGTTAGCGACATATTTGAACAATTGTGAGCCAGCACTGGGGAAACCACATCGTTGCTAAGAACATAATATAATTTATTATCAGACGCAAGGTAAGTTCAGTTATGGAAGTATGTTTTATATGTGTTCGCTTGAGTACAAGGAGATATCAGATTGTTCATTTCACCCATTTCACACTTATGTAATTTAAGTAGTAACATTTCGTCACTTATCGGACTGGAAGCAGCCTGTGAATAATACCCCACTTAACAAATCAATATCCTGAAGATTTTGTTTAACATGACAAAATTGAAGCGCTTACGCCGGAGGATTCCTTACGTAGACATAATTAAAAATTATTCTGGGGATTATATTGAACACTTATTCGAGTACATTGTAAGTGCTTAATTTTAGGAATTGTTGTACACGTTTCATTTCGCATAATGAACTTCTTCAAAAGCATAATATTCTAAAAATAACTATAATATGAATATACTCAACGAATAAAATTAACATACTTCACCTAAACGTAGATATGTGCCAGAAGGCGAAGATACTATGATTTAATGCATGTAGATGTGTTAAAGACGACATTGTCTACATATACCTGACGGGGATTCAATAACGCGACATGCTTTGAAAAAAAGATTACTAGCAGTTTCCTTTCTGATAAATATGAATATATATATTGTTTATGTGACCTCTGTACTGACTTTACTGTCAGGGGAACACTGCAAGTAGGCATCACAAGTATGGTTTATGTGTAGTGAGTGAGGTTTAGTATTTGAAATAAAAATGAAACCAGTTTGTTTTTCATATATGCTGTTCAAATATGAATTCACCATTCACGCGTAACAGATAACGCAGTACAACAGCATGAACGAGATATAGAACATGCTACGTTGCGACGTACAATTCAAATAAGCGTTGCACTGAAAACGAATACAAAGCGCCGCGGAACTCGTAATTGGGGACATGTAGGCATGATTGTATCGCGTGCACCGTTATTGCTAAAGGGCGTCTTGTGAATTCCATAATAAGACTCGCTTTCACAGCATATTAATTTCCTGCTAGTATCCAACGTCCTCTCATACTATGTGAAAGATTATATGTGTATACGTTTGGCACTTTATTATACCCTGATTGATTGCGATATAAATAGCATGCGTAAGGCTTAGGTACATTGTTACAGACTGATTGGACAGAAATTACAAACAAAATATTTCAATGCAATACAACAAATTTCCTCCCAACGACCTAACACGCCCGTTACACTGATGGTGGTATGATGACTGAAGTATAAAATAATTTAATGGGTTCAACGCCAACGATTTTTCTTTTTCTGTGTTAATTTGTCTTATGTGCGCTATCGTCGTTTCAAAACCATTATTGTCTAATGATTTTGCAATTTGAATTTCTATCTCCCATAACAAGTGGATGAGATATTGACTGCACGATGTTATTAAATTGCAAATAGAGAACATCTAGTGAACCGAAACCTTACGTTATTTAAATCCTAAATATGGTAATATAACTGATAGTTTCAAATAATTGAACACAGAGGGACAATATGTATATGGCTGTGTTTTATTCATGTGCAGAATTTCAATTGTAATCGACAACCCTGTGTAATATACAACAGGTAATTTTATATTTGATTCCAGAAACAATATTTTGTTTGAATATACTCTCACATTTGTTGAAACACTTATGTCACTGGTGCTACGTGTGGTGCGTGACGTAATCATTCTTTTCGAAACACCTGACATCACCTCTTGGTTGTATACCTTGACTTCTGTGTTATTTTGTCACTGGCTGCACCATGTCTTGTTAATGTACGTAAGCTGAAGTAATATCGTAACCACGAACTTGAATTTTACCTATGCCATGTGTAGAATTATCATATAGCTTTTATATCTCACTTTTCAATATTTATATAAAAGGGTATATATCTTGTGTATAAGCTTGTATACATATACAACCCAGTGGAGTGACATGCATACGCTGATTGTACGTTTGCACTTTATTGTTGATAATATCACACGCGACCCATTCATTTAATGGCGTCATATGATGCTAATACTTTATCACAATCGAATCTACGGAAATCTGCTTATTGCAGGCAATTGTTGCAATGGGTTTATAACACATATTGCTATTTATGCAACATATAGGCTTTATCAAAATGAAGCTTCATCACAGAGGTATATGAATAATGCAAGTCTAAGAAATGTTAGTAGCACAAGTCAAAACATGTATCGATGTCTCCTAACTTAATTGTTATTGTAATCTCAAAGATAACCCCTTGCAAAGTAACTGTGGTAATATGAAAACTGTCGTATTCTATAGTACTGATTGGTATTATAACCTTATCGTTATAGGTCGAGTCATGCACGATGTGTCTTGAGTAAAAACCAACCATTCACTAGAAAATTTGTATTCATTTCTATTGCATCATTTGTCACTTTTCACGCTGATTTCTTTGTGGAATGATTTAGATTTCCTCATGCAGTGAACACGTGACTTAGTACAAACGTCCTATTCCTCATTATTTATACTCCATGGGGATAAATAATAATCTCTGAAAGACGAATAAATACTCTCATTGTCATACGTATCACGGCGGTAGGTTGTTATCGTTTGCCCATTGATAAGCCTTCATTCACAATTAGAATGCGTCTTGTAACCATGGGCACCAGTGTGTATTCATTGAGTTCCCACATTATTCACAACCGAGCAGCAGATTGCCTGAAGTGGAGAGTAAAAGTGTAGCTCGTTTAAATGTGTTTTACGTGTGTTTTATGTAATAACTAAACAAAGCAGTATTTAATTACATACGATATCTTCGCCATATTTATATGGTATATAGTTTTGCATTTTCAACGAGAAAGATTACACTTTAGCACATGCTCCGTTGAGTTTCATTCCATGTCACTTTGATAATACATGTGTATAAATATTGATTAAGACACAACATCTCACTGAAGGCATTATCGCATCAAAATCACGTGTTCGCCACCTTGTTCGTGGTCGTTTTTTATCAGAAAAATATTTCTCTTATTCATTAATTACCTTGTTTAAAGCGCCACCGTTGTGGATGGTAAAAAGAAAACGCGTTTGCGTGTGAGCTATCAACAATGAGTGTGCACCCACTAAACTATACAAGAATGTACATATACATTTAACACTGTGCTGGAGTCAGGTCATGATAAATTAAACATAGGATTACAAATAAATCTCCATATTTTTGTGAACATTTTATACTATGCACAAAACAATAGTTTCTAGTATTGTAAAATCATTTTGCACCTAATAATTACTGTATCCAAATATGGAACTAAACAATATATCGTCATGTTTATTGCAATAACCAACTAATACAACTTAATTTAAATATAATACGTTTATAAAACGATAAAGGTGACATACATTCAGTCTCTGCTTTTCATGGCAAAATTCGCATAACTAGGTAATTTGTTTAAATTTAAATTTAAAACATTATTTGTAAGCCGGTTTAATGCAAAACTACACGGTGATAGCAGGGAAAATACAAACCCAAAATAATATTCGTCTTCAATATTAAATTGAATGTGTTCAACACAGTATTCACACAATCTTTGATAAAGGTGAACATGTCTTTCACATGAACATGTATTTCCTTTTCATTACGCATATTATGAGAAAAACAACGTAACATCAATAACGCAATTTTGAAATATGAATGCAAGAGAAATATTTGTCCTAATCAAGTGACGATTTATATTTGTGATAGCAACAGAATTTGGGGAAGATTCAGTTTTGTCGCGCCAGACTTGAATGCTTTTTGCGCAAATCTTCAATTCGCTGTAAGAACTGTGATCTCCGCACCGCCGAATCCAAAGCAAAATGGCAAAATGTTTACATTGTATGCCCAATTTCCGACGTGATAACACGTTTACGGCAACCGAGAAGCCTCGGGAACACTGTCACACTTTTTTAAAAGTGTCACGTTTATGTATTTTATTTCGTGATTTACGCGAACATCTGATACATCACTTGAGCTAGTACTTACACCGAGTAGAAATTTACGAAATGGATTCTCAACTTGTTCAATTTGAGAAGCGTTATCATATCCCGAGATAAGATAATGTATTCAAATAATTAAAATCATTCCTATTTAGTCATACCACCTAGTTTTCGAATTTGTTTGATTGGTTTAAGTTTTGCACCAAGATCCTTGTGTTGAGGGAGCATCCTAATATCATGATCATGGTAAAACTATTTTCACTTTCTCGTTGTCAAACGCCTTTGCGAAATCAACAAATCTACAATAAAATTTATATTTTTTTTCTTTGTATCTTCGCCGAAAACTTGTTTTTTGGCAAGTACCTGACAGCCTTCTCAATTTAAAATTTGCATTTAAATCATGAGGCATATTGTCAATACACTGTTCATATCTTTCTTCTTGTAGTTGCAAATTCTCCATTAGAGCTATGTTAAGTTCATTTGCAGGTGAGATTGGTTTGTTCATGCCATAAAGTAGTTGAACCTTCGGTCAGATTTAATGTCATTGCTTTTCAACATGTATGTTTGAGTTTGAATGACCGTTTCCTATTTCTACATATGCTTTGAAATTATTTTATGTCACTCTATAAGTGGTCAAGTCACTATTGCTATTTGATCGTCTGAATTTTTAAAGGAATTTATATTTTAGTTAAGCTATGCTGCACGCCTCATCGCACCTCGCTCGTTGGGGTTGGTTCCGGACACGAAACCGATTAGTTGGCTTAATCTCAGCTGTAGCGTGGTCAAATATTTCACCCATAGTACATGTGTGATTTGGACGTGATTATTCAGTGTGATATATTCAGATATATATACAATTTGGATTGGGATTTGAATGTACTATAGGCACACTAATTGTTTTCCTACAATTAAGATAGGTCTCACTTGAATTTGGTTATGTTGACTAGATCTAGTCTAGTATATGTGAAATGAGAATGTGTTAATACTTATTCATTCCATTTTTAGCGGTATTGTTATTAGTCAGTCATTGTTAACATATTGCTGTTGTTTGATGCTTCAGTGTGGCTGTACACATATTCTGACGTAAAGCATGACAGTCATGACAGCACGATTGTGTCCTCGAACAAAGACCCCGTAAAATTCGCTGATCTCAATTTAGCTCTTTATTGCTTTATAGTTTACTTTACAAGTGTTTCTGTAGTCAGACAATACAGAAACCATTCATAAGCCAATAACGTGATAAGACTTGACTTGTCACTACCTATTGTATTTCTAAGTAATTTAAAAACTATCAAACTACATTGTTATTTTGTTTTTTATTTCTGACTGAGTCCGGACTGCTACTATAGCTTGGTAACTGACTACCAGTGACTCCAAGTGACTACTATACAATGGCTATCGTTTAAATGGTTTAAATGTATGTGACCCAGTGCGTATGTGTAGTCTTCCACAGGAACGTTCTAGCAATGATATCTGCGCAATGATTGTTGACTTGGCATTGTTGATTTAATTAGCACTGGTTGACCGTTAACAACCTTGTAATCCTATTGGTTGTTGTTTCTTATAGTTGTCATTTCATCAGAAATGCATGTACGTTTAACATGCTGAGTGTATGCCAGATCAATCAATTAGTTAATTAAATTGTACAATTCACCTTTTATTTTCTTGTTTTACAGGTACAATATGGAAGTGAACGAATCAATTTTCGATTTTGAATACAGTTTTGATTATTATGCATTTCTGGAAGAAGTTTACGCATTCGATACACCTCCCGAGGTGACAGTGTCGCTTGGTGTCCTGTTTATGTTTTTAATCATCGCTGGAAATCTATGGGTCATCATAGCAGTGTTTCGGCAGCCTAAGCTTAGAAACACGGCAACAAACATTTTCATTGTATCATTGTCAGTGTCTGATCTACTGATTGCAGTCGTAGTTGTGCCATTTCACATCGGTGCATTCGCCTACGGCATGGAAACATCCAATAAAGCTGTGTGCAACATAACAGCTTACTTACACTGGGCGGCGCAATGTGGTACAACCTTCTCTCTGCTTTGTATTGGAGTTGATCGTTATAGAGCCATTGTTCAGCCATTGAGGCCGAAATTGACTCTCCAGCACGCAGCTATCGGATGCATACTAGTATGGGTATGTGCATTGGGTTATTCATGCGGCAAGTTTGCAACAGTCGGAATTGTATCTGAAAACAACACTATTTACATAGAGAAAGGGAACGAGACAATCATCGCTCACAGCATGTACCATTTCTGCTATGTCACAGACTTTGAAATCGACAAAATATTGCGCATTTGCGATTTCCTTGTTATGTATGTGATTCCCTTGGCTATAATAACCACACTATACTCTATTATGGTGTACACTTTGTGGTTCAGCAAAGCCCCGACGAATTCCGGCAACCGTAACAAGAGAAAAGCCGTGAAAATGCTAAGTTTTGTTGTGTTGCAGTTTGCTATCACGTGGCTTCCCTCCAACGTATTGCAGTTGTATTACGCATGGACCGTGGACTTTCCAATGGAGCCTTTCTTATGGTCGATAGCACCCTCCAATTTGTGCGTGTTTATCATACTCTGTAACAGCTGGATTAATCCTATACTTTACGCATATTTTAATGAGAGCTTCAGAAAAGAATTTAGAAAACTGTTTCCATGCTTCTATAAATGCAAAAGGTCAAAAGTATCTGCCGAAGATTCGTCAATGACGGGATACTATGCGACTAATACAGCGAGGGCAGGCGGGAGAACACGAGTGTCGATGATAAACAGTACAGTTGCGTAACTTATATCCTCTACAATGTGTATGTTGCTCTAATATAAAGAGTCTTGGTGACCAATGGTGCTTTATTCACAGTGGATAACTACGTATATACTACAACAAACCAATTTTAAGTTTTTTAACACTGAATTTCATTGTACTGTTAATATCAGCAGTATATTCACTTTACTCCACTATTCATATTTGCTAGGTTTCGTTTATTTTAATATATTTAACCTGTAAAACCCCATTTGGGGTCATTTTTGTCAATAATACTTTAGTCTTATTCACTGAATGCCTAAAAATGCACATAGAGATAACAACTATACCATATTTGCTAGATCCATCATAGTAATCTGTTCAAATGTGGGAATTAGTTTTCAGAATTAGACATCCCACGGGTTAATTTTTGATATGGACGTATCTTGGCTTTTTTAGTGTTTTATTTGCTTTAAAATGTTGTTTGTTACAGCTGCTCATTACTACGAATGGTATAAAATGTCAGATATGTACGCCCATAAGTACATTGACATTGAACTTACATTATTCTATTACTGATTAGGAATGCGCATATTGATATGACACGATGTAAATAAAGTCAGTTGGTGATTTTAATTTAAAAATTGGTATTTAAAAACCATGGTAGTGAATACAAACCTTGTAACATTTACTGGTAATATATTCCTAAATTATTTTAATTAACCTGTGTTGTATTTAGTTCAGATATGTGAGACGTGTATGTTATTACCCTGTAGATACATCGTATAGGAAATACCGTACTACGTGAAGTGAAGGTAATACGTGTTGATTTTTGACATTCAACTTCACAGAATTACAATTTGTCTTGACGGACCAAACTTGTACATAATTACACAATGTTATAACGATAATAGTACTTACTGTGTTATATATAGTCGGCGAGTCGTATAAAATATGTCTGACATATTATAATGTAAAAGGTTGCACATCGTGCATGAGGGTACACTCCGCTGATATAAATACATATATTACAAATATATGACGAACTATTTAATGAAATATTTTCTTATTAATGTTTTTGGGGTAAAATGTAATTTTATCAATATGTGAACGTATCATAAGTCAGGCGGTGTTTCAAATGGTTGGCACACGGATAATAGTGTATAATGCATATTCAAGTAAATGCAATTTTTCGTCAATTATACGTATATTAAAATCATACACTATAATGTCTTAATAGCCCTGGGCAGTTTTCGCAATTATGCTTTTTCTTCTGCGATTTTTCATTTCAAATGGGATACTGTTATCATATCTTCGAAGAAGTACCGGTCGTTATTAATAATGGATTTAAGATAGCATACAGGGAAAAGGTTTCTCAACCTTTTCAATGAAAATGTCAAGTAAATGCACGTACTTGTTATTTTGTCGGCTATTGCTATGTATAGTAGATAACATTGATGGTCTTTCAAAGTTGTACGCAGATGTCTTTTTTTCCTTATTGGCTAATGGCAGACGTATACTTATGTTTCGTATAGTTATTCACCACAGAAGGAGCACAGTGCAGAGCATTTACAGTTTGTATTACATTTCAAAGACTTGTATGAATAGTAACATGTGAGGTTATATTATAGAATTACGATTAAATGTCAATGCTGTCCTTGAAAACGGAAATATTTGTATTGTGTTACACTCTTGTTTGCCACTAATTACATGTTTTACAAATAAAATTAAATATACGTACTGATTGAGAGATACATTATACCCAATAATAATTGCACTGTAATTGTTTTAATCTATACATTATTTATTGGCAACGTGTTAATAAACTCGCTATGTGCTCACTATGGCATAGATTATTTGAATGTAGAAAAAAATACTTGACACGAAATACATTTGTATAGAAAAGTAAACGAGAATGTTATATATAGGCTATAGAGAGTATGTTTTTTCGGATAATATTTTCGTCCAAATACGTTAATATTTCTCAAAATCTTGCAACAAAAAACGAAATTGCTGTTCATAAAACGAAATTCACACTGAAGAAATAATAATATAATTATGTTTATAATCGTAAAACATTTACATTACATAACTATAAAAATAATAATGCTTTGCAAGCTAATGTAGAAATATAATGACTTTCAAAAAGTGCATTGTTTCTCAAGAAACTCCTTGGCTATCTATACTGAGTGAGAAATTAGATAATGACGGGTCCTACAAGCTGGTCCTACATGTAGAGCAGATATGTATTTACTCGTTTCATCTGATGACCCTTCATGCAAAACATAGGGATCCATATATCTTTCTCGTACTGGTTTGACTAGTAAGCTATGCTGGGTACTAAATTATTTTGTTCTCGTGGATTATTCCCAATAATCTCAAATAAAACAGTTGTGTTTATTATTAATCTATGACAGCTTATATCATTATATCCATATATGTACAATTATATTATACCATAGAACATTACCAACCCGTTCACTCTCACGACAAACAGATTCAGCACACATGCAAAATTTGGCAGATGAACTGAATTCCATTATTGTATCCAATGAAAGTATTTGAAAAAATCCTATCGTTATATTGTGATCTTAAATACATGGACCGCAAATCAAAACAGGCACACATATAATACCAATAACAGGTTGAAACGTTGAAACATGAAATACTTGATCAAAAAACTTTATATTCCTTTATATTATATTACTTTATATTAGCTAGATATAAGTATTTTTCGTCCCTTTTTGACCTTTCGTAAACCCTTTCTGCAATGTGAGGTTCATTTTGGAGGGTTTGGAAGTCGAATGATCGCCATATAATCAAATAAAACTGGCTTAGAGTTAATGTGAAATCGACAGCAATTATCATAATCACCCAATAACAAGGACGAAATGGTGCACGAAACTCATTTCTTTGAAATAAAAACAGTTGCTAACGGACCACTCTTAAGTGGTACAGTTTAGCCAGGGTTACACACTCTATTGATGAGATCAGTAGAATTATTACTTTACGAGTTCAAAAGGCAACGCATTTCGTAGTCTTTTCTGTCGAGGGGTCCAAATATATAAAGACACGAACACATTACACACACTAGTGTGGATTATGGCTACCAAGCACACTTTTATACACTTATGGATGACTTACAATGAGTGTTACGAGAGATTGTTACGTAGACCAGTTTACACACAGATGCAAAGGACACGGTCAAATAAATTATACAATTTCTAAAAATTCTAAAAATATAATATTCATATTTTAGTATTGTAGGCTGTTGGCTTTATATAAGAAGTTCAGAAAAACAGAAGAATGTTCATGCCACCTTAGTCAATTGGAAATAATATTGTCCTTCAATTTTAAACCAGCGAATTTATACTTGAAAAGTGAAATCAATTTTATATATAGATGATGGGTATTTGTAATAGTAATCTCAAATCTTTGTATAAGGGACATTTGCAACAAAAAACTATATTCGTCTTCCACTTTCGGTAAAACACAAAAAGTGCAGAGTCTTCTTCCCTTATCCATCTCAATGCACCATCTGTGACTAGAAAAACTAAGAAAATCGTGATCAATAACGGAAAGATATTATGACAGATATAAAACCATAAAATATTATAGAGAGATATGTGTCAAGCATAGAAAAGAATTGCAGATTTAGTGACCATTATTGCGCAATCGATCTTTGTTTTAAAGCCAGAACCAAATGTACATACTCTGTCGGCTCCTTGCTTATCCCAGGCCATATCGAGACCCATCACTTGTAACCCATTTCAGGATGTTTAACCATTATCTAACAACGAGGGTACATCAACGGAAATAAGCCAAGTTCAACGAGTACAACGCTGTTATAACCAAAAACGCTTTAGAAAAGTTGGATTCCACGAAGCTAGCCGTAACTGGCCTGAATGAAATACGTAAAATCAACCAAATATTAAACAATCAAAATAATAACTGTGCAGGCTAACAACGTAAAGTAATAAATATAGATGAAAATAATTATATTATATTATATTACAAAGAGATCTCACAAAATAATAAAAATCATTATAATAAACCCCCACTCCGAATTGGGATTATCCAGTTGTGTAAGTTTGTGTGTATGTGTGTGTGTGTGGGTGTGTGTGTGTGTGTGTGTGTGTGTGTGTGTGTGTGTGTGTGCATGCGTGTGAGTCTAGTAACCGTCGTGATTCACTGCCTCAGATGTAGTGTTGGTGACACAGTTAGCAAGGTCGTCTATATACGTATACATTCACTTGGTGGTAGCCCATCGATGTTTTCAAAATCACATACAAAAACACAGGCATAGGTAGTTTAGATTAGATAGTTTTTATACGGCCTTCATACAGAGTTGCAGTTTAATCTGATTGTGTGTTGCATACCCATGCTCGTAAGTACTATCCGATCAGTGGCCTCCACTAATTTTTATTTACGTGTCCGTTTAATCAGGTCACTTGCTGTATGCACCTGCACGTAGGTACCATCCAATCATTGATCCCACCAATTCATATATGTGTTTATTAAATAAGGTCGCGCACGCCGCCTTCCAAAATCGACACATTCCGTAGGTTTAATGTGAATACCCAAATGGGTGTTTCTCTATGCATCCTTTATATTATTATACATCTGTCACTGTAACACCATAAATTTTCAACCTATCCTATTAGGAAACGGGAATTCCAAATATGGAATGATTACGCGCGTAAGCGTCCTCTAAGAATAAAAACAAACATGGCTGCCAACATGGTTTAACCGGGCTCCAGGCAAAGAAGTTCGCTGATTCTGTTCAATTTTTTTTTTTTTGCATTCCCATGATGTATCCTTGGCAGAAAAAGATGTATAATAATAAGCTTATTACGAAAATGTCTCAGACAGTACACCGTGCTGCGCGTCGGTCGATACTCCAGCTGTACCTTCTTCGTGCAGACTTTGAGGTTATCCTCCCAATAACCTCATATTATTACATTGTTCGAGTGTTTTTAACTAAATACAATAGGTGCAACAATGACAATGTTTAACCAACTTTCATATTACACGATACCACACGATAATTTACATGTACCAAACATGTACCAAACCAGTAAATGAAACTTGGCGTTTTGACCATATTGGAAAATACCTCATTATAAGTTGTGTTCATTTCATAAAGTCTCAGCGTGTAAATCGGGTACACAACTTGAAAATCAACACATGTCCACTAGTGACGTAACCAATAAAGAGCAGCATTTATTTGCATGTGACACTAGATTAAATTGCATAAACGCATGCGGTTAATATTTGTATTCGTGGTAGATATCTCGATGCCCACAATTATAACCTGCAGTTATTAAAATGAAAAAAAAATCATAATTTATATAGAAACAATTTAGTTGCATATACATGTATGAATGATAATAATAACTTTATTCGTATTTAGGCCTCTGGCCCATGTACGCAATAATAATAAATTATTACATTTCTGTCATAGGTTTGAAAATAGAATATAAAAGACTCAAATTACAATTTCTTTAATTTTAAATAAATGAAAACAAAATAAACGCAACACTTTCAATACCAGTCGGGTTGTCTGGTGCCATTATCTTGTGAAAATCCTGCAAGGTGTATGCTGCATGGTCCTGGAGAGATTGGGGAGTAATGTCTGCCTGGATGTGTTGAGTTTTGGGCATTTTAGAAGAAAATGGAACTCGTCTTCAATTTCAGAAAAACATAGATCGCAAATTCTATACTCTCTGGCGATTCATCTGTGTCTACCGACTTCTATAGCCAGGGGGGTGATCTGAACACTTTAAACGGGCGTATGCTTCACGAAGTTTTGTGTTGACTGAAAGCTTTAAGTACATTTCTCTGCCAAAGTTAAATTTAAATTGTCGATAATGATCCGTTTTTTCCGTCGTACATATATCCGAGTACCAAATTATTTTACCTTGTGCACGGCTTTTGAACTCAAGTAGAACATTTTCACTGTTTTCAACAATCATTATATCAGTAGCCCATGTGCGTTTGCCTTGATTGTGCATATTTAAAAGCATTTTATAAGCTTTATTTGGCAGACGCTCATTCCCTAACCTGGTAACCCTCAGCAAGTATTTAATGCAGCGTGTTGAATAATAGCAAAATAATGGAAGTCGTCGCAGTCTCAAAAAAACAAACTTGAAGATGTGTTTCTTGCTAATCCTAAATATATTTTACAATATTCTGTGTGAATACTTTCTAGGTGAGGATATGTCTTGAAACCCTCTAATCCTAACCCAAGATTTAAAATCGTTATTTATACAAAATATTGTACATTTTCCCATTTATACCGTCTAAACTCAGCCTATACATAAGGCAATTTCTTTTAACGGAGTCAAAGGCTTTTTGAAAGTAGACATATAAGCAATACAACCTCCAACCTCTTCGTGACAGGTATCTTTGAATAATTGCTGATATAGTGAACACATGATCAATAGTGCTGTACCCCCCCTGAAACCCGCCTGTACCTCGGGATTTTTGTTATATTCATTTGCCCAAGCTTTTAGACGTTGATTTAGAATACCAGTGAATATTTTGCTAAATACATTCAGGAGGATGGTTGCTCTGTAATTGTTTAGGTCGCGACTGTTTTCTTTTTGGAAAATTGCTTTGCTTCGTTTTTGGTTGTGTATTTAATTTATTGTAGTAGAATGGAGCATATCCTCCCCGACCGAATTCAAAATTTGAGTAAAAACTGTACAATGCTATTAATGTTATCGATGCCAATTTGTTGGTTGGTGAGATTTCTTATGTCATCAGCTCTATCCCAAATGGTCAGATTCTACCCGAACGGGGATTACCAAATTGTTCACCATTTCAAATAAATCTAGCGAGACAATGACATAATCAACCACACTTCTACCGTCGTTTGCAACACATGTAAAATCACCAACAAAAGGCACATCTTTTCTGCCATTAATAGTGACTAGAGATAACACTTTACAAATTGATAATAGTGACAAGCCAAAATTGTTAAGTTTAGTGTCACGAGAAACACGTGGTATATAAAAATTTCCTTCAGTATATGCTATATAGAGGCCCATATTCTAACGTGGCTAACATACATGTGACTAGTAAGTGTAAAGCTAAAAGCTTATAATCGCCCAGTACGATATGTGCTCAGTGACCTTAATTTGTAGCGCACGACAAAACGGCCATGAACGACACGACACACGTAATCTACAAAATGGAAATAACAACATACCCAAAGAACATCCAAATCCATAGTCACCAAAGACAAATTACCAGGCAGCAGGCCTTCCTGCGTCCAAAAACGCAAAATAAGCGACATAAAGTACATCAAATTAATAAAAAATATGTTAAAAATTCCAAAGAACTCAAGTTCATGATCGCTTCTAACTTTTTTGTGGAATTTTACGCAATGTATACCACTATGCTACAAGTTGTGTATTATAAATATTATCCATCAATCAGTTTTGTAATAGTAGCTTGTTACAATTCTACCTATCTTCAATTGGTAAAATCAAAACTGATTCAAACATTGTGCATTCTCAGTATGAATTTGTGGTTGAGAGCATATTGACACCGACTTTAAATGATTTAATATAGTACTGAGTTTCCGTGCTGGCTAATTCATGTGCTTGATTTGTGCAGAAAATAGTTAAAAACAACAGTTACAATAAAGCCAAATTATGTCAATGACACATTCAGATATATTGATGAGGTAATTTCCACCGACTGTAAAGTCAGTGAATATACTCCAATGTTATTTCGCCATTATCAATTTGCCACAACAATAACTCACTCTTTTATACATATGTGTATAATTTCCCGGCTTATTCGTTTTTATTTTTCCACACCATTAACTAAAGGTTTTCTTTAGAAGACTGTTTGCCATATTAAATATGATACTTGTGATTAAATATGATTCAATCATGAAATCAATGTCACTTGGTTGATGTAGACATCTGATTACTAACAGAAACAATTTGATTACTCGCAATGATATATGGCTGTTGCCATATGTGGAGAAGGATGTGCTCTTTTCGAAACACCTTACGTCAAATTTGTTTGTATACTTTGTGGTCCAAGTTTCATTCTTCAGTGATTTGATCATGCAACGTATCTTGGTTGTATTTGTAGTGTTTTTAAACACTGTATTTTACTCATACAACTCTTGTTTGTCGATCTTCATTTTGGGATTTTATTTCCCTTTTCATATATTATTGTAAATGTATGAATGAATGTAAATAAATAAATGGTTGTAAAAGCGTCATTTTCTATTTCAACTTTCTCTACATGTTGTAATTCCTTCAGTGCAATGTTCTGTAATGATTTATTGTAAAATGTTTTAGCATTAGCATAATTTTTACTTATATGTAGAATATGTTTATTGGCGTTATGTAATGCTTTGTTTATTTGAATATATGATATAATTACTAATGTGGCCATTAAATTACCAAATTTTGGTATGATAAATGTACTATATAAAAAAAACGATGAGGTCGGAAATGCACAGCAGCGAGCAACTATTACTATTGTTATGAACAAATTATGTTCAGTCAAAATACATGTTGAATTATGACATAAAAGTTCAAAATGACAAGAATCCTCGAATCAACCTTCACGACTATGCTAACAAATATTCCAACAAGATTCGCACGATTATTTACTCAATTTGATTGGACTATTATAATTATCTGTGCTTGCGTGTCTTTGTGTATGTTCAATGTTGGGTTGCAAAAGCAACCTCAAACTTGGCACACTAGTTTACTATGTAACTCAAAAGAGCAAAGGTATATATGTGTAAAGCATGGTTCTGAGTGATTAGCTCTGGTTTGCATCTCTTCGTGAGTGCTGTCTATTTTGCGATAATTTCATTCAAACGTGAAACACAATTCGCATCTCCCACTTGCGTTTGATAGAATTTATTAAAGTAGACCTTTACACGCGTTCATTAGTTATTAAATACGTTACTGTCAACATGGAAATGTGACGTTCATTAGATCTCTGTCGCTTAGTGAACTATGTATTGAGAATGAAAATGTAAATTTGCAGATACGGTGCAAACATTAATATGTATAATGGTTTCTATATCCCCTAGGACGTTATGTTTCATTCTCTCATTTTAACAGTAGATTATATAAATCCCAAATGCCCAAATCTGCATAAAACGTGTGAAATTAATTGCTATAAAAACATAATAAAGACACCACTGTATCAGTTTTCCAAACAAGAATAGCACACCCTTTGGCGAAGAACAAGCGAAACTTCTACACGAATCGAATACTTCAAGGTATCGAAATTGATATTCGTTTGATTTATCATGTCCCACGTGCAACTTACAATTTTTATTCTTCCTACATTATTTTCAAAGTCAATTTTCAAAGTCAATAAATAACATATTTTGTTAAAGTAGTCTAAATGGCTTTTGAAAATCACAATGCGTAATGTTGGAGGAGAATGCATTTGCTGTGGCAGATTTTTGTAACAACGTCTGTGTAACCGGGCTAATATTTGATACATAGCATGTCAATGTCAATGTCACAATTCTAATTAACGAAACTAGAGTGCTATACTAACATCTGAATAGATTATGGTAAAAACTCAGATGATGGTTGATTGAAACTTTTAGTAATCGACCATAGCTACAATCATTTCATTCTATTCACATATACAATATATCAGCCCAAAGAGCACCACTATAACAGGAAGCTGTTAGTTATTATAGTTTCATCAACATTCGCATGCAATAATCAAATGTGTGACAGTGAATATCGTTTATTTTTAAATAAAGTTGTGTCGTGGGATACTCTCGTCGTTTCTTTGTATACACGATAATAAAGTTTGTCAGAGTTGATCAAATTAAATCAGACATACACAACGTATATATTGAAACATGGTTGCCAATATTTCTGCCGTGACTCAATCAATTCAAAGTCAATTACAGAAAGAAACCTTTTTAGCTAGCATTGTTATACACCTTAATTTCATATAATACTACATCAACTTCGTCAACAAAATTTCCAATCAATTACCAAAATGGATTTTCCTAAATATGTGATTAAATTTCCAGTCCCGGGGGGGTTGAAAATCAGATTTATAAATTACTTGTTTGCGCTGTATAATTATTTTCAAAAAAATAACTAAAACACTTGAGTTTAAAGTACGCATCACCTAAAGTAGTTGAATTTTAACGAAACGATGTTTTTGGTATCCTAAAAAAATCTAGGATTAAAGGTGATAATACCCCTGACTTTGAGCGAACCGTGTTCGCTGTAGACCTGTATCTACTAATGCCAAAAGTACCCTCCGCATACGTGAGAACAATCGAACATAAAAAGACCACATGTAAAACATTCATTGCCTTAGTATATAATATAAATATTCAATAATAATTTACAATACTTAGAACTTGACAACTATAGTATTGAATAATAAATTAATATTTTGGAATTAGTTCTCGATGTTCAAGTCGATTTATAATTGTTTGACGTAAAATTAATGCTTGGCATAGAGCACAAGAATATGCAAATACTAGCCTGAGTGCTAAACTTGATTCATAAGTTTGTTGAATTCTCTGGTTTAGGACTGAATCGAGACACGACAAGAGGTTTAAATCTTGTAATTGGGACCATAAAACTTATTTTAAACTACGTGTTATAGTCACTGTAAATATATTTTTGTAAAATACAAAAAAATATTATTTGTTATATCAGACAAAATCAACACAAATTTTTTTCTCCATATGTTTACAAATTAGTATATTTCAACACATAACGCGATAAAATTGCTGTATATTTTATGTAATGCCTTTCAACATTATAACAACGTCGTACCAATAACATTAGTGGTTGTCTGCTGACGTTTTCAATAGAAAAAATACAACTAATTCTTTCGTAGATTGAAAGCATTATTTGTTAATTTTTTTTTTATTTCACTGTAATCGCCCATGGGATTGTCTGCTGCATCGGAGAGTAAACATTGTTGTGAACTGAATCTCAAGCCCCCAATTGCCATTCACTGATTCTCGTTAACTTCACAGGTCCTAAAGGTTATTAAAATTATTCACGTTAAATGATTTGTTGATCCCATTTTAAGCATATCGAACTGAATTTACGATGATTATATTTGTTTTAATGCAATACGTACTTATATTTTTTGTTACGGCTGTTCATGTTTGCTACGTTTACTCCTTCGTTTTATTTGGTCATACTGATCACGTACAATTATTGCTGATCGGTCTCCAACAGAGTTAACTTATCACGTCGCCTCTAAATGCAACGAAATCACCTCTAGCCATAATTTTTGGAGTTATTTATTTATTAGTATTTAGTAGTATCTGCCGTGACAGTCAATTTCCATAGTTGTCACTCCGGAAGCCACTCTGAGACAGGATTCGTAAATGCGTTTAACTCAAATAATATTGGGTGCTAAATAAATAAATACACTGTATATGCCCACAATTGCGACTACTTCTTTTGCAATAATAGCCACAGTAAACACCTACATACGTTAAGGTAAATATTTCATTCACCTAATGTTCATGTCACGTAATAGTCTACGAGGGCACAAGATGCAAACTAAGTGAGTTATTTTCAAGTATGCTGTCTCACAGTACAGACTTTGAGATGTGTTATTAAAGTATAACTGTTTTGTTTTGTAAAATAATAACCATGATTCGCCTACGCAATACGGGTGAAACTATCACGCCTTTTCCAATTCAACTTCGATTCCAACGTTATAATCATATAAGCTATATACTTCACTTTTTACATTTTCGGTCTCAGCGGAATTCCACTAACGTAGTTCATCCGCAAGTATGTATTATTTTTTGGATTCCATAGGATACATAGCGCAATCAAATCGGAAAATTTGTTAGGAATATAAGTCATCAATATCAATGAGATTACCATGCTAACTCTTCTAATAACTCATATATAGTGACAATAAAAATGCCAATGTTCAGAGTTGTCCGCCCACGGGTGCTGTTCGTATTGACAATATAATTTGGGAGGCCAGCGTACGCCAACCCGCAATATACATAGCAGACTGACAATTAAACAACACGATTTCAGTGCAGATTATCGTAATCAAGGAAAAGACAAGCACTCAAAAAGAAAACAGCAAATGATAACCACTTTACAAACATACAATACATGTGCTACCGGGTATTTCGGAAAAAAATCATCACATTATATTACAAATAAGTCTGTGTAAATATTAAATTAGTCTTGTGACCCGTAGTATATTGGGTCAGCTTTGAACAGTATGATCCCCATAACATCGTATTTTCTCACTTCTCACTAGAATAGATCTCGGGGCTTTTCCTTGTTTATCTGTTATCAAACATATTGATCGGAATACTAAGGATATATATGCCATTTACCTCCGCTAATTTATTTTTCCTGTATTTTCATCGCTAGATCTGCGTCCATTAGTATCACACCTAATGTCTTCATTATACGGTTGAACTATTTAATCACTGCGGAACACATTACTGCTAAATTGACCATGCATTACAATCGGGTGTGTGCTCTACGATAATCAGTCGATGGTTGTTGAGCATGTTATCCACTTACGATCAGTTTGAAATTTAAACAAGTATATATATATATATATCAAACTTGCATACTTAAATTAAGTATGACTTAATTAAGAACGCTTTACGTATACCTATGTATGGTTTATCCATTTCATATAACATGTGTCCATGTGTTGGACCTTTGAATATTTATATATTCACACTGTAATATCAAAATGTTTTACAGCCACACTCTAATTTCCAGATGCTTTATGTGGACTAAACTAAATAATATATAGCTCGGTGAACTACTAATACACTGATACAATGAATAATAATAGTAAAATAGTAATTAACCTTTATAACAAGTCCTTGTGTATGTGTGCCACGGCCGTTCAGTAATAACTGTAATAACACTGAATCTGACCTGCCGGATTTTGATTTTCACTCATCCAAGAACTGTATGAAATCATAATTTTCAAACTTCCTTCTCAACAGCTATCAGTGCGCAAATATTGTACACATTTCATTTTAATATTTCAGATTGAAAACCAGAACAGATTCAATATAATGGTGTTATATCAGTACATGGTCGTATCGCCTTGCAGCTATTAGTCGGTGTGTAGTTCGAAGAGTGCATTGAACAGTGCAATAACCGACATAAGTGGAATTTAGTTTATGACAGTATAAGCCCTGTAGACTGGTACACAAGCACATTACATATCGAGTGACACTAAGAAATAATGGCGCTGTAAGTATCTCTGCACTGTATCGAAGATAAGGCAATGGAATAAAGATGCGGAAAAGATGAAACGTAAACTACACGGATCGATAACCGATCGACGTATTTTCGTAATTGACATAAAGCAATCGTGATAATGTATACATAACTATCTACTCAAAATCAAGGAAATGCGTCAGTGATCGGGAATTTATAACGATATATCGATCGATGCATGGCCTTAATGTAAAATAGAATACACGTTAACCATACAATAATGATACAGACGAGTTATCTTGCTCAGTAAGGAAACTGACTGGAATTAAAGTTTGGAAGTAAAGTTTGCATTTACTTCTTACTATTTTACGTCACGTTACTTTGATCGTATAAATGAGTAATTATTTATAAACAGATAAAACATTGCCAAAAGTAGTGAGTACCCATTGTATCGTAGGGAACTTATAAACCAAACTTAACGTAAACTTATGACGATATCGAGCACGCAATGACTTTATGAAACAAATGTTCTTGACCATTGTATTATTAAACATGTTGTATTATTTACAATGAATTGTGACGGAATTGATGGAGCAATAAATATGTAATGTTTGCCGACAACCGCAAATGGATTTGTTGTCTCCAGCGAATAGCGTGCTTACTGGGTCGATATGATTGTAGGAATGGGTAATTGATACGAATAGATGCATAACATGATGTGTGCAATGAAGTATATATATACTAGCCTCACAATTGTTAAACTTTATCATTGTAGTCACAAAACTGCTGCCTTAGTTAGAGTAAGACCTTCATATAAACCAGCCACCATTCATTTTTTTCTGATGAATCATGTGCAAACTAATAATGTAGAAAAATACGCAAACGTTTATTGCTATATAATAAGCATATTCTCCTTCGTCTATTCATACTATTTATGGATAATATTATTTATATATGTATACATTATACGGCATTGTATAATATACTCAAATGGTAAATCGGTGTTCACTGTCAAGACCAAATAATTGCTGTTCCAGTGTGTCAATTGCAACTGATCACAGAGACGCTGTTGAAAGGAGATCTCTTCGCTCAGGGCGTTCAAGTTAGTAGAGGCGAATGTCCTAGTAGAATTAAATTCTAAAAATAATAAACACACTCAGTGAGTCAACAGTCGATCAGTCTATTGGTGTACAATATTACATATGTAGAACCTCTCCCATATTCACACACAATACATATATAACACGTTGTATGGGCAATCTCCTGTGTTTTATGTTTAACAGTCGTACCATCGAACATAGAAAGCAATAAATCGACCGGCAACTCTTCACCATAATTTGTCATTAAAAATAAAGACGCCCTCTCTCTGTCACTGTCCATTTCATAACAAGATGAACGTATACGGAAAACCATAGGCAACGAAACTATACACGACTTTTGAAAGTAATTGTTTGCTTAGCTGATCGTACCACAGATAATATCAGGAACAAAGATTAAGTCCAACGCAATTGTTTAAATTAAATAATAATTTTCAATTTCAGTGATGTTCTTGTGATTCGAAAGTAACGTTTTGTAATTAACTGTTAAAAATATATAATAGGTCTAAACATCGACTATCGATTACTGGTTGTACTTGCTTGAATGAGCATCACGTATTTTGACAAATTGTTTATGTTTGTCACACGCAACGTAATATTACCGTAATTGGTATAGTACAGGTGTGATGGTTCAAATACCAAAATGGCAACAGTAACAGAAACACTTCCCTGGCGGCGATGATAACATACGAACACGGAGCCAACAGATGAGGTTTCAACTGGTACTGGTATTATTATACTCTGCAAACATCAAGTACAATAACGCGGTAAAACTCCACTACTCCAATTACTAGATACTTAAACTCCAAGACCATTCAACGAGATCTCCGATCTGAACTCAGTACTGAACAACTCCCCTATATATACCCCCACTGTCTATAAATAGACCATTACATCAGCATACATAATGAGTCTGGAACTTACTACAAATTTCTAGAATGTTCCATTACCTTCTATTGCCTCCTACAGTGTTCTATTACCTATTCAACCAGTTTCTAAAAAAAATCTACAATATCCCACCCAGACACAGTACGGTTCTAGAACATTCTCAGTGACACGGAAGTGGTAAATAAGTCGTATGCGACAATGTTGTAACGTACACGGTGTCATTCATATATATGTATATGCTCTAATGTGTATTATAAGCACTATGTCCAATGCAGTTGATTACAATATGTTTCTCATTGCATCAGATAACGCGGTTATGTTCTGACAATAAGTACGCCAACCCTATTTTTCGTAATGACTGGGATGCTCGTCCGCAATCTAATTGAGTTACCGCTATAATTGAAAAAAGAACACACAAAGATATTGTTTGTTTTTTCTCATTCCTATACACCATTCCACAACTTTATGCCCAGGCGCATTGGCATTTCGCCTTAAACTCATGTGTTCAAATTGTTATAATATAACGTAATGATCTTTCCCAGGATATAATTTCGAGACAGAATCTAAACTATTGGTTTGTTTCTGGTTGATGGTTAAATT
This sequence comes from Saccoglossus kowalevskii, assembly GCF_978046115.1. Classification (NCBI taxonomy): domain Eukaryota; kingdom Metazoa; phylum Hemichordata; class Enteropneusta; family Harrimaniidae; genus Saccoglossus; species Saccoglossus kowalevskii. Next base: position 11,519,029 of record NC_140654.1, read on the forward strand.
CACCAAGTAAATGTAAATTGTTTGGCTACATTATCAAACTATTTGATATCAAAAAGCAACCTGGTTCAATAGTATCAAATCGAAATTTCATATTTGATGTACTTCTGATGAAAGTTCCATCTCCCACACGTACCCAACAATCAGTCAAACTATTTATCTATAAGGGTAGTATTTGGTTCATAACGATGAAAAACAATTTTAAGACTCCTTTTTTGTTGCGCATACTTGTGCGGCAGCCGTTGTAGGTGACACCGCTATATAATAACAGTGAAGAGTCCAACACACTGCAACTGTAATAGCGCTGTACTTTGCGTCTTACGATATTCAATAACATATACCATCATGGCTGAGAATGTTGTGAATGGGTTAGTTCAGTATCCGATGTAGTTGCACTGTCGTCAGCTCACATATTATCAGGATTTGTGGGATTCGTGTGATAGCGCAAAATGGACAGGTCAGTAGTATGTGTAGCAGAAATTTTGAGTTACTCGCACTTAATAATCACTCCGCTCCACGGCACTATTACCACAAGTGCTTGGGTGCCGTTTTTGCTTAACATTTGTACTTTGATCGCATTTTTTGCAGCTCCGGCCGTGGTTATCCAAGATATTTTTGAGATCGTTGTTTTGCAAAGGTCTCACATAAAGGGAAAGCACATAACACAACCTTTGGCCGCAATGCCAACTACGCCGGGAAGGTACACCCTCGTTCCCGGTATAGGATATCAATACAAATTGCATATTTTATGCGTTCACTCTAAATCAAATACGAGATCAAATCTCATAGAACTAGATTATTGGAAACTGTGTATGGACAGATGACAAAACAACTTTGCGCTCAGTTTATTTCTCACTGAGTATTGAGTTGGACTTTTATTTCTAAAATGCTACATTTCGTAGTTGCCTTTTCTCTATCAAATATATAGATTTATTTATTTTTTATCATTATCCTTGATTGTTTAAAAAATAACTTCAAAGTTGACAACGTCAATTTCTCACCACTTAATTGAATGTCAATGATGCGAGAACAAAATATTATAAAGGGGATGTGAATGAACGATCTTGGCGAAGTTTGTTTAGTCGTAGTAAAAACAATAATATTATATAAATAAAATCATAAGACGATAAAATAGAAACAAATATGTTTAATGTCCATAAACGTAACAAAGTTTTAACGAACCAGGTGACAGATTAACAACAGTATCTCTGAAAAAAATTGGGTAATATTGAGGGAAAACAGTGACTGGGTTTCCCCGGTATCAATGTCCAACGTAGAACCTCCATTCTACTATAACAAAATTGTCGTTTCCAGGAGTATACACCCTTATAGTGGTAAATAAATCAAACAATGCATGATTGTTATTCCTTTATCAGTATAGTCTGTTGATGGAAGTATGATACTTACTGCTGAAATTTAAATTCGATGTTCAATTCGACGAGGTGTCAAATTCATCTAGCTTCGCCGAAAATTACATTGTTAACGTGTGTTAAGAAATGCGTTATACGACAAGATAAAACATTAGCGTGCGAGTCATATATAACACACTGTCTACAAAGGTCATTTTGCCAAATCGAAATTTATTGTCCAGTGACGTCACTTGTATGTTCTACGCCAATATTTTTTTGTGATAATTACATACTAGACATATATCATAATGACCCTGTGTTCATTGGTCGTGTGTTTCTTCCTTAATTGTTTACGTATTTTCTGCTAATTATTTTGAATTAACATTCAGCATGACTGTCAGAATATACGATAATACAACTTTTAGAAGCTTAGACGCTTCTGTTAGACGGCGCCAGTCTCGGATTCATCAAGAGATAACGCATTTTAAATGAACATCAATGTGTATTTGCATCTACTCTATGAATATTTTAAATCCGCACAGTTATCGTTACCATTGTAGTGTTGTTCAATATGCTGAAGCATATATACATAATTTAGACAGATCAAACAAGGAAAAAAATGAAATATTATCCTGCAGATAAAGTTGATAGACATATGTTCAGTGTAATTCTTATAGAGGCCCATACTTGTGGATCTCATCTTACAAAGGAAAGAATAACTAAGACTACGAATAACTTTATTTAAAAAAAAAATCGATGGTTGGCTCTGCCTCTTAATCCTTCATGCAATATTCATCAAGTGACAAAATATTTGTATATCTGTTAATTTCGTGAATAGAATCAGTACACTCTATCAAATCGCCGGAAAGGTCAGTTATTTACCACCAATGATTACTAATTTGCAATGATTATTTCCAACGGACAATATACTCAATTATTTATCCAATTAATTAACTATCATGACAAATGTATTCATAACGCGGACCAACGGCTGAAATATGGGTAATTGCCAGTCACTGCCTTAATCCACTACTCGTTGTGACAAAGATGCTCTCATTTTTTCCGTACAACACACTAGCCCTAGAGTGTTTCTTCCCGTCCGATTAGACGCCATATCATCTACTGAACGTCATACGCGTGGCAGGTTGGTACTGTGTACTACAGGAATAGAGTAGAAGAACGAATACAAATTAAGTATGATGATCAATAATTTGTAATGATTAATCCAAACGAACAAAATGTACTGAATTATTTATATCTATCATGACAAATGAAGCGAATGTCCAATTTATCTCCATAAACATTTCTCGGCATTTACTACATACGTAAATCCCATTTGATATTCTGTTTCATTTCATCAATGTCAACTTTTAGCATCTTTGTAAATGTGTTACTATTCAACTTCAACACTCACGAAATTGTCGTTATTGTTTATAACGGAACCAATTTCGAAAATGTAATGTAACGTTGTTAATATGCTATATGAAGTTCTTACTATACTTTTGAAAAATATACAAACTCAGAAAGTAGACAAATTCTGTTCTACACTAATCAGTGTACTCACTATGTATATACCTACTTATTCCTGCCATGCCATTTTATCAAAATTCACTTCACAACTGCCGAAAAGGTTTTCTTTTAAAAACTTATTGACCTATTTTAAATTACTATTTTAATTAACAAACACGTCAATAATAACATTTTGTGTCCAAAAATCACAAGTTACAATACAATTCCCAGCATATTTTGCACAGTTTATCCATTGAAGTATGATATTGGTGGTTACGTATAAATGCAATAGACCATTTTCCGTTCACTGCGAGATCCCGAGTTATGCGTGAAATCGAACGTAAAAACAGGACAAACAAAGATCATATCGTCGTAGTGGTGACAAACATCGCGTGGGATTCGAAAAACGTGAAAGTATTTTGGGGGATATTTACGTGTTTATTAATGTGCTGTACACATCTGATGATGGCCAGTTTCGATGAAGTGAAGATAATCAAACGCAATATTCTCACGTCAAAGACCAGCCTTTCGATGGGAGCTACGAAATAAAGAAATACCAGTTCAAAATCAAATCGTTCGATTTTTCGGCAAACGTTCGGCGTGCGTCTTTCACGCAACTTCTGAGATCTCGCAGTTGAACAGTAAATACCCTAATATGTTTGATACTATTCAACAGATTATATCACATGGGTCCAAATTCAGAGATACACAATATATCAACTATATATTGAAAATTAAGTATGACTTCAGTTGAAGAATATGCAAGATAAATTTACTTGTAAACATGTATCAACAGACGAGTAAGTAAAACGTTCATACTGATGACAAAATGGAAGACTTACCCAGCTAGAAAAACTGTAACACTGTAAAAACTGTTTTATATACTATCAAAAATGGAATATCAATTATTTATATATTAAAGAATTCACTTTATCAGACTATCTATCAAGCATTTTGTTTTTTACAAATATATAGTAGTGAGTTCTGATTCTGCCTACTTTGTTAAAAACAAGACTGACACTTTCTACGCTGAAAATTACAATCATTTGTATGAATTCCCAATTGACAACATAGATGTCCAGCATTCCAATAGAAATAAATTATCACAGGTGGATTTTTTTTATTCATATGAAACCGAATTTCTGAATAAGAATTCTTTAATTTCACATTCATGTATATTTCACCAATAATCCTTAAATTGCCAGATCTCGTTATTATATTGAAATCATCTATTTACTTGTGTGCAGACATGCGTAACAAATGCAGTCATTTGTCACTGATCTTTTAATATAGAGAAAATATATTTACTGATCTAGATTCTGCAATTTCCTTATATCACGTTCCTTCGAATCTCATTGAAAACTAATCACTAAATTCGGGATTTTTGACATCGATAATATGAATGCGAGGTTCTTCAATATATATAAATGTGAGATATGACTTTAACAAATACTGCTTCGTATTAAATTTGGAACCATGAAGTTGTTGAATAATTGTCATCATCATTTAACATTTTACAAAATAGTCCAATCGTGCACGTTACGGTTGTGTGTGTTACGGCCCACAATTAGCTCGTTGTACACCGTGAAACCATAGACCATTATAGACCGTTGTGCTTGTTTACGTTTTGTGTGCGTGCGCATTGACTGGTTGGGAAAACTATTTTGCACCTAAATGCAATAAAATGGCGACGTTCTTAGCTACTGTTATTAAATATACATCTCTGTTAATAAAACAAATTACTTGCAAATTGTCATAGCAGTGCGCAAAATAGTGATAATGATTGAGCGACATTGTGTTTATACATCTACATGGCAATTAGAAAACATGACATTGCACGTAAGGTTACAGTCCAAAATGCGCATTGATGATTATAATTCGATTTTAGTTCGAACATTTGCTGGTGAAACATAGTAACACGACCTTGTTTGGTCTTTAATACAACTTTAAATATGATTTCGTTAAAGCAACAAGGTAAATCGTTTGTTTATTACCGGGGATACGTGCAACTAAATATTACAACCCGAATTCAATCATGGGTACCCGCGCCTAACAACATTTGTATTTTATCGTCAGGCAAATAGGTTACAACCGCTAACATTTGGTCATTAATAGATACAGAATCCCCGACTCTCATTGTCATACACGTACACACCCAAGAATTTCGTCTCATGTACTGTACATAAGGAATAGTAATACGGCATAATCACATGGGGTCAAATATTTGTTTGGTTATTGCTTTGTATAAAGTATGTAACATGGGTTTTTTACGAGTGATGCGGCGCAATGTCTTTTGTAAATACTTTGCTGTATCTCAGCAATATTCTTATATTTATGCGGATTTAATATATGTATTCTTCCTGAATTGATGTAGAATGACCCGAGATAGCGCAAATGATAGAACTCATTGTAACTTTCTGGCTAGGAATTTATAATAAAAAAACAGTCATCTTTGAAATACCGCCAATTCACTCCGGATTTTGAATTTGAATATAGTTTCTAAAAAAACATTACGACACCATGTAACTTATCAGGATATGATGTCAAATAATAATCACTGACACGACTGTAATTTCAAGACATTCAATATAACATGTAAATTCTACAAGGACATATTCATATAATATTATCACCATGATATTAATTTGAATAAAACAAGCTAGTTTTTATTGACTCGATACGACTTTTTCGGTCGTACTGCTAAAATAACACGTCAACGCAAGTTTGGCGCACAACTAGACACATGAGTACACATGTTAGGTCGCTACCATGGCTCGTTCGAATCGAAACGCCACCAGAACGCATAATTTTATAATGTTGATTTAACTTCAAATTTAAATGTCCTTTTGCATCCGAGAGTTAAATGTGTTTATAGCTATGGTGATCTATTTTTTATAAAAACAAGCACTACACTGCAACAGCAATATTTTGTAAGATCAAAACAAATACGCGAAGAATTTTAACAACATAATGTACCGGTGCCTGCCTGGAACCAATTCGGAGGGTACACCGCTTCAAATTCATAAAAAGAATTTGCATGTTCAAATATGGTCACACATGACCGGATGTGATATGGGAAATCATTACACAGCTCGCTCATTATGTTTCTCATAGCCTTACGAGGACAGGAATACTAGGTATTTATGACATTCTGTAAATTTTAATGAATGGATGTTATTTTTCACTAATGTGTGCTTTCAAGCATGTATTGTGAGTTATCTTTTCTAGGAAACACTCATCGCATATACCGTTAAAACTGTCATCTTTAATCAATGACTAAAGTGCACTGGTACTCATTAACCCGAGTTAGTGCGTACAATCTGAATTATCTCTCAAAGATCCACAGTCGCGAACGAAAAATATCGTCCGGACCCCTGTTGAGGTATCGTGAAAAATACATCGAACGCGGGCCACACGACAAGTGTGTTAATTTATTATTACGTGCAATTTAGATCAAGTTAGCCTAGTAGATAGTTATACTGTCAGTTCCTCTATAAATTTACATTTTACCTTGGTACAATAAAAAATTATAATATTTATCTATTTCCAGTCAATAATAACTATAGCGAACTTCCGTATAATGTTTCAATATTATATCGGGATAGCAAATTCCAAGGCCGTAGGAAGCAAAAATCAGTTGGTCCGGCCATCCATCGAGGGCCGTGGGCCCGAGGAGTATGATGACGTGGGCCGAAAGACCACGTCTGCTAAGGGGACGTGCAGAAGTGGTCAAGCCATAGCCGGTATGGCCGATACAGTTCCAACGGCTTTGAGTTCAATTATAGAAATCACAGAACGCGCATTAATAATGACATTTTACGCAACACACAACTTTCAAGACTGTCGGAAGTCTTATACAGGGATCACATATATATCAACAATATTTGTTGCACTATCTTAAAAGACTGTAAGGTTATTAAATTATTGTCACGTACTTGTATTCCATTGTCAAATATATTGCATGTCTACTTCAGTCATATTCGAAACCCTTATGCGTTTTAATATTTTGCGCGTAATTATATGTAGTTTGCAGTTATTTCATGACATTACAATATGGTTTTTGCTAAAAGGATATTAGTGTTTCAATTTGAATATTATTTTCAGTCAGAGTTCAAAAGATCTTACAATAGTTATCCTAGCAATTCGCACATGTGTACAAATAAATTGTGAAATTCCAGTATAAAAGAAAATATCTTAACTCAAATAAATGTCGGAAAAACAATACAAATTCAACATTTCTAAAAACGAACATTCACACATAATCCATGTCCAAACGAACACAACTGCCTTCTGAACAGAGAAAAATGACTAATATTATTTTCTTTTTAACGTCCTGGTTCCCCAGTGATATATCGTGATTTGTCAACTACGCAACGTACGCATTACCATAACTTCACACCTATTAACTGAAAACAAATGTTAAATGCAACGATGACAGATACACTCTAGTCAAAAATGATTGACGATTTAATTTATAAGTCAATTAGCATTTTTATGTTCAGTGTAGCGGCCATGTTCTTGGCCTTTTCATTCCAATAGAACGACTATAGTAGCACTAATTGTACTTCTGAATGGCAATGAAAAGCATTACATCGCACAATACCAAGCGTCTTAATAGTAATGATGACGCACACACAGATTGACAAATGTAGAACATAAATCCCGGTTAATTGAGCTAAAAGCAATGCTTGTATTACTCACATTCCAATGCACAAACGATAGCGACAAGAACATAATTGCTTATTATTGATCAATTTCTCACTACATGTTAAATGACCTGCGACAGTGCAGCAAATACCATCTACAATAAACTATGATATGCGCAAAGACATATGTTAAACGTGAGTATAGAAGTATAAGAAAATATTGCTTGTTCGATGATCCACTCGACCCGTTTTTAAGTACTCAATAAATAGTCTTAAGTAAAACGTTATGGTTTGCTGAAGCGTTTTTTTTTTACTACAGCAATAATGCGGTTAAAATGCCGCTACGCTTTCCATACACATGACATTTGTATATAACTAGATGTTAGCGGCATAAATACACAAGCTGGCAAATACAATCACATTATATGTTTCCTGAAACGCCACCGTATTCGCCTTTCCCCTTCGTTGGGTCAGAGAGCTCAATCATGATAAAAGGGTTGGGAATTGATCATCATCCGAATGGCATGTGTTACACTATGCAATACAACTTCACACATTTGCCGCTGTAGTTGTTTGAACTTGTCATTCTTCATGATTCGTCTAATCCAGTTATCTATTAATTCAGTGACATTTTACAATCGACATGCCATCAACGAAAGTGTTATCTGTTGGTTAATGACTTGATGTACTTGTCACATTCTACTCAGGCTCGGAGTAGTTCCGCTTCTAGAGCTCTCATGTCTCAAACGATGAACGTTCTAATTTTGCATCTATGGCTTTCACAATTGTGTATTGCAATCATCACTACCCTGTGAGTGATATTTACCAAATCCATTGGTATATACAACAGTTTTTGTGTAGGACAGTCCAAATGACTATCACATCATTCGATTGTTATTGGCGATACTCTTTATCCACCCTATAGTCAATTAATTTCTTGCGATTAATGAGTTTGTAATAATACAAGTAAGTACAACGTTTTGAGGATTAACATCATTGTTCTACGTGGTAACTCTATCGCCATAGCTAAATATGTACGATACCTACAATAAGACCAAGTGGAAGGTTATGACAACTCACATAGTGTACTTACTTTTTCAGTATATGTATTGATCATTCACTTGTGTGGTATATGATCTCAATGAGATTAAAAAAAATATTGAAGTAAGGTAACACGGAACTAAATGACATCATTTCCTTTTTCTACTTCACAATTTATTTTCGATTTGGACTGTTTTCTTGCATGGATCTCGGTTGTATAATTTTTATTTAAACACGTACGTGTCAGTCGTTGGGGTTAATTGCTTAACACTGTACATTACATATTTGGGAATATATATATATATATTTAATGATACTTGACGTTGAACTTGAACTTATATCTTAAATGAATGTACTAAAAATGTTAATTCGTGTAAATGTAAATGTCACGACATTGTGATATTAAAATCTAATTATTAATCTATAACATATCAAATATCTTACCTTGTCATTTTACATTGAATTTAAAGGTTAATGATGCCAGTTGCATCCGCTTTTTTGCCCTCACAAACATTAATTGAAAACAAATGTTGGAATCGTATGAACAATAAACCTTCAAGCTGTGTATCGTTTTATCACCTATAATGATTAAATAATACAATTTAGGGATAGAGTTTTGAAATTTCATACTATATCGATTTATGATGTGGTTACAAGACGAGATTCGAACTAACGACTATGAAAGCACGCTTTCTATACTATATCGATTCATTACATCGGCAAAAGACAATATTATTTCTAAGAACGTAAAGCAGCCAACTGCACATACGCTGACATAATAAGCATTATATTCAAGTGAAAGAGGTAATACTTCCCAATTTTAATAAACGTACTTGACACTGAGTAGAGCTAAAGCTAATAAATGGATTCGCAAGTGTCCCTTTTTTCAAATGTATTTCAAGTACAACTCATGGTTGGAGACAAACTTTATTTTGACACTCGTGGCAATTGAATTTGTCCACTTTACGTGTACTGTAAAACACATATAATTCACAGTCTTTACAGTTTCAAAATTAAAAGGAAGTAGGCGTATACTCTATCGTGACGTGAAAACTATTACACTGACATGAGCAATATTCACGAATTTGATAGTAGTTGGTTTGACTTGGAAAGATATCATAGTAGAAACCATTAAATCATGCCTGGAATTCTCTCTGTACTGTGAACACATATTATTCACCAATTATGCAAAGTTTATAATTGACTTATGGATCAAGAATTGCTTCACTTTTAATATACAGCTTTTTAAATTGCTGATGTCTGTAAACAAATCGAGGGATGCAGTATTCATTTATATGTAAATTACACAACGCAGCGGATATTAAACCCGAAAATGTATATAATGATAACGTAATCACAATACCCTTTACGTATTCAGATAACAACTCAGTAGAAATGAAAAACATACACAATCGTGAAGCTCATGTAACTATCCAGATAACGTAAGATATTTGTCGAAAATAAATGTACATTGCAATGAGTTTGTATACGATTGGAATTTTGGCATTGAGAGAATAAATGACCATCTACGACGTATGAATGAAATTTAATTAACATTTCTTCAGTCATGATTTGAAAATTGATATCAATTCGATAAAATGTTACACCAAATTACTTCTACAATACCGAACTATTTTATTAGGAATTGACATATATTGGTGCGCCAACCACAGTAACAATGCTGTTTAATGTTTGTAGAAACCTATGACCGGTAAAATGTTATCCCCATCAATATTTAAGAACGATTTACAAATAATTTAAAAACAAACACAATTCGACGTCTTAATTTTCTGGATGGCGAATTGCGTGCTAAAAATACATCGGAAACTAAATGAAATGAAATATTGTAATCACCACGTTGAAACTTTATTTAACTAAATTAAACTCTTATATAGGATAGCGAGATTTGCAAATTTGTTGCAAACGTGTCAAGAAATAAAACGGTGATTTGTTTTGTAATTCTTAATTTTCCAAAACGATGCAGAGGATTTTAACACTTTTACAACGAAAGAAGTATCCGATTGATGCGCATCATAACAATAACATTAACAAATGTGTGTTATTATAAAAAATGTACAAAGAAGCCAAGAAGTTTATTTTTCATTCAGATATTTTGATGAAGTATTTTCCGTTTCAAAACAATCCTAAATTTAATGATCCATTATGTCATTTACTTCCATCATTTAATCTCTTCGCCCACTATGGCAAAGTTGCCCAAGATAAAAGCACTGCAGCTTGCATGACGTGAGCTGTGATCACGTGCAAACAATCAAGTGTAGCGATTGAAAAAACGTGTAATGCGTATAATAAATAATGAAACCAGATAAACTTTATGCTACCGATGTTAATTTGAACGCCAATTCTAATTACGTAATCACAATGTGATTTTTATCATCTGCTCAGTTTAGTTCAAAAGTGCTGGATCGGTTTAAAAATATCAACTGTTCCACTCATAAAGTAATTTTCAGTTTAATCTATGTGTGATATGTATAGACCATTCCCTTTCATTTATCACTGCTGTGACCAATACAGTAATTCACTGCACTTTTGCTGAAAGTCAAGCGATAATGTTTAATCAATATGTACTACCATAGCCGTCTTTATAAATATTCTTGACTCAAAGCAGTTGACGTATATAATCAAATGAATAATGGTTTTGAATTATCCTTCAACGATTACTCTACAACTATACGTGCGAAATTTGAGGCACATCCATTCTTTATGTCAAACACGTGGCAATCCGCAGTCACATAGAATGTAATTTACAAATGTCCAACACAAGTGCAGTATTCATCTTTTCTGTAATATTGTACGTCTATAGCACAGGTTAATTTAATCCATATACACTTACTTCTCCTCTAGGAATAATTGAACCAACGTTATTTTGTTATGCCTTTGAAAAAGAGAATGTTATTTTACATTGTCCAGAATAATAGTCAATATTCTGTACGCACTTCTCAATTCAGATATATATTTATCGGGACAGTTTTGCTATCTTGCAATATAATTGTTATTGATGTGACTGACAGCCAGTATGTTGATAGGCACCGCATATACCACGATTATACTATAATGATGTCGACTTTTTCACCGATATATATTGTATTTGGTTGAGATACAAATGTAAAAGTGTTCGTGAATATATGTAAATCGAACTGGGTGCAACAAAGATATATATATGTGGCGTTTACTAATATGATGAATGAACCAACGTTACGAATGAACAAATTATTGTTATCCTACATTGCCAATAGAGTAGCATTGTAGTATATCCACACATCATAGTATTGAGATCCACTAGCATTGTAATTTCAATGTTTTCATAATCAGAACAAGAAGTATAACAGGGCAATCACATTGCATGCAAATCTCCTCGTGTTGCTAAATAAATTTGTACTTATATTCATCCGTGTCAGTCAGACACGTGGCGTGCATTACGAATGTCAACAAAGTCAGATATACAAACCCGGTACGTAGTGTTATTGTTCATGTTATAATTGAGAATGTCACATGCATACATGCTTGAACATATTAGTGATAACGTAGTCCTAACATCCAATTTTAAGCATTGTTTAAGTTCAATGGGACTGGTTTATTGTGTAAGTGTAATCACGAGCAGTAATAAATTAATTGTGATGAAGTCATACACAATCCATGAACTCATAGTTTGCCGTTAAGTGAATCTGAAGGCGCATTGTTTTCCAGAACGTATTATTTCACTTTAATATATCATTTACCGTTCATTTACCGTTCACTGCGAAAACGTAAAAACAGGATCAACAAGGGCCATAGCGTCGTGGTGTGATTCGACAAACGCGAAACTATTTTGGGGTATTTCCACGCTAATTAATAATGTGCCGTACACGGTGGAATGTGGTCAATTTTGAATAAGCAAGGATATCTGAACGCAATAATTCCCTTTTCCAAAATCAGCATTTCGACATTTAGCTATATAAAAAATGAAAATAAATCGGATGTACTAAGTGATCGTGACACTGCACCAGACAAGGTGCCTGCAGGTGAAGGAAAACAATAGTAATGTTCTATATTGTCTTCGTCAGGTTAGTTTGGATTTTATCTCATATCTATTAATGGAATCGAGTTATTATATAATTCTTGAAACGATGATGATTGCATCAAAACGATCTTGTAAATCGTTGCCATGGTAATGAGTTTACCAGGAGGTAATATAGATATTCTATACATGTAAGTACACCGCCAGCATGGATGTAATCAACATGAATTTTTTTTTTTAATTAGACAATTAGGTAATTCACATATCAATTATTAACGTTACATTTCGTTAAAAGAATATTTTATGGTGGGTACTATAATAGAGCGATATCATTGCGTGAATGTTTTAGTATAAACCAGTTTTCAAACATATCATGTCAGACCCTCAAAATCACATCAGTATTAAAATCTACCTGATTTTGTTTATTTAACAGAAGTAATATATATTAAGGAAATATTAAAGGTATGCTTGCCTGAATGAACATTAATATTTACGGCGATGATGAGAACGCATTTTATATTTCTTAAACTTTTATATATTCACTTTGGTGCACGAGCACCTTTAACATTAAGAGGGAGTCGTCACCTGCGCATGCGTCAGATGGTCATAGCGTGTCATTGTTTACAAACAAGCATCTATCCATGAGCCTTTGTGTTTCTAGCGTGTGTTGTTATCGTCGCTTGGGACTCATTTTCCGCGCGTGCGCAGATGTCGACCTTCCTGCTTTAAATGTGATGATGGCATTCTAAAAGCTTCTTTGAATATAACGATTTGTTTCAAAAAGCGATAAACACGCATATTGTTAAGTACCTCCAATTTATAACTTCGATCACATCCATCGCCAAATATATCCTGAAGCATATTTCATTTGTGTCGCATTTACATTCATAAACAGCGCTTTTAATAATTTATAGTCCGATAGTCTTTGTTGTTACACATTTTAGTGGAACACCGACTTTTAAATGTAAAGCAAGATTCATATCCTGTACGGTGTGGTGACATATCCGGTACGATGTGATGACACATCCGGTATGATGTGATGACACATCCGGTATAGTATGATGACATATCTGGCACAGTATGATGACATAACTATTGCGGTATTATATAATTTGCCTATAAATGTCCAATCTCCAATCACCAAACACACTTTTTCAGCTTAACTGTAACTCGTTTAATATACTATAAAGTACTTTTATTTGTATTTTAATAAATTACATTATGTATATTTTATGTCATATGATTGCTCCAGGTATAAGTTCAAGTGTCTCTCAATGTGTCATTTTACTTTCTAAACAATACGCATTTCGTATGATCATTATCAGCAGTATATGTTACTATTTTCGAATGACTTAAGTTGCCATGGCGCTGTAAATGTCATTATATATAATTGATAAAATAGGTAACTGTATTAAATTTTGTATTTATTTCATTCTATTTTTTTGCAGCTGTATAAGTATTCAATAATTCAATAATGGCGTCTTTTGTGTTTGGCCTGAGGTTTAAGTGAGCATATTCAGGTGTATTATGAGTTATACTGCAATTTAGAAGTTTGGTATTTATCATGTGTTCTAGTTCACCTTGTATTGGAACATTACCAGTTTACTTAAAGAACAAAACCCCCAGGAGATCATATTGAAATCTAGCGGTCATGGCGGAATCGAATTACATTGATTAAAGAAATGTCATCATGTACGCTCTAGGATTATTGAATCAGTGTAGCTTAGTTACACCACAAAAGGCAGTTCGTTTGAACAATAATATGTGGTGTATTCGCTCATTGGCTTAGTTCAAGTTGATCTGCGGGATTAGTAGTTGGAAATGCCGCTTTTCACAGACAAAAAATACAATTACCCAAACATTATTTGTGGTTTCCCTCGTGACAAGGTCATTAGAATGTAACATTGCCGTTCGATGATGATTGTATCATATCACACAACTTTTTTTGCTACTTTAAGTTTTGAACTGTATGAAATTGAAGACGATGTCTTTTATTGAATTTGTTAGTGATTGATGTATTTTTGATCAAATTACGAATTCAGCCGAAGTGCTTATATTTATCGAATTGTTTCTTTTAATACGAATTGTGCTTTCTTGATATGTGCTTATGTCATGAAAGTAATTTTGTGCGTTTGTTTTTCATGGAATTGATATTGAACAAGAAAATCAGTTCAAAGAACTGTTACACTGGAAATTTATATTTCTTATAGCAACAACAGTAACAGTTTACAACAGTAAATTGTACTTCAAACTTTAAATTAGCGTTTCGATTTCATTTAACAAGTAGTAAATGTATGTTCTAAATGATCCAGTTACGCCGATCCTTTTGTGCCAATACTAGCATCAGATCTTTTGGATGACAACCGATGGCATGAACAAGCCGCAATATCATATAATATATATATATACAATTACTTGACACTGATCAAAATAAGGAAATATTTTCACCGAAGAAACCAATGTGGAAAAATCGAACTTGTTGAGAGTTATTTACGTCACATTCGAAAACTTTCTTTTGTTTGTACTGGATGCAGAAACACCAGGCAGTATTCACGACCGGAAGACCGGGCATTTTCACTCCATGGCAAAGCCCGAAAATTCTTTGGTGTACAAGATTATCCTTCCACGTGCGTCATATATACATTTGGTTGCCCAAGGTTAGTTCAAAGTTCGTACTGCTTCCTCGACTTCAGCTGTTTTCACCGGCGTTCCACAGCAACCCGCGTAGAGCACATGGAAATACATGGTACAGTTATGAACGTCTTAGCGGCATGTAACTTCCTGTGACGTAGCTCCGCCCCTAAAAAGGAGTCGCATCGACCACTTCATGTTTGCGGTACTTTTGTGATAACATCATCAACCGAGTATTGTCAACCAAGGCAAATGTGAGAGTGAACTGCTCCCTGTAGATTTGCATGTTTCTGATATGTGATGTGTTGTCATTCACGACTGAAAACATTATCTGATTTGTATTATTATCTGATTTGGGGGGACAGTTTGCAAGAACACACAGTTGTCGAAATTAAAACAATTCCGATATAAAAGATTGTTCTCACCGAGCACCAACACCATAGTATGACGGATAGGGCCAATTAATAGGAATAGTGAAGTGGTCTGTGTGAGTGTTTACAGCACATATGATATATATAACTTTGGACAATGCAGCGAACTACAAGTAATAATAATGGACGGATATGGTATCGGATACGATCTGTGGCATACTGTTCTGTGAAACTATATGAAAATAATGTCATCCAATGTATGCCCAATCGTAACGTTTGTTAACGCATTTACCGATTCCCATGAGGTTTCGAAAGCCAACTTTGACGTTTTGTGGAAATCATTCTCCGTGTCACCATTTTACTCTCACTGAAAATGTAAACTTTCACGCCTTGCTAAATATATCCTTTAATGTTTTGATCATTCATGGTTGATCTCTATGTGGTGGGGAGATCTTAATTGCACAAGTTAAGTCTAATGTTGCAATTACTTGACATGGAGGCATACGAATAGTTATTGCTAATTCAATGTAAAATAACTAAAGTATTCGGCGCCGTAGAAAACAAAAATCCATGCCGAACAAATGAAATCCGCATAATTGTAAGAATGCTGCAGTATCGTCATGACGAAAATGTCATGACGAAAATGACGAAATGTTTATAGCTATGTGATGCCTTAATTAAAAAAAAAACAGTGTCGCCTTATATATTTAGGTATATATCGTGTAACTTATTGCAATAATTGCATTCATCGCTATTGAAAAAGAGTAGAGAACAATAATGTACCATTTGCTTTTTGTCGCCTTTGATTCGGGTCACATGATCGCGTGCCATATTCTCCGTCACGACTCACCGTTATTACTGATTAGTAATAACATCAACTAGTAATTAGACTGTTGTGATACTACATTTGGGGAATATTAATATAATAAATAATATGCGCTATATTTATGTAATCATTGTGTAATTTATTACTATAATTGTATTTATTGCTATTAAACAAACAAGACAGAGGCCAACAACGATCCATTTGCTCCGTGTCGCCTTTGATTCGAGACACATGATCGCGTGCATATTCTCCGTCTCGACTCACAGTATTTTACTTATTGGTAATAACATTAACCAGTAATTATGTTGTGATGATATTACATTTGGGGAATATTAATATAATAAAAAAATATTTTGAAGGCATGAATAATATATGCGTCTTATAACAAGAATGATTTTGGACTGTTATTTTTATGGGCAAAATAATCAGATTGTTTTCTGTAAACATCTGATTTCATGTGACTAAATTACATACGTAACAGAAATATGTGTTAGTATTTTCTAAATTCAGTCATGTATTAAGTAACAGATGAAGATAATATTTGTCTATTTCACATATATAAAACATATCAGTAGTCATTTAGTAGCAGGTTTGGAAAGCCAAACACATCAGCCTCGTTTCAGGACGCAATATACGTTGTTTCTCTGTGAAATTCTGATGTTGAAAAAATGAGTATTGGACAATAATGTGGCGAGAGTCAGACCGAAGGCAAGATTGTTATAAAACTATTTTACTCTCACACTCTGACGTCTGAAAAGAGACATCATTGTATTTAGAAATTCCTGCAATAGACCATTATACTTGATCGACATGATGATACACTCGGGAAAACAGAAAAGACAGCTCAGATTAGGATGTAATAATAACGTAATGTAAGTAATACAGAACTTTATTGATTTTGATGATATGGATGAGCACCAAATACCGAAATTTACGTCCGAGTGTAGGTATTGTTTGATACAAAAAGTGTGCATGAAAACGTAAATGGTGGTATTCGTTGTTCTTATTACTAAATGGTGACAAAAATGGCAGAATAAAACAAAACAAAAATTATGTTTATTCGTGGGCAGTCAGAGTGAATTTTTGTTTTTCGCTCTTTCTTACCCAGGCAGTCTTGGCTAGATAGTGTTAAAATTTCGGAGCTTTGTCAATGTTAGAACATACTCAAAAAACGATTTTAAAATATAGGATACTGAGGCATGGGTATGCGATTAAAAGTCCCGAAAGTTTGTTCACATTGCTTTTTGATTGACAAGTCACTGTTAATGTTATATGCAAATGAGTTACTGTCCTCAGTTACGGAGCAGCGGTGTGCGACTTTCTATCCTGGCTCCATGTTTACTTACCCCAAGCGCGATCAACTAGCAAACTACAAACAAAACATACAAGACGTAACCGCTTCCAGCATACAAGCGGAATGAAACAAAACATACAGTTGTAAATGATAAGTAAACTTTTCACCCTTAAATAATTTGATTTTTTATTTATTTTCATGTATGAGGAAGTCCCGATAGGGCGATTTAATTCTCGCATAAAACAAGGCCAGAATTTCTTTTGTTTTCTGGGTGCATAGATTTCAACTTTTTCCATATTGTGGGCGAAATTAATAAATGTTTCCACACATTTTTACTCCAAAGGCATTTTAACACTGAAGTAAAGATTTTCTCGTTTCGCTGTAACGATCACCGTGCTAATAAAATTGTGATGCAATCGACAAACACCACTGCTGTTGCTGTCACTGATAACTAACTTTTCAATGTCAAAATACACAAACGTAAAATGCTCGGTTAATTAAAAATAAAGAAAAATACCCTGGAAATTACAGAAAAATCGGCAACGAGATGCTATTTTTAAACACCGCTGAAAAAATCATGCACTCTGCGATGTCATCTTGGTTACCTTAATCTGAAACCCCTTTGTCACCTAGCATTCACCGGTAGCGATGTCGTAAACTACGCTGTATGGCTGTGCTTGGCGACCTCTGGTACTAAGGCACTCTATGAATGAGGTATTTGCATCGGCCCGTCTCGTCTGTAGTTGAATGGGACTTCATTTCGATTTTTTTTACCGGCGTTTGGGTGATTGAGTACTAAAAAATTGCGAACAGCCGTTGTGTAGTCATATATTAGTGCCCATTTTAACCGGGTCCTCTAACTTCGCACGGCCTATTTTACCGGAGATCGCGATCGCGGAAACTGTGTCATACAAAGTATTTTTTTAAAGGTTTGAGGGAAGGTAAATTTAGACTCAACCCACCCAATGGCGATCGCTATGTTTATATAACTGTATGAATATCGCATCGGCTTTACGTAATCAATTGTGCCCTCCTCCAGTGGATTTGATAACACGGCGCCATGAGAGTTTTCACGCAAAGTTGTGATTTCACGGACGATTTTCCTGCCATTTCCTCGAATTATAATTATCTTTATTTTATTTTTAACATCAGCAAATGTCGGGGAATGGTGTATTTCTACTAGTTCATTTTACATATATGAAGCGAATGATTCGTTTTTTACAAAATGGCGATATTCTCAGTTTCATTTTACTCAAAATTATTGTTTTCAATAAAATCATCAGGGGCGATTATTCAGGTCTATCCTAAGTAAGTAGCTCCGTATGGTTTCACTGTCTTCACTGGAACAGAAACAACATAGCTGGCAATTAGCGGCTATGTTAATTGTGAACGATTTATAAAATGTGAATGTTTCGAAGAGCACTGCGTAAAAACTTTTCAAAGGAAACAATAATAAATAAGAAACTTTTCCTGGTAAACAGAAGTTTTAAATAAGTATGTAAATCAAAATCAAAGTCAGGATATGCATTCACAAGTAAAATAGGGTTAAGTGCACTTTCACCTAACCCACAACCCACACCACTCAATAGTACATAATTGTAAGCCATGAAACTGGAAAGTTTAAATAAAACTCTTTCAAATGATATATAACTTGATGGGTACAAGTTATATTTTACTCGTGTAATTACAGTAATTAGAGCCAATTAAAAAAATGTCTCTTAACCTGCATCTCTATCTTAAATTACTTTCTGAAGATATTCGTTAAGGTAATTATACACATACATGAAAGAGGATAGTTCAAGTGATCAGTGTGTGCATGCATGTTTATGTTCAGATATATTGTAAGCCTTGTCAAGATATGTGGAGTTATCACCGACGTTATAGACTTTTTCAATACAATATATTCTCAAACTTAATACTGATCAAGATGACAGGTTAATGGCGTTTGTTCTCATTTGCAACATTCTCACAACCCTGAGAATTACCCAAACTCTTCTATTTATGTATAATACCTTACTGATTGTATTTTTTGAATTGGCGACAATTTGACTTATTTACATTGACCTACCATCAGATTGTAACGCTAACTGCCATGCCTTTAACATTAACAGGCATCCCTAAGGCAGTTATTTTCATAACTGCCAATTATCGTGGTTTTAGGGTAACTCTGGATGGTTATTTTCCTCAATTTATTAATAGTTTTCACAAACATACTTAATATAACCAACTTCTAGATTTGTGTATACAGTTTTTTCGACACTTGTTTTGACACGGTTGGCGAGGGCGTGAGATAATATTTAACAATAATGGTTCAACACAACAATAAGTACAGTATGACCGGTCACATCAAACATCTCAAACTGTTTACTCCATCACTTATTTCGTAGCACCTTCTCTCCAAATATTCATGACACGTTGTGTTCAGAATGGATGCGTGAAGAAAATACACTCAATACAAATGCGCGTACAGAAATTTAACAGAGATTGCTGTTTGCACGTAACCCGTCACACGAAGACACTATATTTGTATTAAAGATTAATAAACCCTGGGTAATAAGACTATTATAAATTGTTCATTTCCCGTTTTTAACATATCGAGTACATATGGTGCATGTCTCGTCATTTATACTTATATTTCACAAAAACGTATTTCACCGACTCTATAACGTGGAAACTCATTAAATATTCAGGTAAAATCAAGATAATTTGATAAAATCAAAATAATGTGTTTACATCAGGCGAACGAACTATGGTCACTATGCCGTTATTATATATACATGTGGTGTACACAACATATCCCTCAATCGTGAAACAGCAAGTGTAATCGGTTGTTTCATGAAGATTCGGCACATCTTGTGACGTTGCACCCGCAACACAGTATTGAAAACAAATTTTTGTGGTCTAAATGTGGAATTTGATCAGCTGCGAGAAATATGATTTCGTAATTCCTACATTTCAATGTTGCATGAGTCCATCATATTATTACTTCTTAACAAATTACATCTCGTATAGCAGTGAATGATCCTTGTTAATTTATTAACAGCCAAGACGGTCGGATAACTATGAATGTATGCGATATAAGAGCATACTTAATTATTGTACTCGTATTTATTTCGTCACTAAATTGGCGTCTGTTGTATTGCTCCCGGGGTCTTCATTACACGCTTGAACTATTTTAATTGACTTCGGAAATAATCACGTGTTTAATTTGCCATCCTAAAGAGTATGCGTTCTATGAGAATCAAAAGGCATCAGTTATAGTCATTATCCACTGACGATGAGTTTGAATGGTTATGCACAATTAATTACACAGGTACTACTTACATACCAGTCGTACTATTCGTTTTTTTAGAATAGAGATTGGATTTTACAAGATGAAAATGAAAACTATATAGTCCATGATGCTCTGTGTTTGGGTGTACTGGCTGTTCAGTAGTCACTGTTCTATTCATTGATTTACTTGTTAATAACACGATCATTAAAAATCGGATTTTAATTTTCGTTCATCAAAAAACTGTAAGGAAATGCATTTTTAAAAATTCACTCTTCAGAACAGACATTGTGTGAATTTAGATGATTTACATTTCAAAAGACCGGTATAAATTTCAATTCACTCGTTTAGATTGAAATTTACGTAGTCACGATTTACCATTGTAGCAGGGTAATATTGCCACGAAGCAAAATAATTTTTATACACTCAACTGATTTAAAATAAGATACCTATCTATGATACAAAATTTGATCAAATACATGCGAATCGAAATTTTATTTCGGGTTTTATTTTGAATTATCGTAGTTGCACCCGTTTACTGACAACAAACTAAATATAGATGGTTTTGGAAAGTGTTATTATCATCAATGTCAGTTGTCAGCAGTGAAGTAGAAAACAACTTTCAAATTACCGATCAGATTGACATGTGACGGTTGTCACTAGCCGTATATCATAGTCAGTGCTCCCCTCGAATCATTCCTGTAACTCACATGTTTTATTTCCTTCCTAGATGTTGTAATGCTACTCAGATATAATCACAGGTATCAATAATGTGTGCTGACCTCGACCTAAAGGACAAAATCATCAAACTATACATTTATCATATTCACAGTACCAAAATGTTAAACAGCGGAGTGTTGGAATTGGAACTAAAATTGAAATAAAAACAAAAATAGATAAATAAATAATAATTTGCATGTACAAACAAATAAACATATATTTCAACATGAAACATTGGGGCTTGTGATAATATCATTGATCACGCCCGAATGTCAATTGTGTTTGTGTTACACGATATGCACGTTATGTAATTTATTGCAGAGTGTAATGTGTTATAATGACAGTTACTTTCTTATTTAATGTTATTTATCAGTGGAATTTATTTGCTGGCATTAAATACACATGGTCACATAAGGTTGTGCACCGTACATCCAAATACCAGAGTGGGAAAGATGAAACTAGACGGATCGATAGCGAACGAATCGATTCCGAAACAGCGTTTTGTTAATGCTCGAAAAGCATTAATAATAACCTATATATGTCTCCAATTGTTAATATATATTCTAACTTAGAGAATTGTTCCTTGGATGATCGAGAATGTATATAAAGGTAACCATGTAGTAATGATTTGATAGTTACTCATTTGAAAGTTGGCCATATTAGTATAGTATTTGATGGTATTTTGTTTTATATTCAACTATAGCCAAAAGAAACCCTTTTTCATAGTAAACATGTAGGTGTCATACATGTTCTTAACAAAGTAAGTGTATTATTCATGCCCATTAAAATGTATCGGTTCGTCATCTCATTTGTATTCACACAACGTATTGGTATCTAGGCACATGTGTCATAAAAGAAAACATGCATTTTATTCATTGATATAATCCCTGATGTTAGTATAAACTCATTTAAGTATTGTTCCATATTCTGATACCACAGTGGCAAATTCTAATGCTGAAGATAAGAATACGTCTGCCACTTACCAATAAAGAAAAAACACATTTGCACAGAACGTTCGTATATAACAGTGTCAAAACCCCCTGGCGTGTACGGATGTCTAATAAACTTTCCCATTGCAAGAGTTTCAGAATTTTTTTTGGGGGGGAAGTACGTTTCCTGCAACAACAAAAACTACCATTAAGCCGAGAGTAAAACTCAATTTAGGGTAATTAAGGATTTTGTTGAATCAAGAATAACGATATTTTGTCTAGCATACGATCTGATATTTAGATTAACTGTGAGATTAACGATACGTTTATTGTTAGTTTATCTAGCATTTAATCAGAGATTATTAGTACATGTGACAAGGTATCGTGAAAATAACGATATGTTTATTGTCAGTTTATCTAGCATTCAATCAGAGATTATTAGTACATGTGACACGATATTGTGAAAATAACGATATGTTTGTTGTCAGTTTATCTAGCATTCAATCATAGATTATTAGTACATGTGACACGATATTGTGAAAATAACGATATGTTTGTTGTCAGTTTATCTAGCATTCAATCAGAGATTATTAGTACATGTGACAAGGTATCGTGAAAATAACGATATGTTTATTGTCAGTTTATATAGCATTCAATCATAGATTATTAGTACATGTGACACGATATTGTGAAAATAACGATATGTTTGTTGTCAGTTTATATAGCATTCAATCAGAGATTATTAGTAAATGTGACAAGGTATCGTGAAAATAACGATATGTTTATTGTCAGTTTATCTAGCATGCAATCAAAAATTATCTGTGAATGTGACAATATATATATTAAATATAGTTTAATAATATCCACATTACAAGCCCAAAATGACTTTCGATTTAATGAAAATACATCATTGTAATGATTTAACTCCAGTGTCAATCATATAATATTTAAATCATGTATTCTTTATTATTTTTTTTATACAATATATGGTTGATATCTGGCGGCTGTTTTGTCTTCGCTGAATTATTCAGTGCTGAAACACATACGAGATAATATTATTACAATTTACTAAAATATAACAAAGCAGGCATTTTACAGGTGAAATAGATAGAAATACAATACGGAATGATTACGGAAGTATCAATAGTGAAATTAATTGGTCGCCTTCTACATATAGCTTGACTACAAATTAATCTAGTATTCAAATACTTAAGCTTTTTTCAGTATAATATAGATAGTACTCTACATATAATTATCACTACAAATGTACATCACCATTGTTCATCGCTCACAAAAGAATTCGACTTGTTGAATGGCGAGCAACGTGCTAAGTACATCTCAGTTACGTAACAGTACTACTTATCATCGATACTCCTGTTCTCCCGCCTGCCCTCGTTGTGCTGTTCGCGTCGTCTCCTGTCATTGAAGAACCTTCGGCAGATACCTTCGATCCCTTGCATTTATAAAAGCATGGGAACAGTTTTCTAAATTCTTTTCTGAAGCTCTCATTGAAATATGCGTAAAGTATGGGATTAATCCAGCTGTTACACATTAGAATGAAAACGCACAAATTGGAAGGAACTATTGACCATAGAAAGGGATTCAGTGGAAAGTCGACGGTCCATGCGTAATACATCTGGATCACATTGATTGGCAGCCACGTGATAGCAAACTGCAACACAACAAAACTTAACATTTTGATGGCTTTTCTTTTACTACGGTTGCCGGAATTGGTCGGCGCTTTGCTGAACCACAAGGTGAACACCATGATTGAATACAGCGTGGCTAGTATAACCAGTGGTATCGCATACATGACCAAGAAATCGAAAATTCGTAATATTTTGTCCACTTCAAAGTCTGTGACATAGCAGAAATGGTACATGCTGTGAGCGGTGATTGTGTCGTTCCCTTGCTCTATGTAAATAGTGTCGTTTCTAGACACAATTCCCACCGTTGCAAACTTGCCGCATGAATATCCCAATGCACATACCCATACTAGTACGCACCCGATAGCTGCGTGCTGGAGAGTCAATTTTGGCCTCAATGGCTGAACAATTGCTCTAAAACGATCAACACCAATACAAAGCAGGGAAAAAGTCGTACCACATTGCGCCGCCCAGTGTAGGTAAGCTGTTATGTTGCACACAGCTTTATTGGACGTTTCCATGCCGTAGGCGAATGCACCAATATGAAATGGCACAAATACAACTGCAAGCAATAGATCAGAAACTGACAATGATACAATGAAAATGTTCGTTGCAGTCTTTCGGAGTTTGGGCTGCCGAAACACAGCTATGATGACCCATAGATTTCCAGCGATGATTAAAAACATAAACAGGACACCAAGCGACACCGTCACCTCGGGAGGAGTATCAAATGCGTAAACTTCTTCCAGAAATGCATAATAGTCGAAACTATATTCAAAGTCGAAGTTTGAATCGTTCACTGACATATTGTACCTGTCAAACAAAAAATAAATAAATATACTTAGATAATCATATGATTGATATATTAGAGAATATTTCCACCGAGTAAGCGACATGTGACGTTTGCCGTGTAAGTTAACTCAGATTAATATTCATAGTAATGTTGTTCTGGGCACAATCATACTACTATCAAGTGAAACACAAAATATATGTGTATTGACATTGATACACGGAAAAATATTCAATTAAGTGTTGTTTGTGAGTCCGGAATTGTCATTTTTATTAATTGTGATGAGTTAAAGTGTGCCTTTTTAAATTCCCAGTCATGGATTCGAATTCACACAGCGGCGCTTCAAAATAGGCAAAGAATATATCAAATGTATGTTTTTATGAAGGCCCAAATGAAAATCAAAGTTGACTATAAGGGTGAGTTTGTGTCTTAATTGATATTACATGCACAGATAGTGACAAAGATATATTGTTATAAAGATAAATTCACGTGAAACTAGTGGGCATGTTTTCAATTATCCCACAGTCATGG
Organism: Saccoglossus kowalevskii; assembly: GCF_978046115.1. Taxonomy (NCBI): domain Eukaryota; kingdom Metazoa; phylum Hemichordata; class Enteropneusta; family Harrimaniidae; genus Saccoglossus; species Saccoglossus kowalevskii. The sequence continues at coordinate 11,544,595 of NC_140654.1, forward strand.
TCGATATAGGTTCTTGGAATTTGTAGCAGTATTTGCGGTTAACAAATTCAACAGTTGTATTTGCTAGAAATCTTTGTCGGATGTTTCTTGTGAATAGCCAAACATTATTGGTAAAATCCATCGATTTGATTGTAATTTACAAATCATTATACGATTAATAATCACGATTATTCTACATGCACACTTGCTTGCCATTCTCTTGTTCAGCATTTAGGTCACTTTATATACATGTATAATGCAACTGTCACTGCATTTGCATTTCATGGTGTAGTAATGATGCATGACCGGATTTTAGGTTATTCAGACAATACCCACAGAGCGTAAAATGCAAATACAGGTCATGGGCCAGGTTAGTGTATATATTGAAGCCTATAAATACATCTCAACAAATAATAAAATTTCAAATAAAACGTGTCAATGGTAGATTCATTTAATATACATAACCTGGCAGGGAGAAATTAGCATACATAGATGTTCGTAAGGTATCATCTGGGAATTGATTTTCAAGTGCGTATAGTATTCGCTCATCACACTTGAATACAGTTCAAGACTGTTACCGACACGTTTATACAGAAAGCCAACATTCGACGCAGAATTTCGGCAATACTTCAACGATTAAACCTGGCAAGTAGTTGACTCATCTATATATTTCGGGGACATTTCAGTGATTATAAAACGACTAGCTACGAACTACGATGTAGTAATAAATGTGGTCCCGAAATACGCAAATGAACTACATAATCGGAGTACAATAAATGATTGTACGCACTCACTGTCACATGTTAGCCAAGACTGAGATCTAAGCTGGATTAAACGTTTTTTTTTAAATAATACAAGTGTCGAACTAGCGCACCTAGCAGCATCACATTTCTTGCACGTTGCACCAGAGAAGCATCTATTCAAATATACAAAGTACTATAAATTATTTGCCGTATACTACACTGGGTTGTTTATTAGAAATGAGAGTAAGTACAGATATAGATGAAATAACACAACCACAATGATTTTTTCATATGTGACTTCATACTGTGTTCATTTATTTGGGACTGTACATTAGCCTTGAATAACACGAAATTTCGGAGCACGACTTACGTTCTATTTGCTTATTAGTAACATCCTATAGTCACAGAGTCACTACTCTATTAAAATTACTGTGAAAGAAATTTCTAAGTTGAAATTAGACTATAGTTGAGCAATAATGAATTGAAATGGTGCTGACTGATTCATTTTGTACAGAAAAAGTAACATCCATGCATGTGAAGTCATTATATTATTGCGTTGCATTCGTTTTAATTAATTTAATCGAACCACCTTCAGTGATAATACAATGTCCCGGGTCGATAACACGAAACGTGTCGTATGAGTTTTTTTCTCTTTTTTTTCACGCAATTTCTGCGCAAACAGCCTTTAAAAATTTAGTTAAGCCTTAGGCGTGTGACAGATAGGAAATTAATATATTGGAAAAGCTAGTCTGGTGAAGTTGAAAAAATCACAAGTTCCTTTGTATTAGTAATAACGTTGTATGCGAGACAGTTGATAATTTTATTATATTTTTTTAATATCTTTAGAGTACGTACATTGTTTATTATAGTAGTCATGTAATTTGCATATCCACGAAAACACAAGTTTATTTAATAAAATCAATAATATAATATTTGTTATTCATCAAGTTATGAATTGAGAATAGTGCATTGTGGGCAATCATACCAAATGTGATGGATGACGTAATGTGATAACCGCTAGTTCGTTTATCTGACTATTGAGCAGTAGCCTGATGAGTTCTGATTGACTCAAGGAAAACATTTGGCGACATGAAACCGACGTAAATTGATCAGTAATGAAACCATGCGTCATCACATTGACAATAAAAAAATAACACGCACATCCCCTATTTCATTTGCATTTGCTGAGGCCACACGTGTTTGTTCAATATGGTGGACAAAGTCATAGTTGAGAGATATATGTGACGTTATCGACTTCAACGATGAGTTAACTAATCACAATAATCACAGTAATGAGTCACGTAACAACAATATACATATATATATATATGAATAATATAGTCAAGACTGAATACAAAAAGACAGCCATTATTATATAAAAACTATTATATTGTCGTGTAACACTGATTTAATCTCATGAATAAAGAATATAAATAATTATAAATTAGCTTTCGCACCCTCGCGTTGAAATATATTATTCTACATAGTTGAGTGGAAATATGTTTGATATTAATGTTATTGATTGATTACAACCACGCGAGTCGTCAACAGGAATATATAACACATTTTTTTCCGTAGTCGACGTTATAGTTTCGTGCGCACAGGTCATATTAAGTCGTTTACAGTGAACTAGACCAAGAATTGACCTTCGCTCAATAGCGGCCTATTTCGTTGTATATACTTAAATTGTGCCCTAAATTCAGTTCAGTGACACGGAGAATCATCTTCCGGATATCAGTTATATAAATTGTTCCTCCCAACATTGCACACCATAAATGTAGCTCAAACTGTGAATTTATAAATTTTAATGCGCGCTCTGTGATGAATGCGTTTATATCGTAGGTCGATATTATAGTTATCGCCTCAGTAAGCTTACAATATCTCGCACCTACAATGCAAACACGAACTATAATGTCATTGACAGTGAAGTGTTGTTTTGAATTGTTGTTATACTACAATTCCTATTGCGTGTTGTTGTGCAATAATGTTGAATTAATTCAAATATCAAGACAATTTCTTATATTGTTTTCTAAATTTGCTTTGTCAAGTTAGACAGATTGTTACCGAAATCAATTTCATTGGCAATATCTGGATATATTTATTAGAATACTGTAGAATACTTAATTTTTGCTTGGAATTTATTTTCGCTACTTTTGCTGTAGGGATGCTTCAGTGAAAATAAAATCCAGCGAATATACTTTTTTTCCTATATGTCACATTCAACTCATCAAAAATCAGTGAAAGTAAATTCCATACAAAACACTCAAAAAGTCTTTTCAGCGAAAATTAATTCCAGCTAAAATAAAGTCTTCTACAGTAATACAGGTATATGTATTCGGTGTTCTTGTTATATGCTTTTAAGTCCATTTTACCCATACTAATATGGCGGTTTAAAAAAATGAAATGACTTTAGAAAACTCAATTAAATCACGTTTCAACTGTTTCAACCTTATAAAAAATTAACAGATTTGCTGGCACTACACTATTCTATGTAACAAGCCAAATAAATATATACTCATTGCTATTTGAACGAAGGTCCAATGCTGGTATTTTCACAATTCACACATGGGTTTAAATAAATCTCGACCAGTATAAGCGAATATAACGCAGCTACTAGTGATTGTCGTGATAACAATACAAATGAATAACTTGTGAAAAAGAAACTTTCGGAAAGTATGGTCTCAAGCAAATTCGTAAGAAATGAGACCCGAACTTGACCTTACCTTAGGTCTACGTTCATTCAAACTATTAAACAAAGCACAAAACAAAATAGATACAAAATAGCCACGAATGAAGATATACCCGGCATTTTTAGGGTCAAGTATTATCATTGGAAAGTTGTTTTGATCAAAGGTCATTGACTTTCGATACTTTTAGAGTGTTTTTATACATAGCTATATATAGTACACAAATTGTAATAATATTGCACAATGCCACGCATATTAATTAGAATGATGGCGCACAAACACGTGGCCATTGGCCGTATAATATATACATATCACGTTTAAAACACAACACTCTCTGCCTTACTTGCATTATAATGCAGATCCGATAGCGACAAATAAATGGTTACTTGTTATTCCTCAGGTACTCAATACAAGAATGGTATGATAATATATTGGCTCATGGCGTATTGTATATGCTACTTTAACTCAAAGTGCCTGTGTTCATTCTTTGTGAATGTTTGAAGCAAAAATAACAATAAGAACCAAACAAAACTAATATGCAGACTACATATAATAAAATCAGTAGAAGTAAGATATATTTACCTCATGGTATAAATAATGTAATGTCAGGTAATTAGAATAAAAAGAGCACAAGGGCACCGGTTATATATCATTCTTAGTCTTAATCAAAGAAGTGAAATTGATAACCTCTGCAAAAAGGTGTAAGTGTTTTAAATTCATTTTATTTATCTATATTAAATCTACCTTGAGATTTGTATTGTACATTCGCGTCAAATAACTGTGATTTGTGTAACTTTTTCTTGAATATGATTCGATCATTTAACAATGTACGACTGCCCACATTCACACAACTTGATTTTTTGTGATTTTTTAATTTGCTATGACTCAAAGCATTCGACATTTTCTGGATTGTCAACATGACGGTACGCATAAATATTTTTTATTTGGTAACCGCCGCAATCAGACCTCGACAGATACGACAACTACACATCCCATACACAGTGGAATGATATGATACTTCACACAATGAGCATACACGTACCATATTTGTATACATGTTGTAAGTTCGTGTGTCCTACAAATTTCAATGAGGCGCGGAATACAAGAAAAGCAATTGCTAAATTAAAAGATAATGGATATCATATGCACATACACGAACAAATAAACATGAAACGCGGAATTCGGACAAGTAATTACTACACGTGCGTCTCACCAGTGCAGAGAAAAGCTTCCGTTACGCTATAAGGCACTACCCATATATCTGAAAGACATTCCATCCAATGCCACCACTGACGTCAGTCCCTTTATAAATTCGCTTAAGCCCAATTTATTTCCCACTATGGGTCGTTGTGGTTTACTTCTAAACAATTTTGTTATGACACAGTTACAAACGAGTAGGCTCGCTGCATCATACTGTATATAACGTGTTGGTGCACAATGTTTGAATATAAATTGAATTGATCGATTGTATTGATTTATTATTTACATCACTCTGCCGTTAGTATATGCTGAAAGCAAAAGGCGTTAAGAATTATTGAACGAATTGAACCTTTACATGTAAATAAATATGTGTACGTGTTGCTGTAAATCTCACCACATTGCGATACCTGAAGAGTAACATTTACCTGAATAATCATGTATCGAATTAACACAAATAGGTTACATGTGAACAATGCATCTGAATTTCGTAATAAGATATATACTGTTTTTTTTAAAATACTATATATAATAGGCCGTCTGTATTCTAACAAACCCCAAGTATAAATTTGTAATAGGGCTTTGAATTCCCAAGTTATATCGATCCATGCCATTGACATTCACTTGTAAAATATGCTGTACAACATCAATACTGACAAGAATATAAAGTAGGCAAATAATCACTAGCTGGCGAAGTCGAAGTGGTTCCCACGCATCGATACACTCCGATTTTAATACACGTGCTTGAATTTGAGAGTGTTTTTTTGTTAAAGATAATCGACGTATTTGCATGAGTTTTCAAGTGTTTTTCTCCTCGGAAAAGCCTCTCAAAGGCAAATTAATCTAACATTACAGTTGACACTTGCGATGGTAGAATTGGTTCTTTCATAAAACAGCCGAATCATGGGAAAAGTGTTAAGTAACATACCTACCAAAGCACTACACTACACTACACTACACCACACCACACCACACTACACTACACTACACTACACTAAATTACACTACACTACACTACACTACACTACACTACACTACACTACACTACACTACACTACACTACACTACACTACACTAAAAAATATTTTCATATCATTGAAATACGTTCTATACCTACACATTTTGTGACATTTGTTAATGAAGTCGTTCTCCACAAATCCCTTGGTTCAATGATTTTGATGAAAAGTGAGAATGTGAAAAAAAAATGGTTAAACTAACATCAGCTCGTTTGGCATACAGTCTGATAGAAAAAATATAAAAACCTAATTATAAATCTCAAAATCAGCCGGACACATCATTCACTATTTGTGTGATTGTTGATTGAAAGTATATCCGAATATGAAATTACAGGATTTGGCTTCTATGTACATTTTGTATTTCGAAATTTCAGCATCATACAAAAAAGACAAACAACTTGCTAACAATGGAGTTAACATTATTTAATTTGTAATTTCATCGCAAATATATTCATCAAACTGAACAAATTTGTTGTCAAACAACAATTTAGTGTACTCATACTGCTGTCTTTAGCGCAGAAACATTCCTTAAAGTTTTGTTTTAATGAAGTATGTAACATTTTACCAAAGTATATATGTTTGTCACAATTGCAGGCACTTTTATTTAAAACATGCAAGATGGATAATGTTCGTAATAAGTAACTTAAATTGAGCATGCGGCATAGTGGTGTACATTTGATCTTTATTTTAAGTTGTCAAATGCTCGTCTGAAATCAATACCTACAAGTAACATTACAGTAATGTTTGTCACATTTGGATGATCCAGCAAAGAATCAAGCTTTGTATGTTTTATGGAGTTTGGGAACCCAATATAAGCTGGAAAATTATTCCATTTCTTTTTTGATAGAAACGTTTACATTTGGATAAATTGCGATTGTCGAACCTAAACGAGAGAGAATACCTACTGTGGGTAATTTACCAATCGTTACGCGGACCAAGCAATAGTTGCATTTAAGCAGTGGTTTGTAGAATTGTATTTCCAACGTAATAGACAATTGTTCATTAATTGGCGTAGCGTGGTTCTAATACTATCACTATACACTGCATATATAATCAGCATACCAAAGTAACGACAAGATGCTCTCGTTTTGTGGTCTATAGATATACTATGAATATTACAAATACCACACTATTACTATGGCATGGATTTATCGATTTCGTCTGGAAAGATATTGAGAGTAAGTCTGTAATCAAATTGTGTGTTCTATCTGTATTTGGGAAATTGGTCAATTATGTGAAAAAACACGTTTATGGATAATTTACAGATCTAGACAGACAGCATAATAATTGGACAATCCAACTATTGCTTCACTCCTAATAGAAACATTTACAAATTGCGGGATTCGAGAGTAAAATTCTTTCCTAATGACTTGCTAATGCAGATGGTAAAAGATATTTAAGCTGACTTTTGGGTCTAATAGCATTACACTAAAAATGTATTTATTGAAAATACGTCTCCGTGTGTTTGTACCAATTACAAGCAAGCATAGACAGTCGCGGCTGTCATTCATAATCATCCCTGAAACATGAAATATTATTATTCTTTTTATATATCCATTATATTTAATTACATGAGCACGTAGCATTATGACATTACTATGTTTGCATTAACAATAACATGCAATTAGAGTAGACGTAAGATCATCCAGTAAATTTACCGAACTGTTTGCTTTACACCTGATCGCATTGTGTATACGAATAGAAAATATCCATTATTTATAAAATGATAAGTGAACAGAAAAAAAACAAGCCGAAGCGAATGAACGTTTTACAGAATACTAACAATTCAGCAACACTGGAATAATTGTTTCTTTCGGCACATAAAACAAACTATGTTTTAAAAAGCGTATAATTGTAAAACTGTGCTAAGATAAAACAACCGGACTGTATTAGTACTTACTTTAACGGATTGCCCGTGTATCACTTGTCCGTCCTAGTAACTGCAAATGAACGTCTAGAAATCGGTACGGAATATATAAAGCAGGTAACCATAGAAACTACTGTGAGTCGATGTGATTGGTTTGACTGGACGTGGATAGTGATGTAAAAATAGCAACAAAATCTGAATCCATGGTGATTTTTGAAACGCAATTCTTTCAAAATTGGGAGAATTCACTCGATTTTGCAATTAATTGTAAGATCAACACTGATACAGCAGGGTTTGCATATGAAGCAACCGGAAATATATTAAACGATAATATTTAGTAAGTGACACTAGTTGCAGTATTTTTTCCCATTACTAATGAAATGTCGTTCTGAATAATTTGAATGATTCTACCAAAAATTTAATTATTTTGTTGAATCTAATTCAACTCTTCTGGCTGCCTGATTGATGTTACTATATTACAATATCACTTAGTTGACTGAATTGCTGCCCCTGACACAGGACAAAAGGTTGACGAGTGTTCTACTAACACAATTTAGACACGAATGAGTTTTTCAATTTATATTTCATCTGTGAGGTAATAACAGTGTCATAATAACAAATGCATGGGTGCATAATTTCAATTGAAATCATCTTCTTTAACTATAAAAAAAATCAGCTCGCATAGCGTTTGTCATAAGAGTTATTACAATATACTAATTTATGTGAACATTATCATAATGCCCTCTTAACACTGTCAGCATCCTTTATTCTATGTTTTTGTCATATTAACTCATACCTTGCAAATAGAAGTGTGCATGGAATCATGGGGGAAAACAGTTTACGATCTACTGACTTGCCTACGTGGGACAGCTGATGACAAGACCACATTCTAATTGGAAATGTGGAAACCCAGATGGTTTTGAATTTTACCTATAAACTGGACAGTTGCGGTCTTTAATTTCATTGCGTACCCTGTGTTATTGCTGCGATATTGTAAGACAAGTGATACAGGCTACAACCATCATTCTGTGAGACTTGTATGAACTGCACTGCGATCTCCTACTTTCAGAGTGCCCTCCAGAATAACAACGCTCCTATGCAAGCAAAACTCATGTATTTCTTCGTTGTTGTGTTGCAGAAACCATTGACTGTCATCCATTTCCACATCCTGAAACTCTGAGTTATCACCAATGCAAACTTCCCTTGGCAAACCCCTATTCATTCACTAACGAATGCGACTTTGGGGGAATCTTTGTTAAGGTCCGCAGGTGCTTGTGTTCGACCGAGCCTGGTTGACGCCAGGATAGCGCATTAAAATTGCAGAGAGATGGCCACACAGCCCTGTCATGTAGTCCCAAACATGAATATGACTTCTGTAGCAAATGCACTATGTGTCAGCACTAGCACTTGAAATTTGCACATACAAAAAAAAGTCAGGAGAGACAACGGTGACATTCAATGTCCAGAACTGTCGCCTGGCACAAAAATATTATTTAAAAAAAAAAATATTTTAGTGACTTTATTCATTGTATTTTTCCGTGCTTTATTTCTTGTAATTAGTTTGAGAGGTATTAAAGCCAGAAGCTTTGACTCGATATTTTGATGTATGTGTATTTCATCTTCGATAATATAGTCTTTCTACCCCATTCTATCAGTGAAAGAACCCCATATCTAGTGTGAGTTGTGTGGTTGGCTCTCAATAGCAACAAGTAGGCCTTACACTGTGACAAATATAGATACAGGTTAAGCAGACGGTAAATTTATAAATTTAATACTAAACTACGTAACGTGTCACATATTGATGATTATGATTAAACCGGACACAGTGGCAACGTGTCAGTATTTTTGAAGCTGGCAGAAAGTACTCTTTTCTTTCTTTACATTTCATTTCACCAATTTCTTTTTGTCCATGTATTATTCACGCGCGAAAAAAAGATAAAATTGTCATATTTCTAATATCGAGTAGCGTATCCAATTTGTAGAGTCACACCATTATACAGACAATTATAGAAATATTGTGGACGTTAATCTCTTTCTCTCCAAGATATAACTGCCATCATAATTAACTCATTAAACGCTCGTTGACACATGATTCGCGAAAAAAGAGTGGACATAAAATAACGAAGAGTCATTGCAAACTGACAGGGGATTGTGCTTGTCCCGTGGATCTTTGTGCATCACCAAATAATAAAGACGCACAATATGTACAATGGATGTAAAGACGGTACATATACTAGGGTTGTATTCACATTTACTCCTACGCCAGTTTAATCTCTGACTTCCTCAATTACTGCTAGGTTGCTCACAAAAAAAGCAAATTATTGTCGCTTACAGTTGGTAACGCCCTGAAAGATGTTGTACAATACAATTGGCGGCTTTGGACAACGTCCCATCATAGGTTGTATGTTGCTATACAGATATGATTGTTGTAAGATCATTGGATGAACATTTAAATAATACTAAAGTGTACAATAGTCAACCGTACATGTACAACATAATGGATATGAGTAAAACATAAAATGAATAATGTAATACAATTTTTTTCTGAACTACAAGCTTGAATTACCGAACTGTGAATTTGAATAAATTGATGTCTGTTCTCTAAGTTCTCTCAAATCATCTAATAAAGTCTCTTTACTATCTGTATGTTTGTATTCACGCATTTAAGCTAGTTGGCTGTCATTCAAACATGCCCGTTTTATATTTTACACTGTTGCTCACAAAATCCAGATAACAAAACTACTATTTGTACACAATAATTGTGACACTTTTGAAACAAAATATTATGATAATTTGTTCGCCTCATGATCAATTGTTTAGGTTAAATACCCGCCACTGACATTAACATTAAACGTCATTTATTCAGCTGCATATTGCCCAGAGATGACAGATTATCTTATCGGACTTACGTTTGTTATATATTGTGTGAGTAGTTGTTAACGTTAACAAGTATAGTTATTAAACCCTATCACGTCGTTCATTTATTGAGACTGTGACCACCACAATAACTCACTGTACCTTTACTGAAAGATGAGTACTCTTCGTTTTCATGAGTATATGAATATGCAAATTGATTTACTAACACAGCTGTCCTTACAAATTCTCAATACTCAAAGCAGCTGACATAGGGAATAAGCTATGTATTGTACATTGCAATAGATGTACATCGATTTCCCGTCTTAAAATGAATCACAATTATTCAATGTAACCCGTCTGCTCATTAATTCAAATAACCAATGATTTTGAGTTAATCCTGAAAGAGCACTATAAAACGTGAGTGATTTACAGCATCAATTATTCTATGGTACACACCCGTCCCTAATATTACACCTGTGGCCCCCTGTAATCATATAACCGAATTTAATTTGCAAAAGTCATACACGAGTGCATTAATCATGATTGCTTTACCATTCAAAAATGTATGTATACGTAAATTCCGCAGGTCAATATTCAATGTTCAAATATCTAATACACTGGCGTCATTTTGTTGTACTAGACAAATGGATTGTGTAATTCATTGTACTGAATAACAATATTCTACATTAGAAAAAAATTTCATAAACGGGGTTGTTTTGTTGATGCGAGTGATTGACAACTTGCGCGACAGCCAACATATGCCTATCAATGTAATTCAATACTATCGCCGTTTACCTAAATATATATATGATCTATGGTCGAGTCACACACTATTTTATAAAGCTCTTAGAAATGTTTCCGTGAACGCCGGCGTACATCATTTACACGGGCGTTCTACCTCTTTGGATCCTACTAGTCGCTGAGCTCAATACGAATAAATAGGTTGCTCTACTAATGTAAAGTTCACCAACAAAGGTCATGGGCGAACGATCCAATTACTCAAATAATTGCAAGATTGATATCACCCTGGTAATTCCCCTCGCACATTAGTCTTGGCTTGCATGGCCCAATAAGGTAGCATCGCAATCTATTCAGTAGTTGATCGGTTGCCATAGTGTCGTCATAGTGTCGAGTTTCACGGGGATTATAATTCATAATCAGAACAAGGACTGTAAATTGCTGTATATCACCGGATCATAGGTTAATCCCATTGTTATGTCAATACTCAGGTGGAGCAAACAATTAATCAACAAACTCACACTCCTTTAGGAATACGTATTATATACCGTAGAGTTGGAAATCAAAAAAAAACACCGAGCGATCAGCAAATGTATTTCGTTTAATCCATATTTTATAGTGTGTTATTATAAGCAATCGGTATCACATAACAATGCCAGCTGCATACATTCTTTTCAAAACATGTTTCCAGACCTTCAAAATCGACGTGGAACATCGATCCACAGCCTAGTAATTATCCACGAAATCCTCACAAGTATTAATTTACAGAAAATCTTCATTAAGAGATTATTAAAGATGCGTTTACATGAATGTAATTAGATAATAAAGGACGACGGAGATGTCCGCAATAATGCACGAGACAAAGGCGAGCCCATTATTCAAGCGAACATCCCCATGTTCTCAAACAATAATTGGCAGTGCAGAGTCTTTTATTGCAATTATAATCCCATGGACTTTCAAAAAAACATTTATTTACGTGCAGCAGTATCTTGAGAAAAAAGGATGAAATAGTGTTATTAGCGCGCCACGAACGCTATTTCTAATACACGTGAAAGTTAACGACATAAACACAGGTAAATTTCCAAATGAAAATGACGAGTTTGTTGTTTAAACTATCTACACAAATATTGGGAAACATTGATTGTTGACGAGTCACACACACACACACAATATTGTTTGTATGCTTGTCGATCCCAAATACTCCCTTGTTAATGTCAAGTATTACAATATACACGTGGACGTTCAATGTGACAGACAAACGTGTAAACAAAAATTAGAATAGCGACAGGTATATGGTATACGACAATAGGGTTTTGATCATTCAATAGATTTACCTGGGATTTAAAACAAATACCCCCCCCCAAAGTAAAGTAACGCAGTTGTGATTTATCGGCTGCGCAGGTTGTCCTCATTTGACCTTTACGCGTTATATGATTACATCAGTTCTAGTTTAGTAAGATTTCGCCACGAACGCTTTATTGGTTTGCGCAGTGATCGCAGACGTTTCTTAATCAGAACGAATAAGTGTGTGTTTGTTTTTTAAATGATATATACCAATCATTGAATGTTGACGGATCGCACACACATTTGTATATTAATGCATTCCGCTCGAGCACTGTCCAGATATGCTCTGATAATAGGGCTTACGTGGTGCGAATCGACCAACGAGAATGCGCGGTTACAGTTATTGGCAGCGCATTGTACCATACTATAATAACTCTTGGGCCTGTGTACCTTACATATTAAATGCGATATTGAATTTCTAGGGAATTACCTTAATGATGTTTCGAAAAGCGGACAGCATGCATTTTGAAGTACTGCAATTTTAAAACTGTGATCATACATAATTCAATTGGTTAATCATATAAAGGTTTAATGCAGTCGTATATGTATATGTATATGTATATGCATATGTATATGTATATGTAAGGTATGCATAACGAATCCCATAAATAAATCCGGAGGTGAGAATAGTGTTTCTAAGTTCACTCTGTATATAACCATTAGCGAAAAAACTAAATTATAATCCAGTGGTCTTGGCGTAATCGAATTACATTGATTGAATAAAGTTCAATGTGTACATTACAGATTACAACATGGAAGTTATAACTATTTGAGCTGAATTAAATCACACATGACAGTAAGATTGATAATTATGTTTGCTATTGAAATTAAACCTGAATACGGAAAAAAAACTTACTAAATGTGTTGTGACCACCAATTGGTTCAGTACCTGTTTGTGAGATTTTGAGCAAAACGTGTCAGTGTACACCCATAAATACAGACAGTAATATCATTAAATCAGACGTCTTTAATTACTGTATTTGAATATAAATAACCTCGGGTTAAAATCATCTATTAAAGACGATATATTATCTACAACATTCACAGTGGTCGGCGTTCTTAACATTGGGATATTTACAAATCGCTGAGGCAATCTACAGAACAAAAGTGCTTTTCTTTATCGAATTATCCTTCGTAGCAAGTGAACAGGATTGCACTTTTCCGACTTTCGTGTGCTTCCTTTTGTAAATAATGACAGTAAACAACATAATATATTGACAAACTGGCATTAATTAAATATACACAAAATCCAGACAAAAATATAAATCCTTATGTATAATACCATAAGTCGTTGATAAAGCGACAAAAGTAAATGCCACTACTAAATTTATATACAAACATAATTATTACATCCAGGCTATGAGTAGCATACATTTTGTTGAAGACACTGAAAAAATACAACAATAAAAATACTGTTAACATACCAAAGAAAAAGTTTCGCCAAATCCACAAAAATTACAATATTTTGTGACTTCAAAAGAACAGTTAACGTTACATATAAAGGCAAATAATTTAGTAATATTACTTCATACAGTATTTTTACCATATAAAAACCATATTTATTAAAGTTATTGTTCATACATAAGTTGTTGAACACACTGCATAGTTTGTAATTTAATTCAGCTTCTTCATAATAAAGCAAAAATATAGAGAATATAGCAATATATTTATTTGTATAATATTCTTGTGTAATCTGTAATTCTGAAAATTATTTATGGGTGCATAGGGAATATATTTCGTTATGAATTATTCTTAATATAAATTTCTGAATTTTTCTCAGTTTATTTTTTTCTCAAAAAACGAAAAAATTCACATTGTCGGAAACAGAAAGTCTTTTATTGTAGAGTTGGAGATAGTTAACTGACACTTTAAAATCAACTGACATGGCAGATATTTTTCTATACCTAAGTTTAATTTAAATTCTCTAACAATATTTTTTTGGGCAAGTAATATCGAATGTAAATCTTGAATATCCATGTCCCAATATCGTTGTCTAAATAAATATAAAATGCATAACGTTCCCAACGTTTTCATTCGACCAATCTCCCCCGTTCCTGTACATAACCACACAAATTGTTCACCGTTCAGTATTGATCCATTAATATGTAGTACTTATCAGTTATACGGACCGGTCAGTAACATTGCTAAGAGGCATGGCAAGTATTGCATAATGGCTACACAGCAAAATATAAAGCGCACAAGTTTGCCTCTCGCAGTATCTTGTAACTATTTCAACTAATTAACGCCCTCCTTTACGAAACAAACATTACTTTCGTTTTTACAGTGTTCGCTTGAAAAGACGTAATTTTACTTGTTCGCAACGCAAGGTAAGAGTGTCTTCACAAAGTAGGTCAAATAACTTTAAAGCTGTATAAACGCCAACATATTTATACGGGATAAGTTCTCTCGTGTGATTTTCAAAAAAAAGGATACCTAGATTAGATTCAAAAGACTTTTCCTCTCTCTTGGATAAACGTCTAAACGGAAATGACGTAAATTTCGACGTTGTCCATTTGATAGTTTTGTGTAAACAACCAAATCTGTCGCTTTACGCAGAATTTAAAGAACTGTTGTACAAAGTTGCTCGTTTTACACTTACGGTGTAATTTGACGTGAAACCCACAGTTTGTCATTGTTTTACAATCTTATTTAACGGAAATCATGCATTGTGAATAGCAGATCCACTGAGTCGGCATGATAGATATCATTAACTTTTCATAAACCTTCTTCCGTGGCAAGTTTATAGCTCTAAAAATATACTGTAGAACACGTTAAAATAGCTGCATACAATTTTAGCGGATTTGACGCTTGGCGTGAATTAACAGAATCTGGTCGACTATCTTCCTGTGAGAATATACTTTCTGTTAAATTAGCTGCATCTTGAATTAGCAAAATTACATATTAAATTAGATAAATTAGCTAAAATAACATGCTAGCTAAAAAGACATGTTTTACAGTGTTTATAATCTAACAATTAGGTATATTTAGTTGTGTGCATAATTAGGTGAATAGTTAAATAATAACAAATATTAAATAAATATCACGGTATGTTGCCTGCCCAAGGGATGGTGGTCATGACTACAATATATTGATCGAATATAAATCGCTATGTGTTATTTATTTTAACACATCGAACATACACCCACCATACACAACTACACCTGATATACATCTCTCAGACCTGCTCTACAACACTTATATTAGAAGTATGCAATAATTGATTTTATGTATTATAACAAAGTGTGTTTTTTCCAATTCAATATTCCATTTTACTAACACCATTCGACTAATACAATGCCGAGAAACAAAAAGAAAGCGAAGACGCCAATAACAGAAGAGGCAAGGTCAAATCTGCGTGTATTTATATGCATGCACTCAAACATACACAAACATGAGTAAAAATACAAGTACAAATGACTTGAGTGAATAACGTTACGTTAAATAAATCATCCTGGATGACAAAATTAAACTACTCGTCTATGATTAAATTAAAAAAATTGCGTCATCGCTCAAGCACGCCAGTTAAGAAAAATTCTCCATAGTTTCTCAAAAACAAAAACAAAAAACGGTTACAAATGCAAATTGCAGGCGCTTCACTAAGAACGTTCACGGCAATGCTTTACTTTTAGATAATAACCACGTACGACAGCCAAATCGGCTCACGCAGTGCACGGCAAAAGTAAGAACAACAATCATTGAGGCGTGCTGCTCCAAGTGATAACGCAACCGTAAAGACTTTTAAACGTTCGATTACAATCGATAAACCTCGGGACCCTTTAGAATTACCACGGCTCACCCACCATTCGCGCCAAACTCCGCACGTGTTGGTCTACAAGTCCGCTGGACAGGTGCACAACAGTGTTATTTGCTAAGGTATGCCGTGCCTTCGGATTACCATCATTGGCTCAGTGATGAGGACAATTCTTTCAGTGTTCTTCGATCAGACGTGGTGTTGCCGCACTCGAGAGATGGGGAGAGAGAGAGAGTGAGGGACAGATCATACAAGTTCGTTGTTTCTCTTCTCCAGTGCAACGTCTCTAGAATGTTCCAGAATGTAAGCCAATGATTACAAAACTATGGAATTACATGTCAGATACAAATAAAAAAAATACATAAAATACTAACAATCAAAAGACACACAAGGTGAGCATAAGTGTGCCACTAGGGGGCGCTATATCACAACACTGCACATTTTGCCGGGTTTCGGGAATGACTACATGTTTATAATCGAAAAATTATACATGGATTTGTATGACATTTTCAGCAGGAATATCAATCTGTAAGATTTTTCAATCACTAGTCGTCAAATAACATGTTATTGACAACAATTTTCAGGCAAGGGCTATAAAGCAATTTAATTTTGGGAGAGAACCGAGTCTGAATTTTATAAGAGATGTTTTGCCAATGCCTGATCGGGTCACTGTCTGATTCCCCTAGTACACTAGTCAAAACGCAACAACAAATTATTATAAAAAGTGTGTACAATCGCGTGCAGGAATTAGTGAGGATATGTAATTCGCTTCTATGATAAAGGCTTGCCTTCCCAGAATCGCCTCTATTTCATAATGGTTTCGAAACTATTCAAAATTAGTATATGTTACTATTATGTGTCAGATTGAATCGTCAGTCAGCCATTCTTGAAATATGCTAAACAAAAAAGTTTTATCGATGATTACGTGAATAATATACGATACACCAAGCACATTTGTGTAAAGGTAATCGATTGAAAAAAAATCATCCTTTGATTCATTGCGTGGAAACCTAATCATCACAACAACTTGCAGTATTATCCCGATAAAGGATTGCCGATAATATATTATTCATTCAAGTATTTCCACTTGTAATTACAAAATACACTTAAAACCTTGATGAGATAATCCGATTATGAATAAACCGATAATTTGTTGCATAATGAGTTGTTAATTTTGCATGGCACACACAAATATTACATTCTTTTATTTTGTTATCAATCGACAACCACGAGGAGAGTTCTATAACTTTTATTAATGCATTCATGTGTGTCGCCGAGAGAGTTTCCAATCTTAGTGCTGTAAGATTGAGAAGGGCTGTAGAGGAAATTGTATGTATGTATGATAATCTTAGATTTGTCGCAGTATTTCATTAACAAATATAAATTGAATAACTTTTTACTGAAAGGATATTAGCATCATGTCGCTTCGTTTGATAGTATATGAGTTGTGTATAAAAGACACGGTTCAACTCGAATTAACTATATTGAAAGTGTAATATTAAATATTTTTAATTACCTCGACGTCAATAAGCTCACATAATATTCGGCATACAAACGGACAACTACAGTTGTTTTTTTAAACGTGCATTGATTCTAATATAATAAAGTGATTGAACAACTCTCTACATACAAAAATATGTATTCGATTGTATAATCGTAATTTCAACGATCAATTCAGATTTTATATATTAATTAGTGAAAAACATATCAAACTACTAACCATATTCTTTCAATATTTGTACCACAGGTATTTTATTTTTATAGCAAAAAAAATAATTAATAAATCACGAGGTCAGATGCTATTCCACACGAACAATCCTGTTCATGACATCACTCAATACTCGTGTTTGTGGGTTCTTTTAACCGCCACAAACAGGGCCACATTATACTTCTCAATAAATAACCGAAACCGAAAATAGTATAAAATATAAATATTTAGTCCCAAACACTATTAATAATAATAACAATAATAGTAAATATTACAACAGCCTCCGACATTGTATATATGAGATGGTAATTTTACCGGTAACAGATGCCATGGTCGTTGTAGTCAGTTAGCGGTGTTTTCCATCAAGATGACAATCATCAATTTTTCTGTTTGACTCCCAAAACAATACAGGCTTGGTATGAACACAACTCAGTTAATGCCTTCAATCCTCGACCTGGTAAAGCGCTGTTGAATAGCTGTTTTTTACCTATATTTACGTCTTTTTGTATCGAGTTGAAGTTTTGCTCGTCTTTATATTTGATAACATCAATGCTCGTTTGGCGATATAGATCATTACTGTCACAACATTCAAAGCCACCAGGCATTTCCCCTAACCTGTGTTCACACTGATATCATTTCTTAATTTCCACGCCAAATTTTGCTGGTTATTTTCGCGGTTTAAGATTCGTGATTCGCGTATGTAGCAGTGAAAATATAAAATGCCTAAAAACAAAGCATGTTATTTTCATTTAGTACGTCATACTGTGACACCATCATTTCTTTTCAGTTTCCTCATCTGTGACATTAAGTGTTACTTATGTAAAAATAAAAAAAATGGAATTATTCTTATTATTGAACAGCAATACCTTGTTTTGTAAAATGTGTTTAGTTCAAGTTTAACTCGAATGACTCGAATGTATATACTACAGAATGAGAACAGTAACCTACCTAACAAACATCTCAAGTTGGTTGTTGAAGTACATGTACTTATTTCTTATTACTTCCTCTCCTGATATTCATGGCACGTAATGATAGGCATAGCAGCGTGAAGCAAGGGCACTCGACGCTAATGTTCTTTCAGACATTCAACAGAGATTTGCACGTAATCTGTCGCACGAGATACACAAGAGGTGATCTTGAAATACAATTATTTGTATCATAGATTAGATTCCCCTGGGTAATACAGATGGCACTATTACGTATTGTTTAATTAAACTCTGGCTTCGAGGCTTTTGTTGTTATTAGCTATTTATAAGTTATTCTTATATCATTTACAGCCAGAAATAATGTTGTTGGCGCAATCGGAAAAAAAATATTTCTAAATATTTCATCTTTGCTCCGATAATTTCAACGCGAATTTTCATATTATATTTTCTAAATCAGTATATGAAAAATAAGAAGATAATACGCTTACACAGATAAACGAAATCACTGGCGCTACGCACACTCTTCCTGTGCATACAAAACGCCAGAGCATCTACCAGGCAGACATTGCAATTCAATTTAAATTATTATTAGCGGGAGAAAAAAATTCAAAATCTAAAAAGAGGGTGAATAATGTTCAATATTTTGTACCAGTGTTTAAACAAAGATTACTGGATATTGATAATCAGAAATGAAGAAAATAATTTACTCAAAGGTTATAATATAGTAAATTCACGTTTATATTTCAGTATAGATTTATATTTATATTACAGTGGTTGACAATATGGCATGAGGCATGATAGCATATTTATATATCATTTTAGGTTATCGACTGACAGACAACTAAATAATGACAGAACTGATACAATTAAAAAAATACCAGTCTATAGAGAGCTGATATATCAATATATCGCCGTTTTTTTACTATCACCTGCGCCCTCACACACAACTATATTTCGTGATGCACATTTATCACCCGTATATAGAGGGCGATACAGGGTAAATGACATTTTTCAAAATCATTTCAAGGATGTATTATGCAAAGGCAAAAATAAAACACGTTTTTTAACACTATTGTTTGCTTGATGTGAATATGTCAGCTCGCTGAATCTAAGCGCAGCATAGTTGGTTGGGTTGCTGCTCACAATGTAGTACTCCATCTATTTCTCATATTACGCCCAAGCAGTATTGACATGTATACATTATTTTACAGTGGTGTGTCGGGTAACTGACAAATAAATATTTAAATATGTTTATTATGTTAAAATAATTTGTTTCATAATCATGATTGCTATCAAATTAATAGTAATTTAGGATCGTCCCATAAAAAGATGTTTTAACCAGTATACATTATCTTGCACTGGGACAGTCTAGATCTATTAGAATAATAATGTGACGAAACTGTTTTATCAACTTGTTTGCCCAGTAAAAAAATATTAATAGTTATGTTCATAATACTTGGCTGACTGATTCCGATGCACATGACTTGGCAAGAATTATTCAAATAAAAAAGAAGAAAATTAATACTTTATTGTTCACCTCATAGATGAAAGTCACGAAATAACACATTATAAAGTTAGCGGCATGGAAACATTTTTTGAACTATATATTTTCGGAAATAATTTCGAGTCATTTTTTTGCTTAAAGGATTAACTTAATTCAGATGTTGCGACAGGTTGAATTGCTTCCGGTCGCACTCAACCATAAATTGTGTCCATACAAAAATTGAAACCAAATTCATGGGACGATTTTGTCAACATAAGAAAAAGACAAAAAGTAAAAAATTACAAATACATTTAAGACATGTCGTTATGTGGCTTACTTTTTTAGAAAACAAATGTAACATTTTAAGGTAAGTGATCTTATTGAATATCTGGCAATGTCGATAGGTGAATTGAACTATCGTTTTGAGATTGTCATATAAGTTAATGAATGAGTACAATCGATTGTACCCCGCTCCCCGGCTTCCTGAAAATATGTCATAAATACATATTTTTCTTTTTTTAATTTAAACAGCTCCAACAATATCACCATATATTTGACACTATGTGGAATCACCTGCTTCAAACATACAATATATGATAAACTGTATATGGCTATTATGTTTTTCCAATACCAGGAGACAAACTGAAAGACATCAGATTCTATCCAAAACATGGAATTCATAAAGCAATACGTATCTGAGTCGAGGACTGATTTTACAACTACACAGAGAGTCTGAAAAATAGAATGTTATTAGTTAGCCTCATACGTCTAGCGCTAAAGTCCTTAGGAAAATACAAAAAGCAACTCTATATGCAACTTCAATCCTCTTTTGTTTTATCAACACTTCGATTATCAAACATATTCGACGATAAGTATTATATTATTTTTTGAACTTGGTGAAGGAATTTGAAGCCCATCCGAGCGGACTTTGTTTTCCGAATTGTACTTGAAGCGAGCACAGATTGCACCAAATACGTGCAATATGCTTGTACTTAATAAGCATTTATCCACAAAACAAATATATGTCTAACATATCCATGGGACTCCATAACGTACTTGTTTCTATCCTATAATCACATTGCATGATTTTGACGCACGCTCAAATGTATGTATTACATCATTAAAAACTCGAAACAAAATTTTGAGTTTACTTTCTGGTATCAACTTATCGTTTATGTAAATTTACATTGTCCCCGGTCAAGTAATGTAGTATTAGTTAAAGTGCTTTGATGTACTATTATTCAGTTAACTGTACTTGTTTTTGTTTTGTATATTTGACTTGAAATCGAGTGTAACCATCTCATAAATATTAGACAACACATTACACACACATTTGTACCTGTCTTATTGGCTTACCTTCTCGGCGTGAGTTGTTAATCAAGTAATTTAATTTTTTTAGAAAAGCTTTTCATGTGCTCCCTCTCACCGACTCAGAAGTTCAAATGTTCACATTGCCGTTGTAATGATAAAAAGTCCATAAATGTAGCTATACGGCCAGATTGTTCGATTAGACATCCCGATTTCCTTAAATTAAATATCTAACCATTTCATAGTTTCCAATGTTGTATTGGTTTCACACTAAATAAATTCGAACATTCTAATATTGAGAAATATTATTTTCCACACACAAGATTACATAACATAATATGATTGTATTATACATATGTTATTGTAGTACAGACATCATTACATTACATCAATTCAGAATTATTGAAACACTACAATAATAACCTTACAGCGACACATAACCCATTGTTTTATCGATTACGGTATACATTATTTGAACATTGCATAAACCTTTGATACAATCAATACTCGATTAGTTGCATGAGGTAGATTTAATCGTAATAATCGTCATTCTCGTTATAGAGGAATCTTTTCTTTGGGTCTTCATATCCATTATCTTCGTCGTCGTCAATATATTGATCGTCCTGAGCCTCTAGTGCACGTCCCTTGACTCTTCTACGCCTCACACCAAACCTCTAATGAATGAATGAATGAATTTATAAATTTATGGAATATAATTTTTAGAATATATTTAATTGAAAATTGAATATAATGTTTGAAGCATTGTAATAATTGTAATTAATCAAAAATAGTTATCAAATAACGTGGTTATTCATATTATATTATAGCAAAAACTAATACAGCACACAACACTTTTTACTTGTAACCGTTGTAAAATAAAAATGAACCAGCATACAGCGATTATAGATACATCGCACCCGGATTTCAGCGTTTTCGTAGTTTATTATAGTATTACACACGATTTGAGCATTGATAACACATTCAGGTTCACTAATGAGACGCTGCAGAGGGCAATATTTGTTGGCGTCGTTCAGCAAACGAATATTATTTATTGCAATTTCTTAAAAGATTTTATCCTACTGTACGTTATTCACGATTGAAACATAAACACCGGAAACCGTGATATATCGTCTTTTTAAATACAGGTTACATAATTAAAAACACGCTCTGGACGACGTAATCGGGCAACTGAAATGCCGGTTAATATAATACAATGTTTGATTGCACGGAGTGTAGCGCTTTAAAGTGAAAATAAATATCCAGCCGCGGATTGTTAAGCACAGGGAAATGTACAAGTGACGGAACACAAAACTTACAAATACTTACACTAGCCGCTTCAAATGTACATAACTCCGCCAAAAGAATCCCAATAACGAGGAAGAAAATAAGTAGTTTGCTGTTCATTGTGGAAATTGTTCTGAAATACAAAACAATTAATTAAGGATTATATTTGTAATACTGTGATAACAGGAATAGCAGTAAGGCCACCACAACTTACATGACATGTTATCCAGGATATACTTATATTCCCGAAAACCCAAGAATTATTTGGACGTTTGTTTTTACCACTAAGGATGTATTCAAAAAGAGATAAATAGTATATAAACCAGTCCATGCAAACCGATTTGCCGCATTGTTTTCATGGCTAAATTCTATAGGAAAATTGGCTCGTATGTAGAGAAACGCGCAGTATCGAGGTGTATACCCGCCTTGTAATTTGGTTAACACCTGTATTAGTAACACATAAAGTGTGAGTATTACATGAAATAGTTATCGTATCCCTGCGAACATGTTAACGGGAATTAACAGCTATTTTCAGGGCCGAGGTCTGATGAAAGTTCGACGACTTTTACCCCATCAAAGTTGTCGTACGATAATGAAGTTATACAGAAAATTGACGAGCTTTAAATGTATTTTTTCCGCAGGTTGTGTACTATCAAAACATACATGTGTCACGTAACTTATTTTGTATGGAAGAACAATAAGCGAATGACAGGACCAGACAAAGACACCTGTATTATCTCACCTGATACATATATGTATTATAGTGAACTACATAATGTATTCAACCACCAATCTCTTTACCCAGCATTTGGATTATATTGGAACACACACTTTTATGAAAACACTCCACTTAATATTACATGCAGTCAGTTTTCAACAAAGAAACAGTTCCTTCCTAGTAAATGAGAATTGCTCAGAACAACGAAATCAGTAAACGCGGTCTGTTTTGAACAACAATGAGCATTGTTCTAGTAAATGCTGACACAGGATGCGGAACTAGAACTGTCGATATCAAAAGTTAGCACCATACTTAGAACAATGAAGCAGGAAACAAAGTGTATTATGAGTTGCGTTTAACGCATTAATATATTATACATATAGCCTAATCAAATATCACATATAGCTGCTTACCTGTGTATACGCCTTGTTCAGAATTAAGATGCCCTGTATTGATCGAAGTGCTATATATACATTTCTTTTCAGTACTGATAAAGTGATTGATCTCCTTATCAATAATCTTGACTCATCGGCAATTGATTTTGAAAACATTGACTGATTGTTACTTTAGATAGAAACATTGTGATTCATGTGAAAGAGATTCAAGTTTTAATTAAAATGCAAAATAGTGAAATACCTTGGAAGAAGACTTTGTTAATTGGTAATGATGCACAATATTCATGTGACAAACTTGAACATGATGCATTAGATGTAATCTATTTCACTCATCTGTACACGTGTGGAATACCGAATCATACACACTACCTATTATCAATCAACTCGGTTTCCTTGGAAATAGTTTTTGAAAATATGAACAGAATAATTATATTTTTCGTAGTCTTTCGAACTAAGACAACAAGTAAGTTTAGTCCACATTATGTTTTCAAAGGTGGAATAGAATGAAATACATACATCGGCATACATTGAGTTCGAACCTCATTTGTTTGCACTTAAAATTATTTTCTGCTTAGAAACATCAAAACTAATGATATGATAAATTAATAATGATGCTAATAAATTATTGTGGGCAAGAAAGTAGCAGGCATTTCACAAGCACTGTTAAAGTGACTAAGCATGCTACTATGATATCGTATACATTTTCTGGAAGCTTATATATGAGCAAAGATAGATTAACTTACGGTTATTTCGATATTGTGTTTTTGTGACTACTCTAACTATTGATTGTAAGTGGAATGTGACAGATATAGAAAAACCGAGACGCGGTCGTTCATCAACAACGTTACGAACAGTCATGTGCAATAGCCAGGTAATTAGCGTTACTGAAAATGATAAGCCACCATATTTTCAATTGCGATCAGATCACATTTCAGATTAATACTTGAGATTTGGGTGGTAGTGCTCCGCTGTCTGTTGAAAACTTGACAACAAAATATCGACGTTGGAAGCACTTTTAACTGGAAATGTCATTTTCGCCAAGGAATTACCTAATTTCGAAGTAACAGTTAATGTCTATAAGGCAGGGAGTTTTATAGCTCGTGTATGAACGATGTAACTTAATACCCCCGAAATAAATTGTGTGTTCATCGATATTGATACTTTTTGATACACCAGAATGCCACAGTGTGCCCTATTAAGTTTATTTTATTGTAAGCTTCGCGTTAAAAAGAACCCATTCTGGGTGATCAATTTTGGATAAACTGACCCGTGCCCATTCCTACAATATACTGGAATGTATTGTCGCTATTTTTGCTGAAGGAATGATTCAGTAAAAATAAAATACTGTGAATATACCCTTTATTTCTATAATTGACATTCAACTCATCAAAATCACTGACATGTAAATTCTGTACAAAACACACAATACACCTTTTCAGCGAAAATTATTTCCAGCTGAATTAAAGTATTTACAGTATCTGCTTATTGAGCACAACAAACTCAAATATCTGCTAACACATATATGTAATGAATATTCATCTATTCATTGAATTATGAAATATCAGCCACTATAAAGTATATTGCCGATAATCTATTGCTGCTCATTTTTTTATCGACGCGCGCTTTTTATTTTCATTCTTGAACTTGTATCATGTTCACTCACTATGTAGATTGTAGTTGAATGTCGCACTTGTATATATAGATCTGATGTACTTCTCAAATGGACTCACCGTTTAGAATTTTCTGACATATACACCATGTTCAGATTTAACATGATTCATAATTATGTCACTTATTTTTCAGACTTCATTTGAAGCAAATGAATAAAAAGGCTTATGTTGCCTACGTTAGGATTAATATATAGTTTACCATGGCGACTAAGATTGTCTTTTAACAAGTCATGTTGATGTGCATCATGAAATTCATTTTGGCGGTCAAAATAAAGCGAGGATAATTGGGAAAAGTTAGTTACTCGTAATTAAGAGATTTCCTCTCATTGATGGTCTTCGCAACAATATTTGTTACATATATGCTGCAAGATAAATCCGCAGCCCTTTTGACGATAAATATCTGTATTCAGTCCTGATATTCATGGCACGTAATTTTATGCATGGCAGCCTGAAACAAGGGCACTCGACGCTATTGTTGTTTTCACGTAATCTGTCACACGAGATACACAAGAAGTGCTCTTGAAATACACTTGTATGTATCATAGAGTAGATTCCCCTGGCTAATAAAGATGACACTATTACGTATTGTTTAATTCAACTCTGGCTTCGAGGCATTTGGCGTATTAGTTATTAATAAAAAATTCTTTATCATTTACAGACAAAAGTATTGTTGTTAATGCAATCTGAAAAAAAAATATTCTTAAAAGTTTCATCATTGCTCTGATAATTCAATGTAAATTTCATATATTTCGCAAATCAATATACAGAAAAAAAGATAATAAGTTTACACACATAAACGGAATCACAAGCGCTACCTACACACACTCTTCCTGTGCATACAAAACTGCAAAGTATCTACCAGGCAGACAATGCAAAAAACGCCCTCAATCCAAATTATCGCAATCCAGAAACGAAAACGACAAACCCAAGAAAACAAAACAGCAGACAATAGATATAACGAGTTACAAAAAACATTTCAAAACCTGAACCAAGGGTGCATAATGTTCAATATTTTATTCCACTATTTGAAACAACGATTTCTGGATATGCATATTCAAAAGTGTCTAGATTAGTTTAATCAAAACTCTTAATATAGTAAATATATAAATTTATATTGGGACATGATAAGTACATTACAGTAGTTTAAAATGTGGCATGAAAGCATGCTTATGTCATTTTTAGAATACCAGCCTACAATTAGAGAATGTAAACTTATAATAACTAAATATTGATAGAACTGATACAATTTGTATATTTTGTACCGGTAAACAAGTTGAAGATGAATTTAATTTTTGTCTGGTATTGTTATTTTATAGAGAGCTGCCATGTCAATATATCGCCAGGTTCTTTACTATACAACCAACAAAATATACATTTACATTGCGTGTCACTTCAAACTGTCAAACAGTAATAAATACAGTCAGTTTGTTATCCATTCAGTCAGTCATACAGTAATACAGTCAGTCAGTTGTTAGCCGACATAATAGGCGCAGAAAAGATTACCTCCACCCACGCCATATATGGTATTCGTCGTCCGCGAACCGCGAACAATATAGTCTAACAACTCACCTGCGCCCTCACACGCAACTGTATTTCGTAACAAATTTATCACCCGCACATAGAGGGCGATACAGGAAAATGAAAATATCCAAAATCATTTCCAGCAATGAAATCACAGTGTGCCCGTCATTGTACATGTATTATGTAGAGGGCGATTCTTTGCTTGGTGTGAAGATTTCAGCTCACTAAATCTAAGAATAACAATTTGGTTGGGTTTTTGCTCACAATGTAGTATGCTTCACTATTTCTCAAACGCCCAAGCAGTATTGATATGTGTACATTAATTTACATTTGTGTGACTGGTAACAGACATATAAATATAATATATATATACAGTATATATATATATATATATATATATATATATATATATATATATATATATATATATATATATATATATATATATATATATACAGTATATATAATATAGTGTTCATTATTCAGCACTGGGACAAACTACTAGGATACGACATTGTACTCAATAAAAATACAAACTAGTGCCATCAAATTTATTTGTGGGACGAAACTCAAAAGAAAAATAGTTTTTGGTTATACTAATTCCGATGCACATAAGCTTCCTAGAATTATTCAAAAAGCAGAAGAGATAATTAGAACGTTATTGTTCACCTCACAGATGAACGTCAACAAATAACACATTATAAAGTTAGCGGCATGGAAACATTTAACATTTACTTAATTTAATTTTTACTATATATTTTCGTAAATAATTTCAGTCATTTGTTTGCTTAAAGAGTTAAATTCAGATGTTAAAATCATAAATGGCGTTCATCATAACATCGAAACTTATTTTATGGGACAAATTTTAGTCGAGGACTAACTTTACAACTACAAATGCATGATTTATTTTTTGTGATGACTAAACTCACTTACTAAACTCCTACCAACAGTTAGATTCCGCGCGAACTTTGTTTTGTTTTCTGAAATGCACTTGAAGCGAGCACAGTTTGCATCAAATACGCGAAATATGCTTGTATTACTGTTTTGCTCTATGATATGGTCGAACCCCGATATCGTTAAATTAGGTATCTGATCATTTCATATTTTCAAAGTATGTTTCATACAAGATAAATTAGAAGTTATTATTGACGAATATTATCTTGCACACACAAGATGATATAGCGTGCATAGGGCTGCTCTATGCATATATTACTATACGACACGCATCATAACATCAACACAATTACAGCGACACATAACCCATTGATTATGGTATATTTTATTCAAACATTGCATATACTTTTGATATACTTAATACTCAATTATTTGCTTAAGCTTGATTTAATCGTAATAATCGTCATTCTCTTAATCTCCGTCGTCGTCAATATATTGATCGTCATGATCCTCTAGTGCACTTCCTTGTGATTGCCTATTATACGCCTCAAACCATACCTCGAATTAATGAATGCATGAATGAATGAACGTTGTATTCAATATAATTCCAATGAGATGTGTATACCGCATATAAAAGGAATAACTGACCGCAGTAGTGAATATATACCACTGAATTTTGACCTCTTTTGTTTTAAATATAGTTATTAGGCACAAAAATGACATCAAGGCACTCAAAATATGTGATACAGCACCCGAAACATGTTATTTGCAATCGCTCTGAAACTAGCATACAGATATATCGAATGGTAGCTGCGACACTGCGACACTGCGACAATCATTTATTAGCGTCGTTTGCGTAATTTGGAAAATAATATTTGTTTGTGATTGTAGTTGACAGAAGAATTAAATCCTACTGTGTGTTACTCGCGATTGGGACTTAAACACTGGAAACCGTAGTATAACGTCCTCTTTACCACAACAGTATTTCCGAAATCCCACTCTTTTTTTAATTTGCTGCATTACATCACATATCAACTGTTAGATCATTTAATACAATCACCATGCAATCACACAGTTAGTCGATTTAGAAATCGTTGTTTCGAATCGAGGATGTTGCTGCTAAAACAAATGTTCTATATTTAAATAGTAAGGGGAGAAATCACATGAAAACAAACTCGTTTATAGAACACTCCGCTTAATAGTAAATGCGGACAGTTTTCAACACAAAAATGTATTTTCTCGTCAATGGGCATTGTTAAGAACAAAAAAAGAGTACCTTCGATAAGTACAATGCTTATCTGAAATAAGCATCATATTTAGAAACAATATTAATTAACACGATACAAAAAGTAGTAAAAATTGCGTTACCATACATAAATTAGGTTAATATATCGTAAATATTATATTCTGAACTAATATTCTGCTCTGATATAATAAAATAAATATAATAAAACTGTTCAAGGAATATACTACATCGTATATCGATGCTTAACTGTGTATAGACCCTGTTTTTCAAAATCAAGATGTACTGTATTGATTGAGGTTCTATATATGCATGTCTTTACTGTACTGAAATGGAAAGGTGGTTAATCTTCTTATCAGTCATCTTGACTCATCAGCAGTTGTTTTTTGAAGAAATTACCCAATTCGGATAAAATCATTGAGATCCAAGTTAAAAGGTTGCGGTTTTAATTAAAATGCAAAATAGTGAAATGCCTTGGAAGAAGACTTCATTAATTGGTAATTGATGCACAATATTCATGTGACAAACTTGAACATGATGCATTAGATGTAATTTATTTCACTCTTCTGTGCACATGTGACATACCTAGCCACACACTACTTATTATCAATCAACTCGGTGTCCTTTGGAATTGTTGTTATGGATTATTTTTTAAGTTCGTTTGAACTATAATAATACAGTTTTAGTCCACAGACAGTTACACGCAGTCTAATATGAAAAGATATATATGAATGATTTCATATACATATTGTTGAGTGTAAGACAGAACATTGGTACATTATGACCAATATTGAAAGATGGAAAAATCATATGACCCTGCAAAATCAGATTTGTTACATGAGTGTTGTAATATAACACTGCTTCACAGCTTTGAGGTGGCAACAGCGAGTAAAAATCATCCGTGATTCACACATTTTTTAAACGTTACTAAGCATGCTGCTATGCTAACGTATATATTACTTGAAAGCTAATATACGCTAATATAGACTACCTTACGGTTATTTTGTGCATTTGTGACTAATCCGATCGTTCGAACAGTGACCAGGTCACGTTAGTGACTTGCCTATGCACTCCTAGCCGCATAATTACGAAATTAATGAACATAATAAAATATTTTGGCAACTACACCAATTAGATTCATAATAATTTTCAGTCTATATCTTTTGTTTAGGGATACATGCTGCTATAGATATTTCTTTACAGGTTATACAGGTTATTCTTCAGTTATACGCTATTCAATCGATATTTGTTTTTTTTAGTTCAGGATATATTTTGAATAAATGAACACAATGTTCATTTAAAATCATTTGACAATTGTAGAATTTGTTTACAATTGTTACTAATGTAATATTATATACACGGTATTAAAATTATATATCAGTAGTTTAGTCAAATGGCAATTTAGTCTGTCCAGTATATTCAGATATTATTCAGCAAGCGGATGCGCTCTGCTATAGTTATATTGGCGTGATTCAGAGTGAAAACAAATGTACACAACGTATAGACTGACAATTTATTGAGGGCAGCATACCAACACATTTGGCATTCCTATTATATCCAATTATATATTGTATATTTCCTTTTAGAATTGTGGTTCTAAACCAGATGGTGAATCACTTGATCAAGACAGACTAGATTACGATAATGCTGAAGGCAAATCAGTTCACGATTAAGACGAAATGTATTGATATTGCCCATATTACAAACACAACATTAATAAATATTTAATTATATGCTTGTGCACAAATATTTGCAAATATTGAGAATACATTACTATACAGTTCTATTTCAGGAACCCAAAATTCGTATGATTTCTGGAAAAACAGTAGTCATTTGATCTGCAAAACCCATTATTTGTTAATCTGCTCGTTATGTTTATAATTATATCTCTGATAAACATATCATATACACAAATGTTTAACATGTTTTTCTTCATTTTTCTTTCTACAATCCATAACACATCACCCTTGTACATTAATATTGAAATTTTCAACAAACACAAATGCTCATATAAACTTTCATATCCAGAACCAACAAGCACATACCCATATATATTTAAAATACAAGTAGTGTTACCTCTCTTATAGCGTATGATAATATAACATTCAATAAATTTATAACACGATTAATGTTTTCACATTCTCGGTGGCGAAGGCCAGATACCTAACTGTTTCATAGACAATATACTAATAGTGATTTTTGTGATAAATAGCAAACACAATTATTCAATGCCAAAATAATTTCTCAAGATTAGGCTACTCTAATCACATGTACAGGTTTGATTACAGATATACACAGATACTTCCAATTCGGCAACTAGCATCCTCCTTTCATCAGCATAGGCTGTGTGACTGCCTAATAAAATTAAATCATTCATGAACGAGTGGTTTCTCATCTCTCATTTTAAAGAAATACAAAGCTTGGTAAGTGAGATGTAGGTTGTTATTTTTAAAACTTCTTGTTGTCAAGATGAAATTACTATAAGAAGTCAGCCCTATCAGAAAAACTCGCCGGGTGGCGCGGATATTTCCAGCGGTTCACTGACAGTGTTTTGTGTTTCACACACGAAGTGAAATTGAACGGAATCAACGCAAGCAGTGAATTGTATTGACAGCGAGTGTGCCTGTGTGTGACATTTTAAGAGTTATCGGACGATGTGTAGTGAACAAATTGTTCATACATTAATTATACTTGTTTGAATACTCAATTATTACCATTAACTTGTACACATATTCAAAAAAATTAAAATCTGAACAAATCTTAGGCCCAAACAAGGTATACGATGTCAAAGAATTCGAAAATGTAATACTTTATGCCAAGACGACAGACAATCAGTGTCGACATGGAGCTTAACAAATCTGTTATCTTTCATCTGCACAACATGTTTATATTTGACAGGGTTTTTTTCAAATATAAATCTGAGACATAATTGCTAATTGTATACTCCGACTTAAAATATGTAATAATATTATGTGAATGTAAATTATTTGACTGAATCTTGAGAAGAGATTCTATCTGGAGGGAGAACAACTACAAAACCTTTAAACCGAAACGTAAATCCAGAGCGTTTTCCTCATAATATCTTTATATATTTAGAACTGTTTACTGCCTTTTTATATAATTAATATGATTCATCACGAGTTTTAATGCGTATAACTGTTAATATGCATTGGCTGGTACTCGAAGTATCGTTAATATGATGTCCAATTGACCCATTTAATTTAATTTATTGCATTGCATTGTCATTTATATTTCGACCGAATAAATCATTTTCCAATACATTTCATTATGCACGGATTACATTCCTGTTATATTCATCTGGATATTTGCGTTATTTAAGAAAACGATTAATTGAAATTGTGTCACTTTATTTTCTTATATAAACCGTGTATTAAACGAAACAGTCATCACTTCGGGAATTGCTACGCCAAAAACTCATATCTTTAATTGTAAGTATTACAAATACGTTTATTATCTGCATATGTCCCTATATATAGTATATAGTTCACATAATAATTCGACAACGTCTGTGTTCAAGTTCACAGTTAATATACAAATATATTAATTTTATTATTACTCTATGAAGTTCTAGTTATTTTTTTTTCCATTTGCTATAATTGTCAAATGATGTTTTTTTCAGTACCATTATTTTGAGCTTTACAAGTACGAAACAACATGAACGGCAGAATCTTATTTCTTATTTGTGTGATTGGAATACTAATTTCAGAAACATTCACTATCGAAGCAACATCAGTAAGTACATGTTATGTGTCTCATTAAATGTGCAAACGGATGGTTTTTGCCTTGAATAAGAAATATATGTCTAATTTGAGCATCGATAATAATACACCATTAATGTTTAATGCCAGGTGGACGCAAATATTTGTATGTATCCAACTCCCAACAATTGTATGTATGTAATGTAAGTTCAAGTTAACATGCTGCATGTATTCAACAATTTTTAAATCGATAACAATTCCATAACTTAATTTTAGTTTGACATTATCTATATTGTGAACTAAATAAATAAGTGGATGACTGACTGACTGACATTACATTCACTATTAAATCACGTGATACAACATATTAAAATCTTAATGCTATGTTCATTTTATTCTATAGTACAGTGGACCCAAACATAGACGTAGCAAAGGACGCTCGTTTGATCTGAATCAGCTTGGCGATTCAAACGATCAAGAAAGACGAGAATATGATAATGCTGAGCGAAGATTTGCTCAAGATGAAGACAACCATCAATTCGATTAGTTGCGAACGCCCTATTATTTGTCATAGTACCACGGACGTTTGTGGTATTAATGATATGTTTATACATAATGTGACATTGAGAAATTAACTTATGGTGACTAAGTTTTTATTTGTGAATATATAATTGCAAATAATCAGAATATATTGTTTATATACCATTCGTTTGTTTTATTTCTGTGCAATATGAGCTCCTCCTCCGTATTTCCCCCTTCATATGTTATGCGTATGCAAAGCATGGCCAGTGTCGTGTTATATAAAAATAGGCAACGAGGGCGTGGAATATATCGCGTTGCCAGTTTTACTATCGTAATTCAGTACGATGAGACTGAACCAGCATTTGACGTCAGTGTTTACTAGTGGGAATCTTGAGAGTCTGTCTCAAGTTTTGTGCGACACGTTATTGTGGCATCAATAACATTGTTCTTCCACCGGGGATAGTTGCTAAGAAACAAAAGTATAAATAAGAGTCAAAGTCCAGATTTGCACCCGCTTTGTCCAATATTCAGGAAATCTAGTGAGACCACATGTTCCTATTGACTGGTGTCAAGCTGACATCACTCTTTTGTCCAAAAAGTGTTCTAAAGACAGGGCTAGCAACTATTTGTGATTATGCAATCGATTACGTACAGCAGGCTATTTGGATCCCTACAATCTCCTTTGTGATTCACGACATGGGCTTCGTCCTGGGAAGTCTTGTCTCACAAATCTACTTCAGAATGTGACCAAATTCATTAATTCTGGTTTTGCTGTGGATGGCCACTGTTCAGTTTTCTTTGATTGAGACTTAACTTTGTTTTTTTATTTTCATTAATGATTTTGAGTCAAATAAAATACCAATGCTTTGCATTTGTGCTGATGACACTTAGGTCCTAGGCTAAATAAAAATAATGATGGTGAGTTAGCAGTTTTACAACATGTAGATGGTCTGCAGACTGACAAATGTTATGTAACACACATAGTTTTGCGTTTTGGTCACACAATTAACATGGTGAGCACAACCTTGGCAGTGTAGTATCATGACATGCAACTAAATAAAAGTGGGTGTCATTATAACTGAGGACTTTTTTAAACAAATAGCTTCTTTGGTCAACCTGTTTGTGACAACTGCACAACATCGCTAAATGTTTGTCATGTTCAGCATATACTCAATGTTGTGAATTATGGTTCCTTAAGCCCCTTTCACAATTGGTGCCAAACAGACTACAACGGCTTGCGACTCGAAATTTTTCCCGTTGTACGACTCGTTGTAGCCGTTGTACCACTTATTGTACGATCCAGATGCGACAAAATGGTCGCATCTCGGTCGGGAAAAAAACCGTGCTGCTCCGATATTTTGAGCGACTGACGCGATGAAAAATAATTGCACGACAGGCAGTACGAGTGTTGTGCGACTTTGCACGCCCTCGTAAGACCCCGAACGAGTGTTGCACGAGTATTTTCATGTCGTACGATGATGCGTCCTGTCGTACGAGTCCGTTGTACCACCCTAAGACTATTGGAAGACCTGTCTTGCCCCCTTTGCAACGTTGTACGATTTTTTTTCACCCCCAATATAAGCTCGAGAACTCCTGAGCTTTCATCCCAAATACGTACGATTTTATATATTGCTTGCGACTCAAAGACAACACTTCTACAACAGGACGGAACAAATATTTTCGGAAGGCGCGAGTGAGGCGCCAATTGTGAAAGGGGCTTTAATATTTCATCAAAAAAGAACTATCCAATATTTCTAAGCGAAGATGTCGATACATCATGGAATATTTGCATATACATGTATTAACTTATAAACAAACAGGGTTAAGCTGAAACAAAACCCTTGTTTCAGTTAGCCATGTTAAGTAAATGTTCGATCGGGATATACTATGCACTATCGTGATCTTGGATCATTGAATACAGAATGACTCCATTCATTTCTATTACTGAAATAGTGAAAATGAACTAGATAAACACACCAGTGCCATCATCACTCTGACAGATTGTTACAAGTCTATACAATTTGCTCTCTATTCAATTAACATTTAGTCGTACACATATTCAAAAACAAAACAAAAAAAACGTTAATCTGAACAAATCTTAGGCCCAGCCAAGGTATACGATATCAAATAAATTGGGATAGCGGTCTTCAAAAAAAAGTCGAAAATGCACATATTTATGGCAAGATGACAGTCATTCAGTGAGATAAGCTCCTCTCGACTTGGTCAACATGTTTATGATTCACAGTTTTTCAAATATAAATCTTAGACATGCTTAATTATATACTTTGACTTAACAGATGTAATAATATTATGTAATTGTAAATTATTTGACTGAATGTTCAGAAGAGATTTTATCTGGAGGAAAAAACGATTGTCTAGTAAGTCGTCAACAACACATTAAACACATCGGCTTGAGTCTGCACTGATTCAAACTAAAAAACCTTTAAAAGCAAACGTAAATACGGTGTTTCGTATTCCTCATAATATCTTCATACATCTAGAACTGTTTACTCTCTATCATTACACATTGTGCAATTCATCACGTGTTTTTATACGTATAACTGTTAATATGCGTTGGCTGGAACTCGAAGTATCGTTAATATGATGTCCAATTGACCCATTTAATTTAATTTATTGCATTGCATTGTCATTTATATTTCGACCGAATAAATCATTTTCCAATACATTTGCTAATGCACGGATTACATTCCTGTTATATCCATCTAGATATTTGCTTTACTTTAAAGAAAGATTCTTTGAATTATGTCACTTTATTTTCTTATATAAGCCGTGTATTATACGAAACAGTCATCACTTCGGGGATCACTACGCCGACAACTAATATCTTTAATTGTAAGTATTACACATATGTTTTTTATCTGCATATGTTCCTATATATAGCATACCTTATAGACTGTTGGTATAATAATTCCACAGCATCTGTGTTCAAGTTCAGAGCAATTAATCTAAATACAAATATCATATTAGTTGCATGTCGTGATACTAAAAATATAACATTTTATTATTACTCGATATATTCCTAGTTATTGTTTCCATTTGCTATAATTGTCAAATGATGTTTTTTTCAGTACCATTATTTTGAGCTTTACAAGTACGAAACAACATGAACGGCAGAATTCTAGCTCTTATTTGTGTGATTGGAATACTAATTTCGGAAACATTCACTGTCGAAGCAACATCAGTAAGTACATGTTATGTGTCTCATTAAATGTGCAAACGGATGATTGTTGCCTTGAATAGGAAATGTATGTCTAATTTGAGCATCGATAATTTTAAAATAATAGACCATTAATATTTAGTGTCTCGTGGACTCAAAAGTTCATATGTATCAAAATCCCAAATTGTATGTAAAGAACTTGAAGAATATAATTTCAAGCTAACTTACTGCACGTATTCCAGAACTTGGCAACTTTAGTTTAACATCATCTATATTTTGAACTAACTGAATAAATAAAGTAGATGACAGACTGACTGACTGACTGACTGACTGACATTACATTCACTATTAAATCACGTGATACACAATATCAAAATTCTAATGCTATGTTTCTTGTATTCTATAGTACATTGGACCCAAACATAGACGTACCATAGGACGCTCGCCTGACCTGAATCAGCTTGGCGATTCACATGATCAAGAAAGTCGGGAGTACGATATTGCTGAGCGAAGATTTGCTCAAGATGACGACAACCATAAATTCGATTAGTTGAGAAAGACGTATTTAGTGTCATGATACCCCGAACGTTTCTGGTATCATTAACAGTTTCATACATAATGTGACATCGAGTAATTAACTTATGGTGACTGAGATTTTGTTTGTGAATATATGATTGCAAATAATAAGGATATATTGTTATATAGCATTCGTTTTTTTTTCTGTGCAATATGAGCTCCTCCTCCGTATGTTCACCTTCATATGTATGTATGCGTATGCAAAGCATGGCCAGTGTCGTGTTATATAAAAATAGGCAACGAGGATGTGGAATATCGCGTTGTCCACACTCTTTCTATTGTAATTCAGTGTATGCAAATCGTATGCAAATTATAACCAGTGCCGTGCTATATGAAAATAGGCAACGAGGACAATCGACGGAATACTTGTAATTCAGTACGATGAGAGTGAACAATTATTTGACGCCAGTGTTTGCTAGTAAAATCTTGAGAGTGTGTCTTAACTTCAGGTTTTGTATGACGCCGTTGTGGCATCAATAACATTATTCTTCCACCGGGGATAGTTGCTAAGAAACGAAAGTATAAATAAGAGTCACAGTCCAGATGCCCCCACCTGTTCCTATTGACTGGTGACAAGCTGACACCACTCATTTGTCCAAAAAGTGTTGATTACGTACAGCAGGATATTTGGGTCCCAATAATCTCCTTTGTGATTCACGACATGTGTTTTATACTGGGAGGTTTTGTCTCACAAATCTACTTCAGAATGTGACCAAATTCATTAATTCTGGTTTTGCTGTCGATGCCTATCTGCGTTTTCAAAAGTTGTTGACAATGAACTACATGTTTGCTTATGTCGTAAACTCAATGCTCATGGTATAAATGTCTACTGCTCATTTTTCTTTTTTATTGAAGCTTAGCTTTGTTTATAATTTTCATTATTGATTTTGAGTCAAATATAATACCAATGGTTTCCATTTGTGCCGATGACACTTAGGTCTTAGGCTAAGTAAATAATTATCGAGAGTTAGCAGTTTTACAAAATGTAGATGGTCTGCAGACTGATAAATGTTATGTAACAAGCATAGTTTTGCGTTTTGGTGGCACAATCAACATGGTGAGCACAACCTTGGCAGTGTAGTATCATGATGCAACTAAAAACATATGTGTGTCATTATCACTGCGGACTTTGAGCAGGGATACACTACCCTAGGAATATTGCGTTCAACTCTGATTATCATAACTTAGGAAGGCCATTGACGATAAAAACAAAGTGTAAAGGGGCACAATACAGATGATATGTGATCTGCATAATCTGAGTTATGAAGAAAGAATTAAAAAATGAGTTTGTCTACATTAGATAGGCGTTGCAGACGTGGGAGCTGATTGTAGTCTTAAAATTCTATTATAAGCAGTGCAGAAGACTTTAGCTGAGAAGGATTTTTAGTCAGAATATTTTGAATGATTGACAGTGTGCAAAGTACAAAGACAGTGCTTGAATTTTGAAAAAGAATTGATAAATGTATTTGTTTAATGACCTAAATGAATCAGTATAAGTAAAAAATGGCGACTGGTTTCATTAAACTACGTACTGGCAAACCAACTTCTGCATAGGTTTGTCTCTAAACGCATGCTTTTCGGTTCATTTAGTCATCTTTTTTGTACTTTTGTACTGCCCTTAAAACCTAATATTACATACATAAAAATCTGTTGAGATTTCACGTTTTCCCTGTAAAAGGAACGCTGGTTGCTCCCTCTCTGGACTCCCTCCCCGCGTATACTAGTACTACCAACTCATACTACGTCCTCACGTGGTGACGCATGTCAAGCTATAAATGGCCATCAATACTCATTTCGCCCAATCTCTCACTTTTATCGCATTTTAATCAACCGTATATGCTTAATTTCCGACCAAAAAACGACCATGTTTTATCCCTTTTTACTCACTCGCTTATTAAAAACACTGACCGCTTGTCCAAACACTGAACACTGGCACATGAGTTGTCGAAATGGTTGTTTTAGTGCTAAAGTTTGAGGATTCGACGATTATTAACCATTATTTAATTCCGAACGACACTTCCAATCCATCACACTTTTTATAGTTCGCAACGCAACTTAAACTATGATCTTATGTTACGTGAATGTTCCACAACAAGCTGATAGAGCGGGACTGTGTACCGTTTGAATCCAGAGCTGCTACCTCATTTCAACAATATGATTATCGAAACATTTACGTGATAAAGGCAATGCTAACTTCTTAAGGCAGAAAGCAGAGAAAGCAGGAAAATATTAATGTATTTTCCGCCCCCAAAAAAACAAAAAAAAAGATGCCATGGCCATGTATTTAAAATTCCAGCTAGCAGACGGGCGATATTTCTGGGTTCGCGCGGTCGAAAAATAAAGCGGAAATTATTCATCAAGCGGTTGTAAAATAAATGATCGAAAAGCAGAAGCGAGCAGAGATTGGGTGAAATTAGTGCTCTGCATTCAGGTCCTTTGTAAAAAATACAATCGGCCAAGATCTATCATTCTGAAGCACACCAAAGACAGAAAAAATGCAGTTTTGCATATTGACACCGCTCGTATTTTTTAAATGAGCCAAAACAAAACAAAAATGTTATGCTGCTTAAGCGAAGATCGATCGAAACAGACTCGTTTTGTAACTTTTAACGGCTACGTTATGTTGAAGATATCCAATTTCACTATTTGAGTTATCACCGAAGATAATGTACGAGATATTAAAAATCGGAAAAAGCAAAAAACAACAACAATTGGTTATGTGAAATTGATTAGCATTTATGTAGTCCAATCAGTACTGTTCTGTTGTATCTCGTCAACGGAAAGTTACAACCCGGACCTGCTCGATGATTATTATTGCAAATGTAATTTCTTTCTCCCAGATCAATGAATCCAGAATAAATTGGGTACGTTATTTTAGAATGATTTTCATTTAGTTTAACGTGATAAATAGTCTGATTTATCATATAGCATTACAAACAAAAGTCCTCGGAATGGGTCAGAGTACTAGTATACCCCAGACCACTCGTTTTGATGAATGGTCTTGGTGTGGCTTGAGGATAAGAATAGAAAATGGATTCCGATGAGATTCCCCTTCCCCTTGGAAGAGTTGTATCCAGAAATTTTCATACGTTTGTGACAATTTTATGTATTATTAAAATTGCCCCCCCCCCGGGGGGGATTCCACACAGCAATTTAACTAGTAATGCTGTTTGAATTATTAAAAATAGTTCATCCGTCATTCCCTGTTCGTTTTTGCACAGAAATAAATCACTGATAATCAAAATTGATGAGCCCCAGTTTTGAAAGCCATACATAAACCAACACATTAAAAATGGTTTTAAACATATCAAATTTGCTTACAGTAAATATATCAACAGATATGTAAAGGTGTAAAATACTGGTCCTTCGATGTTTTTCCTTCAAACCTCCACAACTCATGCACAGCCACTATACACACTCCGTCGTATAATTATCAGTCTTGATAATACAATATTTGTTGAGATAGTCATTAATAATCTGGAGGCTCTAATACTCTCAATAAATGGAACAAATAAGAGATGTGCGACCAAAAGGCAAAACTGTGCGTGTTACATAACATTTGTCAGTCTGCAGACTATCTACATGTTGTGAGACTGTTAACTCTCGGTCAGTATTCACTTAGCCTAAGACCGAAGTGCCATCAGCAAAAATGGAAAGCATTGGTATTATATTTGACTTAAAATCACTAATGAAAATTAAAAACAAAGCTAAGCTTTAATCAAAGAAAACTGAACAGTAGACATAAGCAAACGTGTAGTACATTGTCAACAACTTTTGAAAGCCCAGATAAGCATCCACAGCAAAACCAGAATTAATAAATTTGGACACATTCTTAAGTAGATTTGTGAGACAAGGCCTCCCAGGACGAAGCCCATGTAGGAGATTGTAGGGACACAAATAGCCTGCTGTACGTAATCGATTGCATAATCAATAGTTGATAGCCCTGTCTTTAGAACACTTTTTGGTCAATAGAGAGATATCAGCTTGACACCAGTCAATGGGAACAGGGAGTCTCACTAAATTTCCTGAATATTGGACAAAGTGGGTGCATCTGGACTCTTATTTATACTTTCGTTTCTTAGCAACTAGCCCCGGAGTTATTGATGTCACAATAACGTGCCACACAAAACTTGAGGTTAAAACGCACTCTCAAGATTCTCACTAGTAAACACTAGTTCAGGCTCATCGTACTGAATTACAATAAAAAATGTGTAGGCAACGCGATATTTCACACCCTCGATGTCTAGTTTTATATAGCACGACGCTGGTTATACTTTTCATACGCTCACGTACATATGAAGGGGAACACACGGAGGAGGGGCTCATATTCCACCCTAGTAAAACAAACGAATGATATATAACAATATAATATGATCATTTGCAATTATATATTCTCAAATAAAATCTTAGTCACCATAAGTTAATTTCTAGATGTCACATTATGTATGAACATTTCATTAATACCACAAACGTTCGTGGTACTATGACAAATAATACGGCGTTCGCAACTAATCGAACTGGTGGTTGTCTTCATCTTGAGCAAATCTTCGCTCAGCATTATCGTATTCCCGTCTTTCTTGATCGTTTGAATCGCCAAGCTGATTCAGATCAAACGAGCGTCCTTTGCTACGTCTATGTTTGGGTCCACTGTACTATAGAATAAAATGAACATAGCATTAGGATTTTGATATTGTGTAGCACGTGATTTAATAGTGAATGTCAGCCAGTCTGTCACCTACTTACTTATTTAGTTGAAAATATAGATGACGTAAAACTAAAATTAACAAGGTATGAAAAGGTTATCGATTTAAAAATTTGGGAATTTATGCAGTATGTTAACTTGAAATTATATACTTCAAGTTCAAATAAACTATATACAATTTGGGAGTTGGATACATACGAACTTTTGCCATGTGGCAGTAAACATTAATGTTCTATTTCAAATATCGATGCTCAAATTAGACATATATTTCTTATTCAAGGCAAAAACCATCCGTTTGCACATTTAATGAGACACATAATATGTACTTACTGATGTTGCTTCGACAGTGAATGTTTCTGAAATTAGTATTCCAATCACACAAATAAGAAATAAGATTCTGCCGTTCATGTTGTTTCGTACTTGCAAAGCTCAAAATAATGGTACTGAAAAAAAGAAACATCATTTGACAATTATAGCAAATGGACACAATAACTAGAACGTCTTAGAGTAATACTAAAATTAATATCGCTCTGAACTTGAATACAGATGATGTCGAACTATTGTGTCAACAGTCTATAAAATATACTATATATAGGAACATATGCAGATAATAAACGTATTTGCAATACGTACAATTGAAGATGTGAGTTGTCAGCGTAGTAATCCCCGAGGTGATGACTGTTTCGTTTTATACACGGTTTATATAAGAAAATAAAGTGACACAATTCAATGAATCTTGTTTTCAAGTAACGCAAATATCCAGATAGATATAACAGGAATGTAATCCGTGCATTAGCAAATGTATTGGAAAATGATTTATTTGGTCGAAAGATAAATAACAGTGCAATAAATTAAATTAAATGGGTCAATTGGACATCATATTAACGATACTTCAAGTGTCAAAGGCAACGCATCTTAACAGTTATATATATAAAAGCACATGCTGAATTGCACAAAGTGTAATTATAGAGAAAAAGAGTAAACAGTTCCAAATGTATAAAGATATTATGAGGAATACGAAACACCGTATTTACGTTTGCTATTAAAGGTTTTATAGTTTGAATAAATCCAGCCTCGAGCCTAAATGAAATGAAAATTTGCTCACAAAAAGCAGTTGATGTTGTTGATGACTTCCTAAACAATCGTTTTGTTTTTTTCCTGCAGTTAGAATATCTCCTTAAAATTCAAATAATTTACATTCAAATAACTCGAAGTATACAATCAACCATTGTGTCTTAGAATATTTGAAAAACTGTGAAACATTAACATGTTGTGCAGATGAAAAATAAACGATTATTTAAGATCAATATCAATCAGGTCGAGTGGAGCTTATCTCACTGATTGTCTATCGTCTTGGCATCATTTTTTGCATTTTCGACTTTTTCTTGAAGACCGGTATCCCAATTTTATTAATATCGTATACCTTGGCTGGGCCTAAGATTTATTCAGATTATAGGTTTTTAATTTTGTTAAAATGTGTACAAATAAATGGTAATAGTTGAGTATTCAAACTAGTATAAATATTGTTATACGCGTGTGTGACTTGTCGTATGCGTATGATTAATGCATTCACTACACAGCATTCGATAACTCCTAAAATGTTACACTTCTCTCACTTACGTTCGATTCCACTTCGTTTGTGAAACACAAAGCACTGTCAGTGAACCGCTGGAAATATCCGCGCAACCTAGCGAGATTTTCTGGTAGGGCTGCCTTCTTATAGTAATTTC
This sequence comes from Saccoglossus kowalevskii, assembly GCF_978046115.1. Taxonomy (NCBI): domain Eukaryota; kingdom Metazoa; phylum Hemichordata; class Enteropneusta; family Harrimaniidae; genus Saccoglossus; species Saccoglossus kowalevskii. Next base: position 11,588,350 of record NC_140654.1, read on the forward strand.
ATCTTGACAACAAGAAGTTTTAAAATATATATATCTTACTTGCCAAGCGCTGTACGTCTTTAAAATGAGAGATGGGAAACCACTCGTTCAGGAATGATTTAATTCTATTAGGCAGTCACACAACCTATGCTTTTGAAAGGATGCTAGTTGCCGAATTGGTAGTATCTGTGTATATCTGTAATCAAACCTGTGATGATGGCTAAGAAAAAGCTAGAAGATACTTAGAGCGACTAAATTATGATATAAATCCATAGTAATCAACATAATGAAAACAAATAATAATAATAATAACTTCTATACGTAACGAAAGCCACGAGGAGGGTGTGGGGTTCAGTAATAACATACCATAAATTGATGTGTTGACTCGATTAAAGCCCAATCATAATCATAATGATTATCAACCTATCATATCTGGAATAGATGGCCATATAAACTGTCGTCATCTTAAATAAATCTCTATTATGCAGATTCTCAATCAGTTACAATCAATACGAAATTCAACAATTAGTTAGACCATAATTGTTGGTTACTGTTGCTGTGTTATATCAAGACATAGATCAATAACCATCAATTCAATAGTGCATGCCTATATATGCCCATTCAAGATTTCCGCCATCATTTCAAATTGATGCAAATTAGGCTGTTTGAAATTAAGTATATGTATGCAAACTTACATACTGAAATTAGATTTATGTGAAATCCACATCAATGTTGTCACAAATCGGCGGTAACATGGTGGCCGCTTTTCCATAAAGGCAACGTCACTAGATGTGTGATATCAGTATATTCATTCGTTCAGTCGTTCAATACTATGCAGCTAGCACAATAATATGCGTTAGCATGGAAAATAAAACGCATAAAGCTAGAATAAAGATATAAAGTGTGTAAAAAATACCATGAATTTAATTCAGTGGAACTCAATTGAAACTCAATTATATAAAATTGTAATGTAATTGAGTTGTATTAAATTGTAATTATATTCCAATTCTATATAAGATGGCACTTTAATTCAATTCATTTCAATTCAATTCACGTATTATGAATGGCGAATTGATTTAGTGGTGGCCGTTCACCTAGCATGCAGTTATCATGCTACCCGCTTGTCATGTACTTGTTTTACACTCATTAATGCTTATGTGGTGCTAGATATAATGATTAATGTAATAACGGGCATAGCTAAATAAAGCATTTGGCAATAGAGGTTGAATGTGAAACAATTCGGTTAATGAAGACATAATACGTTAATTTCCTAATGTGCAGCAAATTGTCGGATAGACACATGTGAGGCACACCTCGGCTGTATTTAATTTACGTCAACATTGAGTAATACGTTCTGCAATATGAAAACTGTTTAAACACTCCGTGGTCCATTTCATATCACGTAATTTCATATAATTGTACTGAGTGGAGGAGATATGAATTGTTAACTGCCAAACAAATCATGAATATTCATACCCAACTGATCTTTACACGTGTGTACCTCTGGTTGTTCAGAGCGAACAAACGAAAATATTTAGCGTAGCAACTCGGAATATATATAAATGATCTTTCTACGAATCTATGTCGAGAAAATACGATTAAAAACGATGATGAATACATTTAATGATCTCCAAAGTTCAACTGTGCTAGAATTTATAATACAGTATACCCCGTAATTCACGCGTAATCCCAAAATTCAAATATGTTAATGTATGTTATGTTCCAAAACAAAAAAAAGTATGATATAAGATTATATTTCAATATATTACTATTGTATGTTTTACTGCAATTATAGATTTGCTTGGTCTATGCGTAGTAGCAGTACAGTAATTGTACTTCAAAATACAAAACATGGAAGCAGAATTTGCAATATAACTGTAGGTTATAATTAATTTGTGTAAATCGTTTTTTTTTAGGAAATTCGTGAAGACCAAAGTCAAATCGAGAAAATGTAATATTCGACTTTGTTTTATTATTTGCGATCGTTATCAGCAATATCATATTTGCCAACTCTTGAAATAACTAACATTTTATTCCTTTATAGTTAGATGTGTATCTCTATGGAGATATTCATACCCTCTGTTTGTGACGATTCACTGATTATACCGCTTGCTTCAATGGAGTGTTAATAGTAATGGTAAAATTATTGTCGCTTGAGTTGTTATATAAAGTCAAAACGTCATCAAATCTCACCCGCATCAATCAAAAAATCTTAAATGAAACTGAGGAATTATATGATATAAATGAATAAGAAAGAAAGAAACTGAAAACCGTCGTAATAGTGAATGAAAATAAATGAAATATAAAATGATAATTTTGTAATTTGTACAAACAATAATGGTAATACAAATTTAGCATAATGTAGTATGAATAACGATGGCTTAATACGACGAATCCATTCCAATACATAAATGCATATGTAGTAATGGGAATAATTATATTCATATGACAATGGAACAGTCGATTTTATTAGCAATAAGAAAGATAACATTCAATATAGAATATTAGTGGAGATTTTGAATAAATGTATCGGTAGTTCCATTGCCTCGAATTAATGGCATAACATCGTAACAGATAAAGCTATATTGTAACAAACTGTCAACATACCAATGAATAAATGTTGTGCTTTTTAGTTACAGCAAGCAATGTGTTTTTGATAAATAGCGTTCTCGACTTCAAACTCATTTGGGATTGAACACATATAATACTCCTAGTTTTTTCCAATGGTATTGTTTGTCATGCTTTTGCAAAACTGTTTGGTTAATGGAATTGTCTATACATGTGCTTACTGATTTTAACATGGTGACGTTTTCTGTGTTTGGAAACTGTGTTGCATGTTATCACCAAACCAGGACTGGGACCGAAAAAAGAAAATTTGACAGCTGCCTATATACAGAATTCCCACTGCCCATAACATTCATGTTATGGGTCCATCAAGCAAGCGAAACAAATTAGATTTCAAATGCCTGAGTGGGTGTATTAATAACGAGTGTGATTAATATATTGTGGGTGAATTACGAAGACACATTTCATGGCAGTCATCTTAGCGTCGTTCGACATGTAGCAGTCTACCGTGAACATCACGAATCAGATTGGATAGCACACAGCAGAGTATCTGCATATTATCAGCTTTGTACATATGCTTCGTACATTACCTCGCCGGTTGCGGATGTTTTAAAAAGACGATATGTGATTTATCTATGTGTAGGACATGCCTTGACATGATGCAATTTAGCTAGTCATTAGAAAGCAGTACCATTTAGGTATCTCATACTATGGCCATTATCGATGTTTTGTATATGTTCTACGACATTGTAACTAAATGCAAAGAAACAAAACATAGTCACCTCATCACTAAGTATTTTCACAAATATTAAACTTTATGATGTGGAGTTTGTTATGTAATCATTTCACAACATATCGAGGATTGTTTTTGTTTTTTCTTTCGAACGTTTCCGTATTATATTAGTACTCGGTAGAACTCATTTCTTTACGTCTGATTACCCTTCGGCATCTATCTGGTCCTCTGGAATTCTAGTTTTCTTAATGTAGTGTCATATTTTTGTTATATCATCAAAGCTGTCGAGCGGCGATAAGTGTCTATAGGTAACATCATATATATAGGATTTTCGCAATTTTATTCAACATATGGGGTAGTTTTGTAAAACATTCCCATTTTATGACAGATACATATTGTACAATCAAAAGGTTTCAATAGTAGATGAAAATAAAACTGTTCTTGTCAATGGTATCATTCGCCCATGTCCACACGACGATTAAACAACACAATGTAACAACAATTCCTTTACACAGACTGCATTTCACAACTTAGGTTTACAGAGTGGATTTTCATATTTGTAAAAGGTACTTATCCATTCTTCCATACAAGAAAAATAGTTTTAAACATATATATACACAGTGCTGTGTCTAATAAAATGTATCACATCAGACCTCTACAATACGTCGTCAAATGCATTTTCTAACACGTACAAAAGCATAATTTCGAAAATGAAGAGCGCCACATTAGTTAATGACAAAAGTGTGAATACGTTTGTTTTAAAACAGAGGATTACAACGACAGAGGGCAATCTCATCCCCGGAGTTAATCAGGCTGGTCTAACACGAGTCATGTAGTTGTCACTTTTCCATTAGGTGTGATATTCCAGAATACCAACTCATTCAGTAATTTAACCGAACTGTACTCATTGTGAGTATGTACACATTTCTCGCGTATGTCGTTCACTGCTCACATTAATTTATTATACTTGCGATTGATACATCGTCTATGAAGCTACAATGAATCGATAAGTTACCGAAATCAATATGAAACGAACCATGATATCAGATGGAGTCTATTAGGTTACCAGCTTAGTTTTGAGTGTTATACCATATCACAACAAACAGTTAATGCTATCTGTGACCGTTCTACTTGGCTAAGAAGTCTTGCTCTTTGCACGTCGTCTGGCCGTCACCAACCGGGAAAGTGAGTGACAGTCACGGCTATCATCCAAGTGTGTCGGTAGTATTTAGTGTTCGATTTATAACAGTATGCACCAAGTTTTATTTTTGTTATATTTAATAGAGCTGTACATGTACTGGTTTGCCTGCGTAGACTGAGAATTCCGCGTTTTTCAGCGTAATATAATGCGCGTAATTGGCTATTTTGGATCAAATTTTCATTTTTAGTCAATCTGTGAGTCTGTTTTATGCCAGAAAAGTCATCAGGGTATCATTGAAAAGATTTGCATTCAAGATTTCAGTAACATGTATGCTTAAAGTGGGGGAGTCGTCACATGTGCATACATCAGATAGTCATAGCGTGTCGTTGTTTACAAACACGGGTCTAACCATGAGCCTTTGCGTTTTAGCGTGTGTTGTTATCGTCGAGTGGGACTCAATTCCCGCGCGTGCGCAGGTGACGATCCTACCGCTTTAAGCCATTTTTCTTAATATAAAATATATATTGTTATAGAACAAACTTATGTGACTGCCTGTAGATATTAATTGTCGTTTAAAAAATAAATAAAAATAAAACAAAGTCCATACAGAAGTATATTATTAGTCAGTTCTTTTTATTGAAAATATAAAAAGCGATAAGTATTTATTATTTCTGACAACCATAGGAGGCGCTATTTCTATCCATTTTATCCGACAGTGTTTGTATTGTATGACAGAGAGGGCGTACCTCATAGTTACGATCCGGCTCTTCAACCCATCAACGTGAGAACCAAGGCATACGCTATATTCAACTATAGATGTGTGCACTGTGTATGCAAATTAAATGCAAATTGAATGATGTTTTGCAATAACAATGAGATTAGTATATGTGTTGTACTTTTGTTCTCCTTACATCAAAGAACACCGTAATATCTGCGTGTTGGTTATTCATTACATTTACACAAAATCGTACAATAAACTAAGTCATATTTCAATGCTGTACACACGTCTAACTTATCGATATTGCTAGGAATGAGATAATCTTTATATTTCTCATTGAATCGGTATATGTGTTCCTAGAGACCACTTCAAAGTAAAATAAGATCATTTATCTAACAGACTGGGAATTGGGATTTTACAGTAAGTTGCACGAGTAACGCACATTTCAAGATGTGATGGTTTCTATACGTATCAGCCGGGTTCAGTCTGTGAGCATTGTGCGTGACTATAGAAAAACATAGCGATTGTCAAGTTCCCTGTATATTTATTTTGAAACCAACATTTTTAGACGTAGGTGGGCGCTACCTCGATACAATAATGTTAAAGGACAATGACCAGGACGCATTCGACGGTTATATTAATTTTGCTTCAATATGCCCCTGTTTTCTGATTGGCGTGTATCTATGACGCGAACTATGCTCCATACGCACTTTGTACAGATGCACAATAGTTGTGTGATATTGATATGTTTTATTTCTTTGTCAGCAAAAAAAGTTGAAACGTGGCTGAATCCAGAAACATTTAGTGTTGACTAGTGGTTTTTATCAGCTCTCTAAACACTCGTCGCTGCACAAAAAGTGTAGAGTGTACTTTACGATCATTCACAGTGCGACCATTTCAAGTGAATACTGATTATGTTACAGTTTGACTGTGTGATCACAAATAGGAGCAGGCACACTGCTTGCATGTGTGAGATGCATAAAATTTAGGGTTTGTGTGCAGCCATATTTCTAGAAGTTACAATGATGTTTGTAGTGGTCCCAGGAAGCTGGACAGAATAACATAGTGTAGTGTTATGCATTTTCCTTTTTAATGCCTTCGTGATATAGGTAGGTTCAAATCTATCAACAACAAAACTTTCAGAATTAAAAAATAGGTAAAACTGGTAGTGTATTGATGTGGAACGCACTATTTCAGCCAATGTAATAATACTGAAAGGTATTGTATTAGCAGGTGATTTATTATAAATACATTAAGCATTATTTAGTCATATAATAACATTTAAAATGTTTATTGCATGAAAATCGTTATTACATCCCACCAGAATATGTTTAGTGTTGTAATCGTATATACGCCGACCCCAATCATAGTTGTTAGTCACTGAATGTTACTTGCAATTCCGTGAATTGTGGCTTACACGTTTTCAATCACGATTTTACAGGAAATCTATTTCACAAGAATTATTTCGAGTGATAGCATGAGAAGCCACTATCGCTTAAGTACGGTTAGTCAGTCAATGTTGTCAAGCGCCACGAATTATTTTCATCCTTTCTGTGAATTGTGCTAATATATGTGACTCTTCCTTGTTTCTGGCGAAATAATAATGGTACCCGAAATGCATTACTGACAACAATTCATTCGTTGTTTTACAAGCAAAGGTAACATAATTTCACGGCTCATACGCTAATTCGTAAGAAATTAAATTTTTAACATTCACTATACGCAATCGCACTAAGCATATACGTGGCGTGTCTTCAAATCATCAATAATGTAATCACCGTTTGATGAATTATGTATGTGGTTATAGGAAATAATACCACTAATCCATTTCACTGATTAGATCACTCAAATCAGAGACAGAAAGTCATTCTCTTGAAAAGTTCAACCCAATTTTCCTCCAGATATGTTCGACGTTAAAGTATATGTACTGAGAGGGTACCATCAAATGCTCTGCAAATGTTAAATTTTACGTGTCACGTTTGATTTGATTGCTATTGCTTTTTATGTTTAATAACATGGATACTACAAGACGTAATAATGCTTTATCCATTCAACCAAATATTTTGAAACACCATCAATTGTTTTCAGGAGACTTATTCGTTAATATATGGGTATAAACATCTGATATTAATTTTTCTCAGCGTTTTTTATAGCAATATTAACGCAATTGTGACCGGGAAAGCAGCTAGAGATATTGTGCCACGTCTCCGTGTGACAGATTCCAATAATAATTTGTATAATACTAAAATTTAATAAATGTAGTACCTGGAGCAGATAAGGGCATATTTATAGTCAAAATGATGTAATATATAAACTATTCATTACATGGACCCATAATAACAGTGATTTGTACAATCATTTACCTTACCCTTATTAACATAACTGCAAGGAATTCTCATTTCTGCTTACATAATGCTATACACAATTATAAAAACGTAGACATATTATGTATTATTTCGAGTAGAAGGATTGACATATAAGGATAAAATGTCACTGTTAACGAGAGCATATGGTCTTTCCTTTAAACATTATTAATACTTTTTCAAATCTATTACACATGAATAACAACACAGCATAACACAAAGTGTCAATATTACCTTATAAGTCGTTCATTTTGTTAAACGTCACATATTGCCCATGCTCAAATTTGATTATAAATTGTATTCAGATTTTGATCGTATATTAAAGTAAAGTAAAGTACGAACATAAAAATACGCAATACGCGATTCGAACCTACGACCTCGGTAAGGCGTCTCGGTTTGATAACATGATGTTATTTCAAATTGTGAAATTACTGATGGACCGCGACTACCTAAATGAAGCTGAATTCCGTCAGCAGATACTCAAAAAGTAACATTTAATTTCACATTTATATTCATTTATAACATATTTTCCATGAATCTTACATTAAATGACAATATATTCCAATGATATATCCAATTGAGCTTGATATTTTCTACAGATCTACTGGCCGTAACATTAAAGAGGTTGTTGGCAGATATAAAAAGGTTACATACGAAAGACACACGATAATCACTGATGAATTCGGTGTCAATTGTATGATTTGTTTTGTTATTGCCGATTATTTTTTGTTCCCGGACTTAAACGTTATCTATGACTTTTGTTCACATATCTACGGCTGGGTATGTTATTTCTACTTTACTTAACAATATAATGCACCCACTGGACATATCTGACAAATGGTAGTCAATGAACATGCGTATACTGGTTCTACTAGTAAATACATAACTAGGGTATAAAGAACTGATGAAAAATCATATTGTGCGTACATGAAGCAGATTGTCCAGACTGTAATACGAATTTACAATAATGATACTAACAACAATATGAATGAATGAATGAATAATTGAAGAACACTTTTGTTATAATGAAATAAGTTTAACCAACATTGATTTGTTCACTATTTTCATATACATGTACGTAAATTATTCTAAAAATTCTTTTATAATTCTAAAAAAACGAGCTGAATAATTTAATTAATTTAAAAATTTAATATTATAATTTTTAAATGCATCAACCAATATATCTTAAATTTCATAATGCTATCTTGTTCACTAAGTAAATTCATCTTCTTAAGGCCGCAGTGCTGGTAATCTGCGTTAATTCCAATAAGCAAGTAAACAAAATGCTTTATACAGTCCATACGATTAGATTTTGTTTACATACGCGACACTTACGGTCACTGAATAACACCGTTTTCTCACTTAGCCGTTTTACCAGTGTAAATTATGAATCAAAACATTATATATAGGCTGTATCGATCTGTTAATGATTTTCTAATTCTAGGACTTCTCGATTCCCAACACATCTAGGGATTTCACATGTCAACCAGATTTTAAATACATTATCTTTTCCATCTGATTTCTCATATGCAAAATCCTAATGCAAAGTGAGTCCGCACACATTAGGGAATGAGTAACCCACATCATCTGAGGTATCAGTCATTGTTAATTATTAGTAACATTCCCTTGAATGTCCACGTGTCCAGAGACTACGATAACTCTCAGAAATATCACGCGCTTAGTGGTTCTCAGAATTTTTTTTTTCTGAAAACAAGATTGTTATAGTAAATTTCCATGTAATGTATGTGTTCGAACACAGAAATTACACAATGTTGTGTATGTAGCTAATACATTCTCAAGTATTAGAAGGCGTGGATGTTACGTTCGAGACCAGTGTGTTTGGTTTAGTAGAGTTATGAGTATTAGAACGTTGTGATGTACCGGCACTTGGGACTACTTGTGTGCTTGTGTTGAATGATGGAAATAAACGCACAAACTCTTTTCTAAAGTTCTCATTGAAATACGCGTACAGAATGGGATTGATCCAACTGTTGCAGCAGAAAATGAAAAATGTTATGTTAAGTGGAACGGTAGAATAAAGAAGAGGAATGGGTGGTATGTCTGAGCTATACTTATAGTACATCTGTAAACAATGGTAGGGTGCCCACGTGACCATGAATTGTACAACCACAAAGCTTAACATCTTAAGAGCTTTCTTTTTGCTACGTGTAGTCGAATTAGTTGGACTTTTGCCAAACCATAATGTTGTTATCATTATAGAGTACAGGATCACTAATACCACGAGAGGTATAAGATAAAACACAATTAGGTCGATCAGCCGAATGTAGGTTTCTAAATCAATTTGATCATAAAGTACACCGCATTTGTATTCAATTGCAGTGTTGTTGCCGGGAGAGGAATATTTGGGGTTTAATCCCATAAAAATAAGTGGACCAATAGAGTACAATAATGATATAGCCCAAACAATACCACATCCAATGAAAGCATGTTCCACGGTCACTCGTGGTCGCAGGGGTTGCACAATAGCTCGGTAACGATCGGCGCCGATGCATATCAGAGACAGCGTGGTACCACAAAGGGAGCAACTTTGCAAGTAACCTACGATTTTGCAGAGAACGACATTGTGCAAAGAACTGAAATAACCCCACACCGCAACGTGTTGCGGGACAGTAACAAGTCCAACGAGAATATCAGAAACTGAAAGTGAAACTATAAATATATTTGTCGCTGATTCCCGTAGTTTAGGTTGGCGGACAACAGCAATAATCACCCACACATTTCCACAGAGAATCATCAGTACGAATATAATTCCAAATATTAGAACAAATTCTTTGGGAGTGTCAAGAGCGTAGACTTTTATCCAGAATTCTTTTGTTTGAAGCGGGTCGACTTCAACGTCTTCTGTACCTACGGACGTAGTATATTCCTGTGTTGCTTCCATGTTGGTTCAATTACTCACGGCACTTTTACCTGCAAATGAAACACAAGATTAATGGCTTATACACATTGTTAAAATAATTATCAATGTGTCCCATATATATATTTATAAATACATGCAAAAGATAACGAGATAATGTAGCCGTTATGTACTGATAATTATCGCTTGTTTGATTTATCTTAAGGTAGCGAGACTATTATTTGTGTTGAAAATTACGATTTCCACATTTATTTATTAATTGATGAAATGCACTATAAACTTTCATCTGACAAAGTCAACGTAAGCTAGAATGTCATGTAAGTTGGTTAAAATGTAGATTTTCTGAAGGGAAGCAAGGCAGCTTCAGTAGTGTTTTCTAAAATCAACAACACAGGTTTAATCTGTGTGCCTATAAGTTTCAAAGATTAACTCAAGACAAAGCAATGTTAGGATGTGTTATTAGTAGCTATCTGACACACAATGAGTGTTTCCAAACATTTGAGTGGTTTGTCTCCGCCCCTGTTTATTTCACAGATTAGTCATTTGCATATGAATGTGTCAGACACAAGGTCACACAGCCACTGAAAAAAAATCATTGATTTTAGTGTTTTCATTTGCCGATTTTATCGAACTATAGCTATCCCATTCCTTTATTTTTTGGTTTCCAATAGCCTTACACATTTGGATGCCCCTACACATGTTAAAACAGACCTTGATCGGAAAACAAATCGCTTGTGCAGATAAACAAGCTTGAAAATCTTTGCTGTGACTTCATTGACGTTTTCTAGGAGTTTGTGTTTTTCAAAATACAAGGTCTTTAACAAAAAATAACGTATATTTATTGTTGTCGGATTAACACCAAATTTTCACAGCTTTAGGGTAACAATGAGAGGAACTTGAATGTGTCCAGACAAACTATTTCATGGATTGGAGTTGGGGTCAATGCGACTAAAACAGAAATTACAATTCAGGACACTACTTTTCAAAACGCGTTGCTTGAATAAAACTGCCCAGACACATTCAATTTACCAGAATATTGAACAACTAGGAAAAGTGAAAACAAAACTTCTTATCACCAGCATAAATGCGTAATTATTTTTTTTACAAAAAAAGTAATTTTTCACTTTTGATTAAGTAACGCAACATAGAATGCAGATATGGGCATGGCAAACACACCTTTGAAAAGCTTGAAGTCTGGCGATTCTAAAAATATCTACTTTCCTGGGTCTATTTGTAGTCGTTTGGTCCCAATTAGAAGATGAAAACAAGTATGCAAATAATAGTCCCGCTACCTTAACTGTATACCTGAAGTAGTAGCGTTTGCAAAGCGGCGTGAACTCTAATTGTTTTATTAATACAACTTAAAAACGTAGATTCAAAGATTTAAGTAGCAATTCTACCAAACAGTATATTTTTTGAACTCTGAAATTTGTTTTTTTATAACAATACAACTTTGACATGTCGATTTTCATCAGTGTTAACACAATCACCCAGATTGCGAAGTTATTTCGACAGGTTTTTCCGTGGACAAAGACACTGTTATAAATTTCAGAGCAATTCGTTTATTACGTTTTCCGTAATTTTGCAATCAACATACCAACGCTACCGAAACTACATAGACATTATCAACGGAGATAATAGGTGTGCGTGTTTTTGTTTTGTTTTTATTAAAACATCAGATTATTTCATCTACTATTTAATTTTAAAACCAGAGACTACGATCACATACACGTTTTGTCTAAATGTAGTTTTCTACTGGGTGCTAAAAAAAATTAACCACGGCATTTTCATCACAGTCGGCGTCGTTCATCAAATCAGTAAATGAGGTACCAAATGCACGGCTTCTAAGAGCTCTTTTAAGCTCATACTACCAATTGCCAATATATCACCAATTAGCGAGTGATTGAGTTTCGAGAGCAACCAAATACCCGGCGTACTGATTCGTTGTTCTGTCCAGCGCGTTGCTAGAAATTGCAAATGACAATGTGAACATACAAAACGGTTCAAATCAGTGTTAAAAGTGTTGGAAAAGCGACGCTCCCATATTGCCGCGTTAATTGATTTAAGTTCTAAGTAATTGCATTCGCTTCCCTGGCCATTACCGTATTATAGTTAGCGTACTTGACAGGTCGATAACATGTCAATGTCATTAAAACTCACATTGTTTGTATAGGCAGACTTCATGCGGAGTTTTATACCATGTTCACAATGTACCGAGCTGACTTATTGGCGCCAATTATTTTAGATAGACAAAGCTACCGCATTTCGAATAAAACAGTATATATCAGTTTGTTCTAACAGATGTCAATTTGTAGAATCTCGGAGGACGTGCTTTCACTGTACTGATCTGTTTGTACTGATAAAATACAAATAACTATAATGATTTATGTCAGGGTATGTGATAACAAATACAATTTTTTAATTACTATTTAATATCACTCAGCCGTTTTACCAGTGTAATCATTATTGTATATATATGATATATACATACATATCTATATATGACTTTGTCTGTGCGCTGTTTCGAAATTTCAATAATTTAAGTGTTTTTACTTTTCAAACTGATACTATGTTCTTATTTATGCTTTCCAAAAAATACAAAATCAGACACTAACAGTGAAGTATGAAAGGTTGAATCTGTTTGTTGTGGTGGTTGTCTAAGAAATAAAGCAGGGCATTTCACATGCGCCGTGTACGTCGCACGAGATCCATTTCGAAACATGCGTCGCGGCGACTATAGCATTTGTTTTAAGTTTCCAAACATAATTATACATAGTAATACCATTATGGAAAGGCCATGTTTTTGGAAAAATAATAATGGAATTATTATATGTTCGTTATCTTTTTCTTTCGTTTATCCGCTAATAATTTTCCTCACTCTCTCACTATTCTACAGATTTGTAATTCGTTTAACCAACAATGTTAAACTTCTTACTTTGGTATAAACCTTAGAAAACTATTCTAACATCATCTTATGTGTTGATATTCATGTAACAACGCAATCGCGAACTCTTACAAATTCTATAAATCTGAATCACCATTGAAACGTGTACAAACTACGATAATAACACATTGGGGCACTGAATGAAAACGTAATATTTTCCCATAGACGGTTTTTCGTTCTTACACTACATGATCATTTATAGGTATAGTAATGGTGATATATATGTTTGAATGAATAAAAATCAGGGTCGACATCAGTTTCATACCTCTTAATCAGCAGGACTGTGGGAACAAATCTGAAATGGATCGGTATCACGATGATTCCCTATGAAATCAATGACAAATAATTCCATGGAATGTTTACACAATACACAACGATTCACTTTGTAGAACACGAATCTTTCAATCTAGTGAAATTCCTATTACATGCACATTCGTATCAGAGTTAACTACTTGTAGTTGCCAAGACAACCATGTAAACGGCCCAACCCACCCAATCACATTGGTCTACGCAATCCCACGCATTTTAATTAGGGATTCCTGAACGCAGATAATCTTTTTGGATTGACTATTTCATTTCCACGCATTACAAACACATCGTTTACTCATGTTCATCGAAGTTATCACATCAATAAAGCTTGTTATATCGAGTTTTGGTTTTGTGTTGTACTGGGACGGTATCACAACGGGAGTCACAGTGTTAAAACGAATTGACTCGACCCTTGTAAACAGTTAGCAACAGTGTAGCTCTGCACACGTGAGTAATACCAATATATATGTAGCGTATTTTTTATAATCGAAATAGTTCATCACAGTACACTTGAGTAAACAATATTCACTCAACCGAAGAATGAGACCCCGGCTCGTGTATCTTGTTTGGTCATATTTTGTTATATGAAATCAGCTTAACATCGGTATCAAACATGACCTGAAATTACAAAATAACCCTTTATACACTTCAGAGTCAGACTATAGCGTTTTGTTATATGGAGAGCTGGTTGAGCGTAAGAAATTCGACTTAAAATATCGATAAATGCCATATAACGCAAATCTTAGATATATATTACATATGTTCGGGCATGTGCAGCTGATATTCAGCTATTCATCACATTAGACAATGTATTTTTTTATCAGATCTTTCTCAGACTGATGATTTATATCTGTTAATTTATATTCATAACATGCAAAAACTTTGCTCAATAATGCTGAAAATCAGATCGTATCGTCTATGAGTCGAAATCAGCAAACATGTTTGATTAGCACATAGATATTGAACACATTTATATTTCCCATGTATTTCAACTACTCATCATGATTTACATAATGATATGTACGTGGTTTTCTTGCTGAAAGAAGTACACCGGGAGCATCTATTTTTTGAGAAACCTTAATGGACTGACTTAGCGATCAAATGTGAAATCCCGTTAGAATATATAAATATTTATGAGTTTTTTATCACTTGTCTTAAGAGCTGGCTGATGTGTCATAGGCTAGTATTATCCATGAGGCAGCTCCACAAATAAGTAATATCACGTTATAATCATTATCTTGTTATGACATGACCAATTATGAGAATCAAAACAAGAAAAATCCTGATTTTCCCTTATAAGTTACATACTAATAACTTAAAAACGGGACTACGTGCGTCAGTTGTCATACATTTGCAAAACTATCCCCTTCATAGCGATATTTTTTTTCCAAAATTAATTAGCAGTTATTGCACCATATGAGTAATTATTTTTACCCAGTTTGAAAATAAAGTATCGCAGCCGTAAAACGGTTGATTTTCTCTGCGTACACACACGTTCGAACACATTCAAATACTGTCAGACTGGTGACGTTTATCGTGCAAATCGCTAAACGTCACTCTGTGAATGATATGCACCATGAGCGTGGGATGATTACTCAGCGCGCTTTGCTTGTATCCAGATAGCATAATGCGTGTTACCAAAATCTCAATAAAACAAAACACGCATACTCATCTCTCATACTCCTCAAAAGTCTAGGGCAACGCCGAGGCGCTCCGTTATATGTATGAGTTATCTTGGCTCTTCGTTCAGCGACAAGCAGAAATACTTTAATATCGATATCAAATTAAGCGCCTTATCAAGATTTGTAGCCGAATACTCTTAATCCAACATAAGTCCATGTGGCTGCTCTTACTAAACGGAAGAAAAAAGTAATTCACTGCGGGGAATGTAGGAGAAGGCGTACAGTAGATAGTTCATGTGCTTGATGTGGTTTTTGAAACAGTGCTAGGGTAGAACGGGCATGAATAGCTAGGTTAGCTGTGATCGTTCGATATCAGATTTATTATCCAGGTGTGGTAATGTTCATTTATTCCGAGCTTTTGGCGAAAAACAAATGAACAAAACAGGGCAAAACAATTCAGTAGATCTACTGTCTTGATTATACCATGTATTAATTTCGTCATTTCTACGGGCTAAGTACTGACGTTCTAACTCAGTTACAGAACCGATCACCGTTCATGAACTTCGATTACCTATTGCGACTAATCAATATAGTTACGTTTAGTGCCACCGCTATATTTACAGTTTCTGGGACTCAATTACTAATAACTAATTTTAAGTCAACTTCTTCACAAAGCGAATTTAGTTTTAGAGAATTTGAATTGACGTCATTGAAATCTGACATTGTAAGGTCACGCACCTTATCAAGATCAATTAAACATCATTACATTGTTTTAGGCAATTAATGTTTGTGACAATTATAGGACATTTCACTGTCGATTGACATTTGTAATAATCAACTAGACAGCAGAACAGAAACGTATTAAGTCTTCAGCTCCCAAAATCGGGAGGTTTCGAAACAAATACAAAATATTACAACTTTGTGCGCGTGATAGTATAAGGCATATACATTGTTGACAAATTAAATTATATAAATATAAGTCAGACCCAAAATAGAATGTCCATGCGACAAGATCTGCATACTAAATAATTTCTGAATATTGTGAAATGTTCAAGGTTGCTCAGTGCGCAGCATTTCAGCCACGTCGCCCGTAGCTTGACTTTGAGATTTCTTCTTAGCACAGGAAATTGTTCATTTTTTGTGTCACGTTATCAATTGGGGACAATAAATGAGATACTAACATTTTCCGCACACTTACAAAATCAACTGTTTTGCCTCTCTGCTCACGAATGAGCCACTCAATGAAAAAACATTTTATATTTGAAAGACGGCGTCCCGTGGAACTAACGTAAACAATTGAAGGGTCATCTCTAGCGGTAAGAACATATTTTTACCTCCACGTTGTTGGCAGAAAAGAATATTAAAGGGCGACAGTCGTCACGCCGCGTCCTGTTCGATATGGGACTCATAGCGAGGTATACAACGCGTGTAAAATACATTGTTTATTTACATGAAATTCGAACACGCGCTGCGCGACGACCACCGCGCTTTCATTTATTACATTAAACAGAATGTGGTTTGCGTGCTTCATACAATGCATACTTCATAGGTGCCTAGAGAACTCGGATATGGCGTAGTTGAATTTAAAAAAAATATATATTCTCACACTGTTATTCGTAATACTTATCCCACATATTACATTTGAGGTATGCAATATATTGAATGTAGTGGGATCGCATTCCAGGTTAATAATAACATAATTAATTACGGCATATATGTCCCGAATTAGCTTTCTTTATACGATATTACCCGTTAGGTGTTATGTGTTTTGCAATACAAAATTATATTGGAAAACATTATTCAACATATACCAATTTATGCAATATGTCTCTACAATTGACAAAATGAAAAATTACAGTTTTAGTTACACTTTGTCGTGTACATGTAATTTTTAAATGTTTAACACATGAAAGATATATACAATGTATGAAAAGATTTCAGTAATTGTTATATGTTTATTTTGTTATCTGATTAATATATAATGTTTATAATTATTGTAGTCATGTTTTTACTCAAAAATTAACGTTAATTTATAAAACAATAATTTCATATGCGGCGCATATAAGATAGTGAGAAGTTGTGATTTAAATAAATCTATCGAGCTCCCGAACACGCCATCTTAGTTATAGAGAATCACATACTATCCCGGTAGTATACGAAAATGAAATATTGAAATATTATAATCAATACGACAAGATAATTAAAATACAGATATACATACACTCGCAGGTCTAGTTTCTGTAACATGCGTGGTAATATGTTGTATTTATCCACTGTTTCCCTTGTGTTGCGGCAAACTTGTCCAACCATACGAATTTCACATATATATGTATGCCTAGTATAGTAACCTTGTCATTTCTAATCACAGAATCACGTATATTTTTAGTATTGTGATATTTCTGCTTGGCTCGCTTTGTGTTAAAACCTCGTTGTAATAATTTTCCCGTAGAGTGAATTCGTGTGAGCTATTCGTAATTGGATTTATTTAGGAGTGTGCCGGCAGCAGTATGTTAAAGCCGCAAAACATGTAATTTGCTAACAGCTACAAGTTGGCGTCTGTAACAAACTAAAATGTAAAGTCTTATAAGCGAATATTTAGGTAGTGAAGTGAATAACTTTTTAAATGTTAAACTATAAAATATAGCTGCGAGCAGAAAATATCGGCTGGGTGGTCTATTGTTATCCTATTGTTATATAGCATTTCGAAATGGTTGCTATGGATTGTTAATTGACAAATATTTCTTTTTTACTCAGTATATTAACAATTCATGTTATGTTCACCAAAAATGATGTTCTTTATTGGTTGCTTTAGGCGTTACTTTTATTACTAGGAACACACCCATTTTACTCCTGTGATGAATGTTCTGAATCATCTGGTAGCATAACTGTCAACTAAATGTATTTTCTTGTAATAGCTTGTTCGCATACTACTGGGGGTCATGTGACCACCCTGTCATTCCCAACTCACGTACAAGGAAAGAACATTATGGCTCATATATAATATTCTGTACCATTATATTGAAAAAGGAACATTTCAAGAAATGAACGATCCCAGTCTACCTGCTTAGTATCAAACTGAAAATTATCAAGTTTGTAGTTTGCCAACAAACAAATGATTTTAAAAGTACATTTTCTACATATTCCCAAAAACAAAATAGTCACCCAAGATGGATTCATTTGTCTTTGACTTACAGTTCGAACTAATTTACATGAAAAGTAATCAGGAAATGTTGAGGGACACATTGTCTTGGTTCAAAACATAAATACAATTCATTGTTGAGATACAAGTATGCAACTTTATGGTAAGAAATCCGCTATCACTATTTGTCCAGCTGGAGAATGGTTGTGTATGGATGTGCGCCAGAGAACTCAAATTATCTACGCACTATTTGAAACTATTTGCACTATTAAAATGTGAAGAGAACACTGTTTGATGTAAAATATCAAGTAATTTACTTATGTATACACATGAATAAAGTGCATAGCTTATGTTTATAAGGTGCGACTCGTCTGTAGTTTGCGGTATGACCGCGGGTGTACGGTGGTCGGGCAGCGGAACTTTTCCCAAGAATCGTCCAAATCATGAAAGTGTTGTTATTATCAGATACTCAGTCCAAACTGACACGGATAAGTCTAAATAGTTAGTATAAAACGCTGATTAAACACAATACACCCGTAGGACGTAGATTTAGACGGATTTGTTCATTCGTTATGCTCCTCTGTTTTCGCACAAAGATCTTAATTAATTTATTTATTTAAACACTTTTGGGGCAACCGTCTGATTTAAACGACCACCATCGGTGAAAAAAGTCTCGTCGCTATTTCTGAGCAAAAAATACTTATTAGAGACTGTAGGTTTACCAAAATGAGAGATGAAAACCTTCTAGTATCGAAAAATTAACGATAATAGCCAGGGGACGAAGAAAAAAAACATACTTTACCAACAAATAATTCATACATATTATATTCATTATGCTACTTTAATGACAAAATTGTGTAGATTACCTGGAAATATCATCAGATCAATCAGTAAATTGATGAGTAATAATAATAATTTAATCTATATTTTGCGGCACTTTATTTTTCTAGATCTAGTCAAGAGTAGACAATACTTAGTTCAACTCATTTTTTAACTAAAACATCGAATAACTAGTTTTTGAAACGAAACAAATATTATTTTATTGGAAAATAAAATAAAAGTTTTTTGTAAGTTCACTTTTAGTGTTAACAGAAAATACATAACATGTACAGGGGAAATCTGATCTGCAGTGAGATGATTGTTCTGAATATAGCATTCAACGAACTCGAGAATCGTCTCTAATTGATGTAGCCAAAGAAAAGAAGGATGGGGAAGCGTCATTAAGAACAGCATGACAATTCAGTTGTTGTTGCGTCTGGAAAGTCGTGTAATCAAAGGAATACAACTTGAGACTTGGGGCAAAGCATGGTATATAGACACCGGAGATGGTAACATATTGAGTATGAGGAACGTGCGTTTACCAACAGCTCAAAAGAAATATATAAATTGTCGAATGCTACATGATCTACTGCGGCGTAATTGAAGTATCACGATTCATGCAACTTCGCATCATGATTGAATCACCACTGCCCTCAGCTAAATGTGATATCAGTGTAGGCTTGAAGACAAAAAAAACTTCATTTATTGGAAAACGGGGACACCTATTGTAGTTCCATGATTGCCGAATCAGACAATTCACCCTACCTCCAAGTGTTCGTACATTACATGTAATCTTACCGAATAACTGTAGCTTTATATTGCATTCAGCCAAAACGCGCGGGTAGCCTTTGCTATCGACATGTTTCGTTACATATGCCCTCTTGTAATCCATTAAAATCGTGCTGTCTGATTTCTTCCAATAATTGCATCATAAAACAAAATTACTTAATTTTACTAAAACGCAACACTGGATAAAAATCAACTTATTGGTATTGTTATATCATAACATAGGCTGCAGCAACAATAAAATATGTTGAATGCTTAGTTCAACTTCTCCGAGAAAATTATATCACACATTTACATACATTTCGTTTAATGTATTTATCAATTCATATGTGCATGTCAGTTCAACCTTGTTTTCTACATGCACACATTATTCAGGGTTTTACAAATATCGAAGTGC
Source organism: Saccoglossus kowalevskii (assembly GCF_978046115.1). Taxonomy (NCBI): domain Eukaryota; kingdom Metazoa; phylum Hemichordata; class Enteropneusta; family Harrimaniidae; genus Saccoglossus; species Saccoglossus kowalevskii. The sequence continues at coordinate 11,608,743 of NC_140654.1, forward strand.
GCCGGGTGTGACGCAAGTAAATTATATTGTTTAATCACAGGGAAAAGTAAACGCGTGTCGCTTGACGATCGCCTCTATGTAAGGTAAATATAAAAATACATCACCCTATAAAACTATAGTTCATATAAAATTATTAGATTACCGTTGCTGAGACGATGCTGGCGAATAGTTTTACATCCCTAGTTGTACAAAGCTGGTATAAATATATGGTAAATACCATCTCCAATCCAAGTTTATCGAGAGTACTTAACTAGAATTGCCCGTATTTTCCCTATTACAAGTTATTTGCAATAATTTCGGTAAAAATAATTAGAAAAGAAGACAATATACTCATTTACATGCTAATGGAATGGACTTACCAGCATTGCTTTTCGTCAGGATGTTGAACGAATTCTCCACTTCACTGACCCAAGTCTATGTATATAAAATAGGAAAAGGTGATTCAAGGTTAAATCCTAGGTGTAAATACATTCAGACATGTTGTAAGAAATGGTGACGACTGTTGACACTTTCAATAAAGGTGCGTATGTCAAAAAATATGGCTGATGATTCATATAGTGATATATGAATATGAAACTATATGAATAACTATATATAATTGAGGTATTCTGTAAATAACCCCGCCATAGTGTGGGAAATGTGTTATTATGCCTATTACGTTGGATGTGGTAACAAATGTTTAGCCAAATATATTTCCTGCTATTTTGGCATTTCACCGTTACGTAAATTAACATAGTGACAAACTAGTCACCCTCGTTTTAAAGAACCTCGCACACTATGTATTAATATAGCGTTTGAAAGGGTCAATTAAGGTTCAAGCAATTATTATACATGAACGGCATCAATCCAAAAGTGAATGTATCTGTTAACATATGACACAAGACCACGAACCAACTTTCTAACTTTTCAAAATAAAAAGTACACTGCTTCACGACAATCGTACAAACTCGACATTATCATATGTTATTATTGAATTATTGTTCTTAACGCCTTGTTTGGTTATATATGACAAAAAACAAAAATTATAAAGATGTAATTCACGAAATAAAATAATAACAAATATAACCGCATGTGAAAATATTTTTATGATTTTCTAAAAAACACATTTAACAAGGTCAAAGTTTCACTGATGAATACATTAGTGTGAATTGATTGCACTCAATAGTCTTACATATACAGTGCAATTAACACATCCATCACTTGTCCCAAAACAAAGTGAATTAATTGGACGTGGATTTAAATACCCTAATTTCATTCATCACTGAAAGTTGAGAAGACCGGTGATCCGATCCAATTACCACCAGTGTAGGACCCTAATACATAGATTCAGAACAAGGCTTCCCACTTTGCACTTTCCCAAACACTTCGAATGGATATAAAATGCGTGTCCAACGGAACATACACACGACATTGACTAATTGGTTTGTTTTCGTAGTAATAATACAGATGCAATATACCTTGAAGACATTGCCACAAAGGCACACTACTAATATTAATCCTAACCTCGGAAACAATCAAAATTATGTCTACTGTAAAATGTGTATTCAAATCAGGCTGTTTCCTTCCTTTTTTGAAAAGAAATAGTACACAAATTTGTTCTTTTCATTGAATTTCTCTGCAATAACGCAACTTTTTTGCCGCGGGCGTAACATTTTAAAGGATATTGAACAAATTAATATACTGTGTACAATAATAATATGAATGCAGTCAGACTTTTTGCAAGCGTTTTTGATCAGTAATCATCGACGGGCTTCTAGAAATTGTATATTCAAAGTCAGATTAATATATACATTCGATAATTCGGTTGCGATTCTATTCAGTTCGAATGAATAACTACAAATTCCGCATTCAATGCATACCGAGGTGTGATAACCGGCGGAAATTTTCCTCTGGGCTACGAATAAAATAATTGGCGACACATGGAGCATGATCGAATTTTGTCACGCGCAAAGGATAACTCTCACGACATGCTCACTCGTAATTAATTGCCGAACATTTTTCCTGCCGCCTTTGATATTACGACATGTATTGCGCTATAACTTGATAAGACGAATTCTGGACTGTGAAATAGGTACTAAAATAATCGTAAAATGTTGCGTGGACATGCAGTCTATTATGATAAATGGGTAAATAGTGCCTAGAAAAGGACGTCATGACTTATATGCATATGATTCTTCTCAAGGAGGGGACACATACAAATTATGTTTGTTGGATACATTCCTTACCTGTGTATTTATTTTGTTGCATCGAATGTGAAGCCAACGTCTGACAATACACGTTAAACCAGTATGATATAAGTAGTCATCCCTAAAGGTCACTGGTATGAAATTATTATATTGTGATATTCCAGAAATATTCATGAATAAAATTGACCTAAACTGATTCTGTGTCATCTGCAAAACATAATTCAGTTAGTAGTTCAACAAATCACAATATAGCGTAAATTGTGAAATGACGTCGACTATTTATCTAGGAAATAAGTGTTGTCAGTCAACTTGCAAAAATGAACAAATATTGTAATGAAAACTCTGCACAGAACTGAAAAAAATTAGCTGTCGTACAACGACGTTTACATAAGGTCTTACAAATACTAATGGAATACAGTACCAGTGAAGTTCACAAGGGTTTCTCAGAAGACAGTTTTAACCGTTATTCAGAAAAGAGCAGTTAAAACATACAAGGTCTACTGACAGACGACAGGTGCGATGGCGCCAAACAATAACTCGCTGGTGTATATTTTAATGTTCAAATATTCAGCAGCTGTGTGGAGCAGATACATTTGTATAGTTTTCAAATCTGAATGATTACGCGAAATATATCAAGCCACAATCAGATTTCCATCAGTTTGTACGGAAGTAGTTTGTTTCGGAATTGAAGTTATTAATAATTATTATTATTAAATTTGACGCATGCATGGTCTTGCGTCACACTAAATAAAAATAACGGGGAACTGTGTATAAGTATTCACTTATTTCACCATCCATTTAAAACTCTGTTTGCGAGTTTAAGAGAATTGGGCAATTCCATAGCGACATTTTATCCCCAATAAACTCAAATTGACAATTTTTTCAAATTGACAAACAGCCAAATCTAGCTTCTTAGATAAAAAAAAGTTTATTTGAGTATCAGCAGGCACAACAAATGCGATTATCGTGATATTATCCACCTCAGTAACTAACGTACTGTTACATTGACAGCCAAATGTATAGCTCATGTGATTAGTATAATTCGAAACCCTTGAATTTTTTTTTTCCAGTAACTCGGATTTTGCTCTTTTGGCAGACCAGCACGGACGATGTAGTATCGGTCGATTACATAAGTTTTTTATTAGGTATGTTTTCTGAAATGTAACCCCGATTTATATCATCGTCATACTATTTCCATATTATCGTCGTAACAATTTGCACTCGTACGAATTGCGGTAGCACATCTGCACATAATAAAACCGCAAGGTAAAATTACATCATCATTTGGGAGAGAATATTATTTTACCTATCACACGTATTATGAAAACAATAAATCTCACTGACCTCAAGCATTGTCCGCCACTTTGAACATAATGGAATAAAGTGGAATTTCAATTTCAGATAACTCATGGTAGTTTATGCTTAAATGGCGGCAGTCGTCGTGCTGCGTCCTGTTCGATATGGGGCCAAATCGACGTATACAATGCTTGTAAAATACATTGTTTATTAACATGGAATTCGAACACGCGCTGCGCGACGACCACCGCGCTTTAAAAATGAGCCAACAAAAAATGTTCGTATGATTGGCTACATGCAGTCAGAGATAAAATAACATCTCGCATGAAACGATTTCTATCTCTTTTCATGTGTTTAAGTATTCAGGTATTTTAAATGAGTTGTCAGTCCGAGGTTTGAACATCTTAGATGACAGTTCCGGCAGATTCCAATAGCATTCAGATGGGAATATTAAGAACATATATTCGCTCACTACCTTATCTGATGAAGAAATATACAACGATCATTCATCTGTGTTACTTGATTTTGATATTGCACGAACGCTATTGATGAATCTTCGTCTAGTTTGTATTGGATATTTATACTCCACAAGACATCTTTCTAGCAGTTTTCTCACAAAATCTGGTCGACGTACGGCCAAACGGTCATCACAATTATTAATAACTATATTGACTACTATTGAGAACGTTCTAGATTGATACTGTGACATATGTATTGATTTGGTGGATGTTTTTCTTGAACAAATATATAATGATTTCAATAACATTTGTACTTTTGGTTTTGCTATATTATAAACTAATAAACCATGTTATAAAGTACACAAAGATATCAATCCATTGTCATGACGCGTATCTCTAGATATTTTGCAAAACAATGGAGGGAAAAACATGTTGAAATTATTATGTTAAATTTCGCATTGACAATATATTTGTCACAATTAAATATAGTAGATTAGTATTTGGATTTATTCTTATATTCAGCTGAACTATACAACATTTCGTTAAGTCGACGAAATAATCTTGCTGGGAGCACGTACAGATACATTGATGATATCTGTTTTAGTTATCTTTACTTGATTTATCCTTAAGAACATACCATTAAAGACACAAACTGAGAACATGGATTCAACTTCATACCTTGATCTTGAGTTCCAAATTAAACCTAATGGTTTAGACACTAAGCTGTATAACACGCATGGTGATTTCAATTTTGAAATTCCCGTATCTCTCAAGTAATATTCCCTCTGCTCCAGCTTATGGTGTATAAACGCCTCAACACGTAAGATAATATAGGTCATATGACGATTTACAAGAATGACACCTGACTAGATCCAAAGCCAGTTAAACAAGGCTACTTGAAAGATATACTGGTTAAGACCTTTATAACGACTTTTGGAAGACATGAACAGATAATTAGCAAATTATCTTTTCGCCTGGAACAACAGCTAAGACATCAGTGGTTCCTGATGATCAGTTCTATATACTGTCAACGGGGAACACAGTGATCTGCGTCCCATGGACCTAGCAAGCTCGACATTGTGTTACCTTGTAAAGGCACCAAACGCTCATCCTGTTGTGACATTCCTATACACTCAATATCATCTATCGACCTCAGATAATAATGTACAGGTTTTGCTGTGCATTGGTCACCCATAAGGAGATAATATCATCGATGTTGTCCTAAGTATCCAGGCCGAATATTGAGCATCGAATTATTTGATCATTGCTTATATCTGATATGATATTAATGTCATGCTACATTGTTTCACTAATGTGTGTGTATTGTGGGGGATGATATTAAGTCAATCCTTTATTTTCAAAATTCAAAGGTGGTAATCTGCGAAAGCGAAAGACCAGAATACAACAAATTAGCATATGGTACAAAATTTATACACATTTGACGACGGTAAGCAAAGACAATTACAGCAACATCAGCATTTGTGAAGCGGAATTCAAAACCATAAAAGGTGAACCATACAGATATGAGGGCGCAGCACATAATTCCATTCTATGGCGGCCATCAGTGTTTTATTTATTTCCATTAGAGAAAATTAGTATACCATTACATGTAATAGTCATTCAGAATTAATGCGTATCATATGCGCAATAACATGGAAAATAATAAATGCACATCATAACATGAAGGATGCACATATTATGATGATCGCACTAATAACATTATGAATGCATATCGTAACATAGAGGTTACACAAAATAACATGATGAAGGCATATTATAGCATGCTGAATACACATCATAACACGATGGTTGCATACTATATTATGCTGTTTATATACGGCACCATGTTGAACACACGCTGTTTAACAATAAAATGATTAATGCACACCATGACATGATTAATTCACACCGTAGTATGCGGTTGCATCCAATAGCCTGATATTTGCATAGCAAAACATAAAGTTAGTTCACGATGTCATGAAGAATGTACATCATACCAGTTGATGAATTGACTAAGTATGATGATGTCAGTGAATATAAGAATTTTATGCTTTCCGTAAGAGCAGTGCCCCAGGTTGTCATTGTAATTAAATATGGTAAATAAAGCAACAGAAAACAAATGATAGTGACGTAAGCGACGAGCGGACGTGATGTGTCAAATATCAGGGGTAAATCTCTTCTCCACGGGGTCTTCACACTTGTCAGGGGGGGGACTCGTCTCGTCTCTCTATCTCGTCCCCTCGAGGTACGGGATCGGGAAAGTCACTTTAACTTTACAGTCAAATAAGACACACACAACGAAATACGTTTCAGCTCTCGTCTTAGTCGGTCAATCGAGCACTCTATCAGACACAGCGCCCTGGGGAAAAGTCCCCAAGACTATCCAAGGCTGACCCAAGACTCGCCCAAGACTGGACTGCCTCAAGGCTCGCCCCAGGACTCTCTTGGACTCTCGACTCGACTCGACTGCGTCTGTCGTGGAGTATTCGCCAAGACCAACTCAAACTCTCTTTATTCATTTTCAAAACTCTAACCAATTACAAAACAGTAAAAAGACTCTAGGGCGTAACCTTCAATCATAAAGCCAATCAGACTAAGTACTGAATACGTCATATCTTTTGATTAATCGTTCACTACATTAATAACTATGAATACCAACTGTCAGAATCGCGACGGATATCTCGTAATTAGTTCCAAATCACTGAGCCAAGTTCCGTCCAAAACTTCAAATAGACCTACACGATGACAGACATAACACAGCAATTCGGCTAATAATCAACTAATTAAGTCGGTTAACAGATACGCAAAAACAAATTCATGACACATCCCTTCACCCAAACTGAGATATGCCTCTCGGCATTGCACGTTCATAAATCAAAGATACCGTCAGCCACTCATCGTCATAGGGTTACATACAATACTAAGAAAAAGGATAAATCAAAAAGAGTAAAACACACTAATTAAGTACAATGATTATAAAGTCTAAATACAATGGTTATAAAGTCTCAAATATCAACGGTTATAAATCAAAAACAAGGGAAAGGCTACCAATCGACTCACTTTTCTCAAAACGGTTCGCTGAGATAACCCGTCGCTTCACTTTCTCCGTTACTAAGGTTACAAACTCTATATCAAAAGGTCAAAAAAACTAAGGCGTAGCGGTGTAACCATGCGATCAGCCAATCGCTGCAGTCGACAGCATGATCACGTGATTACCAGGGATGCGTCTCTCGGTTAAAGCATTGCAAAGCGGTAACTAATAAAGAATGAATAAAAAGCTATTAATCAAACTCTTGTCATATACGCTTATAAACTTCAACTGAACTCGAAAGTCGTTAATCTAAACAAAAGTCATACGGCGTGGAAACAGAATGCAAAGACAATGTCGCTTTCATAACACATTACTTCTCTGGCAATAAAGACGGGAAAAAGACTAAAACGATAGAAACTACTGAATTACATATAAACCTGTCAATCATGAACAAAAGCTTGCGATATCAAACAATACGTATATAAGCGCACCAAACTCTCATCTCAAAAAGACATTAAAAAACGTTACAAAGGTGCTATCAACTCAAAAAGCGTCAGAAGTATTCCGGAAAACAACACATAAACAAAAACAACTCTTAAAACGTCGATATCTCTGTACTCGACAAATCTCAAAACTCTGAAAAACACGTGGGGGCATCACTCTCCCCATCATAATCCGTACTCATTAACTCATTAAAACTCCATAAAACATCACACAACTCAAAACACTGTGTTGCAAATACTTGTCCACTGAAACGCGCTTAAATCGTTATAAAGGACCTCGCACGTCACTAAATATCAGTTCAAAACAAAAATCTGGGCGCTTACATAACATACAATTCAACATCACTAAAAGAAACGGTAAAACAATAGGAAAAGCAAGCAATACTTTACATTACTGAACAATAGGGTTGGGATTGTGGAAAAGAGTTCAACGTCCTTGAGTTACACAGTGTCAGTTACAGTGTCCAACGAGCGGTTCTCTAAGCAATACACAGATAGCTAAAGTTCTAATCAAAGTCTATAAGCGTCTCTTCTCTTGTCGCGTTAGTCCGGGTCGTTCTTTATCATCATCTTGTCTTTAATGTCGTTCAATTCTTAATTATACAGTCCTATCCGGTACTGGTCCTTCCGAAGAGGTTCTGAAATCTTCATCTCTTCAGCGTCGTTCATCGGTGCCATACTGTTAACGGTGTTAGTCGCGGTTTCGTCTCTGCCATCGAGCCAGTTAGTTCGGTTCACAAGAAAGACACATCTTCGCCAATTACTTCTCTTCACAGGATGTCAATGTGCGTAAGACGCAATGCCCAGGGTTCTCACACCACGTATCAGGGGTAAATCTCTTCTCCACGGGGTCTCCACACTTGTCAGGGGGGGGACTCGTCTCGTCTCTCTATCTCGTCCCCTCGAGGTACAGGATCGGGAAAGTCACTTTAACTTTACAGTCAAATAAGACACACACAACGAAATACGTTTCAGCTCTCGTCTTAGTCGGTCAATCGAGCACTCTATCAGACACAGCGCCCTGGGGAAAAGTCCCCAAGACTATCCAAGGCTGACCCAAGACTCGCCCAAGACTGGACTGCCTCAAGGCTCGCCCCAGGACTCTCTTGGACTCTCGACTCGACTCGACTGCGTCTGTCGTGGAGTATTCGCCAAGACCAACTCAAACTCTCTTTATTCATTTTCAAAACTCTAACCAATTACAAAACAGTAAAAAGACTCTAGGGCGTAACCTTCAATCATAAAGCCAATCAAACTAAGTACTGAATACGTCATATCTTTTGATTAATCGTTCACTACATTAATAACTATGAATACCAACTGTCAGAATCGCGACGGATATCTCGTAATTAGTTCCAAATCACTGAGCCAAGTTCCGTCCAAAACTTCAAATAGACCTACACGATGACAGACATAACACAGCAATTCGGCTAATAATCAACTAATTAAGTCGGTTAACAGATACGCAAAAACAAATTCATGACACAAACACAGAGTAAGTTAAATATAAGTTGCTTTTCTTGACAAAAGTACAATGTGTGCCATGTTAATGCAGTTAAGAGTAATTCTTGTGAAGTGGTAAGGAAGTTTTGGTCAGACGTGAATATGCTCATATGAAACTAGGAATATACGGTGTTCCTAACATTCTGCTTATTTTCCATGCTAACTATATTTTGCAGCATTATTACAAATATTTATATACGGCGACTGAATACCTTTGTTGTGATCAGAAGCACCCCAAAGCAATAAAATAATGAGTTGTTGTTTTTTTCTGAATCTACCAATCCGTCAAACGTGTGCTTAGTGACTTTGTATTACAACAATTTGAGCTGCGGCAAAAATGTAGACATAATAACTAATAATATAGTAATACTAACATAACGTATTTATTTCGAAATGTATCAGAAAATTACTCAAATGTTCAATAACTTCTGGCAGTATGCGAAACAAGATTCTGTACAATTTACGTTTTTAAAATCTATATTAGAAGTATATCTTAAACATGTAGGTCATATGAAGATTTTCAAGAATGACGCCTGACTAGATCCAAAGCCAGTTAAACAAGGCTACTTGAGAAATATACTGGTCAAGACCTTTGTAACGACTTTTGGAAGACATGAACAGATAATTAGCAAATTATTTTTTCGCCTGGAACAACAGCTGAGACATCAGTAGTTCCCGATGATCAGTTATATATACTGTTAACGGTGAGGTGAACACAGTGATCTACGTCTCATGGACCTGGCAAGCTAGACATCATGTTACCTTATAAAGGCACCAAACACTCGTCCTGTTTTGACCTTGCTATACACTCAATATCATCTATCGACCACAGATAATAATTTACAAGTTTTGCCGTGTATTGGTCACCCATAAGGAGATAATATCATCGCAGTTGTCCTAAGTATCCAGGCTAAGTATTAACCATCGATATAAATGATAATTGCTGACACCTGATATGATATTAACGTCATGTTACATTGATTTACTGATGTGTGCGTCTCTATTATGTCAATCCTTTATTTTTTGTTTAAAATTCAAAGGTGATCTGCAAAGCGAAAGATCAGAATACAAAAATAGCATATGGGACTATAATAAACACAATTTATACACAAATGACGGCGTTAAACAATAACAATTTGGAACTTGTGAAGTAAAATTTAAAACCATAAAGGGTGAACCATACAGGCATGAGGGCGCAGCACATAATATTATTCTGCGTTGGCCATCAGTATAATATCTATTTCTCATTAGAGAATATTAGTATACCATTACATGTAATAGTCATTCAGAATAAATGCGTATCATGTGCGCCATAACACGATGACACATATTAAATGTACATCATAATATGAAGGATGCACATAACATAATGATCGCATTTATAAAATAATGTGTGCATATCGTCACGTGGTGATTGCTAAAAAAAATACCATGATGAATACATAACATAACACAATGGCTACACGCGATGTCGATTTACACTATACCAAGATGAACAGACACCAGTGAATCACTGAATGTAAGACTTTTAAGCTTTCCATAAGAACAGTTCCTAGGTTGACATTGTAATTAAATGTGGTGAATAAATAATACAATAAAAAAAACAAATGATAGTGATGTAAGCGACATTCGGACGTAATGTTCTCGCATGAAACTAGAAATATATGGTGTTCGTCAAATTCTGCTTATTTTCCATGCTAACCATATTTTGCAGCAATAGTACACATATTTTATACACGGTGACTGAATACCTCAATCCTCACGAAAACGCTTTACGCTGTGATCAGAAGCACCCCTAGCGATAAAATAATGATTTGTTGAAGTTGTTTTTTTCTGAATCTACAGATCAGTCAACATGTGCTTAGTGGTGATTTAGCTGCGCTCATAACTTCAACTTTTTTTGTTACAACAGCTTCAGCTGCGGCAAAAATGTAGACATAGTAACTAATACTATAATAATACTAATATAACATTAAAGCAATTATAACATATTTATTTATTACATCCATAAACACTACAATAACTTCAAGTTGGCGGAAGTGTTAACGAGAGCGCCACCATGTATTTAATAGTAATGCGTATTCACGTTGATTATTCAGCGAAGGCCGTTTCCTCAACAATGAATGCATTTCTGCATTACAATGATGTCATTTTTAATCAAGTTATTTCACTATGACCCGATAACAAATTGTTTCCATGGTGCAACTTGGCGTTATATATTCTACTCATTAATGGCAAAGTCTTCTCGATTTATTGTATTTCATTGGGTAAAAAGCATAAAAGACAAACACAATAGTAGTAGTGCCTGGCAATGAAAACATGGCATATAAACAAATACATGTGCGGGCTAGGACTCGATCCATTGTGAGTCAATGTAAAGCTACTTACTAGAATGCTTGCCTACTCCACTTTGTCTGAAAACACATTGACAATACTGAACGTCTAACAGATTGTGTCACAACTTTCCACAAACACTTTAACAGTGATGAATAAGGGAGTATATGTATCTGTCTTTTATTAATGATAAAACACTGCTAAGATGTGGTTATATTCTATATCATTCTGTATAATATATTCAGTCTTACAAGTCAGGATATAATCCACAGTATCAAGATATCGCTAATGTCTACTAAACAAAGCTGATAAAATCATTTAATGTATAGTGAGTGAAAGTTAAATTTGTAAAGTAGAATATAAAATGCAGATAATACGGCAAAGTATTTACTGAGTAAAGTAAATTATGGGTGTATTCATAATTATAGTTAGTCCTCTTGAGCCAGGGCAGGTGTGTAATAAGTCCAATACTACGCTACATTAGTCCAAGGATGAGCAAAATGGCCATTATACGAGGCTAACTACAACAAATAATTCACATATTTTCAAAATGTTGTAATTACGTTCAAATTAATGCATCGAATGGTCTTCTTCTCTGATCTTCTCTTCGTTTCCATAAGATGATGAATTTATTATATGTCAATGACTTACCATAAAAAGAATTGTCAGGAGAGCAGAAACACTTTTGAGATGATATGGTATCCGTGCACAAGTTTACTAATCCCTTCCCACTTAAATTGACTTTTAAAAACATACAACTTTTTCAGAAATGTGTACCTTACCCTGTATATAGCCACTTCGATGGGCGTGATGTATTTATCCTACAACTGCACTTGCTGTTATATTATTTTAAGTTATATACATACATGTTATTTATGCGTGCGAAGTAACGTTTTTGTATTTATAGCAACTTTCATATTGGGTATCGCTTATGAGATAATAATTTTATTAATTTTTCCAATGAACAAACATAAAACTCAAATTTTAACGTGTTGTCAATTCGCAAACCTTAATTTGAAGACGTAGAGACCTTCTCTGTGTTGCCTAGTATACAAATATAACAATGTTCACAGAATAATATAACCTATATGTACAGTGTGATTGTATCTAATTTTTCCAGCAAATGTTGAAAACGTCTGAATGTTACAATATAGACAATCCTGAGAACACATTTGTGTTAAATCTGTTTATTAACTTATTAACTTGAACTTGCATTACTAAAAGCAATTTCCTTCAGCATGTATGCCATTATATAAATAAAGTCAATTTGTTGATTTTTATTTGATGGCAACAATTCACATCACATGATAAGTTCATTTGTTGGATATATCTCTAGTTCTAAATGCAAAACGTCACTTCGCATGCTCATTTCCACTTTTACTCATCATTACATTTCACTGATGACTAATGTCGTAACACAGCTCAAGATTCAAATTGTCTGACCAACGAATGTGTGTAGAATACTGGATGGTAAAAGCTGTATACTTTTCTCTATCAATATCATATCATGATTTTTGTTTCTCTTTTTGTTTCACAATAACTTCACAATGATATTTTACAAAGAACTCAAAAGGATACGTGGTGTCATTGCAGATGTTCGAACATAATATTATATAATGCGCTTGCAAATATCCAAAGACGTGCCCATCAATATATCAGTGTGTGTGTACAATTTAGTGCAACCCAGGCTCATCCCTTCATGCAGCATAACTAGTTAATTTCCACATATCCCGGTTACCTTTCCACATATCTCAAAATAGGTAGTTTAGAATTATCATTGACTAAGCTACATAGACTTTGCACTTGTATTATGTATCTTGGCAATGCCATTCATCTCTAATTGCTCTGTCGTAACACTGAATCGTATAACGCTACTAATTGAGTGTGAGTGTCTGGAAGCCCCTTTGTGAGTCAGTTTTAAATTATACGTAATTGCCACCAACTTTGCCGCTCACCCACAAGAAAATTAGATAATTGAGTGGACTATCATAGGTAATAGAAATCCATTTATGTTGTATGTCGAAAAAAGCATAATAGTACATTGAATACTGAAACGCAGCTGTACTATAGTGCAGTCATTAAAGGTGCGGCGTTGTCCGGCAGAGCTGTTTCCTGTTTCCCTGTAAAAAAAATATAAGACATTTCATTCACTTTTGCATTATCACGGGACTCTTTAACACTCCGAAAGTACTCCAACACACTAATTATCTACTGCAACTGGAATTGATTCGTACAGGAGACAGATTGTACATATGTGTGAACGTACTTTGCATTATATGACAAATATCTCACACTCGTTTCTGCATATCGCCTACCAGGTCAACGATAAATTAACAATACAGCAGACCTGTTTTCAGAGTTATGAAGCTGGTTGTTTAAATAATAATATTATTATATTTAAGTTCTTCAAAACAAGAAAATGTATTTATTAAATGTGAGTCAGGTTCATATTTTAGTATACATAGTAATACGAAAGAGGAAATACGTAATACCAACAAACTTGTTTCCGGCGAGATTTGAATAATATAAATGTGTTTCAATGAGTTCGTGTCCTGGCTTTCATGAGTCATCAATACTGAACATTACTACCCCCCACTCAAAATATATCATTGATCGACGCTGGAACCGCCCCAGGTCATACGATCCCTGGCAGTGGGAAGCTCAACAATCAGTGAACTGATAATTTCCCACCACCGAGTTATCATTCTTTTCCTTTCTGGCGAATGTAATGTTTTCGAATAAACTGCAACCAGAGTACTATTAACAACCGTTACGTGACTGCATGGGTTGATATCCTGATGTTGTACCGGAAGTCAGAAGCAGTGAACGCAACGGAATTAAAGTGAATTTCATAAGACGTGGAAATTCTAGTGTGTGTTGGGGACAGTTTAACCTAGCCTAATCAAGGTGAACGGAAATGTCTGACACACTCGATATACATGATATATTCTCGTCACTATATCGCGGTAATTTATCGCAGTGTTCATCAACGTGATCATGGTGAATCAGTCAACACGGGTACGTACAATGCACACGTGTTGTAAGATATCACACATACACATTAGAGACCGTTTACTAAAGTGTGCTGACTGATTGTGTCGTCTATTTATCACCAAGAACAGGGAACAGGTGCAACCAATTATTTACAGCTTTGTAATATAATATTGGCTACGTTTATATGATCTTAATTATATAAATCGAGTTATTCCTGCAACATACCACGATAAGTTAAATGCAATTAGCTATGTACATTATGTTAGTTCATGGGTAGTTGATTACACTTTGATTGGGAGTATTATAATAAGAGCTATATAAAGGAAATATATTGCCATATACGCAACAATATTGCCTTCACGTTGTGCGACCATCTAAACATAGCACCATTACAGCACTGCCCTCTACCATGTATGATTAGAGCTGAGACGAGAAATACTAATTGCTAATATGAATCTTATATATTTTCAGCGCTACTAATGCGTGTATCATTTTTAAGGGAATTATACATTCCAACAATTTCGATTTTGTCGACCTTATTTTTAGTGTCTGGTACTTGTATTTTTGTAATCGTAATGTACTTCATAAACACGGAAATAAAATTACAGTATCGCATAGAGTAGCCCTGCAAATATAGTTTGACATTATTAGATATAATTAAACTACTAAGACTAGCTGTTATTCCGTTTCCGGGGAAGCTGCAAATTCAATGTCCAGTGTTATTCCACACTCTCTATTGCGCTGTTGCCAACGCTCTGTCGTATTAGGAGCATTAGATGAGCACTACAACGACGTGGATAAATAAATGACGGTATTCACAAACGAAACCAAGTGCGATGGGTGTATGAGTCAGTATTTGTACAGCTTCATTCTAAGTTTGTTTTTCATTAATTTGTGATATTAATATTTCTCGTCTCAATCGCATGTCCGTTTCACAATCGATTTATGAATTTGATCAAGTCAAACGAAACTAATTAAACTCGCATATACAAAAATAAAATACCGGAGAGTGATAGTAATTAATTACGTGTTTGGTATGTACAACGCAAAACATATATATGGCTGCGGGTTGGTATTTCAAAGACAATAAAACATACAGAATCTGTTACAGTGACTGCCTTTCCAAAATTTCCACCAACACAGGAAACTTTCATAGGAGCTTACGAACAGTATTTGAAAAATATATTGTAATTTACATCAGTGTTTACTATATTTTTTCTGTGATTGAATGCAAGACGGGTGTTGCTTAATCCTTACAATGAATTATTAAATGTATGTGAACATTGTGTTAGAGATTTATCACGAAGATACCGAAAAGTTTACACGAAGGCAATACTGCGATCGTTTCTTGTGACGTATAGTGAAGATCAATGCGTGCCAGAAATGCCTGAGTGCAAATGTTGTGGTATTCTCGTGATAGCTCTTTTCTCATACATGTTTTGTCTGTTTGCAGTAATAATTCGATGAGAGATAAGACTGTGTGAACCTTTGCGTCCAGTAACAAGAAACTATTTTCGTATGCGTTATAGCGCATCTGTGTCCGATGTAAACATAGAAACGTATCCAAATCGGACTTCCATAATCTAGAACGTTATTATGCTAATCATATAAAGGGGAAATTGAACATTAGAACAATTGGGGATAAGTGTTGACACTAACAGGGTAAATTATATTGTTTCCGGTATATATTATACTATCAAATATACATATGGTTTGTTATAATCGTCTTTTGTGTTTACATGTATTGTTTAAAAGGTGTTTATTATTTAATATGTTGTTAGTACACAAAATCCCCGAATAATCTTCTGATCGACAATGTGTTCGCATAGTGTGTTGATTATAAATTGTCCAGTCACAATTACAGTGGCCATCACATATCGATACATTGTCCTCCGGTTTAACAGATTATTCCATACTTGGTTATCCATTATCTGATTGAATAGTGTTTAATAATTGCTGATCTTGGGAATTAACTGTGCGTGATGTGTCACCTATCAAAGAGAACTTAATCCGGCTACCAAGCTTTGCGGCCTAATGCAAGGGGGCTTATAAATCCGTGCTTTCTAAACCCGATTACGAGCATTAGGTGGGAGTAGATAGTGATCAATAATGGAAATTATAATGATGGCAGTTTTGCTTTCATCCGCGTTCTGTCACTCTCATCGGAGCGTAGTCGTATATTTGTTCCGTTTGTTTAACATAAATGCTTCTAACACACATAGGAGAACGTTTGGGCGCATATAGTAACGTGTTCCATATGACTGAATGATTGAGGCACTTTGAACGTCCAGTCCGAACGCTGTCTCAGTAAGTATGTTACCTTTGCATTATTTAGTAGAATAGAAATATCTGATGTAGGCGTTTTTAGATGATTCATCCATGCATATAGTGTCACATTGTATCATATAAAATATTAAATATGAAGCGAATGGCAACGAAACACGTGTATCTAGTGCATACACGTTTGGGACAACGGTGTTGTGTTATTTTACAGACTTTGTTAAATCATTAATATAAATTTATAGTTACGATCTAAGAAGGCAATGGTTTTTATATACTTCGCATAGCAAACCAGTTACCTCCATGTTTTATAAACGTTTATAAATTCCAACAACAGTTGAATCCAACCAACCAGTGCGTAACGACGTCAGGTGAAATTTCAATACTGCAAACATTAAAAAAACAGGTCTGTAAACAAAAGTGCAAATTAAAGAATACGATGTCAGTGTTTTTATTTACATCGTTGGAAGTAAGTGTCATCGTCGTAAAAGCCCGGCCTCTTTGCGGCACGTGGCGGTTGCCGCATGAAAATCTTTCTTTGATATATTACATATAGTTTTTGAACGGGTTTGTTAATATGATTACGTCATTCATTTTGGTAACTATGCAAGATGAAGTGAACTAGCCACAACTTCTTTTTTTCACATTGGTTTCCATATATGGCAGACCGAATGGAATGGAGAGAGGCAGTATTTTAACCCTATGTAGCTCATGGTAATGTTCTATTTTATCTACATATCTATTTATCTATATATCTATTTTTATCATCTACTTTTTTTCATTTTTCATGCCCTGGCACATATTTATGAAATGTTTCTCCTATTAATAATTTTAATGACAAATTGAAATATACGTTAAAATATATTTAATTTGATGTATCACATGATGATTTTTGAGTAGGCTGCACATTTTCTCTATAAACATCAATTAATCAGACAACTGCGTCATCTTCTGCTCAAATATGTTATGGGTCATCCCATTTTTCAATATTAACATTGTTTTTCCATTAGAGGACATCATAGACAATTTCCAAATACCAAAGTTTAAAGAGTGAACGGTGATTCTATGTGTGTGTTCTAAGTGTGTGTGTGTGTATGTGAGAGTTAACCATATATACGTTTTTCATATATTGTAATAAACACAATTAATTGAATAAAATGAAAACAAAAATCGGTTCCAATTGGTTTTATCTCTGCTATAATTTGACTGAACTGAAAGAGTTTTCATAGCACAATATTTCAATATCACAGTGTTCCCATAGCACACAGTATTTCTATATCACTCAGATTTTCCGTATCACATAATGTTCTATATCACAGACTTTTAATCTCACAGAGAGTTTCTTTATCACAGTCAAGTATCAAAACTTTTCCGTATCTTAGTGTTCATGTCACAAAATGATTATATCACCGAGGATTTCTATATCACAGTATTTCTGTAGCTATTCCGCAGAATATTTGACGTTTGATAACTAGCGCTTGTCAAAAATAGTAATTGCGCAATTTATTGATGTGTTGCCGCATGCCGTGGGGTTGGTGAGCAGTATTAATATAACAGTTTGTAAATGCCTCCATTACATCATGTCTGTGGTAAATTAACCGATGGCAAAAATGGCAAAAACTATTAATTCCATCAGAATGGTATTTTTTAAGGTTTTGAAAAACGAAGCATCAAATATTGTGTCAGTAAGGCGTATCCCTTCGAATATATGAGAAATGCCGAAATATGATACAATTGCGAAATCCGATTCATATATAAATTTATATATTAACATGTATATATATTATTCCATCTTGGCCACATATTAGACATTTCTTGTCACACTGATTAAAGTACTGCCATCACTGAGGAGATAATACTGTCTCATTTGTCCTATATATTACCAATTACTCCTATTTTATTACTTGTCCCATTTATTGACCGATATATATATAATTGGGATATTATTTCAAAGGTTTCAAGAATCCGGGATTTGTATTTATTTTTTGCGGAGTTTTACATCATAAAATCCACTATTTTATACAGCCTCGTTCATCAGCTAATCGTAAATTTTTTGTAGCCGTCGTTTGGTGGAATTTGTCTGTATGCAACTGAGAGCGAGCCTATTGGTGTAACGCTGACAGTGTGAATGTTTTTTTTTTATTTCCTTTGATAGTTTTTTTCTGGTACTCACATCATTTTAAATTGACAAATGTGAAACCGACGTAGATTTATCGGCATACAGTATATGTAAGCATTAAATGATCTTGAAAAAGCTTAATGATTTTGGGTCGAAATAATAAAAATTATTCTATCAATGTATTGGTCCACTTCAATTAAGTATGGAAAATAAGGTCTTATGGGGATGTCAACAATTTCACTGTACATTTGCTTCCACCATTGGTTTCTATTGTGAAAGTATTTCATGTAGTTTTGCAAATTTGCTTAGAAATGTGATCTTAAAAACACATACATTATTAATGATACGATTCATCACGTTGTTCTAAATTTACAGTATGCTGTCGTTTAGTTTAATATTATTTGCTTCATTATATTCATCGAATTGTATTGCACATATGCTCAACTTACATTCAAAATAAAATGGAGGGTTTGAATTTGAAGTCTAATGTATGAGTCAACAAAGGTTAATTACCTTAATTGTATCTTGATGATAACTTCGTGAAAAACCTAAATTTGATTAATTAGAGAGAAACAATAATATTGTAGAAACGTGTTTTTGTGATTTAAAGTTAATTATTTCAGAAGCAATAATAGTGTTCAAAAGTTTATTATGTTGTGTAGCGGTCAGTGTACTTGTTTGGGAGTTATCTTGCCTTTTTAGAAACGCATATAGGAAATCCATATCTACAAATAAAATATCTGCAATGTTTGTCCTTGTTTAATCTGTTTTGGTAGGCAAATTATATATACATTTATGTTGTGTGACTTTGCTCCACCACGTAATCCAAAATATTAATTCATCCATGCCAACCTTCGTAACAATATTTAAATTGTTATCAAATCTCACGCTTAGAACCTGGATACTAATTAGTGATTTTCTCACTCAGATGTAATCAGCAAAAAGGAATACTAGCATATGACCATGTTATAACCATATACATGTCATTACAATTCAAAGATGTATATAGTGTTGCTTTGCGCACTGTCTTTAAACTTTTTGTTTTTGATCCGCTGTATTGTTTTATTTAACAGTTGTTTATTTATCTAGGTCGAGTACTGAAATAAGTGATACTGATATTAATAATAATGAATATAAAAAAACTCAAAAACGTTTGATAGTAGCAACCTAAACCAACATATTTGACTGTGTAAGTGTGGCTTTATTTTTTCATTGTATCTCTGGAATTTTTAAAATATTAATGTGTTATGAAACACGATATAATAATAGTACAGATGATATTTAAGGCAATGTATACATGATTAATGAATACATGTATGTACACAATATCTCAGAAATATGCAAATGCAAATGTTAACGCGGATAAAAATGGCTAAAAATCAATACAAACAGTTATCCCCTCAGTAATCCGTCGATATTAGGAAAAAAAGGTGATTACACGTATAGTACTGTGCCGCCTACCAATTGACACGATATAATCGATACGCACACGACACATAAACACCGTGAAATAAGCTGTTAAAAACTGGGTAGAAATCACGCCTCGGAGACTCTTTCATTATACGTCGCCTAATTCTAAGCAAGCGTTAACGAATTGTTTGCGCATGCGTCGAAATAATTTGTCTTATCGGTTCAATCACTTGAGCCATATCTCAATCACTGGCATGTATATTTTACATTGATTTTGTTTTGTATAGCCGACTAAAAACTATATACTGTATCCAATCTTAGTGGGCGTTTTGTGTCTATTCATGTCGACTTAAAAATAAGTATGTACACGTTACGCCGGTTTAATGGACTTACAACTTACAACTCGTTTTATGTATGAATAGTATTATGACATTCAACAACACTATGATTGGTCAAATATTCATGCACGATTGCATCGGTGATATGAATAATTTTAAAATAAAACACAGAAATATGTCGTCAACCGAGCATGCAATATATGTTGGTCGATATTTTATGCGCATTGTTCAATGGCTGCCACATTCACACCTGTTGTAAAAAAAAAACTCCGATATTAATGTAATATTATAAGATATATGACATATCTTATTTGTTCATAGAGAACACGGTATATATGTTCCATGGTAATTTTATTGTTACGTGGTAACAAACAAAACCGTTATATCGTAATATAACACTGAAAAAAACACTGAAATCTACTTACTAGTATATGTATTTCTTTCATGACAGTTATTTGGTATTTGTTCATATTTTTTTTTCCTTCAGCATTAGCTATATGAAAACGTTTGCCAGAATCATTGAGAATTCTTTTTCACCTGTAAATTAACAAATTCTAGACAGGTTTAGTATATATGAACTTTTAGCTGTGTAACTATTCGTAATTGGATGTGTGTATATATTGAAGGTATCTTCTAGAAGACAGTAATGTCTCATATATGTACGTGTTGCTAAATTGATCGTCAAAAATAAATCGCGAGTAAATATAAGAACGTAGTGCGGTGTATGTCATTCTTTCATCACGTAAATATATATACGCCACGCAATTGAAATGTATAATGTATGTTATATGTTGGTGACAATGTGTTTAAACTATCTACAACATACGAAACTACGATTGGTTAATAAGAGTTGTAACCATATAAATAGTTCATTATAGTGTTTTATAGGTTTGCACTCTTTCAAATAAATATTTACATTTGCAAGAACTATTTTGTAATTACGTTGCTTGTAGTACTGATACTTTGTGATTTGTACTGTATAGTGTATGTTACAATAAACGGCTGCAATTTCACGTAAAACACTATTAAACAAAGTAATAGTGGGTTTATTTTTCCCCATTTTGGTAAACAACCTTCACTCACGTAATCGCTGTATTCTTCTCGCTGAAGGGGAAATTTTGCGTGGAAAAAAGTCAGTGCACAAAAGTAAACATTCTCGTGCCATCTGCATCATCACTACTAAAGGTAATATTATAACATTTTTGCCTTTTAGCACAAGAATAAATGTAATTTAAACATAATGACATATTTCATGAGTAAGATAAATTAACAGAAAAATTAATACGTAGTGTGCGAACAGTGATGTTAGTTTTTGCTCTCGGGCTATACTTTGTCTAATCCAGAGATAAAATCTTTGGCATTTTGGTGACACAGACACATTTTCTATCAGTGCATTAGAATTACTATTCTGCTTTTTCTAATCGGCTTAACTTTCCTGCTATGGGGCTCTCTATTAGTTAAAATTGAGTTTGAAAAATGGTAGAATACTAACACGTTACGCACGTGTATATTGATGGAGAGAATATCTCTGTATATGCGTAACTTGTTACAATGTATAACGGTGACTAACGACGTATAATATGTAATGTTTATTTAGTCTAAACAATTCAACTTTTGCCTACTCATTCCTTGTAAGGTTCTTTGTAAACAATTATTGTCAGATGTTATAGCTTTGGTTTATCTGACATTCTTAGAAATATGTCGCTTAGCAACAATAATTAATTGTAGCGACTTATTTAGTAATGTTGGATATTTCTTATCCTGAAAAAAAGTTGACTGAAAACTGTACCAATTACAGGTCAAACAATTAGCACAACAGATGACTACATGTAGTCATGCAATTATTATATCACATTCACTCATAGTCGGAAACCAAAAAACATGTAGACAGAAACTGTTCTTATTTGTCGGGAGACTTACTTGCATATTCTATTAACGAAAATTAATTAAATTATTTCAAGTATGACACAAAGTGAAACACATGTGGAACGTCACTGTTACGCATAGGACTACACCACAAAACGACATTGTACGTTTATTTTAAGACACCCGTTTTATTGTTTCCCTAGCTGTATGGTGACCAGGAAATAGAAGATTTATTTAAGGTGATGTTCCCCGTCAATATTTTCATGTTGACTGTCGTTGTCACTGTCGCCGTAATTTGTGTGATGCATTAATGTTTCTATATTCACGTTAAGCCCCATGTAACCATCGTGCACCGGAGCGTGGCAAATTGTACAGAAATAATAATAACGCGAATGTTGTGACGACTTCACGAACCATAATAATAAATCAATAATCAGTATGTCAAATAGCTCAGTCGCGTGTGACTGATGAATCGTGACATTAACACCCCACTATCTGAAATATGCACAAACACATTATGATTACACGTGAGCGTACTCCGTACTTGACGTGGCGAGTGAATCGTCATTGGTTCTTACGCTGAGTCAGTGTCATGTTCTACGCTGATTATGAGTATACTTGGAATAATTGTCTTATCGTGATTGAAATATAAAAAATAATAATGACAAGAAAAACCAAAAGTTAACAATAAATATACACAAATAACAATAAATAAAATAAGGAAATTAACCTTCACATACGTCAGATTTTTAATCAGATTGAACCATATCTGGATAATGCCACAGACACGAGACAATTGTAATCAAACATGCTACTGTCGAATTTAAAAATACGCTGAAATAAATGAATTTTATGTTAGTGCTTCACACACAATATGGCTCGTCTTGTTCGAACAAATTGACGTCACACACGTCAACGCCATTTCGACATACTTCTACATGGCGCAACATGTATCTCCCATTTCCTGTTGTTTTATATAATCGCAGAAGCTCATTGGCGGCCAATGATTGATAATTCATATTGTTCCCTAAAACAGTAATAAACAATAAACGCAAAATATTTGTCATCGAACTCGAATATTTTCTCTGCATATATATTCTTGCATCCTGATCCCGGCAAACGGCCAGATAATTGCAAACACGCGAAAATCGAACAACATGCACATGATACGACAAATGATGCCGCCAAACGCCCACATTGTAAACGAGCCATTCAGCCCTAATGAAGTGATTCGACGGTAGCGACAATTAACACAATAGCCATGTTTAAATGTCACAAGTTAACAAGTACTGTGAAGGCTGTGCTAAATACCACGGTCTACAAATTGAATTTGACACATACAAGACTAAACAGATTGTCGATGGCGCCGAATAGACATATCACATGGCAATGACTTACAAATAACCGTGAAGCACCATCAAGTACGACATTTACGAGAAAATACGTGACCGACGATAACAAGCTAACAGGTAGAATACAAGAGGGCATAGAAATGTCACTACGGAGAATAATTGCGAAACGTGCAGTGTATTGTCAGGGCAAATGTAGGGGCTCATAAACAAACGGTTTGGCACGAATACGAAGGTTAATTCCGTTACGGTGCAAACAAAAAACAAACAGCCGGACTGTTGATATCGGGCACAGCTGGACATCAATATATGTATACTAAAAGCATGCAGAATAATAACAGATTACCAGATGAAATGGCGAACTGAATATCGACTGAGTACTTACGATTTAAAGAACCGACTCAACTGCATGTTATGTACACATATTTTTTTTCAATTCGTTGATTTAAATGCCAAGTAGAAAATCATACTAAACCTGTGGAATAGTAGGTTTTTGTGAAAATGAATCGAGATATTTAGACCAGGTATATCCCGACCCCACCCGACCACACCCCGGAGTGAAATACTGCTTCAGCCATACTGTATGATCCAACCACCTGCAACAGTCCACAACATGTGTCTTTTATATCATTTTGAGATACCTATTTGAAAAACAAAATATTTAGTCCGAATACTTTAAAAACAACTGCAACCAGCGTTTGCGTTGCTTTACATGTTAAACTTGGTGACTATTTAAGATATATGCATTGACGTAGAAAATGCTTTGATTTTTTTCTTTTAACGAAACATGTCCTGCGGCTGGCATGATAATCAACTTCTTACATACATGCTGTCTATATGTAAGAGATCCATCAAGTAGTACGCCCCGAGGTAATACTTCCAAAGTAGCTTCTTGTATGATTAGCTGAATTCTTCGTATCGTCTATTGTCTCGTACATATGCGTTCTGTGTTTCACATCAAGTCATCGTATTTAACAGAGCCTCAGCCTGTCCGTGCATTAGCAATCATTTGTTCTAATAACAAGATACTATTATATGAGTATTCCACAAATACGTCAGTAAAACGTGACTATCGATCGAGGCAATGCGGTGGTCTGCGATTTCGAATTGTCTGCATTACTTTATCGATAGCCAGAATTATTATGAGATCGTCAAGAAAGTACTAAAGCAGTACGATGATCGTACGACAAACACGTAGTGGAGAACGACACGATCCAGTACTACCTGCATATATACATTTGTAAAAACAAAATGGGTCGTTTGGGGTCAGAAAGCAATATCCCGATACATATAAATTTTAATGTAATTATTATTAAACTATATAATTTAATTGATGTGATATTGCCGCATTACAAGAAAGGGTCTATCAATGAATTGTTTCAGTTAACTGTTGTTGATAATCACAATAATATAAAAGATACAGTTGCAGGGTCGTTAAACAATTCAGGGTTGTTCATACTCGGTTAAATTAGGTCAAATATCATGCACACTATTGTGTATAAACACTCAATTCATAATAATTGTTTTGGCAAAATTTTGCAACATAGCATTAAAACTCTTAAATATATACAACCTGCCTACAGTGGTCTATAATATCCGAATATTGACCAGACCAAAATTTATCAAACCGAAGAAAGCCTTGTTCACCGAGGCGAAGGCGGGGACAAAAATGCTCTCGGGGGGGCGATACATCTGAATATCGATATCATTTTACCAAATAGAACAAACTTATTGTAAAATGTTGTACTGCAAGATCTCCGCCCAGTCCAAATGAGAACATCCATAATTGTCGTCCTTCACAAGTAAATTTGTCATTAATCTTCTAATGGTTGTGTGTATTTATATTCCTTTATTGTTACATTTATGTTTTGTGGGTATAAACTAGTTACGGGCAACAACGCGCACACAAAAAGCAGCAGACTACACTTAACAAAACAACAACACATTTTTGAGTAAATGAACAATTTAATGTAAGCCACATAAATATATGATGCACACAGAGTAATGAAATTACATTTCTGTACTTGGGCCAATCAGACCGAGATGAAGCACATTACAATAACACACTTCTAGGTAAAATGAACAATTTAGTATAGCACACCTTGATGAAATAAATAGAAGCTCTAAACAATGTACTAAATATGAGTTACACTGACCGACCAATATCGTCGTGTTCTTTAATGATTATTTCCCGACTACAAGTATTCACATAACTCGGACAAGTAATGTCACAGTTGTGCGAATTGTTCACAAATTAAATCACCGTGACAACGTCGACATACCTCAAAGATAAAGCCCTATTTTTAATTCAATCACAACGTCCACCCAAGCGCAAAATCACCGCTGACAAGTTAATAAAGAAGAACGTGTTTGTTAAAAAAAGAAAGTTGTGACTTATAGCTAAGTTCATGAATAGAATAGAAAAAGTTACTTGCGAACATGCTAGTTATTAATAACTTATAGCACAAGTCGGTAACTGGCATCTTTTTCTACTCGATAAGATTTGTATTCCCTTTATATTTGATTTACTTTGTCAATGGTAAATGACATATTTGGATGTGCCAAAACGCATGTTGATAGGCAGGTAAGTAATTGGTTATTTCTTATTTCTCAGCTTCAGTTATTCTTAAGATAATCTAACATTGACTTTGTGTCGTTTTCATAGTTGGTTCCCCGTAGTATCACCAACTTGTTTTGTTCAACTCTATCTCATTCCTTCCAATTGCAGACTGATATATGTCTTACATTTCGCTATATCTTTGCATGAAACCTTGTTACAAGGTGAACCATCATTGCCCTTCGATGAGTTTACATTGTATACATGCGAGGCACCAGCGAAGAAGGGTGGATTGATGTAAGGAGGTACATAATATCTCCTCTTTTTACAATCATTGGTCTATCATTGTAATTGCACTTCTATCTATCCATGTATGGCATTCAATATAAGAGAGTTATTTCTAAGGCGATTAATTTATATGTATAAAACGAATATATTTGGTTGTCCATCAATGAGATTGAAATGCCTGATGATAACTGTATGTTTCTGAATGCACAATATATTTGCCCATCACTGTGTCAAGCACAAGGCTGGAACAATTTTAGAAAACTCAATTCATCTATGCAAGATGTTGCAAACATAATGGTCTGTTGAGCCGATTACACACTATTCAGCTACAATTTTGAATACACACATACCTTTATGCACATATCTTACACTGTAGGTCTATATGAATTGAAGTCGTTATAAAAATTGGTTCAAATCTGTTTCAACTTGTTTGTTTATTGTTTGTAGAAAAAAAGTATATCGTATATAAAAGTGCATGAACTGCATAATACTAATGTAATAAAGTTAACAGACGTCCCAATGACTGCAATGACAAACATCCACTCTTGTTTTTAATAACTTCGTCTTTGTCTTAATTTTCAAAAAAACAACCCACTTAATAAAGTCAATAGATAATTCAGTGTGTATCACACATTGTGTCAAATGTGAATACAAATTCGTGCATGCATTTTTAAGGCGCTGTCCAAATGTCATTTAGACGCCAATATTTGCCCGACAAAAAATGCATATTTAAATCATCTTGTTTTTACCTCTGTGTAAAGGTGTACTGAAATTTGTGCTTGCGTGTTCTAGGAAAGGCAACTGGGTTAAATTTCTGGTAAACAGGTCCTGATGAAGAAGGTTCAATCGAAATAGATTATGTTTAATCATTGCGGGTACATGTCATCAGGAAACCGAAACTGTTAATAATATATAAGGTCATCGAAATATTTTTCGAAAAACAATATATTATGAAACATGATGAAAATAAGCATTTCTGCACTGGTTTCTATGGTGAATTTATTTCGTTTTATCCTACATAAAATGAAAATAGCATATGTTTTATGTTTATATTAACACTCATATTGACATTTAATATAGTGAGTTTCCAGTGTGATAATTAGTTTTGCAGTACTACAATGGGTTTCTCCCCCATAATGCATTTCAACATATGCGTAGTAACATTTGAATTCGACGCACGCTGGTCTGATTAACAGTTGCATATGTGAAATAATGTGCATAGGTGATACATTGCATGTCAACTATGTTAAAAGTTATGAAATGAAACCAATGTATGAATTTTTAAAAACAATGATTATGTTAGTACAGGAAGTAATAAACAGATATTTGTTGAATAATACGTTTATATAATGATGTCACCTCATTGCATGGACCCATGTAAACACATAAAGTGAAAGAAAGTGACATAAATGTCGTGCACACATTCGAGCACGTCCGTAGTGGACGGCTAAATTATATTGGTTCGCTGCAAGATGTATATTAATAGTACATATGCCTAGTCCAGTCATATAGTGTGCTGGACATGGGAATGTTCAAATTTCACGTCTCGTCCATATTTAAAACTTTCCTAATTTTCTAATGCAGGTATCACGATGTATGATACCACATAATTAAAGAAGCATGGCAATGTGTATTCATATAAGTTGAATGTACTTAATAAGACGTATAATATCGATTCTTGTTGTGAGTTTTATATTAAACAGCAACAATATAAAAGTGAAAATGTAGTACTTTTCTAAAGATTACAGAACAGCTGAACGTACTGAATATTTCACATCGAAAAAAAGATAGAACATAGAACACGAGATATACATTTTCAGACTAGCAAAGCAATGAGCCCATAACAGCACTAATTCATATTATAGAAGATTAAGACAACTACAGTGGCAGCGGCATGGGGGTCGACCCCAATCAAGCTGAACCCCCTTGTTTATTTTTCACTTAAATCCACCGCAAATGTCGATTGGATAAAGAATTACGGCGTACGGCCAGAGCTCATTAAACTCAGCCATGTATGTCGGCAAAATGTGCCCGTCAAAATGCAGCAAATAGCGTTTCAGAGGGTCTAGATGTAAATATCTTTCCAGGGGAGCATGTCACCGGAGCCCCTAGAAAGCGAGGGATGGTGAGCAGATTTCGCAACGAACACCTCCCCTTCTCCCATGAAAAATTTCGCGTGACTGTCTCTGAAGTACATATTACCTGTGAGTTCACAGCAAAGATAAAGAAGTAAAAACACATATAGTCCAGAACAGCCCTTCGTCAAGCTTTCGACGACGATCAAAACGGACAGATAATTGATGACATTCAAATTCGCATTCGGCAGATTTAAAAAAACAATATTTCCACACACTATGAACATCTGTACCTCAACAAAAATGTTGTCAAAAGCATATTTTTAAAAACTACCGGGAATTCTATAAATGATGGGAACGATTGTGGATTAGCCCGGCCGTAAGCTTGGATATCAGATAAATATAATATTGAACGTGATCAGTATATTCACTTTGATGATTCCTGATTATTTTGGGAATATCATTTGAATGTGTTGTTATTTTTGGTTTTATTACATTCTTTCCATCCAAAGCACTTTTTCCTTTCGCGAATAGTTGAAAATACATGTTCATCATGCTCCCATGGCGATTTTCAAAATTCTTGCTCAATGAATAGTAATTAATAATTGATAGTTATCCGCTGGAAGACAAGAGTATACTCATGTATAATGCATTGCTAGAGACAAGCAATGATTTTACTCTTTATGGATATTATTGACGCGTTATATAGACCTAGGGTAGGATTTCACTGTGACGATCGCCTCGCGTTATTAGTTAGAAGTTTACAGTCGCAATGAAGGATAAAGAAGTACAGTTACAAAGATTAAATTCCCACCAACGGCGATAGTCTTTAACACGATCACAAAATACCGTTAACTTTTACATGTAATTGGTATGTGTAATAATGATATAGTTTCCTCTGCTTGGCATAATAGTTGTATTGCAGAAACTATGTTATCTAAACTTCATTATGTTTAATTTGAACATTAATTATAAGATTAGTATGGTAATATAAATTAAGATCCTGTGAGATTATTTGAAGGTACTTCTTACATACTACAATTTTCAATGTACCAACCAATGTACTCATATCATCATTGAAATC
The DNA here is from genome assembly GCF_978046115.1 of Saccoglossus kowalevskii. NCBI lineage: Eukaryota > Metazoa > Hemichordata > Enteropneusta > Harrimaniidae > Saccoglossus > Saccoglossus kowalevskii. The sequence continues at coordinate 11,638,414 of NC_140654.1, forward strand.
TAAAAATAAATATGTCAGATCGCAGCATGACACACATTCTTATATTCAAGAGATATGTTTTTGGCATTGCAAACATATCGATGCACAAACCGCGACTAGTCAATACACAACTTATTGTATATAAATTACTCCGACTGTCATATTCGGTTACTGAACTGCATGTATCCCTTATGCTAAAGACACTTCTTGTGTTCGTCGATTCAATCAATCTACCACACGGAACACGTGTATGTCTTCATTATACACTTGAAATATTGATCGGATAAGAATCAAAGAGCGAAAATTCTGATGAATAAGCGGTGTTCTAAAGGTGTTAATACGCACATCTATTTGAGGAGAACCCTCCATTGAATGCGAAGCACTACTTCAGTCGTCAGAGATATTAATTTATCTTGGCAAAGTTATAAATAATTAAATTTGTGTAGGAGAAGTCGTGAAGCTTCATGTTTAATTTCCATTAAAGAAAACGAACACTATCATTAGTTTCATTTCAGGGTCAAGTTCATAAATCTGTCAGGAACGATGGATTCCAGCGACTATTAATATAAGCACGTAGCTTTCGAACAAATTAGTGAATGCTGAAAGCATATGTTTTGGTTTCATTTTGGAATATAAATTCAATTTTTTTAATATAATTTTCACAATTTCTACCGTTGAGAAAACTTGAGACCTATTTGTTTAGTTTTTTGTTTGATGTGTTATAAGGTTTCCAACAGATTTTTTTTTAAATATGTAAATAATAGCTGGAATTCAACGAAGATTATTTATTATCTATAGATAGAAGAATATTCAATCTTAGCCTTAGTTTCACTCAATGACATTGGAAGTTAATAAAAGTAGCATGCGATGAATTCAACTGTGTCCATTCAATTTAAAGGTATAGTCGTCATGTAAAGTAAGAACAAGTGAATTATATATATCACGTTTGACGATGGCGTGGACTTTCTTTTCGCGAAAACGTTGGTGCAAAATTATGTTTATATGTTTTTAGTAATTTTAGCTAAAGGGAAAAAACGGAAGTGGATTGCAACACGGCGCGTGCGGTTTGCACGATAGTATTATAACCGATTTGCTAGTATTACTACTCGTATGTTATGTTCCGACCTTTATTTCCGGTGACATTATGTGCGACTTTTGAAAAATTTCCACTTCCGCAAACATGTTTAGCGGTTTTCTTCTGCTATAAGCTCACTTTAACTTGTTGTGTATGCATTTATCTTCGTTTCATTCGTTCGATTGAAACGATCAAGTGAATAAATTTAAACGACATGTACGTCTTTACCTTCTCTGAATGCACATTGAATTGTTGATTACAAATTATCGGACGAAAATGTCTCCGGCATCAACAGTTCCAAGTTGGTAAAGTGACACAGATGACAATCCTGAAGAAGACGGCTCGATGATTTACATCTAAGAAATGTGACTATTCGCCTATTCCTAAAATCCGAATTTCGCAAAATTGTCCTAATGACAACACATAAGTGTACATCTACCACCGACATACAGTACTCCATGGAAAGCGGTATTTGTATTTTACAACGTTTAAAATTGTCTTTATTTGTGATAAACTACTTCAGCATTGAACGCGTTCCCGATTACTGACATCACAATCTTTTTAAACGTTTTCGCTGGAATTGTTCGCCAACTACGTAAAAACCTCCCATTATTACGAATGACTTATTAAAGAAATTACGTTTAACGGGGAATCTAGTAAAAGTAATACTACTTAAATTAATCTACTTTGTTGAATGATATTTTGTCCAACCATAAGTGATTCGTGACATTACTTCCTACTTCGAAAAGAATGGCCGAATTATCTAGTTTGTATGCGACACTAAAACGTCGTAGAATACCAAACAGCGCTATATTCATTCATGACGCATTCGAATGTGCGCGTGCGCAGTAACTGCTTGACAAGAATCGGTCGTTCGCACGCGAAGACAAAATAACGGCTTTGTTCGCTGTTGTTGTTATTAGATGTACATGCCCGTGTTCCTGTTGATAAAGCAACTTACAGGCGGCGTTGTCATGACAAATGGTGAGTTATTATTGATACAAATCAGTGAATCCTTGAATGAACTTGTTAGTTTTCTTTTCGGTCTTTTTTCTAGTGTATTTCAATGTTTGAAAGCTTCTATGGTGTTCTCTGATAGCATTGGTTAGAAATAAGTTTGATTGACGTTCCCATGGAACTCCAGCAGAGTTGCATACCCTAATCTTATAAATCATTAAAGAAAGACCGTTGTTGGAAATACACTAATACTGTTGGTTTCAATTGACGATTGAGAAATATTATCATTCAATATCACATCGTTAGAAATATAAAGTAATGAAATGTAGTTTTTGATAGTTTAATATAAAAATTGTTTACGAATTCATTTATTTTTTATCATTTTACACAGAAATATACAGGCATGGAAAATGCAAACTTGGAATTACCAAGCATTTAATATCAAGTTCATCATCAAAAATATGTTTTGGATGCGATCAATGATAATTGAATATTATTGCATTGCGTAATCTTTGACGTTTCTCTAGTATGACTGACGTATGTATAGTTTATTGTTGTCCTGAATTTGATGACGAGTGGTATTCGTGATAAAATAAATTCAACCTTCACAGTATTTGCAAGATAATCGCGTTAACTATTATCTGCTAATTGCTTAAGAATTAACGAGCTTCGTTATAGACTACTTCATTGTTGAGTATTCGACGATTTGAAGATGATCTTATCACAAAGTCAACATTGAATATGAAGTATTTTCTGCTTTGTGTTTCACGTCATACTCGTAAATCATGCGATATATTAGTGGGGAATCGCCATAGATTATAATAAATATAAAAAGGCCATCAGTCGGACATTTTTGTTTGATGCCCAAAACAGTATGTTGTGCATCTGTATTAGAATGTGCATAATCTTGATACACAGTTTGAATACAAATGGTTCCGGCCACGTTTTCAGACTGCAATTTCAGACAGAATGTTCGTAAATTCACGACAACACAAATGAATCAGATGATATATTGGTTTTAGAGGATTTGGCATTACACGAATAAAAACAAAATTGACGCCAATCGCGGGACAATATTACGAGCATTTGTAATCAAATATGCATTATTCTTATACAGCTTTTGACTAACAATGTTCTGTTCTTCTGCGAGAAATTGTTCCTGGCACAGTAACAGGCCGAAATTTAGCGTTTTAGAAAAAATGTCAAATTTCATAGAATCTCAAAATATCACATCCTACAGTATTTCTAGTACTTGTGTGCAAACGTGCAACTTGAAAAGATAATATTAAGGAATCGGCGTAGACATAATTAGTAATAAAATTTAAATCGGCCATTTTGTTCGAATCTCGGGAGAAGTAGGGACGTGTATCTGTCTCCCAATGTGCGTGATCTTAATAAATAGTTTCAGAATTTGTAGGACCGAATTGGCCGTCTTTCGAATGATAATGGAAAAGTTTGATCCCATGATAATGAAATAAGCGTACACGTGTATTCATCATATATCATCTTTTCATGCACAGGAAATGGCTTCAGACGCACGCATGCGCGGACCAAACCTAAATATAAGTCCCTGATAGCAAACATACGCTTAAATAGCCGACACACAGAGAAATATGTCATATTTAGGTCAATTTAGCTTACAACCTTCGCAATCTTCGGATTTGTTTGTTGGCTAAAGTTACTTGAAATGTAAGCGCCCCTTACAAAACGTAACCGACAATGTAATAACGCATTATTAGAATGACAACATATTACTTTAAATTTAGTTATCGGTTCCTTAGATTAAAGCGAGAGGGTCGTCATCTGCGCACGCGTGGGAATTGAGTCCCAAGCGACGATAACAACACACGCTAAAAACGGGAAGGCTCATGGGTAGACGCTTGTTTGTAAACAGTGACACGCTATGGCCATCTGACCAATGCGCAGGTGACGACTCCCCCGCTTTAAATTTAACTATGTAGAAGTAATTTCCTTCTCGTGTCTGCATTTGAACTAACTATGTTGTAGACAGATACAATACGCTTTGTGTGCATAAAACAATTGTGACATGTCACCTTCTCCTATTGGGTAGTAAATTTTACTTCCCGAAAGAAAAGTTCAATCTTGGGAAAAAATGAATCACGTACACGATTGTTGTTTAACATTTGTGAAATGAGAAATGTTAATCATTTCATTCGCTAAACAGTGATATACTGTTTGGTCGCATTCAAATTTGCTGAGAAAGTGTACATTGTCATAGTTACACGTTGAAGCGTAGACAGAAAAAGATTTTAATATTCATCGGAATTGACTTTTCGAGATGTTGATTTCGGGTGATGTAACCAATACCATTGAATACATTTATCACACATTAACAATATGATTACGTCATCTATACATTTTTGGATTGTCAACTTTCAAGGTTTCTCTAACCAGTGTAATTGGTCTAAACTGAATAATCCATAATGGAATCGCCTGACCGATATAACAACACACAATCACAGTTGTTTATGTTTGATTGACAGATTCAAATCACACAGTCTATGTCACTGTATAGTAATTATTCCAATCACACGGTCCATGCCACTACACCTTAGCGACGGGGTGTCACTTAGCATAATTCACATAGAAGTCGGGCATATAACAAAAGTTAGTATTTTGTTGAGATTGGTCGAACAACGGGAAATCACATAGTGTGTTCTAATGATACCACGTCAAGCTGTCTGTAGCGCGTAAACTGACAGCTTTGCTGATTGTATCTGAGTAGCAACCGTGAGCGCCTCAATGCCAACCCCTTTGCTGGTTTAATGATTCTAATTCCTTCTACTTATCGCATCTTATCATAATTACACCTAGAAAGACTATGTATGTCTGACGCTGTCGTCTTTATCAGCTACCGCGTTTTATTGTCCAACAATTAAATTGATGTATCATATTCCTGGTTGTGACTGATCACGTGCTTAAATAACAAGATGATGTGAGCATGCGCTACTTCATATGAGTGCGGCATATTATTTCCAAAAAAATGAGTGATCAAGCTTTATTTCGCTGTTAATGTCAGAAACGTTCTTTAAACTGGATCGAATGAAAGTGAAAGTAGGTAAAAACGATGCAACGTGGTCCTGAATTATGCAGCTGTACCGACGGGTATAAAAAGGTACCGTTTACAGCCGCGCTGTAATTGCGCAATTCTTTATAATAACGTTCGTGACTGTCTGCTTCGCATGTTTGAGCAAGTATTATATGCATTAGACACAACATATGACATTTATGGTGCAATGTTCACGTGCGGTTGATTTCAAAGCTTTCAATCTGTTACTTAAACTATACGTATTGAGTAAGTGAATATTATTCATCAAATGATTCTGGTTTTATGATGATAATAGAAAGTGGTGCATTGTCTGCAAGTATGTATGCAGTATGACAATTTTACAGCGGAATAAATGAACCTTGAATCTGCAGACTACAAAAATATATCGTTATTGCTAGGTCTTACTGAACAACCAAAGGTAATAATTTGGTACGATGGATATTGTTTGTGTTTAGTTAGTACAGTAAAAAAAAACATGTGTAGAAATCGATGGCCAATGTACCTAAAAGTCGTTATTATAAATAAAAGCGACATGTATAAAGGCTGTGTGATTTGTATAGAATGTCTGCCCTGTAACAAATTGAAAAACAAAGTATCGTATTTTATTAGACTGCCACATTAATCTCTAAGACATGTTTTTAAATATTGACATTTGACAAATACAGCTTGCTCAACGTCATTATTCTATGCGTTTGTTCTCATTCAAACATGTTTATTTTGAGGAAAACTTCAGAAGGTCAAATGAATCAAACTTCTATTGATTTGGGTCTGAGACATAAGTGGCCATGGTTATTACTATGATTGTAAGGCAATGGCAATGTACGTCCAATTCAGTATAATCAGCGAGAAGAAAGAAGACTAATCATGATCCGACGTGATTACCGCATAACATATCCGTTTCAAATGAATGTCAGCTTTCTTTAGAGTTAATGAAAACATTGTAGTATGAAAGAACTCTCCGCATTGTACGTCAATCACTACGTGAAATGAGCAAATTGGACGTCAAACTAAGTTTGATATCCAACTGTGTTTATTCGAAGATCTTTGTGACTTTGTCGAGACTTGACGATTATTCTCCGCGTAATTACATACAATTGTACCAACAACAGGAGTTTGTGAACTTTGATAAGTGCTGCACTTGCGCCGTTTGATGATACGTGATGTAAATGGCGATGGTGATGTAAACTGAGGGTGATGTCTATGTGAAATGAACGAGGCCATTAATCTAATTTTGAAAATAGTTCCGGTATAATATTTGGATCAGATGAGCAATTTGTAGTTAATTCTATCACCTTAGATTTCGTCCAGTGAAGTGATGATACGGAACGTTAACGATTTCTAATCGCATTATCTCTACAATTGACATTTTATTCCGTGTACGATGATGTGTGTAGGGCTATGTACAAGTCCACAATCTAAACAGTTTTTAGGTATGAATATATTCGTGAAAAGGTTGTCTTGACATTTCTCACATTGTATAACTCAAACAAATACAAGGACACCAGGAAAACCAATGATTCGAGTGATGTACGCGTGGAATATGTCACATACACGACTACTACTATATTTAGTGGAAAACATATTTTTTTATCAAATTTGATACTGTACACTGTGTCCATATACACTAGATGTTTATACAGGATACGATTTTCTATTATCCTCAAAATTACTTTCCGTTATTGTATCAGAGCGTAGCACACTTGATATCTCCATGGGTAAGTCGTTACTATGAAAACAATTATGCCGAACAATCTAGTATTTCCTAATAAGTTTGTGACCATCATAACATGTGTAAACTATACCCGTCACAGCTGCTATTTAATTGTACTGTGAGGATATCTTAAAGTGTGCACGAAGACAGTACAGTGGAGTATTGAACGACGCGCAGCTGATGTCGATGCGACGGCGTACTGTCTGAGTGCATACATTGGGGTATCTTCGTAATAACCTTATCATTATACATTGGCTTCCTTCCAAAGATCATCAACATCATTATCTCAGCCTGTTACGTCACTGCTAGCGGGTTGCCACAACAGCTGACTCACGTGAGTCAACAAGATACCGGCCTTCTCTTCAATTTCATCTCTCCATCTTCTTTTTGGTCTTCCTTTCTTTCTGATCCCCTCTCTCGGTCTCCATTCTGTTGTCTTTTTTGCCCATTTGTCGCTATTCATTCTTGCAACATGTCTTGCCCATTGCCCTTTCCTGCTCTGAATCTTTTCGATGATATCCATGCTTCTTTGAGCCACAGCTAGCTTTTCTTTCTGATGTTTTTTGCTGGTAGGATGACAGTGTTCATGATTTTCCTTTTCAAGGAGATGGGTATTTTTTTATTCTTAAGGAATGTTTTATACTGTCCAAATCTGTCCAACCTGCTGTTAGTCTTTGGCCAATCTCTTTTGCTATTTCGTTCTCTGTGTCAGCAGTCGACCTGGGTAGTTGTACTCATTTACTTCTTCCATCTGTTCTCCGTCAAGTGTTATTCCTTGTCTACGTTGCACATGATTTTAGTTTTTTTATTCCTCCTTTTTTGCCTTCGACGTTTAAATCTTTGAGCGAGGTCTCTAGTTGTTCTCCGCTTTCCGCAAACAGGATGATATCATCCTCCCAAGGATACATCATGGGAATTCCGAAATCCAAAAAGTTTAGAACAGAATCAGCGTACTTCTTTGTGAGTCCGGCTAAACCCTGGTGGCAGCCATGTTTGTTTTTATTCTTAGAGAACGCGTACGCGCTTTTATCGTTCCATATTTGGAGTTCGCATTTGGTAGGATGAAAAGACCCCGTAAAATACCGCAAATTTACGGCACGCTGTATCTTATGGCGTTACGGTGACAGATGAATAAATATATTTCTCATGGAGACTGATACCTTGAGATCTTCGCAGTGATTTGAATAACGTAATACAATGTCATTTATACAAGCACACTCATTGGCGTGAATTAGAATTACTATGTTTCGATACACGTATCTGACATTATGTTCTCAATTGTCCAATTTGTTAATTGATGCACTAATATACTAACTGATCATGATACCTATATTTGCTCATGTAGTTGTCACATTTACTAGACGCGTTGCGAATGTGGTGGTGGTTTACTGTGTTACTATGACATCAGCTAAAACAAACTCCAGGAAGGCTTTCAGGCAGTAATTCTATTTAAAGATCGTCATAATACAAACACGTGTTCCGTTGCAGATAGCTGTCTTCAATTGCCAGACAAGCTAGATAACATGTTGACGTCTGCAACACGCGACAAGCCTTCAATTAGCCAATTATACCCGCATAATCCACCCTCACTGTGTTATTGAGACGAAATTGCGGATAAATATCCCAAAGCGTGCAATCAGCGAAAAACCTCAGTGCAGCCGACCGCACATTGCCATGAAACTATCACGTTTCTACTTTTCTAAGCGAACCCTCGCTGTTTGTTGTTCGTATTTTCCACAAAGAAAGTGCTGTGCCTATATTGTCTATTATAGCATTGACAACACAATCGTGGCGAATTCATTGCATTTCGCCGTGCCCTACATACGTCTCTGTCGCACACAACGACACCAATTCACATTAATGCTATATATATATATATATATATATATATATATATATATATATATATATATATATATATAATATTCATGTATATATACATATAACGGCAGGCAATTCTCTCCACTGAAGTGATGTTTAACATTACGTCTTCTAAAATCATCTGAATAACACGTAACTGACTAATATGCATGCATAATGAGCATTTGCATACATCCCTCACTATATCCGAAAACACAACAATCACAGACACTAGTTTTAGCATTAATAATATAAATTGATTGCGGATATCGCTGGTACGCATGCGTGGTTCGCCTGTCTTTGCTACGGGTACACTGCTATCATGATGTCAGTTCAGTGATAGGCGACATATAGGTTTTGCTCTGTTCGCCGTTTGATCCGCGTGATATGTCGTATGTTTGCCATACTGTAACTATAAGGTAAGGCTCACATAGCTTATCTTCATTGACATACAATGTTATAATTATTTTAACTTTTTTTTATTTACCATTTTTGGGAGAAAATATATGTGACGTAGTATTAATAATATTGTCGCCTGTTTGTGGCTTTGTGTGCATAATTCCCATGTCACATCTCTTCAATGTTCGTGACAACACTATTGACGTTCTTATTTCTACTACAACTGGATGAAACGTATATATATGGTAGTATTGTGTTGTGTATATTTCGTTATATAAGTGCACTGCTAATATAGATTGGGAAATCGTAATGGAAATAAGAAGTGATTGCTTGGAATTGAAATCCTGGTATATTGGTTTGTCGAATTCCTAGTTGACTTACCATCATATCAATATTGCACGGGCAAAAGTTGAAGGGGGAAATATGATGTGATAATAGTATTATCGTGTCCATGCTCTTGTGCGTTACCCCAACACAAAGTCTAATCAGGACCGGTGTGTTGCTCGAGGTTTCTTGCTTATCAAATCACTGCGTTTATTGAAAATTAAAGTGCTATTATACAAAATTGAGGTTTACCTAGAGGCAAAATATTTACAATATTACTATATTTAAAGATAATTCACTAAAACAATGTTCGTAATCGTAAAGAAACATATAAACATTATCGATTGGTTTTCACATTGAATAGTGATATTACTTGCAAAAATCGCGACACAATTTGGTCAGATTTTTAGAGTAGCGTACGAGACGGAACTGTTTCTCTTCTCGAATCCACAGCACAAACTTTCCTGCCACTTTTTACACTTTTCTGTAACAATTACGGGAACCAAATAAAAATGTTTAATAATTTCACATTCTTGCTTCAGAATTGTAAAAAAAACGTTGTTTAGCACAACAAGATTTATGTGTGTTATCAGTGAGAAGGTTTTCACAGTGTCAACATCAATACATGTTGAGATCAGAAATACAATACCCTTAAGGAATGGGACGGCAATCTAATAAAACAATATAACTCGGTTAGATCGAGGACATCCGTTAATCAGCTGTGTTGAAAGCTCTTGTATGTACTTTTGTTGTGAACGAGCCACATTTTTTGCAATCAATGTAATCGCAAAATTTCCTTTTGCATCACAGTCGATGAAGCAGTTTCCCATATTCGAACTTCCATTCTGCTACGCGACACAATGGATCAACTATGTGATTTGGGAATTTAAAACATAGCCGCGGGTGAATCATATGTATCCACATAGGACAACGAAAATGCAAATGAAAAGTAGAGAATGAATATATTTTCGCTTAAAGGACAACAAGGGTCGTGCTTATTATTTATCACGAGTCGTGTGTTATCACAGTGCCTCTAGTGCCAATACAGGGTACGTTGTTGGGGCAACTTTAATTAGCTCGGAAACAGGTACATCCAGAAAGCACCATGCATATGCTAGTTTAAACAAACCTAGATACGTGCGTTCATCGCTGTAAAACGCATTCGTTAAACCACATTCGCCTTCATATATTTCTGTTATGTTGCTTGTGAGAAATATGCACTAATTGATGGATCTAGCCACAAGTAGCACAGGCTCCGCAATGTTTTTTATTGACGTCTTCTCGCTTAGGATACGTTAACCTTACACTTTATCATAACACCAAAGCTTCAAAAGTCACCCTGGATAATTCCATTCAAATAGATCGCTGATACTACTACTTTTATGTTGGAAACTACGACACACCATTGTTGCAAGCTATTCGATTTCCGTCATGAGAGGTCTCCTCACCTCAGCTCCTTCAAATGGTATTTGTTAAGACAGGTTTCTGATAGCACTGATGCAATTGTTAATACACAGATTGAGTCGGCGTCGACATTGTGTATCGCAGCTGCTTGCGATTGGTTGAATTCGTGACGATGCGATGTTATGTGTAGTTGCCATGGAAACGCTATATGATCGCTATGCCGGTGGTATGAATCAATCATAACGATCAAGGAACCCTGGTGAGCAGCAAATACAAGAACTATGAATATATGTACAGCTATTGTATGTATATAATAACTTAGTGCTTTGAATGTATAACTACGTAACTTTGAACATTAATGCACATATTTATTTACATTTTTTAAGATTTGCAGAAAAAGAAGAGTACCAACAGAAGTGCCGACCAATTGAGCGAAACATATCGGATCTGGTAAATATAATTTTCTTCACCCTTGCACTTAGTCTATTTTAGAATCGTTTTCTTTTTATATGTGATGGAGTAAATGAAATGCGAGGGTAGCTCTTTTACGCTTTTTTTACAATTTTCGTTGCCTATGTCCAACTCCTATTTTTTTCTCTGTGGTAGCGATTTGTCATCTTTCTGACTTTGACAGAAGAAGCACCGTCTTCTGTTGAATGTATATGCTTTCGTGATATGCTATGCCTGTGATGTATATTATTACATACACTGAATCTCAAACAACACGTTAGTACTCTAGATATCACTCATGGACAACTGTTCCAAAAATGGTATTTTCATTTCTTTATTATTATTATTACTTCATTTACAATAATTTCTTTCAATTGCACAGTCAAACGTGTCTTTGAAATTACGTTCACATATTGTAAAACTGACTTTAAACATAATTCTTCAATTTCAATAAAATGATGAACGTTTTTTTTTACTCGCTGCGTTTTGGTGAACATCACAATATAATTTAACTCAGGCTTTGATTGGCAGTGTAATGATTTCGATGTGCCGTTGTACATTTCAAAGTCGCCGCAGACGTATTTCCTTACATAGTCCTATTAGATAAAAACTGCTTCACTGCTGTTGTCAAAACATGCAATAACATATTTCTTTCACTAGCTCAGTTTATACCACAATAAGATGAGGTTTTAAAACGCGCTTTCGCGGGACAGGCGGTAATTATATGAAATAATTACCCTTATTGAGCATCTGGGTCTTTTTTATATTTACGTATTCTTATTTGAATAACTACAATCACTCGTCAACCAACCTTTCGCAAAATTATTTATTCTAAAAAGTACACTTTTTATAATGTCTGAAAGGAAATGGCGTATTATTTTTATGTTGTCACTCGAGTACAAAAACATACAATGTGTGAATGTGCGCTACCATATGGTAACAGTGTGCTATTCGCAGAAGCATTCGATGAATGCACCGTAATTTGTGCTGTATCTGAAGATGATGAGCGATTTCAATCTTTCTTGTGAATGATTCTGGCGATTGGAGGGCTAATGAAGGCACGATCAGTGATTTTTCAAGCTCATTTAACGCATGATTTGTTGCTGTCCTCGGGTAAACTATGGTGGATGTACACCTAGAAGTTTACATAGATATACATTCGTCATGCGGATAAAGATAAATACTAATTGTTGATTTACTTGTGAATATAATGCACATATACTAGGGGTTTGACATCATTATACAATATGGTGTTGGTATTCGTCAACTGTTAGCTTATGAACAAGATGAATTAACCCTGACGATATGACATATACGTCTGCGTACACTTTATTTAGTAACTGTCACGAGAGTTAATACGTCCGTCTTTATCTCAGCATCTCCTGGCTGTTGTTGTTGTGCGTTGTTTTTTTTTACATTTATTGTATGTATTATATATATAACGGCGACTTTTATCGCGGGAAGCCCATACGTATCCGTGATACGGCGAGAATACGGTAAAAACAAAATGGCAATGTTATGTGATCATGTTTGTTCTTACGTATTTACTAATTTTTGAACAAAATTTACTAAAATATCGATATAGTGACTTCTATGGATGTTGTTGACGTTGTCTATTTGTTTTTGTCAACAATATAATTAAGAAAAGATGACACCAAACTATCAAGAGTGAACATGATTGCATAATAATATAGAACCAACACGTGAATTGTATTATTTTGCACTGAACATTCATGTGTATTTAATGAGGTAATACAAAAGTTTAAAAATAGCTTTATAATTAATAGTTAATCGACGTTATGATTCAATACATTAACACTTTCACCAAAAATGGATTTTGAATGTCCTTTTTTATATATGTCTACATTTTGACAATGTTTGACGTTAAATGATCATTCATGGTTGCAGTCATATCTCTGTATCTATAATCGGTGTCACTAAACACCAACAAACAGCAGTCGCAAATACCAGGTACAACGTGTATTACTCGCGGTAAATTAAACCTCCAATAAACATAAATGCAATATAGATTAATATAGAGTAAACGACATTTTGATGGTGGCAGAAAAACTAAATTATGATTGGATAATTGAAGTAATTGTTGATTTGTCAAAATTAACGCCCCATTATAAGACAATTCGACGAGTTTATAAAAGGGGATTTTTTGTGTGATATTCAACGACCGCGTTCATCCATTCGTCACATAGTAATTTATTACATTTTTTGTACAGACAGTACACGCACGAATGTATAAACCACATCTTCGTGCATTTGTCTGTATACGTACTGTATCATTTGGGATCATGTTTAATTGCAGACATAATAATGTACATTGACTTAACTACTTAGAGGTTAACTTAACACACTGCGATAACGTATCAGTATTGTATGGCTACAATAATGTATGTATTCATGTATGTCATGTCTTACCAGTATTAACCGTTCCTACAATGTACTGAATTACCATTTGAAATTGCCAGTTGTAATGCTAGAAAACAGAACACAAACATTATGTGAGAGTTTATGTTGAGAAAGAATTTTCTGTTCGATTGGCGTGTAGATCAGAATTGAATCATGGTCTTAACGGTTTTAGAGACTATTAGATATGACAAAACTAGAGGTTTGGTGACGTACTGGACATAAGTATCACGTGAATTATAAAATCACTAATGGTGTTTTCGGTATAAAGTAAACAATCATGCTTTCACTGTAACACATGATTCAATTTGTGGGATAATAGATGATAGTAAATAAAATCAATATACAGAAAAATCATATATTGGTTTGTGCACGCATCAAATCTACTTTGTGTCATACAAATCGCTAATCACTGTGTATGTTTTGTATTTGTAGGTAATTATTTACCTTGAAACAGTATGGCAGCATCTGAAAACGCAACATTGGTTCCGAGTGGTCTTGACTCATATCAGTTCTGGATGGACGTGTATGCTCTTGACTCTCCAAAAGAAGTTGTTCTAATATTTGGAATTATATTCGTACTGATGATTCTCTGTGGAAATGTGTGGGTGATTATTGCTGTTGTCCGCCAACCTAAACTACGGGGATCGGCGACAAATATCTTTATAGTTTCACTTTCAGTTTCTGATATTCTCGTTGGACTTGTTACTGTCCCGCAACACGTTGCGGTGTGGGGTTATTTCAGTTCTTTACACAATGTCGTTCTCTGCAAAATAGTAGGTTACTTGCAAAGTTGTTCCCTTTGTGGTACCACGCTGTCTCTGATATGTATCGGCGCCGATCGTTACCGAGCTATTGTGCAACCCCTGAAACCACGAGTGACCGTGGAACATGCTTTCATTGGATGTGGTATTGTTTGGGCTATAGCATTATTGTACTCTATCGGTCCACTTATTTTTATGGGATTAAACCCCAAATATTCCACTATCGGCAACAACACTGTAATTGAATACAAATGCGGTGTACTTTATGATCAAATTGATTTAGAAACCTACATTCGGCTGATCGATCTAATTGTGTTTTATCTTATACCTCTCGTGGTATTAGTGATCCTATACTCTATAATGATAACAACATTATGGTTTGGCAAAAGTCCAACTAATTCGTCTACACGTAGCAAAAGGAAAGCTCTTAAGATGTTAAGCTTTGTAGTTGTACAATTCATGATTACGTGGGCACCCTACCATTGTTTACAGATGTACTATAAGTATAGCTCAGACATACCACCCATTCCTCTTCTTTATTCTACCGTTCCACTTAACATAACATTTTTCATTTTCTGCTGCAACAGTTGGATCAATCCCATTCTGTACGCGTATTTCAATGAGAACTTTAGAAAAGAGTTTGTGCGTTTATTTCCTTGTTTGTATTGGAAAACAAAAGTCTCTCCAGACACACAGATCACATCTCAGCAGTCCCGAACGTACACTTCGTCAACAGCACCGTCGCGTACACAAGTATCGCACTTTTCACAATCAGCCACATAGAAAGTCATCAAAGATTTTCCTTAGAGATTTATTGCTATTTATTTTTGTCACATTTATTGTTTCATCAACTTTCAAATCGCGCTGTACCATGAATGTGAATCATTGTGAATGATCTAGTTCAATGTGATTATGTAACAACCTTCTTCGTTCTCTAAATCTCGATGACGCAACACATGCAGAAGAATACATGGACACAAGGATATACAGTTTTCAAAATGGAATATCGGCCAGTGTTGGAGTGGAAGTACTTAAACATTTACAAACAATTTTCGCTTTTTGAACAACTTTTTAGCTAGTCAATATATGCAGCTTTATACTTATTAACAACGCCACTTTGAGTGTATTTTAAGTAGATAATGTATAGTTGGAAATACATGTGGTAACGATGAATGATAGTATATTATATTGATATATAATTTGTATATATTGTATTTTCTTTCACTTGGGAGCATGATAGTGGAAATTTAATATATTTTATATCAACTTTCAAGTTATAAAACTGTATATGTTGTTCTTGTAATGTTCTTATAATAATTGTTATTATACTGATCAAGGTCATAGATAGATTTTCCCTGTATATAACTATTATAGTATATCTGGCTCGTTGAAATTGAGTGCTCAAATAGTAATAGAACATTGAACACACTTACTAATTTCCCTTATGACTATTTGTCAGGCATTTTCAAGATGTTATATATATTTCAATATTATAGTCATGATATTTCAACAACAGCATTTGTTGTTATTGTTATGCATTTAGTGATTTTATACGAGAATTAGTTGTCACTTAGTAATCTTTTTGAAATTATTTTACGATGTTTTGGCAGATTAATAAGTTTTATTGCATATATTTTTCATTTTAAAGAAACACATATTATTATTTCATTGAAAAAAATTCTTATAGGTAATGGTTTATGAAGGAAACGTTATGAACACTAGTAATTCTCTTCAAAATGACAGCAAAACCCATTCATTGTGGTGTATTGTATTGTATTGTATTGTATTATATTGTTAATTCTTAATAAACTTATGTTTGTTTGCTTGTTGTTGTTATCAATGTGACTAATTAATAATAATCACTTTTATTATTAAAACGTATTAAGACGTGTAAATAGGTAATGGTAAAATAACTAGTTTATTTATTTATTTATTTATTTATTTATTTATTTATTTATTTATTTATTTATTTATTTATTTATTTATTTATTTATTTATTTATTTATTTATTTATTTATTTATTTATTTATTTATTTATTTATTTATTTATTTTTTAAGAACACTCAAACTCGTGTATTTACTTCCTTGAATTAATTACACAAAAAGACGGCGTTTAAATATAGTTTCATTTCCCTAAACGTTTGGGTCGTAAAAATGGTTATATTTCATATAATTACAATCCAGTACATATTTAGAAATACATTTTATTTTACTTTGCATGGAAATAACTCTAATTAAAATAATACTTTTTGCAATTTCAAATTCAAATAGACTACTGTAGATAACATGTAATATTAACAATTAATGATGAATATCGTCTCTTATCTCGTATCATAACATTCATATCATTCACCAACTAATATTACTTTTACCTTTAATATGTTTTTATCCTGAAACATATACGTTTTTATTTATTTCCTTTTTTTTTAAATTTTTGCATTTTGCATTCATGAGACATTTACAGTTCTGCTTTGAATATTAGGACACACGCACACATATCATACTTTTATGTTATAGTGAAAACGTAACAACAGACAACAAGTTGGAAATTATATCACACTACCTTGTCAGTTATATGGACGTAAAGGTCCAAGTGTCGCATGCCAATCCAAATATTGCTTGATATTGGTCATAACTGAGGCTATAACAAACCATTATCATTTTATAAATACGTCAATGCATATATAGTAATAGAAAACACGTTTGTTCATCAAAAGTATGATTATCAATGCTTTAAACATCTAGTATGCGCTTGTCGACAGAATAAACATTCCTTAGCTTTCATAAATATACTCCATGTACTTGGCGCATTCTGTATTCCGAACCTCGTTGTCTCGATACAACGGCAGCTATATTCGTGCCTTGTCAGAGGTTTCCGATTTCAACGACTTGTGATTGTTGTTTATCCATGCTGACGTCACATGCAAATGATCTGTAATGATCCTCTAATTCCCTACACCAGAGGGTTTTCGACCGAAAACCTTTGTATTCTCTAATAGCCTTATGCCAGAGGGTTTTCGTTCGAAAATCATTTCATTCTCTAATGGCCCTTTACCAGAGGGTTTTCGACTGAAAAACGTTTCATCTTCTCGTGGCCCTATATAAGACCAGAGGGTTTTCGACTGAAAATCATTTCATTCTCTCGTGGCTCTATACTAAAGTGTTTTTCGGTCGAAAACTATTTGAAACTCTTATGATCCGTACCACAGACTTTTTTTAGGAAAAATATTTCTTAGCCCATGGCCCTTCACGAATGAGTTTTTCAAAGAAAAAAACACAGTTAGTTTGGCAAGTAAATGAACTGCATTTCAAATTACATCATATTAATTAATCACTCTTTCATTCCGAAATAAATAAGAGGAAGAAAAAAATGATAGCAGAGCTACAGAAATTGCCAAACACTATTTTATTTCAATATTTTGCATGGCTGGCAATATCTAGCTGTTTTTTTTATTTAATAATAAAACATTCTAAAGACTAAATGCACGGGTGCGAAGAAACTTCAAAACTAATTTGCATAACTGTAATAAAACCCTTGAAAGCAATAAGTCGAAATTACTTCAATGCAATGCCGGTATATCATTTTAGTAATCATGTCTTACGACCTTGTGAACGAACAAAATCATAATGTACATGCCAAATTTTCAAGGCTAATAATGAATGTTTATATTAAATCCATGCCACACACCTGCAAATTCTGAGGGTCTGAGTAATAACCACGGAGAAGAAGTATAATTGTACGATAATAACGATGTGCTGTATAAACTTGATTTATTATTAAGGTATAGATACATTTTCTTTCTATTTTTAATTAATTAAATACCATTGGCTCGCCGCCGTTAATAAGCTCTGCCACATATTACAAAAATAATTCAAATATATCTCAACACTACGGTATATATGAGTGTACACAATTCGTGACCAATCGCAGCCATCATATATAGATCGACAATGATTAGGAGGTATGTAAGCGGGCATTTTTTTTTATAATATACAATGCCACGAGTTGTAAAATTGCGAGAAACACTTGTAAAGGCCGACTAGTAGACTATTCAGGGGAGGTAAATTGTTGATTTGAAACAACAAAATATGGGGGAAATTGTTTTATAAATTCATAGTGCACTTTCAATAAAAAAACTATATAGGTGTTTATATAGATAACCTTCTGGTGTTTTATATCATCTTCTTGTTTTCTGGGAATAAGTACTTAAGTAGACCTAACGACTAGAACAATGTCAGACGGGTGTGTTGCAGATAAACAAGACATCACATAATGGGAAGGTATACTAACACACAAAATATAGTGGCTATAACTCTCACATAAGCAAGCCGAATATTGTTTTGTAAAATGTTATTAGTAATCAATTTCATTAAGTTTCAGGCATTGTCTTAGAATCATCTTCAGTCTTATATGATATTATGCAGAGCGACATATATACCTTTTGGTTAGTTCACCCGCTAATTTCAGTGTTTTAGAATGTCTCTTACGTGGTAAAATTTCAAAATGTTAACATAGAGATTGTCTACATATATAAAAAGTTCAAAAACATTTTCAGGGCTGCAATCTCAATCAATGGAATATAGAAGTAAATGTATATTTTTTTCTTTGGAGAGTATCTACCTGAGCTGGAACATCGTTGCATTGTCTAGTGTACTTTGAAACATAGATCGTCTTGAAGTATGTGTTTCAGAAAAGTGCACTCATTGACGCTCGAGATTTTCAACGTTTCCACCGTTAACATCATAGTGTGTCATTTGATGCGGAATGATTTGTTGTGATGGGATGGCGCTGAAATTCTACTCTCGTCAAGGATAAGATGTTATTTTACTATTGATTCCAGAACAGTCCACGTCGTGTCGTTGTAACTTTGTGTTATCCGGTCCTCTCATATATAAAAGCTTGGTTAACTTTCTCGATATTTATAGTGGGACACAAATTCATATTTCAGGACATAAGTATGTTTAAATATGTCGGAGGTACATTTTATTCAAAACAATTACATGGTCCATTACAGACGTCGATAAAAGTCTAGTATATAGTATATCGAATTTCAAAAAGACGGCGTTCCCGTAAGAAAGGGTTATTTGACTATCCATTTATACCATGTAGTTCATTCATCAACAGATGGGCACAGATATTATATCTGCACGGTTGTCCTATATAATACACAAATTATTATAATTTGTCTGTCAGATACGTAATACTTTGTGGGTGGTTTTATACTAGAATAGAGATTATATGAATTATTTGCAATTTGTTCTGTTTTACTTTACATTCATTTATTCAGCCTGGAAAAAAAATCAATATTTTATAGACTGCACATTTTGCGCAAGTAACCAAGACAAATGGGCTTCCGGTGGTTGCCTCTCCTCCTGGGACGTATATAAAATAAAAAAATGGCGTTAATTTTTTTAACACCCGTTTTGTGTACCAAAATAATTTTCATGACGTACATATTTATTTATAGGATGTAATTACAAAATATTTACACGCAAATGATAGCACTGTAAATGTTATTTACAATGGTTTACTTGTTAACTAACTTGCGCAATTAGGTTGACAAATAGGTTAGGTCAACTGTGACTTCATAATGCCGTTGACCAGACACAGAATAACAATATTGCTCTTCATGAGTATGAGCGATCAGTTGTGCCAAATAAACATATTCTCTTAATATAACTCAAACATATTTCTATAGAATAAAATCGCATAAGAGTATTCTCAGTATGTATGTAAAACGAACAGTCTTAAAACAATTATTAAAATTGCCTTCAAAATAGCCTATTCTACCACTGCGTGGCAGGGTGATTTTTTTATTTGAAATATCTAGAACCCCTGACAGAATTGAACTTGTTTGGCTCGTTTGTATGCATGAGGCGCTACAGGTCACGTGACAGCGTCGAACGAGCCTGAAAGTTCATTTCGTGATCCTACAGAACATCACGCGTACCGGAAACCGACAAATGACTTATTGGACGTTTTGCAATGTGACATGTGAGTCAAAATGTGATGTCTCATTAAATATGGCCGTCGGCTATTTGGTACGAGTTCGGGTCGTCCTTACCACACGCGAATCAGCACATGAAACGTTTAATTCGCATTGGCAGCAAATATGAGGTTGACATTTAGTTTTAAATAATCCTCTTTACGTCATCGACGTTTCCAGAGTAACCATATTATTGCACCAAATGTGCAATGCCAGTGGATGCAATCTTGTTATCAATGCTTTGGAACCAACTGTCATGTGATCTTTACTTTTTGTATAAATGATGTTTACTTTATATAATTGCCATATATACTAGTATACGAAAACAGTAAAAAATAAGAAAACACTCTCCTCCTCAAAATTGATCAATATCATCACATGCTCCTAATCTAAAGTCATAAGATATTGTATTCATTTTTTCATCAATCAAATTATTAACGCTTTCGGCTTCTCTTTTGTTTGCTTCGAATGCGTACAATGCAAACTCGAGTCAGTAATTAGAGTTCATATAGCATGAGAAAAACCATGTGGCTGGAGTGATTACTTTTGAAAAATACTAATAAGTTCCAAATTTATTCCGCCATAACAGGTACATATTTTATATTAACTTTGTCATATTATCATGATTGTTCCCTACGGTCATGTATAACCTCTGTTTAGAAAATTAAACTAACCAATCGATAATCGAATACAATCAAGAGTCAAAATAAACGGATTACTTCAACAATAACGAATTCCAGTTATTTATCAAAACCAATGAGTATAGTTCCCCAATGCCGTTATTTATCGTGGGTATAAAAGTTGACTTTGGGTGGTATTGGCGGAGTTTGGGTTAACTTGCATTCCAACAACTTCCAGCAGTTTACACATAAATAACGCGGATCGTTCAGCAGTTTGTGAGAGTATACATCAACAACTGAAAAATCATATCAATGTCACTGATTTTAGTAGTGGTTGTATCTATACAATTGACAACACTTTGTTTTGTATTGTCATTTGAAGATATTACGATGACGTGCTATACACATCTAGAAACATTTAGAAAATGTTTTCCAAAAAACTATTGAAAGCACTGTATTTACTCATTCATCTGTATACCTCGTGAATCGTGTTTATTTCACTCTGTACCAGGTGCAACAGACACTGACATAATCTGTTAATATCTAGTCACGACTCATCAATTATTTTATAATTCAAAGATATCTGTCACAGTGGATTCTAGCTGTTACAAAGAAGGAACAACTTTAACCTGACGGGGGATGTCTAACAGGAAATGATGACCACACTTTCAAATCTGATTTGAGTCGTTAGTCTGACTGGAAGCGACAATAACGAGATTATTTACAGTCTAGTTATTTATCTCTGTACAATAATTGATGTGCGTGGGTTTCGTTTTTAAAAGTAAAGTAATCTTAACTGTTAGGCACGAAGATACAATGTATCAAACACCACGACATAATAACAACAATAATAGTAATAATAATAATAATAATAATAGTTCTGTGATATTATTATATATTATTATACATATGTCACCGTAACCCCATAAGTTACAGCGTGCCATAATTTTACGCTGCGCGCTGTACTGTCTTCGTGCATGCTTTGAGGTATTCTCGTAATAACCTCATATTATCTTATTTATAATATTACACCTTATTATACCTTATACCTTATTTTACCTTTGAATTAAATACAGTATATTCACTCTCCGCGTGTGGGATGCGTGATGTTGTTGATAGATCCACTCCGCGTGGGTGCGTAGACTAGTTATCTTCCTGTTTTATTTTGAAATGTTTTCAATATCAATATACTAGAATATAAAAGTTGTTTCAATGACTTTCCATACAATATTTGTAGTAATTATGATCAGCCAGGCTGGTAAGTGTATGGCGATTTTCTCAACACTTGTGGAGTTTATCTGAATGAAAGTTATCTAGATATTATAACAGCTATTGGGAATCAAATTCCCTCAGCCTGTAGAATATACGTCTCCATTTTATTTCATAGTCGAAGAAAGCAACGCGCCTACGATCGTGTCAGAATACATGTTTGAATTCAAAGGGCGGTAGTCGTCGTGCCACGCATGCGCGAGACATATGAGTCTCATATAAACAAAGATGGCGACTCTGGCTTTTGTGCAGATCAACGAGTACAAACTGAGACGTTACCAAGCTTTAATTAGGTATTTTTGTAGGTGATTGGAAGGTATCGAAGGAGTCACCGGCATAATTAGTGCAAGTCGCGCGTAGGTCAAACCTCATATTTGTGATTCCCATTAGAAGAGCGCATTGAATTGTGGCAAAATCAATGTTTATCTACTCAAATGTCGCATATGCGCAGCGCGACGATTACTACCCTTTAAGCTTGTGCTTTCAATTTTGCTGAATTTCGCTCAAATAAATACTTAGTTTGGTTTTTTGATAGTTCAGTGTATTTAAGGAGGTTTGAGCCGATTTGGAGATTATTTGTCATGTCCACCATACTTTCATCATTATCATGATACTGAAAATGAAAAAAATAAATTGCCGGAAACATTTTCGGATAACAAGAGTTCGAAATGGCATATTTTGCATTGTCTTTTATGGTGAAATAATTTTTTTATTTGTTGGGTGACACAAAGAAAAAATCGCCTTATCAATATGAAATCTAATATTGATAAAATAGTTCAGAAAATTGACATTTAATTTAGTCATTTTCAATTATATACAAATGGAGATTCTTTCCCATAATACATTGCGTGCAGTACATAAAATACAATTACAGTATATGTAAATACGAATTCGACTCGTACTGCTCAGGGTCAACAAGATGTCATCGAGAATGTTCGTGGGTACGAAAATAGTATCTAACAAACGGTCATAAAACAAAATGGCGGACTGACGAATTGGCATGCGCAAAGAGCGCGCACTTCAAATTGAAAGTCGTATTCTGACCTAAGTTGTATATTTCTAACTTAATTTCAGAGTTTAAAATATGAAATGAACACTTTATTTTACTATAGACAGAAAGTCTACAGGTATGAAACATCATTGCGAATTCTGACAACATCCGCTACGATACGAAACATTGTAGTTCATTGAACAGAACAATCATTATTGCAAGTAAATTGACAGTCATTTTAATAACAGTAAATTGTTTTGTAACTCTATTTTTGGGATTTTTATTTGCTCTGACAACCATGAATGTACGTTACATAATTGGTTACGTTCGTAATATAAATATTCTTTTTATATTCTATGTTATAACAGTCTCAAAAGCCTCATTCATACGTGCAGAGAAATGGAAGGCTCCGGCGCTTTGTAAATATTTCTTATCATTGGGCTAACTTTGATTTTGTTCATACGTCACAGAAACAAAATGGTGGACAGAAACACCATGTACTTGTAACTTGTGTCTCTGTTATTTTTTTCACTTTTTTGTTTGAGACTAGTTCGACGTCATTTATCACATATGCTTATCATTATCAATTTTTATGTGGCATGATTGGATTTGGAATTTGAGTTTAAAATGAACGATGTCGAGCGAATAAGCCACTTCTCACACGCCACTATGGCATAAATCTTGTTTTCTCGTGTCGTTTCGTACATCAAAGTCAACATGCTCTGCTGGTCTTTACAAATAGCAATTAATAAATTTTGTCTACTCTGTTGACCAAGTATTTCCGTGCTCATGAGCTGCTCGCCTGTTGTCTGCCATTTCGTGTTAACATCAGCCGATACCATTAGTGTGCCGTTGGAGGGCGTTGTTCACACTGTGGGTCGAAACCAGCTTAATCTTTTTACACGTGTTTTTCGACAGTGGATTAAGATAAACTCTGATCGAGCTCCGTGTGTAGCACATGTGTGAGCACCGTAACAAAAGGTATTTTTTGAGATCAAATATAACGCTCCCTATTATACCACAAAATGCCTGGCGACAGTATGGTGGGCATGTATTTTTTTCCTGATCTAAAAATAAATAGTTAAATACCTAAATCTATTTTTGTTTAGTTTGAAGCGGCTTTAATAATATAGTTGAATTGCGTTATTTTTGACTTTGTCATATCACTTATTACTTGAAAGCATTTATAAATAACTCCGAGCGAGTGAGTGAGTGATAATTATAAATCAAGTGTTTAAATATGTTTCAAATTATTACATTTTTAATACTGTTGAGCATATTGTCCAGTACTGCCTGATCGACTATCGGTGTTAAACGTCAATCAGTCATGTGTTTGTTTGTTTGTTTGTTATTTTACAACAGCATACACCCATATATAATTAAACACAGGGTGAGGACTTGTAAATATCAGATGCATTGTTCATATCCTCACTGTGAGCATATTACCTACCATGCGGTGAGTATTATCCTCCGTCCTAAACGAGTCCGGTGAAACTGTACATACATTTACCATTCATGTGTTGCACTTGTCAGCGATTGAAATTAAGCAATATTTTCAACAAGCAAAACTTTAGGTAAAAATAGCCGTCATGCACTATGTGATTAATTATACTTGCCGTAACTTCAAAAATTAATGCAAAATCGTAGCTCAGAAAAAAATGTCGATGTGATTTTAATCACGGTTATCACATTTATCACGCTACAAAGCACAACAAAAAACAGATTTGTATATTTATAGGGTAAATCATCACATATTGTATGATTACGGGTGCGTCAATATAGACTCGTGAACGACAACAACTAACATTTTTCCATTCTATAATTTATATTGAAAGAACTAAATTTGAATGTATTTATAATTGATTTTTAGAATCGGGTAAGAATGACATTTCATTCTATTCTATTTTTTTATATGATACTATCGTTTTCACCCTAAATGATATTTATTCTGTGCGTGCATTTTCATAAGATTCCATCTCAGTAGGTCAGTATCAAATATTCTAAACACGTACATATTCATTGTACCGTGTACTTAATCGAGACTAATGAACACAATTAGTCGGGCAATCACGAAACACATTATCTACGTTGTACGGTGTTCAAAGCAAACACACGTTGTGTGAAAAACTAAAGGCCACATGTCAAAATCAATGAATGAAGCAGCGTCCGTGAGCGCCTGTGAAATAGGAATCATCGCCTCGTCAGCTGAATGTTGGCGGGTTATTTACACGGATTGGAATTTGGAATTCATGATCGATTCTCCTCCCAGCAGATGTTATGATTTTTAATTATAACTGTCACTGGCTGAATCTGATTATACGATGGTGGTGTCGTTTATTAGTACGAGTTCAAGGTCAGACTGCAATCAAGAACTTGTATGGCATGGGTTTAGTCGAAGGTGATAGTGCAACTAAAATTGGTGGGCATGTGTCTTTACCTCGATGAGACTGATAATCACCCCACGCGAATAATGACATGTGTTGATGAATTATTATAATAATATACATATCAGTGCTATGATCTTTATATTACTTTTTTATATTTATATACTAGTATAATTACTAATTATTTATTTATTGTGTGTATTTGTCAATTTATCAAAAAAAATATTCAAATAATGTGTACATTTCTATTTACAGTATACACATCAAATATGATGTGTGACGCAATGGTTATCGTACCCGCTCATCATCAAGGAGATCGTGGGATCGGTTGCACACTCGGCAGTGCATAAATACTAGTAGTATATTCTATCCAGGGTCGTAAAGCTATCGGTACCGGCAACGGCACATAAAAGAACAGTTTCCGCGGGACAACTGACGTATTCCTTTCAATATTTCCGATTCAGTAATTGGGCCAGACCTGTTGACCAGAAATGATAGTATGAGTGTACAATGCATCTTCGATCTGATAAATACTGGCTAAATCAAAAACTGTAAAAACGGTGCTCTGTACTTCATTGACTTTGCGGAACGATGATTATATAGCACATTGCTTGTAATGTTATTATAAAAACAACGGATGTGTCCTACATCAAGTGCATCTTTGGTGTCCTTCACGAGAGTGGCTAATATGAACACGATCTATATGATGTACTTGTCATGGACAACGCTATTTGCTGACTGACATGATATCCGTTAGGGAACATAATTGAATAACACACATCGCTGTTATTCGAGACTCCATTGGGAAATCTAGCATGAAAGTGTCAACTGTAAATATCACGTTTTATTTTCCAAGTTAAAAATCACAAATAAAGTTGGTGTATTGAGAATTTCGTTGATTTTCTTTCAGAAATAAAAATTGCAGAACTATTCTGTAACGCGGTGAGATTTCATTGCAAGTGTATTTTCCCTTATACGCCAGATATTCTCAAGACTTGTATTCAGTGATAGGGCTGTGTGGCCATGTTCCTATGATAATGCAATTATGCTAATTGAGCGCGTTATACGGTGTTAACTATACCTTGACAAAGTTCTATGCATTTAATTAGCTCAGTTACAGGTTATACGCGACATTCATTGTTATTACCCATACGTTAACTAAAGTTCACAAGAGTTACACTCATTTATTTAGTCCAAGTTCAATACGATGGGGATAATAAGATGCAAAATATAAACAATTTCAAATATAAACAAGTATACTTCATTATTTTATGTTCGATTTTAAACTACTAAATGAATGAATAGACAAATGAATTTAAATAAAAAAAAAACAGTTCTTTTGTGTAGGCTATCATAAATAAGATCTACATTGGCATAAAAAAAAGTGTTAGCCTATAAATGAACGCGGTATAAATATAAAAGAACGATGTATACATATAAATAAACGAGGTATAAATAAATATAAAAGATAAAAAAACGAGGTGTAAATACAAATGAACAAGTTATGAATATATAAATCGAAGTATACATATAAATGAACGAGGAATAATACAAATGAACGAGTTATGAATAAACAAACCGTAGTATACCTATAAATGAACGAGGTATAAGTATAAAAGAACGAGGTATAAGTATAAAAGAACGAGGTATAAATACAAATGAACGAGTTATGAATATATAAACCGCGATATAAATGAACGAGGTATAAGTATAAAAGAACGAGGTATAAATACAAATGAACGAGTTATGAATATATAAATCGAAGTATACATATAAATGAACGAGGTATAATACAAATGAACGAGTTATGAATAAACAAACCGAGATCTAAATGAACGAGGTATAAATACAAATGAACGAGGTATAAGTATAAATAAGCGAGGTATAAATATAAAAACCGAAGAATAAATGTAAATGAGCGAGGTATAAATATAAAAGAACTAGGTATAAACATAAATGGACGACGAGTTAGAAATAAAATTAACGAGATATAAATAAAAATGAACGAGGTATAAATATATCGAACTAGGTATACATGCTAGTGCAAGAAGTATAAATACAAATGGACGAGTTATAAATCTAAAAACTTCTATTTAAAAACAGGAAACGCCGTTTGTGTACAATTCTCTGTCATTTCCTCTGTCATCTTTGAGCCCACGCCCCTTACCGAGGGTAGGGGTCAATCTATTCGCTTGTATTTAACCCAGGGATAAGATTTGAACTAGTGAACCAAAACAAAAAACACTAAACTTCCGGAAATACGTGGAGGCGTATTTAGCTGTTTATTTATCTGGTGGTCGGGAAATGCATACGTTCAAAATGTTGAATTGGTAGCATGTCGAGCCCCATTTAATGATTAATGACGCCAGTTATTTCTTCGTTCTACATGTATCATTGGTTTGCCCCTCATTACCTACTACCATATTACTTGATGAGTTAGTGAATATATTCACATGTGATATTTTTTTTCGAATGTATGCGCATGTCCACTTTCTTGTTTGTCTACTTTATTGAGAGTCGACATTGGAATGTTCTATTTCCAGACTTCATCACGACTTTCCACAATAAGAGCATTATGTTTTTGCTCACGCTTCTGCAATTTATTTTTGTGAATCTTTCATTTTCTGTGTTACCTGCCACGATAATTTAGTCTCATATCGCAAAACATGTACAACATATATTAATCACCTGGGGCATAAAATCACTGCATTCATTTTTTATTTTTCAGTCCAAAATTATGACAAGTCGTCATGGAATTATATGTTGATATCACTGAGATTATACTCTGATTTCTTAAGAGTAATAGGGCTTGCTTCAAGAAAATGGTCCCCACTCATCGTCTTATCCGACGATCACGACTACTGAATCTTGCAACAACAGCATGAACGTTTCGTTTTGCACGAGTGGCCAAAAGAAAGCACGATTCACTGATTGTGTTGAGTTTCACTTGATAGCTTGGAACTACAATTCATATGTCACTGAATGTGTGGAACGATTTCATTTGAAATCTTGCGATTACATTTAAGATGTCACTGAGTATGTAGAACGATTTCATTTGGTAGCCCGGGATTAGGATGCACTGACTGTGCAGAATTTCATTGTTAGATTGCGACTACCAAGTGTTACTTAGTAACCGGCAGGCATGTAGCGTGTCGTGATTAAAACGTGAAGTGCGATAAATCCATCCACGCAACAGAAATTGTATTTTCGCAGAGCACCAACATGGATAAGCGAAGTGTAGTTGCCTTGACAACTATTCCGCGATAAGCATTGTCAGTGTCATCGACAGTAGTGTACTCTTGTCAACTTTATAAACTGTTGCGTCTGTGTCAACCTCATGAAATGGTCAGTGTTAGCGCCATACATGTAGCGCATATAAGAACTGTACTCGTGAATATATTTAACATCATCTGTTTTACCACTCACCCACTCTAAATAAACCAACCGTTCTTTAATTAAACTCACCATTATATAACATGTGTTACATGTATAGATCACGTAACTTGGTTATTTTACAAATCGGTATTTATCAAAACAATGTCATGTTTTCCCAGAAAATTAATCAGCAGAAACAACACACACATATAATCAAATCAGCGAGAGAAAGGTGTTATACCTACGGTGTACAGTACAATAATGAATGTGGGAATATGGGAATTATTGTATAATAATGACATTAATGAATCGAACAAAATTATAAAACTAACATTCGGACATGTACTGATATACACCCATGAATAAGAATGCACGTGTACCCTGTCTACTGGTCAACTATCACAATGTCATCTCAAAATGTTATTGACTTTGACTATAATAAAGGGCAACATAACCTTCAATATGACCGCCATTTTAAAATCAACTCTACATCGAGACAGTGTCTATAATCGTACTCCGAAAAATCCAACTTGCTTGTCTGTTTCATTTAGGTCAATTGCAGCTTATATTTATGTGGGTCAAGTTTCCCTTTCAGCGCCCTATATTAAAAGCAACGTTGCTAGTTGTTCAATGATTTCAACTCACGAATACACGTAAGTACACCGAGTGAATTTGATATACCAATCATGTATGATGGTTTGCAATATGACACTAAAGATTAAGAGAAGTCGGTTTCACAGATAAACTTCACTTGAACCTGGGAGGTTTTTGTAAGACGATATGTTATTATCAGCATTGATAGAAACAAGCAATGACACTATTTGATAAATTCTATTAAATCGCTGAAAGTTATACACCAAGATCTCTGTGGACGTCATCCAATCATGTGATACTAATAACTCTGAGTGCTATTGTAATATCTTCCGTCTTTTTCGATGCAATTTTCCTTTAAAAGGGTAATGCTTTCTCGGCGATTTCAGTAGCCACGGAACAGTCGAGCACCTACTTTTAGAGTCATGCGCTTCACCGTATTAACCTATATTCGTTTCATGTACGCCGAAAAAGCCATTGCACATACTCGGAACATCGTGCTTTTACGATATAACCCAAAATGTATTATGTTGTAATTTTCCTCCAAATGATAGCATGAGGGCGCCAATTTAGATTAGTTTCGCTCGGAACTACGATCGTATTTAATAATTCACTAAGAACGTTTACAAACTAAGTAATCTTAATATATAGATCGTTCAATGCCAGGCTGCAATGCTATTATACTGCTCCCATGCAGTCAGATTGGGTGTTTTTTTATTCCATTGCTAATATTGATAATATACTAACTAATACAAACATGTAGTCAGATAGTTTGCCCTCACTTTTAGTAGGCATGGATTTTATCCAAATATGTAGTGTTTGTTATTATATTTGTCATAATCTCGCATTGTGGGTGATATTCGACGTCATAAATTATGTTAGATGGCAAACATCGATAATTCAATTCAAAACCTATTAAAGTAAGATGTTCATATCTTCAAGATTATCTCCTTGATCACAGTTTTTCAGGGGCTTAGACATTTTTCACTCGAAGAATCCCCTCCCCACACACACACACACTACTACTACTATTTATTTTGTGTTTGTGTCGTATGAGGGCGCTATAACTCTCCAGTATAGACTCATATACATGTAATGAGTAACATATAATTCTCCCACAGATGAAATTAAGCTAGTAACTTTTATTATGTGTTATGCAAATCAACAGCCCGATCCCGATAGATAAAATATCAAGAGAATACAATATTATTCTAACAAATACAACACACAACAATATTCTGGAGTTAAAATATTCAAGGAATCGAGATTTAAGAAAACTAAAGTTTGAGAAAAGTATATATACACATCAGTAGTTATGCGCACTTCTTGTCATTGTTGAAACATAAAAATAACTGTTACCAACAATTGCGTAACCAAGATTTTTTACAAAAAGCTTGTTTTCTTCTATCGGAGAAATAAAAATGGAATTGTAAATTTTGTAGTTAATTTGATAGCGAGTTGATTCCAACATTAAATATAATTACCCAAGTTTGTTTTTGTCTAAACAAGCCGATTCACAATTTAAAAATAAATAAATAAATAATTAAATAAATAAATAAATAAATAAATAAATAAATAAATAAATAAATAAAGAAAGAAAGAAAGAAATAAAGAAATAAATAAATAAATAAATAAATAAATAAATAAATAAATAAATAAATAAATAAATAAATAAATAAATAAATAAATAAATAAAATCAAAAATATTGGCTTCCTCTTTAATGTAATACTTAATAAAAGCGTTTGGCTAAATATCACTTTTAGTAGGTGACTGAAAATACCTGTACAGTGTCATCGGCATTGCATGCTATTATTATACATCTGTCACCGTAACGCCATATGTTACAGCGTGCTGTAATTTGGGGGTATTTTACGGGGTATTTTCATCCTACCATTTTAGGAAATGCGATTTCCAAATATGGAATAATTACGCGCGTAAGCGTTCTCTAATAATAAAACAAACATGGTTGCCACCAGGGTTTGACCGGACTCCACACAAAACAGTTGACTGATTCTGTTTTGGATTTCGGCATTCCCATGATGTATCATTGGGAGGAAAAGAGATACGTATAATAAACAGGTTGTAACGATGATACCGAAAAGTATGCACTCAGACAGTATGCCGTCGTATCGACCTCTTTTGCGCGTCGGTCGATACTTCCCCTGTGCTGTTGTCACACGCAACGTAATATTACCATAATTGGTATAGTACATGTGTGATGGTTCAAATACCAAAATGGCAACAGTAACAGAAAGACTTCCCTGGCGGCGATGATAAAATACGAACACGGAGCCAACAGACGAGGTTTCAACTGGTACTGGTATTATTATACTCTGCAAACATCAAGTACAATAACGCGGTAAAACTCCACTACTCCAATAACTAAATACTTAAACTCCAATACAATTCAACGAGATCTCCGATCCGATCTCAGTGCTGAACAACTCCCCCATATATACCCACACTGTCTATAAATAGACCATTACATCAGCATACATAATGAGTCTGGAATTTACTACAAATTTCTAGAATGTTCCATTACCCTCTATTGCCTCCTACAGTGTTCTATTACCTATTCAACCAGTTTCTAAAAAAAAATCTAGAATATTCCACCCAGACACAGTAAGGTTCTAGAACATTCTCAGTGACACGGAAGGGGTTAATAAGTCGTATGCGACAACTGTCTTCGTGAATAATTTTATCCTCGTATTAACCTCATATGATGGGCAATATTAATAATATTAATATGTGAAATATCATTACTACCATGGTAAACAACTGGGGTCCCAGAAGTGAACCCTGAGGGACACCTAACAATGAATTGTATTATTTAGACACGTGACCACTAAGTACTACTCGCTACTGCCTCTGATCTAACTATGAGAAAAGCCAGAAGTGCATGTTGCCAAAGATGCAAAACGACTGACAGGGAGTTTTAAAGGATTTGATCACGTCTGTTGCATTATTTGCGTACATCAGCAAAACCCATTTCATCTAAATATAATTTAGAAAGTACTTTGAACATATTGTCTAAAATGTAAACAAGATATACATTAATGACAAAGAAAAAAATCTCAATTAACTTAAGTGGCACAGCTGGCTAAATCATTTATCCATACTATTTTTTCAGTAGGACACGTTCGTTATTCTAGCCGCAATGTACTTTAAACGACCGTCGAATTATTGTGATCTTCAATTTTGAAATTTAAAAAATATATAATAATATCATCAACGTCATATTCTGTTTATCGGTAATGTCAAATGCGTCAGTGATTAGCATTACTCTACATTAGCACAAACATGTGGCATCGTTCGTTGTATTAATTTCTCAATATGGCCACATATTCAATCACTCGTTCTGTAAACACATTTCAACACGCCCTTAATGATATCGATATTGGCTAATTGTAAATTGCTAATCCTACAACCGCACATGGAATATTCAAACAGATATATATATTTATTCGCACTACGTTCATCGCCGTTCTTTGCAATTGTACATTCCCTCAGATTGAATAATCACACATTTCATTTAATCATATTTCCGATTAATGTATTCAATCAAGATGTAATTGTGGGCTTTTCGCTTAATTAGCGTTTAAAAAACATCGAGTTGAGACAATTATTTCAGTAAAATGCCCCGGGTGACAATGCCGGGAAACAGAATACTATTGCGATTGGTAACACCTAGCTGGCTAGTAACTATCTCATATATATTTCAATCAAATATTGATATATGGCGTAATAACATATTTTCTGCTCACTCAGAATTCTATAGCTACCGCAGGATTTTATTTAATGTAAATGAAATTACTTGACGTTATATGTGTTATGTAATGTCAAATTATTTATCAAATCAGTGGGAAATGTTAACAACTGTGATTCAATTTATAATTTACATTGCCTTGTACATCGGGTCATAGTTCAGACCACGTTTTTGACATGTTATCAAAATGCTGTGAGTGTACGCTGAAAGACACACACAACTTGATAATCCAAAGTTTAACAGTTGTTATTCAATAACATAGCAACTTTTGTAAATACGGTACCTACGACATGTATTTTCAAAAACATCTCAAAGCCACATATATTCTTTACGTGAAACTTCTTATCCCGTTTCAATGGTTGCTAAACATACCATACATCAACAAGAAACCTACACACATGATATGCAAATAAATACATGAATACAATTCATTTACATACATAAACACAGTGTGATTGTGTGAAACTTAATGACCGATATAAATTACAGATTATGTCACCCACCATGTCATGCGAATGAAAAATAATCAACCATCTTGAGACATACATTGCACCAGTTCATTTTATAGTATTTTCATATTAAATAACACTGTATGTCACAGTAACGCGTGTTACTTAAACGATCACAACTAAATTTACTCGATTATTTTCGCCTCAAATTAAAAACACAGTTAACTATAATAATAAATCATTCATATATACAGACTCAGACAGACCAGTAAAGATCCATTTTAAAATGTCTCGATGGTTGCTATAAACTTTGGAAAAATAATGTGCTATATCGGTATAATAATGAATAGAATTGCCTCAAAGAGGGTGCTCAAACTCGTTACTATGGCAACTAAACATTAAGTGGTTTAATATTAACTACAATATACTGTAATGACATACGATCATTAAAATATGCAGACTATATTCAGCATATCAAAAATGAAGTCTACTGTTCGAACTGTTTTTTGGAAATTAATATTGCTACACGGATTCATGATAAACTGCAATGTAAAGGCCTGATATTATTGTTCATAACTTCACGTCACATCATGTTCATGCTTTGATTACAAGGAAATAAAAGAAACAATTGATTAAAACTAGATATTTAAATGATAAATAAATATTATTTAGTTTTAGAGACCAAACTGATTGGAAGATAGAATCGAAATATTCTATTAAAATATTTGACTTCGAGACAGAACAGAAAAACGAGGCACATTGTTCAGCTATTAAACAAATATATGTTGTGCTGAACTCACAAACAAATTTGTAATATAAATTATCATGTTAAAAACATGTGTTGATTGTATTTTTTTACAATCTTTGAAAGCTTACCCTGAACTCAAAAACAATGAATATGGTGTAAAGAAATTAGTGGTGTAAAAGTAATTACTCGATTATGTGTGTGTGATGCAATATCAAATCTTAAAACTAGATGAGAGACTGTCACCGCTGCAATTCGATGTTCGGTCTAAACACGCAGTGTGATATTAACCTTTTGATGTTTTGATATAGGGTTAGTTGTCGGTATGTTATTACATTGTGATGAAAGGACACTGTGATGAAAATAGACAAATTATTCATTATAGTGGAATGTTTTCTATAATGAAACATCGCACGTAAACACAGCTCGCCAGCTGATGTCTGCTATAGGTCACAGTGATGTCATGCATGCTAAGTTACTATGGTTACATAATTATTGACATAATATATCAATTACATAAATATGTATTTATAACAGAAGTAAGGTTTCGCAGTTGCGGCGGCACAGGGGCGGTCGACCCCTTGAAACAAATGTTGGGCCCCTCCAAAATCACACTGAAACCTTTTGTGTCAGCAACATTTGCCCCTTAAAATGCAGGAAATAGCGTTTCAGAGGGTCTAGATTTCAAAACAAAATTTTAAGTGGGAGCATTCCCCAGACCCCTTTGTTAGGTTGCGCCTTCGGCACGAGGTTGGTGAGTTGGTGCGAAATTTCGTGCCTCCGCTTCTGTTTCGTGTGACACCCCATTTTATTTGCAGGCATGCGC
The DNA here is from genome assembly GCF_978046115.1 of Saccoglossus kowalevskii. Taxonomy (NCBI): domain Eukaryota; kingdom Metazoa; phylum Hemichordata; class Enteropneusta; family Harrimaniidae; genus Saccoglossus; species Saccoglossus kowalevskii. The sequence goes on from NC_140654.1 coordinate 11,673,829, forward strand.
TGATAGTAAAGTTAGTAGAAACAAAACAATTAGTATGTTTTGCCTGTAGTTTACAGACTGACAATTCAAACTAGCTTTCCACTCATGCCAGCCTCAGCCGTCAACTGATGATCGACCACCTGATAGCATCAAACACCTGTTTTATAACATCCGGCAACAAGCCTCCACGTTAGGCTGTTCCGATCTTACCAACGGCAATTCCAATGTTCCATAATAGTCAAACAAGGTAACTTCAATTCATTTGATATTGTCTAGCACCTAACAACGGAAACTATGCATTTTAGAAATATGTCATACTACGGAAACAACACACAGTGATTACTAATAATCATTATACGTCACGCTGTTACATGTGTGCGTATGCAACAAATGCTATGCAATCACTCATTTTGTTCTGGTGCAACCTGGATGTCAATATTCACATTATAACACTATATATACTATGATACTGTATGTGTCCCAAGTGTTGAGTATGACGCTTTACAGAATATATCATACTGCTTCAGTGTAACAAAGCAGTGTATACACTTTCTATATCTCCATACTACGTCATAACAAAACTGGCAATCTGATTGGTCCATTAAATTAATGGCACAAAAGTGCGTCAATATCTCAAGCCTTTAGTGGGTTTACACAATATTTCTTGCATGTTATTAGGAATTAAAATATCTCTTATTGTTTCAGATGTCGGTGCGTGAAATAAAAACGGTATATATTTGCAATCTTATTTAAATTCTCCCTGAAACTCGTATTTTATGGGAATGAGATAGAGAGCGCTCACAGATTACTATCACAGCGTTAGTTATTAGCTTTTAAAAGCTGAATACGTGGGATAAACAATATATCAGTCATCCGCATACATCCAGGGATATCTGATGGAACACTTCAAATCAATTTCTACAATTTCTTGTACATCTATTAATATGCAAATCAGTGTATATCGCTTATTTAGTTCTGATTTCAAAATAATTATTTTTGTTAAATTTACGCATTCTAAAGATTTCACTATCTGCCTTTTAAAAGCACACAATTTTGGTGCAAATGCAAAAATAGATATTTTAAAAGAAAAGACTTTATGGAAAATCGTTGTGGTTGTTAAACTTTTGATATTTTAGTCTACATTTTGCAAGACAAATATTGTTTAGGAGTGTCTCACCAACTGGTTCAAAATACCGTTGCCTGATTGCCTGGCGGTGAAAATACCAGGATCTCCTCTCCCAAAAATAACAGATAATAACGTTTCCTATTCGAGTACATTATCAATAATATGTAGTGATCAACAGATGTTTGAGAGAAAGTAAAGCCAGTAGTAGCACCATCATCATAAGTTTAAAAGGTATCCATTATATGTATGACTCCGGACGTGCAATCATTTTAAATTGTGCATAATAAATATAATTGGGTATGAACTTATGAAAAAATATGTCATTTGATTAGCGAGGGACAGTGTTAATAATAAGATTTTGCTCAAACACACACAAGGAAAGTACAGTGTAAAAGCTACTTCGAAATCATTTCTAAATTCCTAATGCCAATTATTATCATATGGCAACACACCACTCTGTCTAATGTCACACTTGTACCTACTGTACTTTTACTGATATCATCAGTAATTCCAATAATTCACCACGATAAATACCCATAGAACACAGACTTGTGGCGCGTGTATCGAAATATGGGAAAGCAATTATACGTTTTCGCATTGCACTAAACATCCAATATAGTCTGTGAAAAATATTTTAGGCCGGTGTATGTTGCAGCAAAGGAAAAAGAATGAATGAGTACAAAATCAGATGTGAACACATTGCGCCAACGGAAAGGAGTACAACAAACAGACGTGAACACATAACGCCAGCGTAAAGGGCCACACTGAACAGATTCGAACACCGCATAGTATCTAGAATCCTGCACCATATAATACATGTCCAGTGAAATGCTCCGTTATTTCGTGCTACAAGGCCCTTTGGATATCACTGGCGTATTATACGTAATGACTATGGGATTAATATGGGTATTAAAATATTAAAATAAAACCGACCTAGCAGAAGATTATCAATACATCACGTGACATGACCAAGTGCGTTGCGATTGACGTCAGTGCGAGCATTTCAATGTTTCGGCTTGAGCTCAAAATCAGTTATAAAAAATGTACACATCCCACACGTATCTCCCTCATGAATCAAGTACATTGAGCGATGTGGAGCATTTTCGCAATTAGTGGCATGATTCGTTTAAGAGTTACTTTCAGTTCAAGGTTGTTAATAGAGCAGATGGTGAATACTTTGAAATTTATTTTCATTAAATTCAAAAATTAATTTAATACTTCACTTAAACCTTTGTTTGTTTGTTTTTTGTAAGGCAAAACATGTATTTTACATTTAGCAGAACACGATTTTACAGACAAAAATGAAACTTGTTTTATGTTATTCTATAAGATAAGAAACATATGTGACTTTTACTGACTTTAAATTCAAATGATTGTTCCTATGACAACCAGGCCTTTAGGTGGCCTTTAATATTTTTCAAAATATGTTGGTAATATATCAAATGTAATATATCATATCAAAATATAATTTATTTTTAAAAAGCAGATATACTCATTGTAAAGAAGTCATGCTCAAATGATCACCTGTACATTTTTCATAATAAAACGCCCCTCTTTTTCCGTTCTGCCTTAACCATACCATAGAGGGTATGCTTAAGAATGTACTCCCCGTGGACAGAAAACTGTTGTTGGTGAAAATTAAATCATATTATATGTCATACACTCTGACAGACCTTTTGTGTTGATAATGATGTGTTTGCCTAATATATTGTGATTGTACAACTGGAGAAATTATTGTCCTCGTTCTAATTGCTGTGAATAAATAAATTCTAAATTCAATCAACCACCAATAATAGCATAATCAATATTGTAATGTGAATGTGTTATTGAATTGTATTATTTTCTCTAATCAATTAGAGCTTAGTGTGATCGCTGTTGATGTAAACGTGATTTCCACTTACTAGTAAGTCTTACTTTTACGAATATAGGTAGAATCATGTAACAATAAGACACATATTCAGAAAAAAGTGGGATTTGATAAGCATCTAAATCTCTGTATATCTTACTTCTATTTAATTCTGGTTTTACGTACAGATAAAAAGCGTTAAAAGTTTGAATTGTTTGTAATAAACATCACATGGCAATTCAGCCGCGTACATTTCTGTTAATATGCGCCAATCAAAAACAGAGCACGCTCGTTAATACTTCTTTATAAAATACTACATATCAGAAAATCTGAAATACTCCTGCGATAATAAATACTGCTTTTCGTCATATTTGGTTAACGTTTTGTTTGAACCGGCAATAGGTAAACCTTTGACGGGGTACATAGCTAATAATTTCAACTAACAAGAACGTGTATACAAACACAAAGTGTAGAGCCTCTGTCTATTTGTACTCCGGTAGAGCATCGCTAAAATTCCAAATCTAGGTCTTTATAAGGGCGTGTCCAGTAACATACATCAATGGAAATTGTTCAACCATGTGTATATATTATGTAATCAAAACAACGACTGTTGAACTAAGTTCCCCTGGAAAAATACTATTCAATTGAGTCCCAGCTATCAACAATATCCGTGATCATTCAATAAACATCTAGACTGAGTCAATCAATGGTCGTCTCTCGATTATGGGAAACACCTGCGACTATCATTTTTGGACTGAAATTGCAATTATATACGCGTTCGGGGCGATGGTGTTCAGTCGGATGAGCGTAACACTTTCTATCCTCTGTGCTGTAAGTTTGCATTTCTCAGTGAGTGCGAAAAATACAGAATCATTAGTTGCAACGATTAGCAGATTACCGGGGGTTCTTTTCTTGTTGATTTACGTAATAAATAAATAAATAAATTACTTGGTAGGAAACAAAATAAACTACGGGTAAACAAAACACAACGTTAAAGACAATAGCTTCACAAACCATGTATATTATATTTAAGATTAAATTTTCCTGACCAACTGAATAACGCAAATTTTCATTTTGTTCATTTTGACGACCCCTAACTAATGTGGCCACTGTCTAAACCAGTAAAATATTTAATGTTTTTTGTTTGTTTTGTTTTTAAAAATATTGTTTCACTTGAAACAATGTGCATTTTATTATTAAACTTTTGTTTCCAGGCAAACAAATTGTGCTTTAGTATCTTTAGAAAAGTTAGTTTGGGGTAATGAAAACCCTTGTTGACGTTTCTCAATTTACACAAAACTAAACTTTTTCAAAATAAATCGCCGAGTATTTAACGAGGATATACAAGTTTTATTAAATTATTTCTTACTAGGACAGCTGTAAAATGATGCAGTCAGCATTACGTCACACGCGATACTAATGATAATATATTCAGGTAAATATGCCTTTAACTGCAGCGGAACTGAGGGTTCGTTGGTGTGCGTCTGATCCAACTACCAAAAAAGACGTAATGGAATGCCCATGATGTATCCATATTAAATGATTACAGTTTTATGTTCTCTCTTTATAAGAATAAAACTATATTCGTCGTGGGAGTATTGATTGTAAGTACTGTTACCTTGCCGTACCAATCTATATTTAATACTAAAAAATCAAGACACGTGGTAAAAAACCGTTGGTTTGCAATGCGAATACTATTAGCAACGGGGAAATAATTCATGCACCGATCAATATTTCATGCGCATGCGCATTCTCCAAAAATTATTCAGCTGTTCAACATCCAGTGCACTCAGTTAACATGTCCTTTAGTAAAGACTGTCTAAAATTAACACTTGTGTTTTCTACCTGTGACGTATAGCGAATGTCATGTGTTCTGAATGTTGCAGACGCTCAATATCACCTGATATCACTGCTCAACTATACATACCAAATTCCAAACACTTTCACCAAATATTTCTATTGTAATACTGAATCTACATACCAATAAATAACGTATATGTCCAGTTTCCACTAGTGTCACGTTTGGTATACAGACGGTATAATTTAAAATCCGAAGTAATTTATCAGAACACGCGCCAGCTATTTTGATATTTTAACTAAATAGTCGGTGTGCCTGCATGTGTTGCCATTATGTACATTGCTCAATGTGTAACGCTATAAGGAATAAAGAGGCAATCATACTATTACCCTAGAATTAATTTCAAGTCTGTTTGCACCCTTATCAGATGAAGAGCTTAATGGGATTTCTCCATCGTTATGATTTACACTGTACATACTCATGTACATTATTTCTAATAGTACAGTGTTAGATAAATATCGCAGTCATTATTCTGTTGATTTTAGTTGTGTATATAGATCAAGGCAATTCGGTTACTAACAATTTCTGATTTTGAAGTACATTTTTTATCCCGGAGAGTTATTGTGGAAAACTCACTGTCAGGATACTAAAGCTTGTACGTGAGATCGATAGTGACAAGTGCCAGTGGTCTATATAGTTTGCGGTAAACACTGGCACAGTGGAAATGATTTTTAAATATCATCTACATTCATTCATTCATTCAGATGCTATGAATTCACAATACAATGATGGAGTATGTACCCTGGGTGTATGTAATACAACTGTGGAGTAATGCAATTAAAATTTCGTATTATTATAGTGAATAAATATACCTTTTAACGCACTTTATATTCTTTGTTAAAACCCATATATTTTTCCCCTTACGATCACGATCCGTAATAGGTTTTCTGTTTGCTTGCTATGTTCACTCTATCTATTGAATTGTGATTACCGATTTCAATTCGTTGGATATTGAACTGGATATAATAATAATAATAATAATAATAATAATAATAATAATAATAATAATAATAATAATAATAATAATAATAATAATAGGTAGTACGGGAGACGCATCATTCTATATTACGCGACCGTGGATATGATCGCCGTACTTCCTTCGTCAATACTTTTTGGTATTCTCGTAATGACCTCATTTATCGGCGCTAACACCATGTAAAGCGATTCCCACTCTTTGTGATGTATATGACTGCAGGTCACGATCTACAATATTAAAGTCATTTGACTTGTCTTCGTGCAGTCATTGATCAGGTCATAGTACGACTTGGTTTGATTTTTCAATCTTCTTCGTAAGAATATATTATTATAGCTTTCATTTACATTTGCATTTTTCCACTTCATTTGGCGATTTAGTTCAAAAATGCAATTCAGAATCTAATGTCTAAAGTTTACACATGTCATGAGTGGTCAAACGTGAAATTATAATAATCCATTAAATTAAAAGGGGTCAACAATCACAGTTGTCATTAACAACTTTTACCGTGTTAACATTAACCTTTTGAAACCCAGCATCAAATCAAGACAGAGTTAAGTTTTAATATTGCATGAATCATCGATGCGTAAAATCACATTATAAGAAGGTAGAGTATTTCACAAGTATGGAAATAAACCCTAAACTCGATTTTATTAATCTGTAATTAGTAGTTGTTTTCCCTCGTTCTTTTCGCGAAAGTTAATTTGTTTGCATGCAATTTAATACCCTCATTATCGAAATTAAATACAGCTTTGACCACGATTCGTTTACAAACTAATCACGTCTTCACATTTAACTGATTAAGATTTTTGCTTCAAATGAACTGACAATGGTGTCACTGTCCCATTGACATCATTTAATGATTCACATCTCAACAATATATGTATTACTATAATCTTGACAACTACAAATTAATTGTACAACGTCATTAACGCACTTAGTTTGACCTTCGACCCGAGGAGAGAGAAATAACATCGAAACATGTGTTGTACCACAACATAGAAAACAAATCATAAAAAAAACTATTATAATACTACACGTTGCGATACAGGACGAAACAATTAAACCAAACGGTTATATGTGAGCATATGTGAGTTTAAGCTTGGTTTATGTATACGTTTGTGTGAAAAGCCATACATTCGAACTAAAAGTGTTTATCGTAGTATAGAAAATATTCAAAATAAGGTTAACATATTGATATTATTTAATTTTTGCTGCAGTTTGTATAATTTATCCCGGATTATAAACAAAAAGCTAGAAATATAATGTTTTTAAAAACAGCGACTAGTGTTAGTTTTGCTTTTTATGATTCGCAGTATGAAGTTCCAAATGACTTTTTTGTTTTCAAATGGCCGGCGAGATCCCGTTGAGCTAGATAGAATGTCACGAGACTTGTTTTTTCCCAAATAGTATTTCTTTCGTCAACGTCAACGCGTCTACGATTCCTCCTGGCCATGGAAACAGTCGACGTGATGGTGGCGAATAACCGGACACTGTTTTGGAACGAGAGAAAACATGTTGCGTCCTACCTCGCGTGAAACACCCCTCCCTGAGTAACTGTGCAACATAATATTATTGGAGGAAAGCTAAGAACAAATCTTCATTTTCTAATAATAGCTACTTATAATGAAAAGCATGGTAAAGAACCATGTCTGTTTCTGTTTGATTATCTGGTTTCACAAGTTCCATCACGTGCTGTCATTTCAAATTGAAATATTTACTGATTAATTTGAATATTTAGGTTCCATTTGTATGTGTTGTGAATATAAATGATAACAAACATTTATGATAACTGAAATCCATGTAACAGAAGTCGTCTTAAATGCCGTCTTTATTACCTATCAGCTCTATTAAAATAAAGTGTAAAAATATCATAATATCCTTACTAACAAATTGTGTATTGATATGCTCTATTACAAATAGTATACTACTATGGGATATCATGTAAAAACACGGACAAGCGAATAAAAACATAAGTAATTGATTATTTATAATAAGGTTGGTATTGATCAGAAGTTAAGACCGTGTTATAAAAAGCGTTTGACTGAATGATATTTTGATAAGATTTTTCGGCAAATTAAGAGACAATTCCTGACCGCAAGGTCAAAAGAAAATGATTGAATCGAGAGTGAGCAAAACTCATGTGCCTGTTATATACTTTATTTGTCGTTTGGGTTGTGAGATGGTTTTTGATTAACGTTTATTCACTCCTAATTCATGCTCAACACGCGAACTTTCAGAAAAGTTCAAATTCAATAAAAGCTGGTCGCAGGTTCATTGTCGATTTCCATAATTCACACTACTAAGCTAATTAAATGAAGTTATGATTATTAAAGCGCTGACCTAGACCATGATCCCGACAATGACCTAAGCACTACTGTGTAATTGGATGCACACTTGCGTTGCTTCTTGTCATATTGTTCGTCTTTACAATCAATTTAATGAAATTAATTGACAGAAATTCGAAGGTTAAAAAACAAATTATTATGTGGATATTGTCATGACAGCAAAATCCCTACAGCGTCACTGAAGCCATGCACTATATGAAGACGATACTCTAATGACCTTATTAGAATCTTGTATATTTCAGTTTATTTTTCTGCCACTCAAGATAGACCCATTACCTCCAGAGTTAACAAAATCCCTGACAACAAAATCCCTACATCGTGACTGAAGCCATGAACGCGATATTCTCTGGCATCGATCTTAATGAAAATCTTTGTCCAATTGTTAATTAAGCACAATTATTAATTACGCGATTAGTTAAACATACGTGCTCGTTTCATTAATTAAATGCTGTCTTCCATTTTGCATGAAGTCAATTATTTTGACATGTTTGAGATTTCCTCGATAAACGTCTCGTACATGTGACATCGTGAATAGTTGACGATATTAGAATCCTAGACATTTCAGTTTATTTTTCTGCCACTCAAGATAGACCCATTACCCCCAGAGTTAACAAAATCCCTGACAACGAAATCCCTGCAGCATGACAGAAGCCATAAACGCGAAATTCTCTGGCATCGCTCTCAATGAAAATCGTTGTTCAATTGTTAATTAAGCACACTTATTAATTACGCTTTTAGTTAAACATACGTGTTCGTTTCATTAATTAAGTGATGTCTTCCAATTTGCATATTAATTTTGATATTTTTGCAATTTCCTCGGTAAACGTCTTACACAGGCGACATCGTGAATAGTTGACGATATTAGAATCCTAGACATTTCACTTTATTTTTCTGCCACTCTAGATATACCCATTACCCCTAGAATCAATCGTTAAGCAATTGTCATAACCCATTTATTCAATAAAATATCAAAGCATTTAATAAACTATAATATGTGTCATATCCAGAGAAATACTCTTTGCAATCAAAATCGAGATTTTTTTTATTGTGAGCACATACGCTGAAGACATGTTTTGATTTGCATTCATTTCGAGTCATCGAGCGCATTTGTATTAAAAATGTGAGACCAGATCTTATTCAAACTGACGTGTATTAATTAAAGTGGAGTTGCGTTATTTGCAACAAATTTCGTCGTTGAACATTAATTAGACAGGGGAATGTAACGTACAAATATATTGGATACAAATGGTTGGCTTAAATAAGGCACGAATTACATTGTGAATATACTGTAATTTAAACGGAAGTCGAGACAAATAACTTAATGCAACATAATGTAAAAGCTCCACAAATGTAAGAAAATGCAATTTACATGTTTTATATCACTTTATTCTCTAGATATTCAACTTTTAATCAGTATTATGTAGTCCGCCATCTTGTTTCTCTAACAAAGTGTTATGGGTAAAGTGTGATATCATATCCACTGTTGTGAACTATTGAGTAAATGCTTTCATCTATAATGTCAGAAATACTGAATCAAATTAATTCACATTTTCGGTGTGCATATATATTATATAATGGAAATTATATATATATAATTATATTAATGGAAATTAGAATGTTACAAATACATAAAAAGTAAAGATATTGCCAAAACGTTATCGTTATTTTGGTTGGTAAAAATAGAATGATACGTTTTCTTTCTTTCTTGTTCCAGTTATGTATCACATGTATAACCTACATGCATCGACAAATTGTATACAATATACGGAAAATTGAGCTATTGGTAGAAAAACTCAAAAATTAATATTTTCAGTTCTGTTGCCATGACCACTATTTTACATACATTTGCGGCACTGGTACATTGTATGTTACCATACTCTAAATTTTCAGCCAATTTGAAGTTCATTTTTAGAAGTTATAGATGAAATCATTTTCTCAATTTCTCAACAATGATTATGGTCGTATTTACCCATAATCCTTTGCTTGAAAATCAAGATGGCTGACTACAGAAACTGATGAAAAGTTGAATATCTAGATAATGAAAAGTGATATAAAAAATGTAAATTGCTTGTCCTTACATTTGCCAAGCTCTTTCATCTGGGAGTATTATGTTGTTAGCTTTAACTTTTTCTTTAATGTAATGTAATACATCATATGGTAACATTTCCTCCTATTATAATCGATAAATGGTTCAACGATTGGTTCAGAGTAATTATTTCATGTATTCCTACTACATATACGAATATATGAATGTATATTGTACTGCCTAGTATGCGTGCCTACTTTTATCTCTCAAAATGAATGCGGTCATTGGCACGTATCACATTTGTGCTTCCGTCATCGTTTGTGAGTTCATTTCTATTATTTGTTGCGTGACAGAAAATTACTTTAGTAATTATATTATAATTATATTAAGATGTGTATCAACAACATTTGTGTTTGGCCTTGGTATACAATTGATATTGTATCTGATTACGTCATTTGTTTTTAACGCTGGTATTTGACAGTCACCTTCAATTGCATACACACATTTATCTATATATATATATATATATATATATGTATGTTATTATTAAAAGCTCATATCTGAACAAATGAATGTTTTAACATGGGCAGATAAGTCTTAATAAAACCTGACAAAAATAGTTGTTCATTGGATTTCTGATGTAACATTGGTGTTTGAAGACAGTGGCATGTTCTCTTAGCTAAACAAATTGAACGTGCAATACGTAGAAACGTGAAAGATAATATTGCGAACATTGAAGCAGACAGTCAATAGCGGGAAACAATCGTTATGAACGTGGTTGGTAAACCCCAGGGCTCGCAATTTGCGTGATCTCGCAGCCGTGGCATTTTCTTCTTTTTCATACATCAATAGGGCTCGTCGTTATGGGCCATATATGTGATTATTTCCTAGTGTTACGTCATTTATATTTATATGAAAGACATTGTTGTTTTTATGTCCGCGATTCGGCTTATGTATTAAAAACTATTCATTGTAAGATCGTGTTCATTACGCGCTATTGGGAGCTGTTATTTTTTAAGTTTTTACTATAAAATGTGCACATGATTTCACTTATATGTTTAAGTTATATGTTCTTAGTGAAGAACTATTGAACACAACATTGAATAAGTTCTAGGAATCATTTCGCTAGTTATTATACACCAGTCATTTGAAACCCCCATTCCCCCAAATCCGACACAAATCTTCATGCAATCGCAGTAAACTTGCAAACAGGAATGTCTTACATATAAATGCAGGCTGTTTATTGACGCATCCGCGACCAGTATTGTGCGATTTGCCCGATAACAAGCCAGACCTCGTTTCCCGCTGAAATTGTGCCGGCTGGTGGGTTTGTTTTTTCAATCTGGTGCATTTTTATTTCACATATCACGTGATAATAGGTGGAACAAATCTGAATAACACATTTTGATCGGTTATTTTTAAACAGAACATAAGCGTCTTCGTTCTTCGTTAATTGGAAGCCCGAACATTTGTAGATTTCTGGCAGGCTTGTCATGTTGTGCCATTGGACAGCATCGCGTATGCTTGTTCCAAATTATTGCACGGTCGTGCTTGTTACCGAAGAGGTCCACCAAACTGCTGCTAATATTTCTCGGATTTGTTGTACTGTAATCTAACATTTGCCAACCAATCCAAGTCGTAAGTCATTGTGTGATTTGGAGTATAACCTGGCTATCTACGAACTAGGTATAAATTTATCATGTGTCCCTGAAATTTACAAATAGATTCAGGGAGAAGGGAAATGACAGTCGTGAAATATGTAAATTCTTTTTTCTGAAAACATACTGGACTTCAAATCGATTGTAGTCTTTTCTGATTAATTGCTTCATAACATTAACCAGCTATCAGTACGTATACGTCATTTCCTGTCAACTGTTCATCACAATATGTAATACCATATGTGTTTTATCTATTTTTCAACTGAGTGGTTTATCTATTTTTCAAACAGAAATATATTAAATTTAATAACATCTGCAAAAACCAGCTTCGTATAAATTAGTTTAATATTTAGGTTAAACGTGGTGTTGTCAATCACCCTAAACAATTTTGTAATGTACAACATAAATCACCTCATTATAAAGTCATCACCAAAGCAGCTTAATTAAATTCAAAGCGTTTGCAATTAATTTGCATAATTACAAAGTATGCGTGCAACCATGTGTTATATGAGCTACAATTATGCATTTAAGACGAACTAATATTTTATGATGTTGAACAGAGAGTACATTAAAACGCCACGCTCTGTCAAACAGTTTGTAATAAACCTTAAACAACCTTTGTTTAAAAAAAACATACATCTGTAACATTGTTATATTCATATTCAACTGGGGGTCAAAGGGCAAAGTGAAGCTTGCTCCAAATTATTCAGCAGCGTGTGTTTCGTTATTGCCGTTTATCGACTGTACTGCACTCTGAAGGCGTTCTCCTACAGCTTCAAGGTATGTGTTTGTTTGTTTAGTATATATACTTGTTAGTCTTGCAACATGGCGAATAATAATCACTGTCAGAAAACACTGTAAAATAAGCCCCTATTGTCGATACCAGAATGGAGAAGTGAACGATGTGTTTGGAATATTCGTTCACACAAATAGTATTCCTTAATTAATTGCTTGATCAAATTATCAATTCACGTGAAGCTAGTATAAATGCCCTCTATGAGTTGTAATGTAATATCACTCCAAAGCCGCTGTTCTTTTGGGCATGCCGCTCTTCGATATATGTAAAGTGCGTTTATGTTTCGAAATGCCAAGTTGTTGTGGTATAAATCAACTATATCTTGCATATCGCGTAATATGACAAATGCGATTACGACTGGACAAGTATTTCGTGCCCGTGTATACACGTGTTTAAACCTCAAACCAGCTAAAACCATCGCGGTGGTTGGGTTGATACTATCTGTCAGTTTTAACATGGGCCAAGGACACCAACACGTACGTATGGTTACTCCACCCATGTAAACGCGTATTTTGTAATGACTATTGTCAATATGAAAGCTGTGAGAGGATTGACCATTCATGCAGAGCTACTCAGTCCAGGTTTAATCCATGTTTACATGTAGGATATGTAACGGAGCACATGTTTTAGGTGACGTAGTAACACTTGCCGTAGTGACGTCGCTAATCACGTCGCTAATCTAGTGCGTGTTTTCGTTTAATAACCGGACGCAGGTCTTACTTTAGATTATGTCACAGTTTGTAACCTGTTCAAACGTGTTATCTTTATAACACCGTGTTGCTGTTTAATTAGTATCGAACACGAATGTGTGGGTTTAAATGTCACGTGATATTTTTGTCCAGCATATCATTCCCATCAACCATATTGCCCACGTAACTCTCCTCCAAATATTGCTCTGTCGACTTACATGCTTGGTAATCATCACTCGTTGTTTTAGAACATTTACAAATATCTAGATATGGAATAGAAGTTGCTGAGAGCCTTACGGCAATTGCGTCAACTAATACTATTTTGAAAAGATCGACTGCATTCCAAAACCATTTGCGTTACCACATGTACACATGGCGCCAAGCTGTGCATAATCTTTTAGCTTTCTGGAGGTATACAATTGTCTGGTGAAATGCGCACCAGTGCGTCAAATTACAGGAGACTTTTGAGTTGAGAGTGCACTTAGAAATATGAAATTCATCATACATGTCTATTATCTGCCCTAGATCATAAGTTTACCGTTAGCGAGACGAGACACAGCCTCGGGTTATATGTAATTGTATCAGTACTCGTCTGATGGAAGAATTACACTTAAAATGTCCGTGTTCTGTTACTCGCAGTCAATAGCTACCAATTTACGACAGTACCAGAAATGAATAGATGCACAAAGGCATATCATGTTCCAGGGAAATTCTTTTTATCATTATTCGATGAAAGATTTACTGATTCCGATAATTCATGTCCAGCTCAACAATTAATGTCGTAATAACACGACCGAGATCGTCATATGTGAACAAGTTAAGAACCATGGATATGTTTCAAGTGGTTAGTTTTGCATTCACATTCAAAAAACAAAACACAAAAACCGAAAAAAAATAGAAAAAAAAAGAAATTACACACTTCAAAATCGATTTATTTAAATTTGGGCAAAATCGAAGGGAAAATATGCTTAAAACTTAAATATTTTTGCTTACGTGTACAGTCGAAAGTGCTAGTACAAAGAGACGGGTATTTGGCGTCGGTTTAATGTTAAACTCGTTGGGAGCCCGAATGTAAAACAATAGCGTGCTGAGTAATTCCGATGATAAACACATTTACTAAAAGCAATCATAAAACCTTTGTGTAAAGTGTGCAGAGTTACGATCTATAAATACTATCATCTCAATATTTCTTAGTAGAATGTAACGAATACGATAGACCTGATTTACCATCGTAGACGTCGAGTAGCATCGTGTTACCCTTTAGATTTCAAAGTCACCGATTGTATTGCCAATTTTGGAAACGTTACCAATGGTTATGCAAATGAGCTTATTAATATTGTCAGTATGAATTATACTCAGGGACCATTCACCATTTGCATTTGAAATTGTACATTTCGACGATGTCATCATAACGGTTTATGTGACTATATACTTGTGTAACCTTGAACTTGAGCTACACATTAATCGGTGATTAATGCGCGACCAGTTCATAAAATTGTATTGATCAACCTTAAGGTAAGCATTTCATCGATAACATGTTACAATGTTTAGGGACGACGTCAAAAGATCAATGTCGGATAAAAAACCTATTTGCTTTAGTTTGGGGTGGGGGTAGTTTTGACCTCGAAAAGTTTCCATCCTATCAAAACGATTTTATTTTTTTATGAAATCGAAAAAATCTTGGAGTTTTTTTCTATCCAATCATGGACAAAAATAACAGAAAATGAAAGAAAAACCTCCCAGACGAGAAAATGTTTTGGTCCGAGTGTAAATATGTGCGTCAAATGAACGAACTGCTATGCCATACTACTGTCCGATTATCAATTTGTTTTAATGGTGAATGTAGTCTGACGCAATGATCAATATTTACCAATTAAATTTCAGTAGGGTGTGGGGGACTAAAGGAATTAAGTTTTTTATCCTACATGGAAGTTTTGATGTTGTCCCTTATTCAACCTGTTCGTTCGTTTTAATTTCGCGTTCAAGGGCACTTGGAAAGGTATTAGAATTTCAATGATAACGTGTTACAAGGTTTTTTTTAATCTGTTCGGTTTTTTTTCTGCATAATGTCGCGTTCAAGGGCACTTCAACGAGTAATTAGGTAATTAGTACGCACTCTCAGATCAAAAAGCGGAATTGGAATGAATAATTATTTCATCTGACGGATGTGGATAGTGTTTTCTTCACGATGAATCATAACCTAATGAGAATTTGAATATAAAGTTGGCTTCTTCATAGGTCAAACGCTCTAATAACTTCCTGTTGTCAGAAGAAATCACTGTTGTTGTTTTTTAATTCTTTTGAATACAATACCAGAAGAGTAGAAACAGTTATCCTGGAATGACAGCAAAGCCAAAGTGTAGAGTTTGATTTTATTTCCACTTTCGTGTTATGCTAAGCTTAATAATGTGTGTGTTTTAATAAAGTCATTATACGGACTTGACTACTGTTCTCTGTCTCCAAATAGTGACTGTCTCTGCTTCTATTGACTTTGACTATCGTCTGGCAAATAGTATTTGCAGACGAAATAGGTAGTACTATTTTATATTGGATTACAATTGATATTCTGTTGTTATAATGAAATCGTAGGAGTGGAGAAGAATTGTTTTTAAACCATATCATGAAAACTCACAATTCACATTAATTATAAATCAATGTTTCATTGAAGGCAACCTTCATGTAGTCATGTGACTTCTAAGTCGATAAATCTGTTATCAAATACTAAAGTAATTATTGTGAAGAAATTAAAGGAAATGTCACGATTGTCATATATAGAAAAATAAAACATGAAAACGTAACAGTTGAAGATATTTTGCAGATTTTCCCTTTTCAATTGTTTATTTTTTGTTCACCAGAATATGTTCACTTTCAGGCAGTCAAATCTGTATTAGAATGCGCAGATTTAACAACAATCGTTGTCGTTTTATTGTTTATATATACAATATCAACAATCTCTGAGTAAATTTGAAGAAATCTAATGAGTGCCTACTGACTACTCATCTGATTGGTCATTTTGATCTCAGATTTAAAACCAACATATACACTAATTTGCATATCAATACACGAATACTGGAGTTGCTGTGTTAATTATTTTAATGGTCAAGGGAAATAGTATGTTAGCAATAATTTGACTTATAGTAGAATGAAGATGACTGGTAAGCATTTAAAGATGTTCTAAAATTATTTCATCGTTCACTGTCGAGTTTAATAATTATTTAAAACACATGTAATATGCAAATTTATTCCTCCTAGCAATGTGAGAAGCCGAGTTTGACGACTGTCCTATTGCGCGGTGGTCGTCGAGCAGCGCGGGTTCGAATTTCATGTAAATAAACAATGTATTTTACAAACGTTGTATACGTCGCTATGAGTCGCTATATCGAACAGGACGCGGCGCGACGACTGCCGCCCTTTAAGTATGTTTTATATATGACAGAGTTCTGAAAGCGTCATAACTTAAAGCGGGAGGGTCGTCACCTGCGCACGTCCCAAGTGATGATAACAACACATGCTAAAAACGCAAAGGCTCGTGGGTAGACGCTTGTTTTTAAACAATGACACGCTATGGCCACATGACACATGCTTAGGTGACGACTTCCCCGCTTTGAATAGGTGTAGCTATGGACTCTAAATTGTATAAAAGAATCATTTAGATTATCATGTGCCAAATACCATACTTCATTCTTAATTAAGGAAGAAGTCCTTCTTTCTTTTGTTATATGTATGGGTCAGTGATGCAGCAAGGAAACACTTTATGTCTGTTGTCTTGGATAAATTGGCCACAGTCCATAAAATGTAAACTATGCTTCACTAATAATGTAACAGAAGTATGATATCTATTACCACAAATATAATTTTAACACAAACTATAATTTATTGTTTGCATAGTTTGACCTGCTTAACCTTGTCACCCCAGAGTTCTTCAGTATTTCTGGAAATAAACCAAAATGTTGAAAACAACAGACAAAATTTGAATCGCTTTCAGTTATTACACAAGTAAAAAATTTTGTCCCAAGGAAAGTGCAAACTTTAAACGGGACTATTTTGTGAATTTGTGATGAAAAGGGGGAACTGGTGGTGAATAAGTTAAACTACTATGCACTTGGGAACGTATGTTACAAGACGGAATATTCATAAAAGAGCGCAATCCACATCAAAAATGTGTTTAAAGGCACATGGCAATAATAGCAGCATGGCCCCCATTCAGCCATTTTAAAACTAAACACACTAGCCGGAGTCTGTAATCAATCACGTGTAATATACATACCGAGTTGCGAAAGGATAGTCTCAGGCATGTTTGGGAAACGGTTGATGACATGTTCAAATGTAAAAAAAAATGACACCAGTTAGATGAATTTCATCGAAATCCAAAAATCGGAGAAGACAACATATAACTCATTATGTCTCTCGTTTGGTATATTCATGACTAGGAAATAATGGATGACATTTGCAAATTGTATTTGTCGTGTTTAAACCATATTGGTTCATGCATGTCCATATTCTTAGTACTTTCATTATACAACAGGAAGTGACGATGGATATATCCAAACACAAATACAGACACTGTATTCAATTTTGCTAAATATGTACTACAGTTTACTTGTTTGAAAATCTAAAAACATAATTGCTTTTTTCTTTACAAATATGCAAATATCAAAAGCGGTATATATATATTTAAATACATTTACATAGTAATACATATCATAGATCATGATCGTTATTAGGGAAATGTTATAGTATTTATTTATTGACTAAATATGCAAATCGCACGAGGCGCAAAGCACTGTGGAATACAGGTCTAGGTGTATTTTATTATACATTGATACTGGAATACATATAAAGAAGCAAATCCTTTTACGATAAAACCCTTTTAATTTTGTTTAGTTGGCTGTATTTTTAGTAAGCCAATTCGTCGATAACACTAGAGCAGTGTGAACGAGCTGTTTGCATATAACTAAACTACTGTAACAATGGAATGCAAGGTTAACCTGCCATTGAACAACATTTCAAACAGATCATTGCCTTGTGCGTTCTTCCACGTTGATGTGGTTACAACTTTCCCTGTATTTTTCAAAAACTTGTGAACGATATACGATACATGAAAAGTATCCCATGGCATCGGTCTGACGTGTGTTAGAAAATGGAAGTTGTTTTCACCCGTGATGCGGAGTATCCATCATGAGTTCCCCCGGGGAAAATAATGTCCTTACTCCACAAATGTCAAGGTGATGATATTGGATTCTGTCATATCTTACATATTGTCTCTTCAAAATATTGCGGAATTTTCAACCAGCAGGCGCAAAATGTGACGTAGCATTTTAGGCGTACTGTCTAATGTGTATAGCTTGAATTGTGTCGCGTGTTTAGTCGCCAGCCATGCGTGGTGTAACCCGTATTGAGGCAACAGTTCTTCTGAAGACTGTTCTATAATCAAAAATACTTTTTCCATATTTCATATTTTCGAGTCATCAGACTGAACATATTCAAGCAAAATATGATTTTCACCACCCATATTTCATACAAAAAAAGTGGAAATCACATTGTTCGTGTATTATTACATTTGTTCAACTCTAGCGTGCTGAGTTTGGATTGTTTCACGTATAAAATCATGTGGTTTTTTGTGTGTAGATTCAAATGTCCTCGAACACGTACGTACGTACTAGTCGGGGCATGTAGGTGCTTCTGACGGAACATACTAACGACACTTTGTTTATTTTGTTTATCATTTACCATTCTACATCAATACAAATATTTCAAGAGCGGATGTGTATTCTTCCAACACATGTTCTCCGTAAAGGTAATTTTCCTTAATTAGCTTTAATAATTACATTAAATTGCAGTTTTGTACATATCCAACTTAATGTTTCCCGTACATGGATTGGTAACCCCAATTAAGCCAGGTACAAAAACGCATGTATCACTTTTACTCAGACACAATATTCACATATTTGAATATTCACAAAAATCAATTTTGAAATGTTGAAACGTGGTGAAACAGAAGGCCGTATATTTTAATCACTGTTGACGTTCAAGTAAAATTGTACTTAGCTGATTCGAACTTCCAACGCGTTTGAAGGAAGACAGAATTAAAAGATTATGCGATGATAAACATGCTACAAAGTTGTTTTTCTTACAAGTATATTCCCAATATATACATGGACATGGCCACAGTGAATACGAATACGCTGAATACGAATAAGCTACAGGTTAGATACGAAGCGAATCAACGTAAATATGTACTGCGCGCACTGGGACCGACGCGCGCGCTATTGCGCGTTATTCACTAGGCCACAGTACACCAAATGAATGATGTCTAATAAAAAAATTGCGCACATAGACGAAGGAACCCGTCTATGCCGAACCAAGCCATGTCGTTTGGTGCTTCAACATACGTACGTCAACATACGTTCAAACACCAGTTGATAGTATGATCGCGAATGGAATCTCTTAAGCGCGCACACAATCAACCGCTGTCTAATATTGATATACTATTGTACTTGAATCGGACAACGTAACAATAACTCTACACATAGAGAAAACAACAAAACAATGTGAGAGGAATACATGACAGGTATTTATACTGCCACAATAGCAGTATTCCATTTATAATTCGTCCAGATGTCGAACTCCCATCGGAAAATATAATCTCGCTTTGGGTGTTTGTTTGTGAATAGGTCAACAGAGCAACCATCGAGCATATAAAACACACAACGGTTGGATAAATGTCACGTAAATAACCACTAGTTAATGTTGTAACATGAGTGTATAATAAAAAACCCAAACTAAACTAATTGCGTTAACCAAATTAAATAACACCGTTGATTCATTTATTTGCGGCAGGTATTTTGTGAGATAAATAAACTAATACATCCATTTCATTCATTGTCATTTAATTAAAACCAGATGTATATTTCATTACTCATACTTTCTGAATATTAGTCTCTGACATTGCTATTTCAAAATATACCGCAGTATAGACTGTGTAACCCTGTATCATTCAATCGCCGGCAACACGCGACACTATTTATAGAATAGTCTCATATTGGTCAGCAGCTGACCGTGACATTCATATCTCAAACAATACAATCACGGCTACTGTTGAATACTCACGCGATGTATTTAACGGTTTGTTCAACTATAGGTATATAATATAATGTTGTGCATGCGCAGAGGCTATGTGTGATAGCACTACGTATTCGATGGGACGTCGTTTTTTTTTCAAATGTCCAGTCTAACTTGGGATTAACTGCACCGTTTTAAATCTACCAGGAAGGTGAGAACGTCTTCTTATTCAACCAGTTGATTTTACTAATGCTTGCCATGTAGATGACTATTTTAGTCTACCTTTCTCTCTTATACATTTTATAAATGAATATTGTACAATGTTTTATTGGTACCGTGATTTGACAGATTTGATTCTAATTTAATTTGTTGTAGCACCACTGAATATTGATTTTAAATTTGTTTACATGAAATAGAATCCCGCGCAACGACGACTGGTGCTTTATGTCATGTTTCATATTAAAACATATATTACCCCAAAGCCATCTCCGTATTTCAAACATGGTAAACCTTTCATGTCGTAGCGATGGTTTGAAATATTATTATGTGAATATGAATGTAACAGTTGTCAGTTTGGACACTCTAGTAGCAGCCTGCATGGATATTATACAGCATTTGTTGAACCCGTGCAGTACTTGGTTAAGTAATGCCTTGATAAAGCTCTTTCACATTTAAATGTTAGTTAGATTTCAATTATGAAAACGGCTCACGCTGCGATCTGTTGCAATACTGGGTATATGTGTGTACACCACGTGGCGAGTGACTGTGTATCAGAAGTCTCATTGCGTCATGATACTGTATTATGCTGGATACCCGACGCTACGGGTAATCATTGGCATCTTACTCTGTTCCATTAGCTAGCCCCGTGTGGGTGTGTGTGCGTGAAATAGAGGCATATTATATCCACATGCTGTTATATACTCGATATTTAGATGCCAACGAATTCTATAGAAATCAAAAAACATCAGCGATGCCTGCTACGAAATTCAATTATCATGAATCTGCGTACGTATATGGGGGAAGGCTTGTATGTTATTAAAACAACAGAAAACGTTTTTAAGAATTAATCGATTCAGTTCACACCCTTCTGGGTAGACGAGTTCTGATACACATTTAATGGTAATCTGATTGGCAATTTTCTTTCTCCATTTAGTCAGTGTGTTTCCCCATATGGTGCTGTCAGTTGCAAGGTGACAACGAAGTATATTGTCAATGTGTCAACAGTGTATAGAGCCGTGTTTAAGTTCGTGCTTAATAACATATCTCCACCAATTTTCTTTCTATATAAAAAATATATTGTCTCAAATTTCAAAACATTTGTGTGGTTTGAGGTCAAGTGGATGGCACTCAAAGAAGATTTTGCAAAATCGAATCCAATATGACGTCGCTTTTTCATGAAGTATATTTTTTAATTTGTATATAAAACCTCAGTTCTGGAACCCGGACTGAGGTGTTACCTCAGCTTATAACTTTTTTTAGAGAGAAATGACGCACACTTGTTTCCTAGCAACAAGTCTGCGTATGGCGTTCCACTTTCGTATTACGCACATAGTTTTGTTCAGTGACGTAAGGTAGCACAATGGCAATTTTCAGAATGAATAGATATTTAATTAAATTGATACTGTGAAATAAACATATATCTATATGAATGCTTACATTATCTGAAAGATTGGATACAGGATGAAAAACGAAGATAGGAATATTTCGAGGATTGTTTGATTAATGGATTATATTACAGAGACTCGCGTGACAATGGTGAAACCAAATTGTTTACGATACATATGTTCACATTATGATGCGCACGCTCTGTGTTGCGCTGGAATTTTCACAGTGGTTTCGACCTAAAAAACAAAAATGAAAGTCGTGATTGTAATTTTCAGGAGTATTTTAGTTTCTTGTACTGACGAGGACCAACTGTGAATATATCAGCGTGTGGTCTTACCTCAGATACTAACAAATACTGATATAATGATTCACAATTGCGTGTTCAAATCCCTTTTGATATTCTTTATACAGGCGTAACGTACGCCGGTGAAATAAATAGGCAAGTGTGAACACTCAACGCCGTCCTAAAAGGGGGCTTATCAATTACGGAGTGTAAACGCTCTTGGGAGCGGGATTGTCGCCTACGTAACTGTAATGGGACATCCAAGCCGACATGAACACAAAACGGGACTATTTGCAATAAGTTGTAGTTAAATTAGCCCTAAAAACTGCATTTGAGTATATAAGTTAAACTTATTTCAGAATAGGTGCGAACAATATGTGTCGATTTTCATGCAGTGTCAGTTATCATATTCAGTCTTATAAATTGTTAAAACTAAAATCTGTTGCTAGTTCGAAGACGTATTTATATGTTTATTATTGTTATTACATTTTACAGTCAATGCTCGATTGCGTCGGAAAATGGTCAACACATTGTCTATCTGTCTATCAGGATCATTGCGCAGATTATCAAATAGTCGCCATATTTATTCCCACTGTACCACTGTAGTTTTTACTTAACTTGTCGGCCATTTTCTAAAACTGACAAGTTAGTATGAATTTTTAGGGAAATCAATATATTTAAAGCGGGGAGGTCGTCACCTGCGCATGCGCCAGATGGCCATAGCGTGTCCTTGTGTCATTGAGCCTTTGCGTTATTAGCGTGTGTTAATATCGTCGCTTGGGACTCAATTCCCGCGTGTGCGCAGGTGACGACCCTCCCGCTTTAACATGTCACAATGTCTTTATACAATACAGGCGCGTATGTACGAGAGAAAACAAATAGTTGAAATGCGGCGATCGTATTTTTTCATCAAATTACATAACCCTATATAATTCAGTACGATAACAATGTTAGAAAAACAGTCTTTCTGCATCCACACTTATGTTTTCGATATTTACTTTATTAAGGATGCTCGATACACAACCATTGACAACTTTCGCATTTTTGATAAACTGTGAGACAGTTATTAGCGATAATAATGACACGAGGATCAACGACTGTTTGAGAAAATCGTTCATATCACACAGTTAAAACACATGTTCTATGGGAAAATAGTAAAATATTAAACACAAAGTCATGTTTATTCTGTTGACTGTGTTTGTAAAGAACATATTCGGCTAATGGAAATTAATGAGTCACCAACCGATCATTTTAGAATGGAATTGATGTTTTAATAGTTTGCGCCGCACTAAAACATGCCGACGATAAAACGTGTTCTAACGTGAAATTGCTTCTGCGTCTCGTTCGAGAAGTTTGTGTCATTGAAAATTCTACAATTGCTACCTTGCTATCTCCACGCACGCATTTCTCACCGTGACGGTGTCAGTACGGCAACTTCACGCCATTGAATGGGGCTTACTTGTGGCTATTTGTTACATTTGCTGAATTTTAATATCATATCATGTTTTAAATATTATACAATAATAACTAAAACACTAAACTGATTCTGTATTCCCTCGAATTTAGGTTTCTAATATTGCCAATGACAGAGACTGTTTCGGGGTTCTTCAAGCACGCCACCAGCGGTAACAGTCAGTCGAGGCTCTGAGAATGTGCAATGAACATTTTACGATTTTTCACTCAGATTCATTGTTGTTATAAAATAAATCATAAAAAATGCAATATTTTTGAGATATGAAACAGAGTTGTTTTTTTTGAATAGTGAATATTCCGTGATTACTATTGTATTGTCATGAAACCCAAACCATATTATAGCGAGGTTCGCGCGTTATTTAGACGTTTTTCTTCAAGTTCGCCTACAATTTCGATGTTTTAAAATGTACAACTTTGTAATCTGACCGGTCACATGAAATTGTAACAAATTGAATCGAAATTATTTTTTTCTCTTTTTTAATTTATATTGTTGGGGACGTGTTTACTTTGAATTAAACTTCATTGGTGTCCGTTGTAGTTGTTATCAAATGATTGGGTTTTTTTTCAAAGTTGTATTGTCTGCAAGACTGTGTTTTGAATCATTTGACATGTTACGTAATACGTTACACTTCGATCGATATAATTCGCGAACGCCGTAATTCTGGGATTTGATTTTCCCTAATCTCATTTGAAAGGGCTTGCATCTTTTTAATGATATTTCAATATGTTAATTACGAATGGCGCCTGTTATTCCCGACTGTATACCAAAACGTGCGCAGCTTTAAACGTCCGTGTAGATTTAGTGTACGGAGCTGCTGATTTTCTCTGGAGAAAATTTCATGTAAACAAAAATGGGAATTTGTCTGTCGTTTGACTAATGACTGCATCAAACCGATTATAAACATGTCGCGCGTGTGGGAATTTTTTAATGTATAATGGGTGATTAATATTCCAAGGATGAAGGAAGTTACCTGTTAGAAATTTGTCAGCTTAATAGCATTGTGTTCATTGTTGTTATGAGAATGATCGATTTCCAGATTCCACCATTGCGCAAAATGACATAAAGCGCTACATACGTACTACGCATGCGTTGATGCGTGATATAGTGGTGTTCTATTTCTGTAGCATTGCATTACTGTTTCTGTTTTATTTTTTTCACCTAAACTTATGTCATTAATGCATATATATTTCTATGTCTATATATTTCTCCATACATTTGCCATGAGCAGGGCCATTATTTGGTAATACTCTAACGGTCTCAGTTCACTAGGCTAGTCCGTGTCAGCAACTTGTAAAGTTCGTTCGAATTGACCATTAGTGAATCGACATACATTAGACGAAAATGGCCGCCGAGATCTCATCGTGAGCGACACAGACACGCAATTTGATCAATGTTACCACGGTATTTTGTGGTACAGCGGACTCGATAAAAAGTAAGAAAATAGAACACTTTCGAGAGGAAAAGTCGAGCGTCTCTTTTTCTCTCAAGAAGATCTCGACGACCACTTACTTCCAATGTCTCTTGGTCCAGGTAGCTATTAACGTGTGTACAAAACGGCTATTACTACTTCAGAACGTTGTTTTTAACTCTCACCCGTTAGTTTATAGTGTCATGTATACATATTCAATATAACGTTTATAATGTGTGATTAATGGCATCAGATACAATTACACTTCATGCTGCACGCGACAAGCTGTTCTCAATGTGACGTCACAGGTTGTATAACTGCAATTTAGTGATATATTCTCAATTCGACGCGTCGCATATACATACCCGACATACATGTTGTGTTCGTTGTTCACAAAATGGCGACGTTTTCGTTCACTGATCACGAGCAGAGGACAATAATCATATGCACTGTGAAGATGTTGCAAAATTAGTACAATGCGGCCCCGTGCTTTGGGATGCACATCCAGAAATTAGTACCCGGCGCGGGGATGCACACCCATAGATCCATATCCCTGGATGCATACCCAGGGTTCCGTACCCCGGCAAGTAAATCCAGAGATCCAAAGTTCGGGAATCCGTATGCGCATGCGTATATAGTGTGATCTTCCGCTGCGTTAAAAATATATGTTGGGCATTCTGAATTTCTTTGTTGAGTTCAGTATAGCAATAATAATCCAATGTAGCAATAGTAATAAAGTATTGCTACTGAATGTATAGCTTATCTGTTTGCGATTTTACAAATGTTAACAATATGATACGTCTTGTTCCACGGACTAGGATATAATGATTGCTCGAGAAGAGTCATGTTCAGTCACATACTGTTCAGTACTATAATGATTTAAATAAAAACAATGAGAACTAGATTGAATAAAGCGGCGAATTATATTACGTTTTCAAATAATAACACCACGATAAAGCCCGTTAATTCAGACTAGGAAACACTAAACTAGTATCTTATGTCATATACATATGTATCGTGTAGGTAAATACTCTGTTTATTACGTTATCATATCAACTCACGTAGTCATCGCCATACATGTGGTTTATGTAAATAATTTGGTTATCTCATGTCAACTTATTTAGTCTGAACGGATTAATGAGGGAGGGTCGTCACCTGCGCACGCGCGGGAATTGAGTCCCAAGCGATGATACCAACACACGGTAAAACCGCAAAGGCTAATGGGTAGACTACTGAATAATTATTATACATCATATTATTTGCTTGGAACAACAATTTTATTATATGATAATCAATACAATGGTATAACATTATTGACGTGTAATGTACTGTTCGTGGTAGGGTCAATTTATTTGACTTTGGAAAAATTTGGACCCGGTTGCCACAAACACAGAATTTTTATAAAGATCCAGTGCCATATAACATTGCGATAGAACAAGTTGCGGGTGATGTTATTATAAAGGAGTTGCCCCGAGACAAGATACAATTGATTATTTCCTAGAAAGATTTGGATCTGGTTGCCAAGTAGGCAAGAATGCAGTTAGTTGTGTTTACGGTGATCAAGAAATCCATACCTACTGAGGGAAAATGAAAAAAAATGTCCTGTAATATTAATTAATTAATTATTTGTTTGTTTGTTTGTTTGTTTGTTTGTTTATTTATTTATTAATTTATTAAATAATAATGACGGCATGTTTCGACATAAAGTAAACAGAGGAGTTCTAGAAAAAGTTCTACGGCATCATGATTTCAGCGATTCCTCGACAGCGTTAAACCACATATTCAAATCATGATTTCAGCGATTCCTCGACAGCGTTAAACCACAGATTCAAATCATGATTTCAGCGATTCCTCGACAGCGTTAAACCACATATTCAAATCATGATTTCAGCGATTCCTCGACAGCGTTAAACCACATATTCAAATCATGATTTCAGCGATTCCTCGACAGCGTTAAACCACATATTCAAATTCCAAAACAATTACAATTACCTTTAAGCGAAGTAATGCGTAATGTCAGCCCCATCATACTTAGTATTACATATGTACTGCAGTTTATTTTGATTCGTCCCTGAAATCAAAATCGGTATTTCCACAACCCATATGCAAATGAGGTCCGAGAGCAAACAAAGTAGTCCCTTCAGGAGTACAGTTTTTCGGAATAAACAATATTTAGAAGTACGATATTTTCCCCTTGGGGTACATGAATATACTTGCCGAGTGACATGAAATTTGAACAAGGGTAATGGTACTTTTAGGCAGTCACTTATTTTGGCCCAAACTAATTTGCATATCACCCATGCAATAATGTTTTCGGTATTTTCACGGTCGATATGCAAATGAACATGGTATTTTCATTGGCTACCGAACTATTTTTATTTTGTAAACACATTTTCGTCTGCTATTTTTATCCAGTTCAAATCGTTCAACAACATTTTTGGCATGTCGGGTGTACATCACATGGAATACTACGATTGGGAGAACTTAATGTATGTTGATCACCTGGAAACTGAGTTTTATAAACCTTGAAGGGCTCTCAGAAGATCCACCAGCAGTAAAAATCAGCGATTACTATGCAGCCGCAACCATCAGCATCGAGATACCAGGTTTCTGCTGGCGACGTTGCGGCGTTACTCAGTTCCAAATAAAAATTACCAACGCCAAAAGAGCAACATTTTAACCGGTAATCAAGACTCAGTCAATTCACGACCAGCAAGCAACATCACACACGAAGGTGTAGCGTGCAGCCACAGTCCATCAACGAAGGACTGTGGTGCAGCTAATCGACAACCGCTGTCGACGAAAGTCATCCCGTCTGTGGAGTACCGCAGTTGCACGGCATGTTTGCCAATGGACAATTCTGTGGCGGAACTTTTAACTTCAACATAAACTGTGTATCATAGTCGTCCAGTTCAAGTTCTGGTTCTGCCGTGGTCCCAACTAAACATCAACGAGTTGTTTATTCGGACAGTGACTCAGATTAGACGTCTGATTATTTTAATTTCAAACAAACAGTGACACGCGTTCTCCGGGCGCGTTCTACACTGACACGCGCTGCTAGGGCGTAACACTTATATTGAAACATATTAATGGGCAATGGGGTTCCCCGACCTAAATTCCATCCCGGTTTGCACGTTCTTTCTTTAATACGAAATAATCAAGTATGGAACATATGTAATAATAACAGAACCCCACACCCTCCCCGTGGCTTTCGTTGCGTATGGAAGTTATTTTCACTCGAGATGCAGTGTATTCTGCTGTGCTTTCACTCGCTTCGCTCTGAAAGTACGGCCGCAGGATACACCGCATCACTCGTGAAAATAACTTCCATACGCAACGAAAGCCACGGGGAGGGTGTGGGGTTCTGTCATAGTATTGTATACCTGTACCAACACACGTAATGCATGGCGTTTTGATATATGCTAAGTTGTAATGTACATGTAAATTCTATCTCGGCGCCTAGTGCGCGAGCACTTTACCAATTTACATTTACATTTTTTTTGTTATCACATTAACAGCGGATATTGGCGATATTCCCTAAGGAGTCGCCGTGTTTATTAATGATAACAAAGTGCAACAAAATGTTAGACAATCCACTAGAAAAAAATATAGTATATTTTGTTGATGCGATGCCGTAATTATTTCAGTTAAATATTCAGTAAAAAAACATATGCGTTTTCTTTAATTTGATGTTATTTATTTGATGTTATATATTCACCGTTCTGTTACCTCTCGATTCGGCAATACCATAAAAGCCTTCCAGCGTGTGACGTCATCATATTATCGTTTTATTTTATAGTATAGACAAATAGTACATTTAATATTAGTTGTAAGTAAATTGCAGGATCATATTATCTCAAACGCTAGCGGCGTTGAGATTTGTCATTGGCCTATACCGCGAATGAAAGATTCTTTCTTGCATTTTTATATCTACAGTTTTTCTATTACAGAGAACTGTGATTCGATTATCATTTGAGTTCATTTTTGTCAGTGTCTTCAGTGGCTGAACCAGTGAATTCCATTCATTGGCAATTATTATTCTTGGACTAGTATATTTCATTCATTTAACTATTGTGTCTCGTTTTATTTTTACATTTCAAGTACAATGAAATCTATTAAAACTCACTTGTTATTAGAAATGTCTAAAGAAAACTGACGAATTTGTTGACCTGCAAATTTCCATTAATTCTATTATCACATCTTACATATTTATATAATATGAGGGTATTACAAGGATACCTCAAAGTATGCACGAAGACAATACAGCATTTCCTTATATGGTAGGATGAAAATACTCCATAAAATACCTCAAAATTACGGCACGCCGAAACTTATGGCGTTACGGTGACAAGTGTATAATAATAATTATATTTATCCCAAGTACAATCAAAATTATTTCCGTTAGACATAATGTATATTATTCGTGATACCTAGTCGTTTTAACGCTTTGAACTCATGTACATGTGAACTGCATAAAATAAACAAAAATGATAGTTTTTTTATATATATGCGGTGACAAACAATCAAAACTCAAAAACACTTGGTTACAAAATATTTATGATCAAAAATCTATAAATACCATTCATCCAATCGCTACACAACAATTTGTTGTGTCCCTGAGAGCGCGTCATGTACGTGCGTCATTCATTATTCTACTCAAATAATATGCTAGTTTGCAAACTGTTCCTATGGGTAAATTAACGATATGGGTTTGTATTTTTGCGAGAGCGTGGATCGTTGTCTAGCTAGAAAACATATCGTTTATTTTGTCAAGCAGTCAAAGTAGACGAACTAAAATCTCATTTATTCCACAAATAATCCTGAAACATGAAATGTGAAACTTAATAGTTTGGGTATTATGTGAAATACTATTTTTTTAAGTTGGAGATCACCAGTTGCGGGGCGCGATCGCAACTATTTAAAGTTCACCGTGCTTAAATATATTTGACGTCATATGAGATTGGAAATTCGTTCGAAGAAATCAAAATAAACACGTAAATTTGTATAAGAGCCTTACGCTCGTACGTCACAAGTACTTTCGCAGCTGAACGAAGACAAATATTATAGAATAATATATTAGTATTTCTTTATGTAGATAAATATTTTATGTCACTTTCGGGTATTCGTACAAGGATAGGCTCTTGTTTTTATGATGAAATAAATCACATCTTCTCTGATATAATCCAATTCAACACAAATTTGTGCACACTTTGTTATTTCTCTTTGAGGCTGGAGATGTCTTGTTTTTACTTTGAAAACACCTTTAATGTCTTTCGCACAAAAACACATCGCAAATTTGCTTGCGTGTCTGGCGAGTCTGGTCAAAAGTGGATAGCAATGAAGTTAATCAATTTATTGTGCTTTACACGGTTTGAAAACATTTCAAATGTAACAATCAATCACGATGAAGGTTGGGTTCATTGCCAAACAAACAAATCGAAATACCCAATCTGCATAATGAATATTCATTCATTCATTCATTAGATATGCAAGTTGGGCATTGTCTGTACTTAGATTGACAACATTGCCTGTGTCATGTTTCACTTGTAGAAGAGGTTTGAAATTGACACAGGTGCCGGCGAATACATCGTAAACCACGGTCAACTTGCAGTGATCAAAACGGGC
This sequence comes from Saccoglossus kowalevskii, assembly GCF_978046115.1. Lineage (NCBI taxonomy): Eukaryota > Metazoa > Hemichordata > Enteropneusta > Harrimaniidae > Saccoglossus > Saccoglossus kowalevskii. The sequence goes on from NC_140654.1 coordinate 11,704,585, forward strand.
ACACGTGTTCAAAGCACAAAAAAAGTTTTCGTCGCGACGCGTTGTGTTTCATGTGGGTCCCATGCTACGCGTGTAAACAACATTTGTGTTTACACAAAATTATGAATGAAGTTTACCCATAAATATACTTTGTATTCGTAGACAATGTTGCAATTTGTTCGCGTTCACTGGTTCAATATACCCCAGGAAATAGTAACAATAGTCACTTTTATTTTTAAAACACGTCTAGATGTATCGTACCCGTACTCGCCACGTAAATACACGCAGTTATGCATGATACGAATGAACGTATACTGCTCCACACGTGGCGCCAATCGTATATGAATAAACTTCATATTAACTTCCACATTTGAGGACTTCGTCACAGTGTCTATCACCTCGTGCTTTACCCCCACCTCACCTCTCCCTTCCAAACAGTTGCGTGCTTTAATGTAGATAGTGCTCTGGTGAACACAGTGATCCGATAGTTTGAAAGAGAGGAATTTAGTTCGCTTCAAGCCTTGAAGCCGAAGACAATTGTAAAAATGTTGTTTTACAAAGGTGACAATAACAATTTAATGTAAATGTTTACATTTACGTTATTCACATCACTAGCTTCCTGCAACTGCTTCCGACAAACTATATTATATGCATATACAGATAAATTATCTGACCTTGACATCAGTCAATATCATCTTAGTTGCCACTATTAATTATGTGACTCTTTCGTTAGAGTGAGGTTTGTAATCTGGCTGGTAAATGTATGTGTTAGTCGCCATGGTTACACACTAATGGCGATGACGGACGCATATCACACTAAATTTACAAAACTCAAACAGGCAAACAGTTTCGCAGCTCACGCAACTGTAGTTAAAGTTGTACTGTAATGAGTAACTTGTAAAATTACGACGTTTTTTGGCTTATACTGACCAAAAGCTACTGCTATTGTGATGGTTATCGATTAAGACTGCATTACAATGAGTCCAGTCTACATTGCTTTTCGAATTCTGCTTCGCAGCGCGAACTAACACAACCAGCCTAGGAAGTACGCAATGTTCTATAACCGAATTTCGCTCACATATAGTGGCAATATTACCCATAAAAATAAGGGTGGGCACTAATATCTATAAAGGAAACGAAGAAAATCGACTTAGTAATATAGTTCATCTTTGATCGTCAAGGACACTGTAAGATGCTAAAAACACGATCACCACCGAACCATGGAACTTCTCGGAGATGTTCAGCTATAGGAAAAAGACATCCGGAATGAATATCTGTTGAATGTCGTAGCTGTTAGTATAGTATAAATAGTACACACGTTACTTTACATGCTAAAGGTCCCAAGCCTCAATTTTGTCGACAATACAATAATAGTTTATATAATACAGAAAAGTGTTATTAAAATACAAGTATTCAGCACACATCACGTGATATTTAAATTATCTTGTTAATTGACATTTCTCCTACTCGTCCAATCGAGTCAGTTTTTATAAGATAACTGAACACTTATACATGTTTTCAAAAACGACACGTTAATGTTATTGGAGTATTATTACCTACATACTTGAATCGGTGAATGTAAAATAAATGATTTGTAATCAAAATGACGTATGTCGACGAACACGCCGATTGTATGAAACGAAAAGCGTAAAATTGCATAACATATGATGCCCGACGGCATGCCATGTAACATGTAAGCGACAAATGCAACTAGTTGTCCATCTATTGTAAAATTTCATTATAACTAACATACGGGGCATCGTGCAACTCATCGTTATCATCAATACGCTGTCCACTGATGAAGAGAATCAAACTACTCACGCGTACCAGGCTAAACATCTTTCCCGTTGTGTCTTTCTAAATCCTTATTTTTTCCGAAGAAAATCCTAATGTTAATGAGCTGCTGGTGCGAATATAAATCATCAGTACTCTGATTGGTTCAATGGAAGATATATGATGGTGGTTTCATCGTTGCCATGGTAACCGCGGGTATAAAGTCTTCCGCAGATACCGTGACTATCGGGTTATCAAACGCTGCCCAAGCAACATATGGTACCATGTAAACAATGCAATGTGTGACTGTCATCGAGGCATATATCTGTGTTGTCAACAGCGGGCATTACATTTCATTTTGTGGTCTGGGGTTCTGTATAACAGCCGTATATAATACCATCGTGTCCAACATCATCAACACCGCCTGTGATATCTACTCTTAGTCACAGCATTGATATCGACTAGATACAGAACTCATTCATCGGAACAATCAGGCGAGTAAGTTGCGCTAATGTATATAACTCTCTCGTACGGGACAATTTCTCTTAGTGCCTAAAGTCTGTAATTATTGTATGTAAATATATTTCAAAATATAATATTATTCATCAATATAATAAGTGATTAAATTACGCAAATTATTCTAATATATTTTCTGGGAATATACAAGCTTAAACACACTGTATTCTCCGATGACGAGATTCTGAGCTCAGCACACCATGGTGTAAACATTGTGTATAATGACAGTACATGTGGTCGTGACTGGAACATTTTTTCTTCATGGTAAATGACTATGAGTTTGTATTAGGTATGATGTTATAGCCCAGATTATTTGATCGTGCCTGTGCCTAAAAAGATTTTGTTGAACTTCACGAATCAGTTTACACCGCCGCGCAAGCATGGCACAGACGTGTTTGGGTCAGCTACAATGGGGTATTAATTACCACGTGAACACAGTGTGGGATAAAACTGATTTAGTTTTACTTTTTTGTGATATATAAACATCACGCAGTTTACATTGAAACATAATGTACACGTGTTACTTTGATTCTCACACCTTATATTGTGTGCTTGGCTGAAAACTGTATTAAAGGGTGCACATGTTAAAATCTGTTAAAGGCTTGGTATTATGTGAAACTATATATTGACACACAGTTCGTCATGTTTATCTTTCAATCGGCTTTGGCTGAATATCATTTTCAGTTATATCTGTATCGTTGTAAATACATTTATTTTCCTCTGATCGTTCAAGTTGTTAGATAAAATCGGAAGTTAAATTTGTAATATATGTGAACGTTTGCTACAGACCCCGATTCATGACAGACCAATTTCATGTCGTAAAATCTCGTAAAAAATCTTTTTTTAAGAGTAGTTAAAGTGCTAATGGTTAATTTATTTTCACCTGCAACCTCGCTGAATAAAATGTTTTCTGATTTGAATTTATACTTTCTGATAATGTTGTCAATAGTTACTAGTTAATAGTTAATCTAAGCTGTTATTCGTAAGTTGTCACCTGTTTTTTTTCAATTAGTTTTCTTTGTTTTACACCATTTGTGTCAAGCCCAACGTCAATATAACTGAGCATAGTTTGATTTATTTAGTTAGCGTCTAACAACTGTGGATAAAATTGGTACTATTGCGATCACTCTGATCCCTCTGACTGGCACAAACTCGGGACTGTCACTACTGTGTAATTTTAAGTCAAATCGTATATACAGGTACAGAGAGCTGTGTGGACATGTTTTGTCCACATACCCCTCCCCCCATAATGTCCGAGGCATGCATGACACATGTTTTAAGGGTCCGAGTGAAGGCAGAAACCCATGTTGACATTAGTTTATTGCTTAAAAGATTTATATTTTACCCATTGATAAACAGTTTTGTAAAGTGGAATGTTTGATGATTTAGACACAAAAATAACGTTGCACGTCCATTACCCAGTAGTTGATGAACAAGTCGATAGGAACCGATTTGTTTTAGCTACTCTATTTTACGAATCATCGAAGGCTACTTGTAGTATTTGTTATTGAACTTGTAATGCATTTAATAAAAAAAATGTATATGTACATAACATGTAAGACTCCATTTTAGTAATGGGAAAGTATTTATAGTTATTTATTTTTTATGTAAAAGTAAATTATAAAGCAGTCCCTATTTCGGTTTCCCTTAGCGAATCCATGGGTTTAGTATAAAAACTAGTATATTATAACAATCTAAGTATATGTATGTACGGTATGCGTAAGCTGTTGTTGTTGTTTCAAATCTTGAATTTGAACAGAAGTCCGATGGTTACGCCAGATCTGTGCGATAATCATTTCAGGAAACGATTTCCAGCGCAAATTGTTGTTCGCTCCCGGCTCAAAAGACCAATATGGGATCAGAAATATGATTACCAATTCTTTGTGACAAATGTCTGCATTATGTCCAAGCACAAACTTATTATGTGTTCAAGGCTGACCATTATGTCGCAGCGTGATGATTAAATGCCATGAAAAACACTCGAAAACAGCCTATGACTTCTATTAGTGAAAGACAGTAATTGTCAAAAGGGAAACGATCCGATTAGCGAGAAAAGCCAAGCAATTATAATTGGTTCCCAGGGGATATAAGCATGCCCCATACATATACATTTGAAATGGGGTCAAAATGTTAACTATTAAATCGTATTCCGGGATTATTCTCTGACCTTCGACCTGTATCAATGTGACAGTGATCACGGAATATTTAAGCTTCCGAGACGTGTTTGATCCCGGAAATTGGGGTCGTTTTGTTAATTTCGCAATCGTTCCAGGTGTAGTTCGGTAGAGCATATAATATTTATTCAGCTCTATAGATGATAACATTGGTTGTGTGGTAATCAACATTAGAACGAACACCTGCATATATCAGGTGTTCGTTTCAATGTTGAATGCACAATCTGCATTTACATAGTGATAAACTGAAACAGTTGTCTAACAAATGAAATAGTGATTATTATACGGAAGGAAAAATCAAATCACTTCGGAAATGAAATGCTGTCTCGGGAGATTCAGGTCCAACATTAGACACACTCTTGACATTTTCCATATATCAATTGTACTATCTGACCTTGTAATTACCGGTTAACTTGGTAATAAATTACTATAAACCTTTTTATGCGATGATTGAGTGTCTAAAATGACCATGTATTGAAGCGTCAATGCTTTTTTGTCTCTGGCATTCGTTTTATTTATTTATTTATCTATTTATTTATTGATTTATTGATTTGTTGATTGATTTATTGATTTATTGATTTACAAAAGTATTTCAGGTGCCAATCACTCAAAAAGTTATTACAAACCCATGATTCATGGTACAAGGACAAAACCATCAATCAACAAATCTGAGAATTGTATAAACGTGTTCAAATGATGATAGTCCCTTTGGAATGCGTAACACCAATCCTAATGATCCCACAATGTTAAATTGATTGACGCACAACAGAATTCAATTCCCGTATATGTATAATGATGTTTTAACTACCGCTTCCTAAAATTCAACGTCGTAGTTTCCAACTGCAATTTTCGGTTTACATGTGTGTTAATTTTTCTCTAATACTAGTTCTTGGGGAGCGATATCAGAAATCTAGTGTACGAAAAATTATCGAGGTTTCGCGAGTGAAAACATGATTTACAGTCGGTCCGAATTAAAAATGACTGGCTTTTGTTGGAGGCAGATGACATAATGAATCTCATGATCAATAAATTTATTAATTATGTAAAAATAACATATTGCAAAAATGCAAATTGATTGTGCTACCTGGGCAGAACTGTGTCAAACTCAACTCTAGTTTAGTCGATTTTGCTTAAAAACATTGTCTGTGAGGTCACATGTACTTGTCAGAGGATTAATTTTCTTAAGTACATATAAATACTTTTTGAGAATATTAATATATTAACATTGATTCGTGTAGACATTCCCGCATATTTAGAAATAATTACATGGATTGCTTTAAGTTAGATTCATATATTCAAATTGTCTACGAAGTTGTATTTATCTACTTCTATATGTTTCTTTACAGATTTCTTTGAACTCAATACAACATGACAGAGGCTGACAATATGTCGACAACGCTGGCTCCGATTATTGATCCTCTTCAAACTGCGGAGTTCTGGGAGCTAGTGTACGCTCTCGACACGCCAAAGGAAGTGGTTCTCATATTCGGGATACTATTTGTGATTCTTATTCTCGGAGGGAACATCTGGGTCATCGTCGCCGTCATCCGTCAGCCTAAACTGAGACACTCCGCCACAAACATGTTCATCGTTTCCCTGTCGCTCTCCGATATCCTTGTCGGCTTGGTGACAGTACCGCAACACGTGGCCTTATGGGGTTACTTCAGTCACCTGCACAACGACGCGTTATGCAAACTAGTGGCGTATTTGCAAAGCTGTTCATTGTGCGCCACGACCTTGTCTCTGATTTGCATAGGCGCGGATCGTTACCGCGCGATTGTACAGCCGTTACGACCTAGAATGACTCTTCAGAATGCCATGGTCGGCTGTGGTATTGTTTGGGGTGTCGGATTAATTTACTCAATCGGTGTATTCTTCGTCGTGGGACTGAATCCAAAGTTGAAAGGCTCCGGCAATGACACGTACATTGAGCATACGTGTGGGGTACTGTATGAGAAGGTGGAAATTGATGCCTGGATTCGACTCAGTGATTTCATCATATTTTACATTATTCCATTAATAGTTTTATTTGTTTTGTATTCTGTCATGATAACTACACTATGGTTCGGTAAAAGCCCAAGTAACTCTTCTAATCGCAACAAAAAGAGAGCAATAAAGATGTTGGGATTTGTAGTCTTACAATTCGCCATTACCTGGGCGCCGTATCACGTATTACAGTTGTATTATCAGTATGTTCCGTCCCTTCCTTCTAAACCACTTATTTATTCCACTGTACCGGTAAATACTGTGTTTTTCATTTTCTGTTGTAACAGCTGGGTCAACCCCGTGCTTTATGCGTATTTCAATGAGAACTTTCGCAAAGAATTTGTACGCATATTCCCGTGTTTCTACAAAAACGCTAGGGTGGGTCCGGACACGACTGCAATGTCGCAAACATCCAAAGTCGATAACATGTCAACAACACGTGCAAATACACAGATATCCACCATTTCCACGGCAACCTAGCATTTTGCATTATCTACTTATTAAGTAGTTTATATAATTTTAAAAAGACTTGGACATAAATGACATGTCGGAAAGTTAAAATATGTTTATCATTTGGTTATTTGTGGAATATATAAACCACTTAATTTAAAAAAAACAACAACATTGGGTGCATTTTTTTTTTTTTTTTTTTTTTGCGTTATCATCTACACCGTGACTTGACTTAATTTAAAGTACATTATTATATATCTGTGCATATTCTCAAATTGTGCTTGTCTTGTTTTTCTCCTTATCCCAGGAAACTGACAATGTTATCGGTGGTGTTGATTTCCTAATCCAGACATAGTCGATGAAGTCTACCATCGGTCGTCAGCCAAAATGACTATGTTCGAAAACAAAATTTAGATTTATTAGGCACCGATAAAATTGAACTGTGAATAGTATCATTATTTCCCGTTGTATATACCAGATTACTCTTTTCGGTGTTCATAAACGACATTATATATTTATAATAGAAGTGTAAATAAAGTTGTTTTCTGTGTAAATATCTAAACATGAAATGTGTAGTATGAACGAATGTGAAACTTTTTATCATTTACGAAAATACTGTCAATTTATCAGTGGTATTACTATTGTGTTAATGAAGCAGACTGAAAGAAGTCTGTTAAACGGTGTCTTTCATGCACCCACTATGGCTTCATAACCTTATTATCTCGTGCGACAGTTGTTATTCCAATACGGCGCAGCATGGAATACCACGCAGATCCGTTGAGCTGTGAATTGTTATATACGCATTGTCGTCTGAACATGTCATCCTATTGTTGCTGAGTTTTAGAAAAGCTGTATTAAAAAGTGTCTTTAATTATTGTAAATATATATATATATATATATTTCTGAACATGTCGAGGATGTTGTTAGAAGTTTACTAAATTGGCGGGGGGGGGTGTTGAAGTCGTCATATTGATGTATATTGCATGAAATAAATAATAAACTGCCATTATTCGATAATATTACGTCACAGTTATGCAGCAAAAAGATTAGTGCGATGCTGTGGTACAAGATATACGTATTTAACTTGGGAAATTTAGCACGGATATTACTGTATCGTGGAAAATTATGGTGCATACTGCATATAGTGTCAGTGTATGTCCTAAAACCGCAATTTAGTTGACAATCGCTTGGAGTGTGATGATCACTCCATGCGTATTTGTGAATCAACCACGCCAGGATTCCCAGAATGGTATATATTCGAAAGGAAACGATTACGTTTTACGGGGAACTAATTCAGATATTAATGTACTAAGTGGCATTGTCAGCGTGAAACCATACAGGCATTGGACACGGTTACAGTCAGTCATTAGGAGTATACTCTGATTCACGTTGAGTTAAATGTAATAGGGATACTACGTAGATGAGTCACGACTTAATAAAACTTTCAATATTTTTAAGGTGAACATCGAACTTACATCTAAATGTCACATTTAAATGAACATACAATATTATTCTAATAATAATTGGCAATAACATATCCTAGGTGATTAGTCTGTTAATGCAGCAACATTTAAATTTAACTGGAAATATTTAAGAGAAAGAATGTGAATTTCTAATAATGTAATCCGGGCGTTGTTTTATACATTTTTTTATTCGTATATTTATTAATTTATCAGTCTGTCTGCCAGTGTGTCTGTATGTCTGATGTAGGTGGCTGATAGATCATGAGTTCTATAACTAGATGCAATCTTCGATAAATGAGGCCAAGTCCCATTTATATCATAAGAAAATGGACGCTCGCCGAGACTAATTCAAGGCCATCCCTTCAAGCGTGTTAATTGTTGTTTACAACAGTGATTTTCATAATCCTTATTTTTTCGATCATCGGTGAAATTACGGTTATTTTTCGAAAGATTTCATCACGTAGATGTTAACGAAAACACCGTGTCACGAATAATTTTATGAGTATAGCGTTGATTTCGTGAACACTGCTAAGATACAGGAAAAGGAAAAAAGCGTTGTTCATCTCGGAGATTTTAGTTCCATGGCTATAGTTATTTTAACAGTTTGGGAGCTGATCAAAACTTCTCTTCAAATCTTCCTTACATATCTATTTAATCGACGTGTGGTTTCCTGAAATTGTCACAGCAGTGTTTTCTGAGAATCTGAGTCGTTTTTAATGTATTCTTTAATAGAAACATTGCCTCTGGCGTGCTTAGAAAGAAATAAACTGGTAATGGGGAAAGGGCACACGCGAATTGAAAAATATATATATATCCTGGTTTATCGCTTGTTTTTAAAGATAACATAGATGAACTGGCAGAGATAATAAACAATCAACCCACCAGTATCATAAGCGTCGTCCCATGGGAACTAGAATACATATCATTTATTATGTACAAGGACTTTTCATCGTCATATTTGTTTACGCCAAATTTAACATGCGAGTTAATTATAATGGAAATATAAATTGAAAACATATAACATTGTTTGCATGTCCATCAACATTTGGGAATATTTTGCTTGAATGTTTCATTTAAATAAAAACGACATATACAGACGCATATTCGGCAGGTTAATGGAATATCACACTTACAGTGAAAGGAGTCGACCCATTTTTATACCATACAATGTACTTCAGGGTATGTGACATTACCAAAATGACCTATTTGAAAGAATGATGCAAGGAAAATTTCTAGGCTTTGTTCTAAATCAACTGATTTGATACAATCTATGTAATGTAAAATACTTTCTTTCATCTGGAAAAAATATTCTTAGGAAAACATTTTCGCTAAATTTTATTTTCAATGATTAGCAAAATACATTTTGAATGAAAATAAATTTACAGTTTGGCATAATGTGTATCGTGTCCGTTCAGCATCACAGACACTGTGGAATCTAAATCGGTTGCACACTCAGCAATGAAACAAAATGTACATGTTGTCTACTTGCCAGGCTCTTCCTTTCGGAAGATATGTGAATATTTCGATCTCGTGTACTAGTTTGTTGAAGGAAATAGTAGTAATTATGGGTAAATATGCATCTAAAATCTAATAAATACAGGCTACATAATAAATATATAAGCATTCACAATACCACATCTCTGCAAACTCGGTTCTACATGAAAATACTGGCTATTCAATATTGTCGTGACCAGGGTGTGAAAATGGACATGTTAGTAGCAACGAGGATGGGTGTACATTCTCCAATATTAATACTAGTATAATTATACTTCGTCGGAAACCCTATTTATAACACAAACGAGCACCAGATTTCCCAACACCGACTTTACAGCTTGGGGTTGTTAACCGATCTAATATCGTGATAATAAGTGTGGGTCGCCTGGAGACACGTGTCATGGTCATGTACAATTGTAATTCCTTTACAGTTTAGCTTGTAATGAGGCATTCATCAAATTCTGTTCATCATTAATTACTCAGGAAAACCTAAGACGAACCAATGAATAAATCCGGATTATCCTTCAGTCAATGTTTTCCTTTTTTCGAGTCCGCTTATGAAGATAACTCAATAGTTTGTTAAAGCGGGGGAGTCGCCACCTACGCATGCGTCGGATGGCCATAGCGTGACATTGCTTACAAACAAGCGTCTACCCATGAGCCTTTGCGTTTTAGCGTGTGTTGTTATCGTCATTATTGGGACTCAATTCCAGCGCGTGCGCATGGGGACGACCCTCCCGCTTTAAAGTATATTGATGAATAACTAGCACTAACACACTAGGCAATGGAATTGCGAGTAAAAACAGATACGTTTGTCAGTTTAAAATTAATTTTGTAATATTTTCTATGATCATTTATTATTGAGTTTTTTAGAATTTTAGAACGATACATATTTATGTTGGACATATATATACAGTTTTATATATAAATTATTTTGCATCTTTATAGCGACTCAAGTGAGCATAATGTAGTGTATTTGGTATGTATTCCATGAAGCCAAGATGTCAGGTGGCTGACAACACACAACTCCCTGATGAACCATAAATGTTATAAAAACATCGTTTTATGCTCGTTTGGTGCGTCTTCGAAGCGCTCTGTATACATAAAATTCTTCGTGACGAGGCGATTCCGTAATGTAAGTGGGTGACACGAATGCAGTTCAAAGAGTCAATATTATTCTAATTTGTATTTGTCCATGAATAAGGATTATAGAAACACAGTTGTCGATTGATTTAAACCACATTCCTTTCACTCACTCGCTTATTTTGACGTCAGTGATGGCTCGACCAATAGGGATGTTGTATTAACTAGATAATATAGACGACGATGTATTTAGAGTGTATTTAGATGTGTTTCGTCTGAGTTTCATCAAAATAAAGTACTGACAATTTCTTACAGTATCCGGTAAGCCTTTTTTGTGTATCGTCACGTGCGGGGTCAAAGGTTGAGTAAATGAATTTAAGAAATGGATAAGAACGTTTCTGCCATGATTGAATGTGACGTCATTCATAATCTCATTCTGACATGTCACGAATAAAAAAAAAAAAAACGTTTTTATCAAACATTTTGTCAGGAAACATTATATCGTTCGAATGTGGTAAAAAGGTAAGCTATTCCAGTACATCAAATGCGAAATAGGCCAATACTTGAATAAACAAAACCATCAATTCTCGCTTAAATATTAAAATAATTGAATACAAATAAATTTAAGTTGTATGACAGATTATTATGACGATTTATGGGGTTTTCGTCTCTCTGATTGCATTGACTCTCCATTGCTGTGTGTAACCATGGAAATAATAACACAGTGCATGTGTATTGTTCATCGTTGGAATATACCAGCCGTGGCCATAGTTACCGGTGAGTTAATCGTCATATCCAACGCTTGGACGCAATATGTTGTTATAATATACTCATGTCACTAATGTATAGGTTGGTGTTCTATATAAATCAGATTTATTTACTGGTACCACATGCACTTTACTGCGATAAAAAGTAACACGCATGTCATTAGACAAAACGAATAGAAAACACGCAAAAATAACCGTTTTTGATTGAAGCAAGAAACTTATATTTCTAAATATATATATCATAAATAATTGTGCATTATTTATAACCACTCTTGGCACTCGACATGATTATAGATAAATAAACACCAAGGCCCAAAAATAGACCCATTTTGGTTAGCGAGCGCGTCAGTTCCAAAATTCGCGCTTTGAATTTCTGTTTTTGATTTGAAACAAGAAACAAAACGGGGAATGTGCATGCTGTCAATCACGCCGCAATATCTTGTTTATGCACGCGCAGAGCCACTTTCTCGTAAATAGATATTTTTCGACCTTATATATGTAATATAAATAGATGGCAAGTAACGGAATGTGGTTACGCTATGCGCTCCAAACTGATTTACATTATAACAGGGAACGTGTCATCGTCAACTTAAAATCAACTTAAAATCATTGGTCAAATATAATCTCAGGAGGTGTAACCAATTATGGAGTCAAATCCCGGATGTAATGTATGGGTTAATGTGTTTATCGTAACAAGTAGGATGCGACATCTGTGGGGTCGTCAATCTTCAACAAAAGAAGGTTGCCGATTTCCCCTCTGGGGTAGTTTATCTACTGATATATTCGGCGTGACTGATGGCACGGTAATATTTTATTGTAATTAAAATGGAAGGCTGGTATTGTTAGTCTCAAATAATTCAATCGAAACGATTTGTATGGCGAAGACATCACCTGAAAGAAACCGCCTCAAAAGCCTCAATAGAGAGTACGTATTTAAAACCCAGAGTCATTTTTTGGATTAAATATGATTGAGGTAACTTCGCATATAGTAACCAGAATGTGCATAGTATTCAGACGCACATAGTATTCAGACGCACAGTATCACTACATAACTAAACATAATATTCAGACACACAGTATCACTACATAGCTAAACATAGTATTCAGACGCATAGTATCACTACATAGCTAAACATAGTATTCAGACACACAGTATCACTACATAACTAAACATAGTATTCAGACGCACAGTATCACTACATAGCTAAACATAGTATTCAGACGCACAGTATCACTACATAGCTAAACATAGTATTCAGACGCACAGTATCACTACATAGCTAAACATAGTATTCAGACACATAGTATCACTACATAGCTAAACATAGTATTCAGACGCACAGTATCACTACATAGCTAAACATAGTACTCAGACGCACAGTATCACTACATAGCTAAACATATTATTCAGACACACAGTATCACGACATAGCTAAACATAGTATTCAGACGCACAGTATCACTACACAACTAAACATAGTATTCAGACGCACAGTATCACTACATAGCTAAACATAGTATTCAGACGCACAGTATCACTACATAGCTATACATAGTATTCAGACGCACAGTATCACTACATAGCTAAACATAGTGTTCAGACGCACAGTATCACTACATAGCTAAACATAGTATTCAGACGCACAGTATCACTACACAACTAAACATAGTATTCAGACGCACAGTATCACTACATAACTAAACATAGTATTCAGACGCACAGTATCACTACATAGCTAAACATAGTATTCAGACGCACAGTATCACTACACAGCTAAACATAGTATTCAGACGCACAGTATCACTACATAGCTAAACACAGCATTCAGACGCACAGTATCACTACATAAATAAACATAGTATTCAGACACACAGTATCACTACATAGCTAAACATAGTATTCAGACGCACAGTATCACTACACAACTAAACATAGTATTCAGACGCACAGTATCACTACATAGCTAAATATAGCATTCAGGCGCACAGTATCACTACATAACTAAACATAGTATTCAGACACACAGTATCACTACATAGCTAAACATAGTATTCAGACGCATAGTATCACTACATAGCTAAACATAGTATTCAGACGCACAGTATCACTACATAGCTAAACATAGTATTCAGACGCACAGTATCACTACATAGCTAAACATATTATTCAGACACACAGTATCACGACATAGCTAAACATAGTATTCAGACACACAGTATCACTACATAGCTATACATATTATTCAGACGCACAGTATCACTACATAGCTAAACATAGTATTCAGACGCACAGTATCACGACATAGCTAAACATAGTATTCAGACGCACAGTATCACTACACAACTAAACATAGTATTCAGACGCACAGTATCACTACATAGCTAAACATAGTATTCAGACGCACAGTATCACTACATAGCTATACATAGTATTCAGACGCACAGTATCACTACATAGCTAAACATAGTGTTCAGACGCACAGTATCACTACATAACTAAACATAGTATTCAGACGCACAGTATCACTACACAACTAAACATAGTATTCAGACGCACAGTATCACTACATAACTAAACATAGTATTCAGACGCACAGTATCACTACATAGCTAAACATAGTATTCAGACGCACAGTATCACTACACAGCTAAACATAGTATTCAGACGCACAGTATCACTACATAGCTAAACACAGCATTCAGACGCACAGTATCACTACATAAATAAACATAGTATTCAGACACACAGTATCACTACATAGCTAAACATAGTATTCAGACGCACAGTATCACTACACAACTAAACATAGTATTCAGACGCACAGTATCACTACATAGCTAAATATAGCACTCAGGCGCACAGTATCACTACATAACTAAACATAGTATTCAGACACACAGTATCACTACATAGCTAAACATAGTATTCAGACGCATAGTATCACTACATAGCTAAACATAGTATTCAGACGCACAGTATCACTACATAGCTAAACATAGTATTCAGACGCACAGTATCACTACATAGCTAAACATATTATTCAGACACACAGTATCACGACATAGCTAAACATAGTATTCAGACACACAGTATCACTACATAGCTATACATATTATTCAGACGCACAGTATCACTACATAGCTAAACATAGTATTCAGACGCACAGTATCACTACATAGCTAAACATATTATTTAGACGCACAGTATCACTACATAGCTAAACATAGTATTCAGACGCACAGTATCACTACATAGCTAAACATAGTATTCAGACGCACAGTATCACTACATAGCTAAACATAGTATTCAGACGCACAGTATCACTACACAACTAAATATAGTATTCAGACGCACAGTATCACTACATAACTAAACATAGTATTCAGACGCACAGTATCACTACATAGCTAAACATAGTATTCAGACGCACAGTATCACTACACAGCTAAACATAGTATTCAGACGCACAGTATCACTACATAGCTAAACACAGCATTCAGACGCACAGTATCACTACATAAATAAACATAGTATTCAGACACACGGTATCACTACATAGCTAAACATAGTATTCAGACGCACAGTATCACTACACAACTAAACATAGTATTCAGACGCACAGTATCACTACATAGCTAAACATAGCATTCAGACGCACAGTATCACTACATAACTAAACATAGTATTCGGACACACAGTATCACTACATAGCTAAACATAGTATTCAGACGCACAGTATCACTACATAGCTAAACATAGTATTCAGACGCACAGTATCACTACATAGCTAAACATAGTATTCAGACGCACAGTATCACTACATAGCTAAACATAGTATTCAGACGCACAGTATCACTACATAGCTAAACATAGTATTCAGACGCACAGTATCACTGCGTAGCTAAACATAGTATTCAGACGCACAGTATCACTACATAGCTAAACATAGTATTCAGACGCACAGTATCACTACATAGCTAACATAGCATTCAGACGCACAGTATCACTACATAGCTAAACATAGTATTCAGACACACAGTATCACTACATAGCTAAACATAGTATTCAGACGCACAGTATCACTACATAGCTAAACATAGTATTCAGACGCACAGTATCACTACATAGCTAAACATAGTATTCGGACACACAGTATCACTACATAGCTAAACATAGTATTCAGACGCACAGTATCACTACATAGCTAAACATAGCATTCAGACGCACAGTATCACTACATAACTAAACATAGTATTCAGACGCACAGTATCACTACATAGCTAAACATAGTATTCAGACGCACAGTATCACTACACAGCTAAACATAGTATTCAGACACACAGTATCACTACATAGCTAAACATAGCATTCAGACGCACAGTATCACTACATAGCTAAACATAGCATTCAGACGCACAGTATCACTACATAACTAAACATAGTATTCAGACGCACAGTATCACTACATAGCTAAACATAGTATTCAGACGCACTGTATCACTACACAGCTAAACATAGTATTCAGACGCACAGTATCACTACATAGCTAAACACAGCATTCAGACGCACAGTATCACTACATAAATAAACATAGTATTCAGACACACGGTATCACTACATAGCTAAACATAGTATTCAGACGCACAGTATCACTACACAACAAAACATAGTATTCAGACGCACAGTATCACTACATAGCTAAATATAGCATTCAGGCGCACAGTATCACTACATAACTAAACATAGTATTCAGACACACAGTATCACTACATAGCTAAACATAGTATTCAGACGCATAGTATCACTACATAGCTAAACATAGTATTCAGACGCACAGTATCACTACATAGCTAAACATAGTATTCAGACGCACAGTATCACTACATAGCTAAACATATTATTCAGACACACAGTATCACGACATAGCTAAACATAGTATTCAGACACACAGTATCACTACATAGCTATACATAGTATTCAGACGCACAGTATCACTACATAGCTAAACATAGTATTCAGACGCACAGTATCACTACATAGCTAAACATATTATTTAGACGCACAGTATCACTACATAGCTAAACATAGTATTCAGACGCACAGTATCACTACATAGCTAAACATAGTATTCAGACGCACAGTATCACTACATAGCTAAACATAGTATTCAGACGCACAGTATCACTACACAACTAAATATAGTATTCAGACGCACAGTATCACTACATAACTAAACATAGTATTCAGACGCACAGTATCACTACATAGCTAAACATAGTATTCAGACGCACAGTATCACTACACAGCTAAACATAGTATTCAGACGCACAGTATCACTACATAGCTAAACACAGCATTCAGACGCACAGTATCACTACATAAATAAACATAGTATTCAGACACACAGTATCACTACATAGCTAAACATAGTATTCAGACGCACAGTATCACTACACAACTAAACATAGTATTCAGACGCACAGTATCACTACATAGCTAAACATAGCATTCAGACGCACAGTATCACTACATAACTAAACATAGTATTCAGACACACAGTATCACTACATAGCTAAACATAGTATTCAGACGCACAGTATCACTACATAGCTAAACATAGTATTCAGACGCACAGCATCACTACATAGCTAAACATAGTATTCAGACGCACAGTATCACTACATAGCTAAACATAGTATTCAGACGCACAGTATCACTACATAGCTAAACATAGTATTCAGACGCACAGTATCACTGCGTAGCTAAACATAGTATTCAGACGCACATTATCACTACAGAGCTAAACATAGTATTCAGACGCACAGTATCACTGCGTAGCTAAACATAGTATTCAGACGCACAGTATCACTACATAGCTAAACATAGTATTCAGACGCACAGTATCACTACATAGCTAACATAGCATTCAGACGCACAGTATCACTACATAGCTAAACATAGTATTCAGACACACAGTATCACTACATAGCTAAACATAGTATTCAGACGCACAGTGTCACTACATAGCTAAACATAGTATTCAGACGCACAGTATCACTACATAGCTAAACATAGTATTCGGACACACAGTATCACTACATAGCTAAACATAGTATTCAGACGCACAGTATCACTACATAGCTAAACATAGCATTCAGACGCACAGTATCACTACATAACTAAACATAGTATTCAGACGCACAGTATCACTACATAGCTAAACATAGTATTCAGACGCACAGTATCACTACACAGCTAAACATAGTATTCAGACACACAGTATCACTACATAGCTAAACATAGCATTCAGACGCACAGTGTCACTACATAGCTAAACATAGCATTCAGACGCACAGTGTCACTACATAGCTAAACATAGTATTCAGACGCACAGTATCACTACATAGCTAAACATAGTATTCAGACGCACAGTATCACTACATAGCTAAACATAGCATTCAGACGCACAGTATCACTACATAACTAAACATAGTATTCAGATGCACAGTATCACTACATAGCTAAACATAGTATTCAGACGCACAGTATCACTACACAGCTAAACATAGTGTTCAGACGCACAGTATCACTACATAGCTAAACATAGTATTCAGACGCACAGTATCACTACATAGCTAACCATAGTATTCAGACGCACAGTATCACTACATAGCTAAACATAGCATTCAGACGCACAGTATCACTACATAACTAAACATAGTATTCAGACGCACAGGATCACTACATAGCTAAACATAGTATTCAGACGCACAGTATCACTACATAGCTAAACATAGTATTCAGACGCACAGTATCACTACATAGCTAAACATAGTATTCAGACGCACAGTATCACTACATAGCTAAACATAGTATTCAGACGCACAGTATCACTACATAGCTAAACATAGTATTCGGACGCACAGTATCACTACATAACTAAACATAGTATTCAGACGCACAGTATCACTACATAGCTAAACATAGTTATCAGACGCATAGAACCATTATATATTCGAATAGTGTTCAGACCTACATGATACAGAACGGTAAATGTTTGTCATATTTATAATTCTTTGCGACAATGACAAACTAGAAATACAGAGCGCCCTTCATTGCATTAGCTGGTCAATGTAGAGATCGTGATTCATTCCAGGGGTATATTAACCCATTCATCAGATCGTGTAATGTATTATTCCTCAGCTCCTGAGAGCGAGGTTATTTGTTGTTATGTTGGCGATCGCCGCTGTGTCTGCGGAAGTACTATGGGAGATTGCATGATGAGGGTAAAAGTATTTTGATCAGTAAAATAATTTTAGAAAAGTGAAAACTAGAGTGACAGTGAAATGAAGGTTGGTTTTAAATATTAAATATCATGGAATCTGGATGAAATAATGAAGGGAAATTGAACTGGTATGAAAGGGCAGTACATGTGGCCAGTATGCAAGGTCAGAATCCGGGGGTCAAAATACGTCACAACACATCCGTCATGACGGCTGTCAACAACTATGGATGAGGTGAAAGACTGGATTTGCAGTTTGCGTGATGGCCGAGTAAAAGGATTCATGCAAATTCTGTGCTCCAGTAACAGTATTTGCTGCTTTTTTGTGCAATGGAAATTAATACAAGAAATGCTGCCAAAGGACATTTCCTTCCAGCAAACAAAACAACCTTGGGACGTTTATCTTGAGAAATTGAGAAGACGAAAATCCCTTGAGACAGTCGTTGTGAAACAATAGACATGCTTCTCCGGGGTATCAAGGATATTTTTGATTATTTAAAGTGGGAAACTGCTGCTTTATGGAAGAGCAAAGTTCAATTTCATTGGCCACAGTAATTTTAAATCGATGTTGGATTTCAGAGGTGTTACCTGGTGTACAAATAACAACATTACGATGTTTTCGAGTTTCTCGCTTTACGTCTTGTACTAGCCGAGCCACGCCTTGATAATTTATCAATATACATATGGTAGTGATGTATGGGGAGATGAAATTGCTCTAAAATTACCAATTGAAGATACATATAAATTATCTTCGTTTTCTCTTGGGAACATCCAATAACACCACAACAATTGACTTATACGGTGAACTTGGACGTTACCCATTGGAAACTTTTATCGGCAACAAATGATGAAGCTTACCAAGAAAACAAAAAAATTAATAGTAAATGGTACACTAATATAGACCCCATTTTGATAACATCAACCAGTCAAACCTGGTCGAAACAATGAAATTCTAACGGCAAGGCAATTAGGACAAATTAATAAAAATATACAAACATCATTTATATCAACTTGGAAAAGTGAATTACATAAGGACAATCGATCAAAACAAAACGAGAAAAATAAATTAAGAACATACCGAGAATTAAAAATCAATTTTGCGCGAAAATTTAACTGAGTTCCGCCTCAGTGACCATAACTTGAAAATTGAGACTGGCAGACAGAAAGGAATACCCCTTGCAAATAGATTGTGCAACATTTGTGATCAGAATCAAGTAGAAGATTGGAACGAGTATCGCCTAATGATGTCATGCAAAAGTTATACCCCCGATAGAAATGTATTATTGGAAATGGCAAAAACCAAAATCCAAAATTTCAAAATTTGTCACCAAAGACATAATTCATAGCCTTGCTAAACAACAGTGGTCTAACACTCCCTGTAGCAAGGTACCTAAAGAAGTGTTTAGAGATAAGACAATAACCCCAGTGACAGTTAAATTTTGTATTTTGTTTTCTATCTTTTTATAGTATAATAATTTAGTCTTAATATTTTATTTCTCTGTAATGTATTAGCTTATGGTTTTGTATTTTTTTTAACTTTTTGTTCTTTCTCAAACATTTGTAACCATTGCCAATCCCTCAGGGGAATGTGTAAGTGTTAATAAAATTATTATTATTTAATTAATGACCCCGCACATTAGTGATTGGCCTTGGCTAGTTGAAGAGGTTTTTAGAGGGGTGACTCGCTAGAAGTATTCGCCGTGAATCCGGACTTTTCATTCAGGTTTATACAACACTTACATGTTACTGTCATGAAGGTTTATTGTCTTGTTTGTATTTGCACAATGTGAAAGAGGGGTTTATTGTCAAAATATATACGGGTGTTTGTATGCGTATATAAACTATAAAAAATTTGACTTATGTCACCAAATTGTACGTTTTGACGACTCGGATACGATTGTAAGATTATATTTCAGGTATTCTCGAAATGAATCTCAGCACTGTGCTTTTTATAAATGTTATGGTTCGGTTAAGAATTTTCTGGAGACTGTACAGCAAATCACAGATTTTCATTAGTTATTGTTCATAGTTTTCCTAATTTTCAGTTGTTATGATTGTGTACAGCTTTGCCCCACACACAATAAGACAGGATGATATGTACGGATATGTGTGAGTATGTTTCATGGATTAATAGGCCACTTCTTTGCTTCAATTCCAACTATATCTCTGGAAATGTCACTTCCTGTTTATCATTCATATTTCGATATCCCACAATAGTAGTAATTCTAACGAACTACTATTTCGCAAAATTTGCGTAGCCTTGCTTCTACTCCCATATTGTCCTTCACAGTGAAGGTTAATGCAGATATATGATAAATTACACAGGGGTAACACTACAATATATTTCCCTTTACATTCCCTTGCATTACACAACCGTCTTTGTGCTGAGGCAGTTATGGTTCACAACCATCATCGTGTTACTATTTTATATATGTCTCCGCATCGCCATTAGCCACAGCGTGCCGTAACTTTGCAGTATGCGCAAGGTATTTGCATCTTACCATATGATATACTGTAAATTCTTAATATGAAACGATTACGCCATCTTCCAAAATGACGTGCGTTTTCGACAACGAAGTTCATATATAGCCAGGAAGTTCCAAATATTTTCACAATTTTGCCCAGTTCTGGGAACACCAATCACCAAACGGTCGAATCGCGAAGAACTATAATATCAAGGTTATTACGAGGATGTCGCAAAAGATGCACTCAGGCAGAACGCAGTCGCATCGATCTCGGCGGTCAATTCTCTCGCCATATGTCTTCTAAGCCTTGCATATTTTATTGCAAACAGTTAATGACCTCATATCACGTACTGTGTTCTCTAGACTGGTCGTACATCTGCAATCCAACACCTTATAATATTACGCCTTACGTTATTTCTAAACGAATAATTCATTGTTTTCTAGTAAATGTGTAACCCCACGGTGGAACCAGAATGCGTGACCGTCAAGAAAATAGTGTTAACGGCTGCTTTTGATTTTCGAATGTGGGTAATACATACTATAGACAATTACGGAAATGAAATATTCAGCGTTCCCTCGTAAACTGTTATGAGTGATAAAACCGGGGGCGAGGTAATTTACTCGTAAAGTAAGTGAAGTACGAACACAGAATAAAGAGGATCAAGTTACAGTGACGTCGTATTACCAATCGGCTCAGCACATCGCCGTCTTTAGGTGAATGTGCAGGTGTGGGTGAACGGACACATACACAAATTAGTCTAGCGTAGTGACGTGACAGGTCACAAATGATGGTTGATGAATATAGGTATTACTTTCCGGTGATTCCAGGAAGTTCAATTGATACCTGCTATTAACGGAAATATTTCGACGACTTGTGAAATGTTAAAGTGCTCGTTAATTTTTCAATGGCGGTACATCATGTGTCGAGTGGCGTCAAGTTAATACTCTCATGTTCCTAAGCTTATATACCTAGTAATAAAATAAACATATATTGATACACTGGATTGTGGTTTATCGCAATCTAAAAACAGTGTTTACAAAAATACACGTATAATAGTGATTATAGAGTTTTCGCCATTATATATATACAATCTTGAATAACAATAAATGCCATTCATGTCCCAGTTTTAAAATGTTCGTCATTGTAGTTAAAACCTTGTTAAGTCTTTGGAATTTAGATATCATTTACCTATTCTCCTACGAAACTTTGTTCACGTATTGCAAAGTTTAAAATTAAAAAAAAAATATATCGAAGTTATCTGAAACGCAATAGTAACGAAATGTTTGGGATTTGGAATATTCGAACAGAAACAAGAGATTCTCATTTGCGGGTATTGCGGCTAGTTGTCAGTAGCGTTGTGAAGAATATGTATTTTCGCACTGATCAGAAGAAAATACAGATCGGAAATAAGATGACATCTCACTCATGCTTGAATTATTTCCAACATGGAAACGACCATTGATTTCTTGTTCTTGTAATTATACGAGCGTAGAGATGCAGTAAAAGTGGGACTATGAATGGAGTAGACGTTTGGGGGAAAAGAGTGATTCAGATGAATATTTCACTAAATTCGCGGCACGTGGAGTGCATTCTGGTACGTTATAATGAAGTATATATGAAGATGTAGTGCATATTTTTATCATCGCATGGGTGAAGCCCCGTGCTTTTTTGTTGGGTTGAACAAATAATTTATTCGACTCCACGTGATATAAAACCAGTATTTGCAATATAAAGTGTTTACCTTTGGAAATTAATACTAGTAAGATAGAAAACAAGCGTGCTGTTCGACTTGGATGGGTTTTTGTTGACTTAATTATATCTAAAATGTGATAGGGTCATTCTAGTATACAATTAAGCAAGTGGGAGATTATCCGTCTTGCTGGGATTAACAATGTCAGTTATGTTAATTTATGATTTCTTGCCAGATAACATTATGAAGAAGTATATAATCGCTATTGTGAAAAGTTAAACAGGAGATTAGACGCACAAAAGTAATTATAAACCAATTGTCATTTCCTCAGTTACTTCCACAATGCTGGAAATTGTTATTTCAGGGAGGACTAAGAGTTATTCGAGCTCCGAAGATTTCCAGTTTGCCTTCAAGTAGAGTCATTCTACTGACTAGTGTGCATACGCTATGAAGAAACTATTAATTACTATCCTTGATTTAATAGTTTAATATATGCATGGTTTGGGTGCCTGTAATGCATTTGATAGAATAAATCATTAGATATTATTTAAACAAAAATATTGACAGATGTGACAGATGTGTTCAAGTGTACATTGTTCACCTGATTGGTACAGCACTCAACAACTCTGTGTTAGGTGTGGTAGTGATCTCTCGCCTTTAATGGCGTTCATAAATGGCGTTCGTCGGGGTAGCAGTTGTTCAATGTACTCACTGACGACCTGAGTTAACGAGTAAGATGTATCATAAAAAGCTTACAGCGTTGCTGAATCCATGACTAATCATCTTATGTATGCAGATTACCAGGGCCTAATATTTCTTCAAATTCTGCTTTATTCACTTTTTGAATAAGAGCAGTGATAACGATATTGTTTTTCATTCCACGTATAACGTGTGCATTTCATATAACGTAAATATCGATTTTCACCTGATGAAAGTCTCTTTATTTTGCACTTTTTGTATAAATACATTAAGATAGAAGCCTAGTCATAATTTTTGACAAAATTGGTCATAAATCGCATGACAATGTGTATTTGTTTATTATGTACAATCATGAAGTTAATGTCCCATGGTACAATTAAATAGCATTATTTTGTGTGTAATGCTTTTTGAGAAACGTGTCCTAATATTTTTTGAAAATTGCTATTTTTAGAGCAATTCCATAGAACACAATGTTAAAGAAAAATTGTACTTTGTTGGCACTTTTTAAAACCCAGATTTGTTTTAAATAATTCAGAACAACAAAAAGTACTCCATCATTAACAATATATGATTTGTTCAGCCTATGTCACCAGGTTAGATTTTGAGATATTGCATAATATCTCTGCCATAGGAACCTGTGGTAAAATCGTTATAATAGTGTCTCAATGGTGACCTTCCACTAAAATACAACCATCAATTTCGCGAAAAAAGGGCTGGTGATCCTCAACTTTTTTAGGTCAATATTCTTATATTGTCTTTGAGTATAATTTATTGCAAAATGCATAAATTCTGTTTTTTTCTTGGCTATAGACTGTTGAAATTTTGTAGAATTGTGAATAGTGGAACATACTCAAAAAACGATTTTAAAATATAGATAACAGGTGCAAACATTCTCTCTTTTGAATGCTTAGAAAGATTTAGCAAGGCTGTACATAAATAATAAAAAAGAAACATGGTGAAAAAAATGATGGGATCTCCATATTATGCACTATATTTAACTTTTAACAATACGATAATACATTTCAATTTGGAACTGTTACAACCATTTTAATTATGAGCATTAGTAAACTTCTTACTGAATGAATTGTTGTGCAAATTAGCAATTATCTCAGCTTACTTTTAATGCACATCCCGAAACAGACAACTGACCTGGTGGGTGACAGGGACGGACGCGTCGATGACGTCACGTGGTCGATTCTAACGTTATGCTCAGGCTGCAATGAACACGACGTTCCCCTCTGGAAGTTTCCTCGCAAAATGCGCAGAATATTACTATTTTTGGTAATAATAATTCGTGTTAGTACTTTTACCAGGTTTCCCTGTTTTGATCAGTTGATCATACACCCGCAATCACTATGAACAGTGCTCACAGTCATGCGATCGCGATCCAGTTAGATATTTATTCAGTTCTACTTCTAGATATAAGACCTTGCTTCAGCCAATCATATTGCTAGATTCAGAGCGCTGATACGTTTCGGCTGATCTGCACTGGCTCGGAAGATTAATTCTGATTGGCTAAAAAAACAAAAAAACTTGTGGCGTTGAATGCACGTTCATTGTCAGTATTGTTATGCAAATTCAAACTAGCTAATCATTTACAACCTTCCGAGCCAGTGCAGATTAGCCCATACGTTTTGGAAAGTGTGCAGATTTTTACAGAAGGGCAAATTCTTCTGTGTTCGATACTAATAATATAATGTCGTAGTGTGGTATTACTTATTTCTTTAAATCAGTATTGTTATTATTATAAATTGTAATGTATGTCATCAAATAATGTCTTGTTAATTGGAAGCTAAAATGTGAAAATTAGCATGACAAAAGTTGGTATTTTATGAATTAGCACAATAACACTGTCATGGCGGATTTATTGGAGCAAGTCTTAAAACCATGGCAACATAAACACTAACCTTACGGTATGTATACATCTCACTAACAATAACAGCTACTTTGGTGATTTTAAAAATGGTTAATTTTTTTTTTGTATCAAAATTGTTTCTGGGACTTCATATTGTAGAGTTACTTTTACAATGTGTGAATGTGTAAATCCCTTAGTGTGTGTGAAATTTGCATAAATCTGAATGAGATATTACTAGCATCATACCCAGGCTGTAGTGGGCGTATGTAAAATCGGTTCTCGCCCACGGTTTTTACCAAATTTCATTTACACTACATAAAATCGGTTGAAACCATTATATGTATGTTGAATTATGTGAAAGGATATATCCCCTACTGGTCGAGAATGGATGTCAGATTATTCGTGTTTCAGTTTTACAATACGTGACATTAGTTAAATAAGAATGCGTGTTAAAGACAGAAAGCTACACAAAAATAAAAATAGTCTCATTTCATCATATTACAAAGATAAAGAAAAAAAGGAAAATATGAAGTCATCGTACAAAGTTTGGAAAAAATCGTTGTATAAAATGGGGTGAAAATAATATGTTTTCGTATGTGTAGCCTTGTTTTCCATTGCAAGAATATATCTTAATATCTCAAAATTTTGCTGGGTAAAAAATAAAAGATATTTATTGTATTACAAAATACGTTTTGCTATCTGGAAGTTTTAGCGGTGTTTTGACAAGAAAATGTGTTTTCGTTGTGGTCTAAAACTTTGTTTAAATGATAAACCAAGGCGAACTCCGACAGCGCTGCCCGACGCTCACCAGCAAAGACGCGACGTCGCGTTGATTCAGTGTGAGCGGACCAAAGATGAGACGTTGAGACAACGACGAGCATCGGGATCGTCTTCGAAAATTGAACTTGTATAATATTTCAGACGAGACGCCTCGTTGGGTTCAACAGCGTGAGATCAGGTCACTGACGAGACAGGCGTCATTGATACTAATCAGAAGCTATGTTACAAAGCATATGTTTTCAATTGTCACGTTCATCGACTGAATGTCATGATTGAGTGAATGGAATAAATAGGATGTCTGCGTCACACCATAACTAATCCGCAACGTTTTTTTATAGATCAAACACGCAGGTATTGGCTGTAATTATTGCAATTAAGTAACAAAAATGGAAGGTTAAATTACAGTTTTTAATTTTTCTTTATTTTAATTCGTATGATTTTCAATCAATCAATTAATGTAATCACACAGTGAGTTTATTGATAAAGTCTAAAATACACGTTAAGATGCATTCAGATGAGTTCAGTTTTATGGCTGTGATTTCGCATACTGCTACGACTAAACACGTCTGATGTTCATTCAACTTGCTCGCCTTTCATCGTTTTTCCCAGCATGCAACGTACAAAATGGCGTTTATTTGCTATACTTCCTGTTTTATAATTGACATTGGTGTGTTCTGTAATAATTGTGTCGCGTTTTCAATCAAACGTGGACCTGTGACACCAAATATGCTCACTTGTAGCGTTTGTGGAAAGTGGGCCGATTTTGAATGTTCAAAACACGCAGGGTCGCAGCACACCGCTCGTCCGTGTTTGCAAAATAAAAAAACAACATCTCAAATAAAAGTGTCATCATCTTTGAACTTACTTGTATCAACCGCTGACACTTTGTACACTATTCTGCCTAAACAAGAAAAAAAAACGAAAATGCAAATGATTTTCTATTTTCAAATTTTTGGGAGATTGAAATGTTACAGTCATATTTACTCACTTACACATACGTACGCACACTTGTAATCCTCGTTTCTCAGCTGTTTTATATAGTTCTTTTAGCTGAGCCTTTTGTGTGTGCACACCCACACTCGCTTTGCTATCTTTCAAAAACTGTTTCAAACAAACATGCCGCTATGTCTCCCGGGGTTGCAATGTTTATTGTTTTGACCTTTGATAGATATGTTACGCGTGCGCAATGAGAATTACATGGCGTCCGTCGGTAATATCAATGAGCCTAATTCCACTGAGAAACCTTCTCTGACAATTGTATTGAACCTCCGCATATTTACTGACTTCACTATATTGTTAGCCATTAATAGCTTTAATTGAGTCACGTGATTAAACCCTGCTATCTCATTGGATAAAAGTACCGGGGTTAGTTAAATATCGCACACTCGCCATATCTCATCATATTCCCGACTCATCAAATCTCCTTCCATCTCGACTCGCCATGACTCGAAGTTTTGAGGTGATGTGAGTTGGTTCAGAGCGTATCCAGTATGCGAGGACTTCATTTAAGATCTCGGGAAATGTGTAAAGATGAGAGAAATCACTACCAATTCCACTACCAAACTGAAACCACGAAAGAGTTCGTGTAACAGTTTTATTACGTTCAGTAATATCGAAAACCATGAATTTCCATTTTTGGCAGGCAATTATTTTAGATTCAGACTCTTACAATTTTGAATGTACAATTCCAGTACTACAAAACTAGTTTTGGGATAAACGGAAAAACTAAGTATGTTTTAGTTTCCGTTATAACATGATTGCATACTCAGGCTCGCATTTGTACGTATACTTCCTGTCCAGTAGTTGTAACATTTTTGAGCGAATATCACAACATTTCCAGAAAAATCATATACGCATTAAAATATTGAAACTACAATGAACACTTTGTCTCGCCCATTGACGCACCTATTGACCAACAACTTCGAGCGCCAGACAAGACTTATCTTTGCAAAGCCGACAGCACCTTTTAAAACACAATCGTGATCGCTGGCAGCAATACAATATATAATAATCGGGAAAGGGGGGAAAGGTCATCCCTGAAGTAATTCTGATAGACCGTGACAGGGAATGTGTAATTTGGTGACGAAAACTCTTACTTACCCCAGGCTTACTACTATGTCAAAATTAATTGAAGGGTAAATGTCACATGAGCAGAAAGTTCTTGTGAGCGTTTTCAAAGAATAGTTTTCTCTGCACAAACTAGGCCCTCGATAGATGTTTCTTTACTTAGTTTATGCAAGATAATTCAATTTTAGTAATTTATGCCAAAATTCCAAATACAAGTCACTAAATAAGCATGTTTTATTTCGGCATAGCTCACTATCGGGGTAATCGGAGATAGGTTGAACCATCAATTATTTCTTTATCTAATGACGGTTGAGTCGACTGACGTATTTATTATTTAGGAAAAGACCGTCACAAGATCGTCGTTTCAGGCGTGTCGTATTGATTTGAAGCTAAATAAATTTGGAAATACTTTAAAGTTAGTTTAATAGGGTCCGTTTGAAGAGCAATTCGGTCATCTTAAAAATATAATGCTAACAAATACTGGAAGTTATATATATTTGTATTAAACACCAAATCTGCGAAATATTGAAGTAATGGACAACTGTCTCATCAACCTCGTAATATTGCATTGTGGAATATATCGTGTTACCGTGAGATCACAACCCTCTGTTGCGTAATCACATGAAATGTGCGCCCGCAGCGACTGAATTAAATGCAATTTGGGCAGCAATTGTAATTGCAATGATTGCTCATATAGCCAGAGAGAATACTTTCATATACTTTTAGGTGTTATGTAAACCAAAAGAAAAGCGTGTTATGTTTTGTTTCAAGGTTATATATCAGATTCCGTATATGTATTAGCTTAATTTAATGCCGACGCTAAAGAATTGTGGCAATGCTGTATTTATCTTTAATTAGATAATACATAATTAGTGGTGTAATTATTTTTCTTGATTGGAAAGAGTCGTAAATGCAAGTACGACAAAAGTCATCAGAATCGAACGCTATATAATAATTATGGCACCTGACATGTATCTACCTTGATGATCTAATGCACATGCGCACATGTTGTTTTGATGCGTGTACAATAACATTTAATTCACATGGTTTTTGGTATTTTCGATTTTTCGTCTAATGAATACTACTGTGTGTTCTGCAAACGCACCAAATCATAGCCACATTTGAACAATATGCCTTATCCATGTCGCATCTTTAAAGGGCGGTGGTCGTCGCGCAGCGCGTCTTCGAATTTCATGTAAATAAACAATGTATTTTACACGCGTTGTGTACGTGGCTATGAGTCCAATATCGACCAGGACGCGGCGCGACGACCACCGCCATTTAACAACAACAAAATACCGTAAGTGATATCTATTTTGCATCTTACAGTGTTTCTTTGTTTTGTGTCTTGTCCTCATATAGCAACACTATGAACGTTCAATATGTGAACAATATCAAATGTTAATAACTTCTATCTGACTATTCTTTTGAAGTAAGCGACGACCGAAAATGTCTCCAAGCATGAACACGGATTCATCCATTACCATGGCAACTAGTTATTGCACCTGGGTTCTAATCTCACACCTAAAAGAAATCTGTCGAACACAATCATTATTTAATGATTAGGATTATACACAGCGTCAGAATAATGACATCGTGGCTTGTAATATTATCGGTGTATTGTTAGTAAAAGGTTAGACACTAACGGTGTACAAATCGTAGGTGATAATACTATTAAATGTACAGTTAAAAACCAAACCTAGTTATTGCAGTACTCTGTCGGTAAATCCGATCCTTTTTTTCACTGCTTTGTGATTTTATTCTCAATTTAATCTTACTTAGCCCGATGACGCGCAGATCGGTGCAATCAGTATTTTGTTGCAGTAACCCCCGTGTATTGCCATGTATTGACTTATTATCTCCATCAGTGATGCAAGTACCGAGTGGTCAATTTATTTTGCATTCCTGTGACAATATTACATCATAATATAACACCAAGCTATGCTCAACTAGTTGTATCAATCTCAAACAACGATATTTGATTTAATAAACATACCCCGCAAAATATTACCCCCAAAAAGGAAGTCGGAAAGGTTACGTAATAACAAAACGTGAAGTAAAATGTGCCAGGCGTGTAACCGGTGTAAATGGCGCATACAATTCTTGTTGCACTCATTATGGTTGAAAGTAGTAATTCATACTTTTTATTGTATCACACCTCTGCTATAGCTATGTTAAAATTTGACATATCTTTTTTCAGCTTGCTGTTGTGAATGCATTGTTTATGATAAGTATAATGTGGTTGAGTAGAATGGACAAGCTTTTATCTCCCAAGATAATTTGTTTGTTGTTAATTAATTTTGAATTCATATAGCCTTACCCCAAATATTGTACATGGATCTCGATAAAACCTGGACTGCTTCACACTCAACAAATAGATGAATTAATGTTTCTGGAGTGTGTTACGTCAGAAAGTGCGAACTTACTAATGTTGAATTCACATGGAATAACATTTCATTTGTATAAAGAATATTGTGGCTTAATTTCTATTGCATTTTTCGGATTTTGTTGCAGATTGTAATTTCAAAGGACAGAGAATAAATAAATGTCCAGTCAGGGTAGGCTACAATAAACAGATTATTAAAGAAGGTCTGACTTTTTGGAGTGAAAAAAAAAAAAGAATTTGTTATTAATCTACAAACTCTTTTTTTTGTGTACACTTTTCTAAACAACTAACGACTTCCCCTGACATAAATGATTAAAGTATCTGTTGGTGTTATATGTGTAATGATGCACTTTCCATTCGACAGAAATTGCTGAGATAAAACCTTTCCAAAGAAGAAATTGTGATTGATTGATTTCATTCGAAGGGGAAATATAGTCATCCTAAATCTGCATAAAA
The DNA here is from genome assembly GCF_978046115.1 of Saccoglossus kowalevskii. NCBI lineage: Eukaryota > Metazoa > Hemichordata > Enteropneusta > Harrimaniidae > Saccoglossus > Saccoglossus kowalevskii. Next base: position 11,735,952 of record NC_140654.1, read on the forward strand.
TTGGGGGCATGTTGAATGACTCCACAGGACAATTTGAAGATAACCTGTTCCCCTACTGGCTTTAGATAATGGTCAAAAACAAGCATCCAAGGGTGAAAAGTATCAGAGAGATAATGCTTGACCCACATTACTTTAAAGGCTTTTTGCATTGCACAAATACCCAACATACCCAAACCCCCCTTGACCTATGTCATCTATCATAGTGTTGCGTGCTATTCTGTCATGTCCATTCCACAAAAAGAAGTATATTTCAGAATTTATAATTCGAATATCTTTGTTATGAACATTGATCAAGTTTCAAATATATAACATCTTTGGAATTACTAGAGTTTTAATAATCTGGATTTTGCCAATAATGGGAAGATTACAAATCGCATAAACATCCGTTTTAATCTTATGTTCTACAATTATAATTCCACGCACATTACTATTATGCTGCAGAAAAAGTCCTAGCGAAAAAATAAACAATATAGGTGAAAGGGGGTCTCCTTGCCCTACCTCCTAAAAGAACCATAACACAGCTATGTGGGTTTGAAAAGAAAATACCCACTTTATAAGGGAGGGGCCAAAATTAAACTATTCGAGGCAGTCAAACATAAATTTTCATTCTAGCCGGTCAAAAGCTTTTTGACAATCAATTGCCATTAATATACGAGTTTCATGTGTATCTTTTGTGTATTCCATAACCCCGTCAATAAGACGTACACACCGACCAATTGTTCTATTTTTCCCAATCACTATATCTAATACCCTACAATACATCTTTCTACAAATTTATAATCTGTTTTGAGCAAAGCTATTGGGCGCCAGCTTGAAATATATCTCTTAGCTTTATCTTCTTTTTCAGTCAATGTGATTACCTCTTGATATTAGCTGTTTGACAGAAGTCCCTTTTCATGTGAGTCATTCAAAGCATTTATAACGTATATGCCAATTAGGGGGCAGAATGTTGAATAAAATAATTCAACTGTTAGGCCATTACTCCCTGGTGTTTTATTTTGTTCATACTGTTTAGTGAATTAAGTCCCTCCTCCAAACACAGAGGCCCTTCACCAGAATCTCGGTCTCTCTGTTCAAGTTTAGGAATGTTTTTATTATTTTTGAAAAAACACATCACTGATAGCTTTAGTGTGTACAGTAGCTGAAAGAACGAGAAGCATAGAGACTAGAGTAAATCTCATGAATATGTGCTTGTATATCAATTGGGTTTAATCATTTTTATGCATTATATTTTTTTAGGCCCACAAAATATTTGATATGTTTTCCCCCATTTCGTACCAATCTACTCTAGCACGAACAATTGCCCCTTCTGTCAAATAATCATATTCTAGTTTGAGACCCCTTTGAATTGCTTCAATGTTTGTTTTAATCTCATTAGATTCATTTTACGCAGCTCCATGTCCAGTACTCTTAGCCTTGATTCTAATTTATCAATCATTTTAATCAGCTTTTCGGATTTATGTTTACTGAATTCAATTGTGGTTACTTCAATATTGATTGATTGATTGATGTGTAAGGATATTTCCCACAATGCAATGCTTATCAAATATATTCAACGAACCACTCCGATATTGGAGTTGCTGTCGAGAAAAACAAATGACAGAACTAGACTCAGTGAGAAGAGGGAGGTACATATAGCAATTTAAGAGTCATTGAGTGTAAGAATACAAGGTCTGTCTGTTCATTCCAAAAACTAAATTTCAGAAATATATAGCCTTGATAAAAAAAAAAACAAGTGATCCAATTGTACATTGATCAGCGAGCGGAAGAGGAGCAAACATTTGTGAATAAACAAATATGTCTGATATTCAAAATGGAATCATGGGTAATTTTTTTTTTTAATCTGTGATCCAAAGCTAATAAATATATAACGTCGATATTTATATGGCCTGATTACCTTCCTATTATTTAATGGGTCTGAGCTTTATATATTTATATGTCTTCTCATTTTTTGTCAAATTGAAATGGTAGAATACATATACCTTGGGGTATCACAGGCGTATTTAATGTGCTGTGCACGTTATTATTCTGTTCCACCATCATCTTGCAGTAAAAGCGGCAGAGCGATCACGTGACGGGCCACAAAAGTAGTGCGCGTTCGAAGTCCGTGAAATTAAACAATGTAATTTACACGCGCTATGTACGTTATATGCGACCCACACAGAAGTGAAGCGTTATGACGACGTTATGACGACTGTGACGCATGCACATAAATGGGTTTGGTGTCCATCATTGGTGTCAATGTCAGGCTACGTCATTGCCAGTCTGTCCTGTACATGTTGCAATCAAGGCCGCGGAAGCAAAGCGGAGCATAAATTGACCTTTATGAGTGTGATTGAAAGCCAATCGAGTGTGTTCGTATTAATGAGAACAACGATGGTGTTTATTAAATCTATGTCGGTATTGAGTTTTGGCGACAAGCTCCCAATCGACTTAGAAATTATCATGGCGTGTCCAACGAGTCGAGAAATTACCCAAGCTATAAAATTAGAACATACTAGTACTAGTACTACTAGTATATGGTTTAAAGCAGGGGAGCCGTCACCTGCGCATGCGTCAGAAGGCCACAGCGTGTCATTGTTTACAAACAAGCGTCTATTAATGAGCCTTTGCGTTTTAGCGTGTGTTGTCATCGTCGATTGGGACTCAATTCTCGCGGTCAGCTATTTCTTGCCTAGTATTGGTACACGTCCATTCTTGCACTCCGCAGTAGAAATTGTGGGGATTTACAAACTTAACGGTGTCTTGGTTTGGGGTTGTATGCACTATTAGTTTGGTTAAATCATTGATTTGCCTCACATCCTGTTTGGCTAAATTGCGAAATAAAAGAATGAGGGTGGACTACAGTTACAATTGAACGACTTCATATCGACATCCCCAACTAAGTATATTTGTGTAAACTCGTGTCAGATGTGTGTGTTCGTGTAAGCTCGCGTCAGATCAGGGTGTTCGTTTGAACTCGTGTACGAGGGGCGTTCAATAAGTAATGCCTCTGACCCATTTCTCATAGCAGGAGGTTAATGAAACTTGGCACAGTTATTAGTCTTTCTCTAAATAGGAACCACCCATCGTTTTATGCAGCTCAGGACACCGTTTTTGTAGAACACCCCGGGTTGGTCCTCCAACCACGTCGTAACTTCAGAAATCAAGGCTGCATCATCTGGGAAACGCTTTCCTTTCAAAAACAACTTCATGCCTGGGAAGAGATGAAAGTCAGGAGAGTAAGGGGGTGGGAGAGGATTTCTTAGCCACAAGCTCGTGCGTCTGGTCTGGCGACATGTGAGTTGGTGGGTCAGGGGCATTACTTATTGAAAGCCCCACGTATGTTCATGTGAACACGTTGGCTCATTTTCAATAAGATGCGCTCTCTGTCAACAAAGCGAAGTTTTAATGTGAACATGATCAAAATAAATAAAAACAAAATATAAATAAAAGCAACTTCGCTCAAATCCAAAACCCAGTCTAGTTGTCTGTGTTGTCTTCGTCGTCTAAAAAATAGCAAATCTCTCAAAACTGTTTTGTTTGTTTGTTTGTTTGTTTTTTCGTTGACGACCGACTGTACAGTATATTTAATTCCCAACGCTGTGGATGGAACGATGTATTATATGTCTAATTTCTAACGGCATCGCTATTGTTATTTAAGAAGATGTTATGTATCGGCAGGGCAATGGAGACAATGCCATTCAAATTATAAAAAGTCGTTAGAGTTATAAATGCGACTAAGAGAGTGTTTTATTAACACGTGTTTAAACCTTCCGCTGCATGGATGGCGTAATGGCTGAGCCGGTCACACATAGCCCGCCAGCTGAACGGATGACGTAATGGCTAAGCCGGTCACACATAGCCTGCAAGCTGAACGGATGACGTAATGGCTGAGCCGGTCGCACATAGCCTGCCAGCTGAACGGATGACGTAATGGCTGAGCCGGTCACACATAGCCTGCCAGCTGAATGGATGACGTAATGGCTGAGCCCCTCATCAGTGAGTATGCACAAAATGTACCCCCAATCGCGCTCAAATCATGGAGGTATAAACAGAATATATACCTTCATGATGTCTGTAACTGAGATTTCTAAGCCCATGTCTAATTTGCACTGAATCGCCCTGAATCATTGATATGCAAATATCCAAATAGCGTCCTCACCTGCGCATGCGTCAGATGGCCTTAGCGTGTCATTGTTTACAAACAAGCGTCTACGCATGAGCCTTTGCGTTTAGCGTGTGTTGTTATCATTGCTTGAAACTCAATTCCCGCGCATGCGCAGATGACGACTCTCCCGCTTTATAATATGCGCTAGGGGTACAACCTATGCACTCATCGTTGAATTCAGAAAGCCTCATTAAATAAAGTGATGGCCGATTGGGATGAAACTTCGTATATAATTTAATAAATACAGTTGATAAATAAATCGATTTATGAAAAGAAATCAATTACCCACTACCAATTATACGAGTGTGAAAATATTAAACTGACAAAGTCATTCTTCGGTGTGCATAGTTTTCATTAATAATTGACATCATTGCAATATTTTACGGGAGAAAATAATGTTATCCAATACTAGTATATCATTGTGTAATTCGGGAAGTGTCATTCGAATTTGAACGTCGTGATCGCTGACCGTGTGGCATAAGGTAGCAACCTACTCATAATTTTTCGGGGAAAAAAGTTGGTCATAAATCGCATGACAACGTTCATTAGTTTATAAATACAATCATTATAGTTTCATGGTAGCATGAAACAACATTTAAGTGTTACAATCCTGTATTTTAAGAAATTGTCCCGTATTCGAAATTTGTCGCGATTTTTAGAATAAAATGGCCGCCATTCAATATACAATCATCATTTACTCAAAAAATACTAACGGCTGGTGACACCAAACTGTTTTGCAGTCAATATCCTGATAACATTTTTGAATTAACGTAGCAGTATCATCCTTTGTCGTTTTGTAGTTCTCCGTGTAGAAATTAGCAAATATCTCAAAAACACAGTCGGTGATTCGCCGCAGAGGGCGCAAAAATCCAATTATTCACTAAATCACTTGATTTCATAGTAGGCTATCATGATACCTCGACTCCGTGTATAGAGGCATTATTCTGGACTCATATTTGCATATCTAAGGTATAAATATAATCATCGCTAATGTTGGATATTTATAATGTTTCCCATCCCCCATAACTCACGTTTGGACGTTTCACATGTGAAGTGCTTCCATGCATCTTGTAATTCACAAAACAAAAATCATCGCATCAGATAGGGAGATCTCGGGAGTGGGTGTCCCCTCCCATCTTCAGACGAGCAAAGCCTCGACACTGTCTCCTGGCATCTAAGTGTTTTACTGATGTAAAATAACTATAAATAAAACCCACCTATACTGATTCTCGACCAATCAGAATGCCCCGTCGTGGGATTTAATATATACTAAATTCAATGTCCAAAAAAAATTATACAAATCACATCAAAAATTAAATACTGGAAAAGTTTTACTGCGCTAAGAAGAAACCACAAAGGCAACGTTCGAACATACCCCCACACAACATACGGCAGAGACGCTACGCATTGAGTCATCTAGAAAACGATGATGATTCACATTTGGCCTATCCTCGGGGGGGGGGGGCGGACATCCGGGTATTTTCTACCGCCTGGCAACCCTCGCGGTGAAAACAAAGACCAAAAACTCGCAGAAAACGGTATTTTGCGATGGTTGTTTAGAGTCCCCTGAACAGTGTAACAAGATTAGCCCTACGTGTGTAACATATATGAATTTGGTTGTTTAGGATTACTTCAAAGTTGAGTTTGTGTTGTTTTCTCGAGTTTTCACCGGCTCCACCGGCGTTCCACAGCAGCGCGCACAAAGCCCATAGAAATACGTGGTACAGTGGTGTGCGTCTTAGCAACGTAGAACGTCCGTGACGTAGCTCCGCCCCCGAGGATACGATTTCTAGAATTGGATTATGAATATTCATGAGTTGATATTATGCAGGTTCACTGCCATGATTTCAGTATTCAATTTTTAAGAGAACAATTACTGTACATACCGAAGACCAATGTTTACGAACGTGTGCTGCATTTTCGGAATGCGAATAATATTAGCGAAAATAAGGGCATGGTTTCATTTCTCATTACGAATATTTCAGTGCAGACTTAGTGACAGGCTCACAAAAATGGTTTTAAAAGCCTGAGAATTTCCCCAAAAATATATATCTGTCAGTGACTAAAAACAAATAAATAAATAAATAAATAAATAAATAAATAAATAAATAAATAAATAAATAAATAAATAAATAAATAAATAAATAAATAAATAAATAAATAAATAAATAAATAAATAAATAAATAAATAAATAAATAAATAAATAAATAAATAAATAAATAAATAAATAAATAAATAAATAAATAAATAAATAAATAAATAAATAAATAAATAAATAAATGTCAAAGGTAATTTAACTAATGTATTCGTTTTGATGCTTGTGTTTCGTAATAAATTCCAATTAAGCACGGTGGCAAATTGTCAAGGTGTAGTACACTACGTATTCAGTTTGCATTGACCTTCAATTTGGGTTGCACCAACACGTTTGCGTTTTAGCAAAGATCAAATTGACCGTCACCTGCCTTACCGACAAGGGACATTAACGTTCTGATACATTGACGTGTTGGGATGGACATGCGTGGTGTTCGTATGTTATTGTTGTTCGAATCCCTTTGAGGCTGCTGTAATTGACACGACACCACGGATAATAGCTACTTCTGGGTTTTCAACGACAGTTTGACAGGTTAAAGAGAGATCAGACAGACGTTAATCAGAACAAACTGCGTCATGTACAAAGTCTGAAAGCAAACAAAAACTCGAATAATAAGTTTAAGTGAAGGTGTGTAAAATAAAAACAACTCTGCGTGACTGGGTGGAAATTTATTACGCAGGTTTAAGTACTTAATGTACTATAGTTTGTACTATGACATAATAGTAATAGCTAAGTAATAATGGCTCAGTATTACATGGATTACAAATATGAACAAAACGCTAAATTCAACTCATGGTTCTGATGATGAAACGCTAAAGCATGCATCATGCTATGTTAATTTAATAAGAAAATCACCGTGTTTCTGATTGAAATAAAAACAATTTTGCCGCAACGTTTTTTTTTTTTTTTTTTTTTAAATATCTAGTAGTAGTTCCATTATCCCCTTTCGTCTCTTATATATATTGAAAGGACATGAAACGACCAAAAAAACTAGCCAAAACAACCCGAACGACCCAGTCGACCCACAAACAATTATCCGCAACAGATTCAGTAAAACGACGAATAAATTATATATATAATTCGTCACTACACGCGTTCGCCATTCTAAAGCATCTGAGAGTACGTAACATTCAGCATGAAGCGCGTCATCTTCTAGGAGTGTTGTGGTTGTAGTTCGCTGTTATTGAAAGTGCTCCTCGATGAACGCCTGTGATGCGAACGTAATTCGGAGTACATCAATTGCCAAGACAAGACGATTTATTTATTTTTTTAATTATAGGCACGTTTAAAAATGTTCACATTTTTTTACTTTGGCATTTCGACATTTGGGAAATCGACTTTGTCGTTGTATTGCAGTGCCTGCATGTTGGACATCCTCGGAACAGGAACATTAACTACAATATTGTGTTCAACCCATTTTTATACTTATTTGAAATAATGTATCATGTCACTAAATGTCTAAATACTCCAAAAATAAAATAGATATTAAAATCAAAATCACTCAAAATCACGGTCAAAACAATTATGTACACCACTTTCGTTATCTTTATGACGTGATTTAATGACTATTCATGGGTAAAAAAATTAAATAAACGAGTCATACAAACAATAAAAAACATTGCAAATGAAAATACTAAAAATAGTATCAAAACTCTCTGATGAAATCAATAAAAAATAGTAATAATATTAAAATATTCTGATAAATCAATAAAATAAAAACACTACACTAAAAATATTAATAATAATGAAATCAATGCAAAATTCACACCAAACAAAAGTTCTTTAAACAATTTAAAACAATTACCACTTCCATTACGACCCCCCATGACTTTTGTTGATATCAAATGATACACAGATAACACAGATAATAAATTAATAAAAAACATTTTTAAGACAATTCCATCGTCGCCGTTATTCTCTATGACTCCTCTACTCTACTCTACTCTACTCTACTCTACTCTATTACCTGGGGACTGGTGCCACACATACCAAACGTGCAAGTGTTTCTGGCAACGTGCAAATAAAAAGTTTCAAACGTGACAAATATGTAACGTATGTACTACATTTTAAATGCATTTTTAAATCTTATTTTTCCTTTCAAATGTGCACTGCTACGTATAGATTTATGGTCCAAAAATGCCAAACGTGCATAACAGTTCCCTTTTACCCAAATTGAGTTATTAGCATGCATATTATAAATGATTAGTGTAAACAAGCTGACAAGCACATTGCAACTTATGATCCTACAATATTTTTGCCAATTCCACAAACTCGAGGATTCTCGTCAAATAATCTCCATACAGTAAATTTATTATGCAAATTACCTATTTTACATAGTTAATATAACCCATCTGGGTCCACAATCTAATTGGTACTGGCGATTACCCTTACCTACTAGTATACGTGTTACAAGTATTAAAAAAAATATGAATGTTCCTCAAGATGATGGTAAAAAAGACGTGCACGTGTGGTGAAAAAAAATGGATAACTTGTTACGTGTTCATTGAGATTGATTTGTATTAAATACCCTTGTTTTCAGACTGGCGCAAAGCCTCAAGACAAGAAACGAGTCCTAAAACAGCGCCCTCACTAAGCTTATACAATGACTGACGCTTCATTCACGGCCAAAGTCTCTGGTTGGTTAAAACACACTTATGGGGTGTGATTGATTGTTTTTTATGGTCATTTGAGTAACAGTTTGGTCGTTTGTGGATCGTTTGGGTCGTCTGTGGATCGTTTCAATAAGAGCCATTTCCTTTTTGCGTCTCATGGTGGCGCAACATGCTTTATATTCATGTTCACGAATCAGCGCAGCTGGAAGATTAGTGCATTGTTATTTGTACATCTCATTGCGCAATAAACTCGGTTATTGAGCATTCTTTTTTGGGGGGGGTGTCGGGTGGTCGGGGAAAGACGTGCCTTGAAGTGAAGTCATTCACACAGTACAAGTCTACCTTCATTTAACATATTATTTACCTTGCCGTGACTCGGTCCCTCTCAAAGAGAAGTCTCTGGTTGGTGAATACATACTTATGGCGTGTGATTGTTTTTTTTGGGGGGGGGGGGGGTGAGTCACAGTTTGGTCGTTTGTGGACCGTTTGGGTCGTTTGTGGATCGTTTCAATAAAAGGCCATTTCCCATTTCCGTCTCATGGTGGCGCAACATGCTCTATATTCATGTTCACGAATCAGTCATCAGTAGAGAAGCTGGGAGATGTGTGCATTATTATTTGTGCATCTCATAGCGATGTCGTGTATAGGGAAAGGCGTGCCTTGAAGTGAAGCTAGGCAATTTGATACCGGATGCGAGTCACACACACAGTTCAAGTCTACCTTCAATTAAAGGGCGGAAGTCGTCGTGCCGCGTCCTATTCGACATGGGACTCATAGCGACGTATACAACGCATGTAAAAAACATTGTTTATTTACATGAAATTCGAACACGCGCTGAGCGACGACCACCGCGCTTTAAAATATTATTTACCTTGCCGTGACTCGGTTCCAGTGTTATTCCACAGGGAGTTGGACAAACTTATGTATTTTAATAAATTATCAAATAATAAAATGTAAGAAAACAAAGGCCAAAAACTCGCAGAAAACGGTACTTTGGGATGGTTGTTGAGACCCCCCTGAACAGTGTAACAAGATTAGCCCTATGTGTGTAACATACGTAAATTTGTGTAAGTTTGTGTTGTTTTCTCGAATTTTCACCGGCTCGACCGGCGTTCCATAGCAGCGCACACAGAGCCCACAGAAATACATGTACAGTGGTGCGCGTCTTAGCAACGTGGAACGTCTGTGACGTAGGTCTGCCCCCGAGGATAACAACAAGCATGGCAATAGACATTTTAGAACTACCCGCCATGCCACGCGTTGTCATAAACAAAGTTCAGACCACGTGACTTTGAAAAAAGAACAACATGGCGGCCAATAAATAGAAAATTGTAAGCGTGTTCCGGGAAAAATTGAGAAAATACGGTAGGTTTTCGACGATTATAGTTAATAATGCGTTCCAAATTTCGTATTTTAACCTTCAACAAGCAAATATGTTGTCCCTGAATTTTGAATATTATCTTTAATGCGTGGAGTTTATTTGTATGATGGCTGAGTTGTCGCCTCACTCAATTTTGTTTTCGCAAAAATACCAATGTGACTCGAATTAGTACACTTCACTTACAGGCTGTCATTTCCGGACAAACCAAAAGAACGTGAAACTATCGTTACCACAAAAGTAAATGTACTCAGGAACAGCCCTAGTTCTTGATTCCATGACTTCGTTTGGGAGCGTCCGTTCTTTTGTACATTTTGAAATCGTTGTTTTGGCTCTCAAAATATCTGTTTGTTTACAGTTTATACACTAGGAGCATCTGAAGTTTTGTAAGTTACAGCTGTCATTTACAGTTCACATTGCATTTTGCATTTCCATAGCTAGATTGTATATTTTTTGTTTATAAATTAGGTCTAGGCTACAGTGAATCTGAGATGTATTGGCGCTTCTGAAGGTATCCTTATATTTGCCGTACTATCAACTTGCTTATTACTATAAATGGGCTAATTATTCACTGGGTTTTAAATGGCGGTAGTCGTCGCGCCACGCATGTGCGAGATATATGGGTCTCATATAAACAAAGATGGCGACTTTGAATGTTGCGCAGATAAACGAGTACGAACTGAGACGTTTCCAAGCTTTAATTAAGTAATTTTCATGTTATTGGAAGGCATCGAAGGAGTCACCGGTGGTAATCAGTGCAAGCCCAGGTCAAACCTCATACTTGTGATTTCCATTTAAAGAGCGCATTGGATTGTGGGAAAATCAATGTTTATCAGCACAAATGTGGCACATGCACAGTGCGACGACTACCGCGCTTTAATTTTGCTTATTTCGCTGACAGGAAAATGCGCTAAATTAAAACCCAGTGAATATGTAAAATTTAGCATAGAACACATTATCTAAATGATAAAACCCACTGAATAGGCCTGAAATGGTAAATAAGTAAAATTTAAACCTAGTGAAAATTAGTCATTTTACAGTAGTTTCCGTATGTTCACATTTAACGTGTTCCATGTGGTAATTTAAACAGGACTCGATTCGAACAAAAGTCTTGTCTGAATTGTGTGTAGCTCTTGTTTAATTGTTTTTTAACTTACTAGTAATTTTATAAGACAATATTTTCTTGTGTTGAAACATTTGTTCAAAAGTTTCATTTGCGCATACAAGTACATTGAACAACTGTACTATTGAGAACATGAACTTTTGAATCAATGCCTTAGTGGTAACAAACTGTTTTAATTCTATATTTTCTGTTATTTCAATTCTATATTTTCTATTATTTTGAGCAAGGAAAAATTCTTGTACCAGGGCATAGTTGTTTCGCCCAAAATTGCCAAAAAATAGGAGTGGGCCTATGCCCGGACATCCCCTGCAAAAACACAAAACGTGCAGATCAAACTACGGCAGAATGGTAAATAAAAACATGCAACAGAAATAAAAGAACAATATGCAACATTAGAAGTATAACAAAATAATTTATTTCTTTATAATGTGACAAATAAACCAGAAATAATGAAAATCGACAGTGAGAAATTATTTGAATTAGGATTTCCCCGCCAACAAACACACCCAATACGCGTGAACTCAAAGGCACAGACCTTTCTTAGATTTATTCATAACGTGATGATATTTTTATTTCTCTAATTTTCATGAATATTGTTGTCATTTTTAGTAAAAAGTGATATTTTCAACTTTTTGTTGAAAACCACAAGTCTGATTGCTTTGGTATTATACATATGAGTACTACATGTGGACCTCTATCAGATTTGTTTGTTTTGTGATAAATCTTTAATTCTCTAATTTTTATGAATATCTCAGCCGATTGGCTGCTTGTTTAGGTCATGAGATCATCTGCGTACAGTAAGCAGTTTACTTTTGACTTTTTTGGTGGGTCACATGTATGCTAGCAATAAAGTGCCATTGCTCAAAATGTCTAGCTATTTTGTATCGTCACTTAGAACAATGGTTACCAAATATTATGGTAATCATTCAATATAACCAGACATTTAGAACAGAGTATCTTTTCTCAATGATAGATATGAATAGGTATATGGTGACAGATATATTAAGTGGTAAAAACATTGATAAATACTATGAGGTTATTACGAGAATACTTCAAAGTATGCACGAAGACAGTACAGCAGGAGTATCGACCGACGCACAGAGGACTGTCTGAGTGCATACTTTGAGGTATTCTCGTAATAACCTTATTATTATACATCTTTTTCTTCCAAGGATACATCATGGGAATGCCAAAATCCAAGTTTAAAACAGAATCCACGAACTTCTTTGTCCGGTCAAACCCTGATGGCAGCCATGTTTTGTTTTTATTATTAGAGGACGCTTACACGCGTAATCATTCCATATTTGAAATTCGCATTTCCATATATGGTAGGATGAAATTATCCGGTAAAACATCGCCAAATTACGGCACGCTGTAACTTATGGCGTTACAGTGACAGATGTATAATACCAGGGATCTGCCCACGCTGGTCGGCGCCGGTCGCTAGCGACCGGCACTCAGAATTTCCGACCAGGACAAAAAGTTGGCGACCAGCACTATTCTATTTGTTTATGATACACACAGGATGTCGTATTAAATACTAATATTTATGTATTCTCACTTTGATTACAGATACAATTATGATGCATCATACACATGAACTGCATGCGAACCGTGTCACAGAGTTAATACGACATTTAAAAAACAATTTTATGGTTGAATCCACAGGTGAGTGAATTGATAAGTTATTTATGTCCTATAAGTAAACTAAAGTGCTCATTAGTTAAAAGTTTCATACTTGACATTGTATCAAGGAAAAACATGCTTATAAATGCAGAAATGGCATGAATGGTTACAGCTGTGCCTGTTTGACATTGAAATACATCCTAATAAGACCTGCCCAAAAAACTTGTGCCTGTGAAATAGCTGCTATTTTCACGCCTAAAATTATCCATTGATACATAAATATTATTAATTATTTTTTTAAGTGAAAAAATGTGTTTTAAACTCAATCTACGGCAACTTTATTTTTGTGTCTTTTAAAACGAGGCTCTTCATTAGCTTCTTATTTACATACAGAAATTCCCCTTGTGACGTCAGAAGGGGAAGTCGCATGGCAGCTTGCATTGCCGATACGTGTAAATAAGGCAAATTTCTTGTACAGTTTTCTCGTCTTTGACTAAATTTTCACTTATGTGCTTGTTTGTCGAGGAGGAATGGACCATAATGAACACATAGTATCATTTTTTGTTGCATGGGGTTAGTCAGATGCGAAATATGTCCGTTCTGGTGTAGCTGGTCACCGTGATCGTCACCGGCGCACGTTTGTACACTGTCGCTGGACAAAATAGGTTACTAGGCACGTCACTACACTGTTTTATTTTATCGATCGTCTGAGTAAAACTTTCAAAATTAAAATAAAAGAGAACATATTTTGACATTCTAAACATTAGACTATAGTGATCACTATAAAATAATTAAAAAAATGACAAATCACAGTTACTAAATAAATGACAGCCGCGTGGAAATAAATTGAAATTTTGTTGAAATAGGTGAACGCGTCGGGTCACGAAGAGGGCAAGTGCATTAAAAGCGGCGTTTAATTGGATAACAAAAATAATCGAGATTGACACACATACAGATAAATTCAGAGTGGATTCGAGTTAGCGTGATCCATGGCGTGATTGTCATAATTATAACATCATATTAAAACTTTATTTAGTGGAAACACATTGACCAACCCCGGATTCTTATTTCATAAATTATTACGCAGATCAAGCTGCAAGCATGGAGGTAAAAAAAGAACATAGGTATAAATTCGACATTCAACACCAATCACCAAACAATTCAGAAACTTTTACCTTCGAAAATGAAAACAATTAGCAGTGTATAAGGGCTGTGTAATTTCCTGTTTGTCTGACGCTTCGTTTTCGTGTCACTGTCAAAATTATTGCTACTCTTTACTTAACAGGGACTAAATAGTCTCTATAAAACGATAATCAGGATGCAAAAAAAGTCAACTCATTTGAAACACTTGCCGTCTCTCTCTCTCTTCTGAAATCCGCCTCGGTGATCATGGTCCGGAATCTATTTCTTTCAAAAGTGTTGCGCCAGGTTTATGTTGTCGGCGTTTCTCTTTAAACCTAGTTGTTTTTTTCATGGACGAGGACAGTTTTTCCACCCAAAAAAGAAGCTGAGGTTAAGTGGCTTTCATCCACTGATGTCGTACTTTCGGATCGATTAGAAACGTGTGAATACTTACACTATGGCTATATGTGTCACTGCAACTGCCCATAACACAACATCTAAAAACTCTCTCTCAAAAAAAAAAAAATAGACAAAAAAACAGAAAAAAACGCCGCAAAATGTATATCGTTTGAAAGTATACTGAATGACCAGTGTTATTACGGCTCAGGGGTATGACTTCCTCTCACATTTTGGCATTTGCTGGCGCACTTTTGACGAGAGTCGGAAATCCCGAAACAGTCGACCGTTTCAGGATAGGTGGGCGTGGCTACAACACGAGAAATATCCCAAATTTACTTGGATACGAGTAATCATTTTCAGCAAAAAAATCAATAACTGCCCATTTCAGTGGGACACAGATCTAAAATGGGAAACGTGAGGGTGGGCATTGCACAGGCACTTTAATATTCACCACTGCTACATATTCATCATTTCTCATATGTGTAGATGCTCTAATAGAAGTCGCATCCCTTCTGTTGCATTGTATCATTTTACCATATTACCCCAGGCACGCGCCCCTTCCTGGGCAAGCGCCCACCCCCCTGTTTTCACAAAAGTTACATGTTGGGGACATCCTCGGTTAAACGCCCAGGGTGATTTTTAGCCAAGAACGGGGTCAACAATAAAGTTTTATTTGTCAAAAACGAACGCGTTTGATTTATTTAAATAGTGTGTTTGTTACGGTAGTTCTCTTTTGGGAGTGTGTGCTGGCCCTGAAAAGGGCCGTTTTGTTTGTGTTTTTATGTAAAAACTCATTGAAACTTAACGACGTAAGATGAACCATGCAGCATGTGGCACACACGTTCTGCTTTCTCTTCATTCACGATGAATCCAATATTGCAGTAATCCATACCTTGGTGAGTGGTTTGAAGCACTTAGCTTTGGTTTCAAAACGTAGCACTTCACTGACTGTGAATCCATAACGGGAGCACAGTCAGCTGGCATCGGTGTCGCTGGGTGTATATGATAAAGGAAAGTTGTGCAACCAAAGGCATCGCCAGGCAATGGACGCGGGGCGTTTTTGGCAACGACTGATGACCACAAATGTATCCGTGTCCAGCCATTGGTTGGCCACGTAGAGGTCAAAATACGCGTTCTATTTTTACGCGTTAAGTTTGGCTCTTCCGTTTCACCCCCTCCGGAATGTTCTACTTTCGCAGCCTAATCGCAGGTTTTTCAAAAAACGTCGAAAAAACACAAGAATTAGTAGAAATGTTCCTGTTTTGGGCGGATTATTGATAGAGAATAATGTCTTTATTACAAAAATGCTGAAAAACTGTGAGTTTTTGCCTTAGTTATTTTTTTATTGGCGAAAAACTGCGAATTCTGCAAATTTGGTTGCACAACTTCCCTTTATCATATACACCCAGCGACACCGGTGCCAGCTGACTGTGAACGGGAGCTAGCACTTTTGAGACATTGCTACTTTCTTTCCATCCCTCATCACAGCTATGGCATTACGGTCATGTGGATTATTTTTCTGTCGTTGAAGAAAAAACATTTTGCCGACCTCAAGTCCATTACGATAACCATAATGAGGCATGCCGACGATGGGAACTTGTTGCATCATTTTGTCATGTGTGTGGATGCGTAAATAAATCATGTTAATGAGATCGACCGGAGTTTATTTTCAGTCTGTTTTTTATGTATCGCCATTTGGATATGTTTATGTATTCACAATAGTTTGTAAACATTTCACATCAGTAATAAAAGGTTTATTTGTTTCATAACCCTGTCTGCTATTCTTCAGTAATTACGATGCGATGTATCAATACGTGCATGAACAAAATTATGCTAATGAGGTCATCGTCATCTTGGATTACAAGCGGTAGTTTTTCCCGGCCGTTTCGACTTGCACTGATCACGGTTACTAAAAAAGTAACTCTGCATTGTTTACAATACTTACCATACTTTGTAGCCAATTTCAGTGAGTAATACAACTTCATTCGCTGACATAAATAAGTTTTATTCTTGAAATTCGACCCTGTGTCTTAGTGTTCCCACAGTTCTTGACCGAGTGCTCACGTTTATTGAAACCTCGCATAAATCATTACCTTCCATGCATAAATCAAGAAATAAGTACGTGTACAAAGTGTACGAAAGCATTCTTTTATTTGACCTTATCATACGATCACAAAAACAACTTTTTAAAATCTTTCTTGGGGTTGTCCTCGGGTAAGCGCCCACCCCCAATTTATCCCTATTTTGTATGTTCGGGCCCCTGGGCGCGTGCCCGGGGTAATACGGTAATAGAAGCCGCGGTTTCTAATACAGATTTTACAGTACTTTATAGCTAAGAACCTGCATGGCTACAAACTTTCCTTGCACTATAGTCAATGCTACACTGTTTGTAATGCAGAGAAACTCCAGCTGTAATGTGTATTGAATTACTCAGTACTGTATTACTGAGGGGTGGTGTGGACTAGGGTAATTTGCTGAGGAGCTTAGAAACATTTCATCTATATACGTACCTCCTTTATTATTTAATTTTTTTTTATTCACTATAATCATGCTATCATTATCTACTGGTAATTTTGATACAAATTAAACATGCTCATACTTTGAGCACATAATATAATAATAATGAATTTTTTGCATCCTTAGAAATAGTTTCCATTGGTTGACAGCAATAAAATGATAGTAATAAAGTACAATAAATATAAAACTAAAATAAAAGCAAAATGCCAGTTATTGTTATTTCTGATTTCAAATATTTTGTATAAGTATTCACCAACTTGTCTTATTAGTACGTCTTCTCTTGAACTCATAATATATTTAAATATCTGGTTATCACTTTTCAATTATAACTTTTGTTTTTCTGTTTGGTACCTAAGACATTCCATGAAGAAATGTTCTTCATTTTTCATCTGGGAACATTGCTTACAGATTCTGTCTTCTAAAGCTGTTTTAGGCTGGGTATGTCTTCCCTTCTCAATTTCTAATACACGATGTTTTCATTAATTTAAAGGGAAATATATGAGCTGAGGTTTTTTTCCAATGTTTTCGTATTTTTACCTTGCCATTAATAATAATGAAGTGGAGAGGTATAGAGGTTATCGTAATCCACTAATTAGATAGCAAATTAACTGGATATGTAGTTTTCATTATGTAATATAAATAATTTTTGCCTTGAAAAGCTGTCTAGCATTTTTTTCAAAATCCTAGCTTGTATTTTTCTTGCCAAAATTTTGTTAGATATATTTCATTAAAATGATTTCTTTAAAACATTATGAAACCTTGTTGCACATCAAATGAAAACATCATTGACAGGGGGCCATTTGCTGTCTGATTCACTCAGCAGTTATCATACTTAAAGCGAGAGTGTCGTCACCTGCGCATGCGTCAGATGGCCATAGCGTGTCAATGTTTACAAACAAGTTTCTACCCATGAGCCTTTACGTTTTTAGCATGTGTTGTTATTGTTGCTTGCGACTCAATTGACCATTTTCCGTTCACTGCGAGAATCACGCGTTATGCGTGAAATCGAACGTAAAAACAGGAAAAACAAAGCGTCGTAGTGGCGTCAATCATCGTGTGGGATTTGACAAACGCAAAATTATTTTAGGGATATTTTCATGCTTAATAATGTGCTGTACACATTTGATGATAGACAATTTTCGATGAAGTAAGGATATTCAAAAGCAATATTCCTCTGTCGAAGATCGGCTGGTCGATGTGAGCTACGAAATAAAGAAATTCAAGTTCAAAATCAAATCATTCGATTTTTGTGGCAGACGTTCAACACATGTCTTCATGCAACTCGCAAGATCTTGAAGTTGAACGGAAAATCACCTACTCCTGTGCGTGCGCAGGTGATGACCCTCCCACTTTAAGTTTAAGAGCCGCAGTTGTCGTGCTTTGTGCTGTTATAGCAACATATACACATGTAAAATACATGTTTATTTACAAGAAATTTGAACACATGCTGCGTAACGACCGCTTCCCTTTAAAGCCTCAGTTCTATTGTCATTTCATTAACTCATCACTTACTTTCTCTCATAATTCACTAACAAATAAGGGCAAGGTATTTAATAGTTTAACTATGTTTTAATCCGTGAGCCAAAATTACTTTTTTAGTACATGGGGTAAAAACAGGATTGGTACATATCAAATAGTGATCTTAAAATATATCATCAAAAAAGTTGTTTTTGACGATTTTTGAATATTCTTCAGTGGGAAAAATGTTGGGATATACAGGCTATATACATACAACACCCATACAGCTGAAAGTTTCATTTCTGTTACACAATAATTTATTTCTAGTGTTTTAATCATATGTTTCAATTGATTCATTCATTTTTTATGTTTGTTTATTTATTTCTTGTTGTGTTTTATTCTTGCAGAAGTTTGTCGTAAAACTGAGAAGGTACTAGCTCGAACTAGTAAAACCCTACTACCCGACAGTGATGTAGATGCCTGGAAAAATCACTTTGAACGGAGAAAGAGAAATTTACACCATGGTTTTTTCACTCCGCAACACAGACCATACAATTCTGTCGGTGATATTGCTTTGGAAACAGCAGATTTAGTTGCTGATGTCTTCAGAAACCACTTGCCAGAAAAAGTAAGACTGAGTCACATGCCTATAATTCTTTTAATTAAAATTAAAATTTTTAAAATTAATGGGGGATACAAACCTGAATGTACAAATACCAGTTGCCCATTTTATCACAAATAACACAAACCTTAGACAGCAACATCTTCTGGGAAAATAACATAAATATTTTTCTCCTGTAATACTTTTTTCTTCATTTAGTTCTTTTCCATGTTTCATTGATTTACTGTAATTAAATTAATGATTTACTTTAAGTGTTTTAATAAAACTATAAAACTCAGGGTTTTTTTCTAGAAAAAACTGCAAGAGGGAGCACTGCAATTCAGCGGTGGAGATAGGGTTCTCCCTACCAGGGTATGGAGTTTTTGATAATTCTAAGTTAAAATGGAGCATTCTATGGCTTCCTTAGGGCCAAAATTACTATCATACAGGTCACAGTTGAAGACTGTGGCCACATGTGATCCCTGGTCAATCAGAATTTTATGGTTGCCAGAGGATCTGCTCCCTAGGGTAAGGGGACCCATGGCCATGGCATGAAGGCGCTGCGCCTCTGTTCCCTTGTTTAAAAAAATCACTGAAACTATATTGTTATCTGATGCTCAATTCACTATTATGTGTTCGTCAGCAACAAAGAGTGTTTAATATAAGTGACTGTTATTGCCTATCGCACTGTGACGTTGTATGTTTACATTTTTACCAACCAGCTTGCAACAGTGTGATAACAAATGTCACTCACTGATCAATACAGCATTGCAATCTGCTGCCATAACCTTGCCCCTGAGTTGTTTTATTAGCATGGACACATATATGTATATTTAATGACATTTACATCAGCAGGCAACAAAACCATTATGTTATCAACCCGTGCGAATGATCGATTCTTTCTAACAAATGACTGCGCACACATACGTACAAAATCTTTACTAATTTAAAGCAATACTGGAACCATATTAGTTGATGTATATAACAGCCCAAAATTCAGGATAACAGCCCCAAATCTAGGATAACAGCCAAAAATGGCAACGAACATATTTGCATGTATTTAGTGTTTAGTGACGTGGTTCTTTTTTCGTCAAATGTCATATTGCTAATCATATCTGATATAAATAAAGTAAGTTTTGAATTTGACACAAAATGTGAATATTACTTTTACTGGAACAAATCAGTAATAGTAACCTATTGTAAATGTATCAATTATTAACTGGGTTTTAATTTCACTGTTTTCGCTGATAAGTAAAACTCGCTAAATTAAATCTACATGAACATGTCAAATAACAATAAAACTCATTGTTTTCTTGACAAATTTGAAAAATTAAAACACAGTGAATATGCTCAAAACATCAAAATAGTGAAATTAAATGTCAGTGAAAATAAATGGTTTTATAGTACTATGATGTGATTGCTTTTCAGTGCAAGCTGCCTGGTATATACCAATATCCTGAAGTACTGGACACTCCACCACCAGACCTGTCACAGGTAATATATCCATACTTTCTCAATTTTAGTAAAGTATTAAAGTAGATTTTACTAATATTTTAAGAAAAATTGTGAAAAATTTAATAAAGCACCAAATTTAGCAGGTTTTTGCTACTCAACATGGTGATCGTTTTCAGATATAAAAAAAATTACAACATCGCCCTCTGGTGTCTTTGTGATGGTACCGGAAGTTATGGTTTCCATCACACTTAACATCACTCTCCATCCCAGAGTTCTTAGCGCAGACAGGCTAACACCTCTGCCGCACATGACTTTTCACGCTATGATTTGCCACATATCAATACACAGGTATTGTTCGGTCATTCAAGACGGCGGCCCACACACAGGTGGCAAGGAAACTATTAAATCTTTCTCTTCCCATACACTTTCCATAACTTCCATCTGCTTTGGTTTTAATTCCACCTCAGAATTGTATTCAATTCCTAATCTTGCGTGCAAAGTGACTTAACATTTGACAATTTTCACATGGATGTCAGGGTTTCTGTTAAAGATTAACATTTTAATCACATAATACCATACCGTACTTAATTGTTTTTCTTAGCCAATTATCTTGTTTAGTCTTCGCAAACAGTTGAGGTGATCTGGTAGCATTATGAAAAGTCACAACATTATGATTCCCATTTTGTATTGTGCAATATTATCTTCCTGATATTAAGTTACCTTTTTGTAATAAAATTCTGTTTACTGAGATTACTGAATTTTTGCTGAAATTACTTTTCGGGTGTTTTGTATGCAATTTATTTTCACTAATTTTTGACAAGTTGAATGTAAAACATAGGAAAAGAAGGTATATTTGCTGGATTTTATTTTTTACTGAATCAGCCCTTCAGCGAAAATAGCGAAAATAAATATAAAAAGTATTTTACAGTATGACAAATTTAGCGTCATCAATTTCAGTATCTTTAAAGGGGAACCGCTCAATCCCATGGATTGCACCAAAGAATCATGGGACACTATTGTTTATGTTGTTTACAATGTTAATCTATCTTTTGTTATCCATTGTTATTTTAATCCAGAAAGTAAATTTGTTGTAAAATTAATCTTAACTGGAAGGTGCCCCTTTAATAATACCATGCATTCTCCATGTGTTACATTGCAGGTACCAAATGATAAACCCAAAGATACAAAGACAGACATGAGAAATCCAGCTGTGTGTAGTGCCGGTTATTTCCATATACGACAACAGTTACAAGAATTACAAGATATTGTTATTGCTGTGAAGGGAGGTGAATCATTTGATAGATGCGTCAGGGAACATGAGGTATGGTAAATTATTTCACTTCCCATGAAGAAATAATTACAATTTAAAGTTGTAATGTTGGCAAAACTTAGTTGAAAGCTCTTTCAATCGATATTGAATCGAATCTGGTGTACGCTTTTATACTAATAGAAAGCCAACACTGGCTATTCATAAACCGAGTTATTATTTGTCTTCACTACAATAAATCCCATCATGCATTGCTGTTCAGATTCTGCTTCGCGAGCATGTAAAACACAACTAACCTAGGAAGTACCGTAAAATCTGTATTAGAAGCCGCATCCCTAATAGAAGTCACACCCATTCTTTTTTCACAATTGAGAATGAAAAAAATTATCATTTGTGTAGATAGAAACCGCATTCCCTCTGTCGCATTGTACCATTTTAATAGAAACCGCGGCTTCTAATACAGATTTTACAGTACATTAAATTTGATGTTCAAATTTTGCTCAGAAACAGTGACAACAAGAGTAAAATAAATCTATAAATTTGAAAGGTAGGGACCTAATATAGGCTATACAGAAAACAACTCAGACTAGGCTTAATGGAAAATGCTTGGCATTAAATATTGGTTTTGTAATTAGCCCATCGTTGAATTGAAAATTTGGTATGTGATTTGGTGACTTGATACCCTAAGACACTGAAAAATCAATTAAAACAGAATCTACGAAAGTTGCTTGGTAATGTTTGCTTACTGACATGACATGTATCTTGTGAATATCATATCTTTGGGATTTCTAACAGTACATGTGTTACTTGACTTGTTAAAGGTTTCAAACAAATTTTTTACATTTTGAAATCAATTTTTTATATTTTGAAATCAATTTTTTATATTTTGAAATCAATTTTTTATATTTTGAAATCAATTTTTGCACAACTGAACACATGTGCAATGCATTGTGGGATAGAAGTTTTGTGTCCATTATGTGAGCATTATGTGCAATGCATTATGAAGAAATGGCAAATATCTAGAATAAATGAAATTCAAAGAAAGGACTAAAAGTCCCTGATTTTGATGTTTAAAATCACCTAAATATGTTATTGGATGACATTTATAGACAAGCTGCCTTTGTTTGGACGTCCGTTATTTAATTCGTAAATGAAATTCTGACTTACATTTATTTGGTTTGATTATATTTAAATCACTTGTTTACTTTGGATAACTAGGAGTCTACTACATTTCGAATATAAGCAATATGGTCAACATTACTTTCCAGGAATCAAAAAGAGGATTTGAGGAAGCTATCCACAGTCGTCTTTCTACAAGCTCCTGTCGTAGATTACCTCCTTTGTCACGTCATGATCGTTTCTCACATTATGGGATTCCGGGAAAGCAGCAGCTAGCGATAAGGTCACAGCTATCAATGAGGTTGATCCAGACACCAAGTCCTGCTGGGTTAGCTGACAGTGCTGAAGATGAAAATGATATGATAAGGTAACGTGAAAAGCAGTTTGTGTTGAGTTCATATTGTGAATTAGAGTATGTTTCTGCATGTATATGCAATGCATTATGGGAGTAAAATTAACCCTTAATATTTTGTGAATGGTGATGTTTCACATATTTCACCAATTTTAATACTAAAAGATCTTCAATTGAGGCTTAGCTTCATGAGGATAATATAGAAATATTATTACAATGGAAACAAGTTTTCTGTTTTGCTCAAATCATTAATCTACCTGGCACAAAGAATTAGCAACAAACTTAGTAATTATGAACATTAATATAACTTCGTGGGATATATTTTGGAGAAACCTCTGCAAAAAGAAAAAAATTCAAAAAGATTCTTGAGGGAAAACTACAGGGGAAAAAAATATTTTTTTTAAAAAAACGTGCACATTTGATATAGAAAAGCTGAAAAAAAATGTGTAAAGTTTTTCTACCTTCTTCTTTTCCCAGAATTCAAACATTCAAACCTTTAACCTTTTTACCCAACTGCAGTTTACTCATAATATTTATATTCTTTCTGTTCACGTTATGACAGGATCTCATTCTATCGCCACCGTAAAGCACTATTACGTAAACTAGAAAGTATCAACTGTCTCTTGTGCTGTATTTATAACATCAGAACTAGAGATTTGAAGTATAGGATTCCATTAACTCAAGAAGCTGTCAAGTCGTTGATGAAAAAAGATATCCATTTGGATCATCATGGGAGACCAGGAATAGGGTAAGACTTTTGGGTCAGGTATGGGGTAAGTGGTCATAACAGAATGACTAATGGAAACAAGATTGAGCTTAGTATTTGTAATATAAAGTAATGAATGAGGTAAGTAATTGTAATAGAAGGTGACGAAATAGGTTAGTTATTGAAATAGAAGGTAATGATTGAGTAACTGTAAATTAATTATTGAGGTAAGTAATTGTAAAAGACGATAATAAATGAGGTGAGTAATTGTACTAAAAGGTAATGAGTTAGGTTTGTAATTGTAATAGAAATTAATGATTGAGGTAAGTAATTGTAATATAAAGTAATGAATGAAGTAAGTAATTGTAATAGAAGGTGACGAAATAGGTTAGTTATTGAAATAGAAGGTAATGATTGAGTAACTGTAAATTAATTATTGAGGTAAGTAATTGTAATAGACGATAATAAATGAGGTGAGTAATTGTACTAAAAGGTAATGAGTTAGGTTTGTAATTGTAATAGAAATTAATGATTGAGGTAAGTAATTGTAATAGAAGGTAATGAATGAGGTTAGTAATTGTAATAGAAAGAAATAAATGAGGTAAATAATTGTAATAACAGGTAATGAATGAGGTTAGTAATTGTAATAGAAGGTATTGAATGAGGTCAGTAATTGTAATAAAAGGTAAAACATGAGGTAAGTAATCGTAATAGCAATTATTTTTTGTGGTAAGTAATTGTAATGGAAGGTAATGAATGAGGTTAGTAATTGTAATAGAATGTAAAAAATGAGGTTAGTAATCATAATAGCAATTATTTATTGTAAGTAATTATACCAGATGGTAATGAATGAGGTAAGTAATTGTACTAAAAAGTAATGAGTTAGGTTCGTAATTGTAATAGAAATTAATGATTGAGGTACGTAGTTGTAATAGAAGGTAATGAATGAGGTCAGTAATTGTAATAACAGGTAATGAATGAGGTTAGGAATTGTAATAGAAGGTAATGAATGAGGTAAGTAATTCTAATAGAAGGTAATGAATGAGGTAAGTAATTCTAATAGAAGGTAATGAATGAGGTAAGTAATTGTAATAACAGGTAATGAATGAGGTCAGTGATTGTAATAGAAGGTAATGAATGAGGTTAGTAATTGCAATAGAATGTAAAAAATGAGGTTAGTAATCATAATAGCAATTATTTATTGTAAGTAATTATACCAGATGGTAATGAATGAGGTTAGTAATTGTAATAGAAGGTAATGAATGAGGTTAGTAATCATAGCAATTATTTATTGTAAGTAATTATACCAGATGGTAATGAATGAGGTAAGTAATTGTAATAGAAGGTAATGAATGAGGTAAGTAATTCTAATAGAAGGTAATGAATGAGGTTAGGAATTGTAATAGAAGGTAATGAATGAGGTTAGTAATTCTAATAGAAGGTAATGAATGAGGTAAGTAATTGTAATAACAGGTAATGAATGAGGTCAGTGATTGTAATAGAAGGTATTGAATGAGGTTAGTAATTGCAATAGAATGTAAAAAATGAGGTTAGTAATCATAATAGCAATTATTTATTGTAAGTAATTATACCAGATGGTAATGAATGAGGTTAGGAATTGTAATAGAAGGTAATGAATGAGGTTAGTAATTGCAATAGAATGTAAAAAATGAGGTTAGTAATCATAATAGCAATTATTTATTGTAAGTAATTATACCAGATGGTAATGAATGAGGTAAGTAATTGTAATAGAAGGTAATGAATGAGGTAAGTAATTCTAATAGAAGGTAATGAATGAGGTTAGGAATTGTAATAGAAGGTAATGAATGAGGTTAGTAATTCTAATAGAAGGTAATGAATGAGGTAAGTAATTGTAATAACAGGTAATGAATGAGGTAAGTAATTGTAATAACAGGTAATGAATGAGGTCAGTGATTGTAATAGAAGGTATTGAATGAGGTTAGTAATTGCAATAGAATGTAAAAAATGAGGTTAGTAATCATAATAGCAATTATTTATTGTAAGTAATTATACCAGATGGTAATGAATGAGGTTAGGAATTGTAATAGAAGGTAATGAATGAGGTTAGTAATTGCAATAGAAGGTAAAAAATGAGGTTAGTAATCATAATAGCAATTATTTATTGTAAGTAATTATACCAGATGGTAATGAATGAGGTAAGTAATTGTAATAGAATGTAAAAAATGAGGTTAGTAATCATAATAGCAATTATTTATTGTAAGTAATTATACCAGATGGTAATGAATGAGGTAAGTAATTGTAATAGAAGGTAATGAATGAGGTTAGTAATTGCAATAGAAGGTAAAAAATGAGGTTAGTAATCATAATAGCAATTATTTATTGTAAGTAATTATACCAGATGGTAATGAATGAGGTTAGGAATTGTAATAGAAGGTAATGAATGAGGTTAGTAATTGCAATAGAAGGTAAAAAATGAGGTTAGTAATCATAATAGCAATTATTTATTGTAAGTAATTATACCAGATGGTAATGAATGAGGTAAGTAATTGTAATAGAATGTAAAAAATGAGGTTAGTAATCATAATAGCAATTATTTATTGTAAGTAATTATACCAGATGGTAATGAATGAGGTAAGTAATTGTAATAGAAGGTAATGAATGAGGTTAGTAATTGTAATAGAAGGTAAAAAATGAGGTTAGTAATCATAATAGCAATTATTTATTGTAAGTAATTATACCAGATGGTAATGAATGAGGTAAGTAATTGTAATAACAGGTAATGAATGAGGTCAGTGATTGTAATAGAAGGTATTGAATGAGGTTAGTAATTGCAATAGAAGGTAAAAAATGAGGTTAGTAATCATAATAGCAATTATTTATTGTAAGTAATTATACCAGATGGTAATGAATGAGGTTAGGAATTGTAATAGAAGGTAATGAATGAGGTTAGTAATTGCAATAGAAGGTAAAAAATGAGGTTAGTAATCATAATAGCAATTATTTATTGTAAGTAATTATACCAGATGGTAATGAATGAGGTAAGTAATTGTAATAGAATGTAAAAAATGAGGTTAGTAATCATAATAGCAATTATTTATTGTAAGTAATTATACCAGATGGTAATGAATGAGGTAAGTAATTGTAATAGAAGGTAATGAATGAGGTTAGTAATTGCAATAGAAGGTAAAAAATGAGGTTAGTAATCATAATAGCAATTATTTATTGTAAGTAATTATACCAGATGGTAATGAATGAGGTTAGGAATTGTAATAGAAGGTAATGAATGAGGTTAGTAATTGCAATAGAAGGTAAAAAATGAGGTTAGTAATCATAATAGCAATTATTTATTGTAAGTAATTATACCAGATGGTAATGAATGAGGTAAGTAATTGTAATAGAATGTAAAAAATGAGGTTAGTAATCATAATAGCAATTATTTATTGTAAGTAATTATACCAGATGGTAATGAATGAGGTAAGTAATTGTAATAGAAGGTAATGAATGAGGTTAGTAATTGTAATAGAAGGTAAAAAATGAGGTTAGTAATCATAATAGCAATTATTTATTGTAAGTAATTATACCAGATGGTAATGAATGAGGTAAGTAATTGTAATAGAAGGTAATGAATGAGGTTAGTAATTGCAATAGAAGGTAAAAAATGAGGTTAGTAATCATAATAGCAATTATTTATTGTAAGTAATTATACCAGATGGTAATGAATGAGGTAAGTAATTGTAATAGAAGGTAATGAATGAGGTTAGTAATCATAGCAATTATTTATTGTAAGTAATTATACCAGATGGTAATGAATGAGGTAAGTAATTGTAATAGAAGGTAATGAATGAGGTAAGTAATTCTAATAGAAGGTAATGAATGAGGTTAGTAATCATAGCAATTATTTATTGTAAGTAATTATAACAGAAGGTAATGAATGGGGAAAGTAATTATAATAGAATTATTCATTGTGGTAAGTATTTGTAATGAATGCAATGAATGAGGTTAGTAATTGCAATAGAATGTAAAAAATGAGGTTAGTAATCATAATAGCAATTATTTATTGTAAGTAATTATACCAGATGGTAATGAATGAGGTAAGTAATTGTAATAGAAGGTAATGAATAAGGTGAGTAATTGTAATAAAAGGTAAAAAATGAGGTTAGTAATCATAGCAATTATTTATTGTAAGTAATTATAACAGAAGGTAATGAATGGGGAAAGTAATTATAATAGAATTATTCATTGTGGTAAGTATTTGTAATGAATGCAATGAATGAGGTTAGTAATTGTAATAGAAGGTAATGAATGAGGTAAGTAATTGTAATAGAAGGTAATGAATGAGGTAAGTAATTGTAATAGAAGGTAATGAATGAGGTTAGTAATTGTAATAAAAGGTAAAAAATGAGGTTAGTAATCATAGCAATTATTTATTGTAAGTAATTATAACAGAGGGTAATGAATGGGGTAAGTAATTATAATAGAATTATTCATTGTGGTAAGTATTTGTAATGAATGCAATGAATGAGGTAAGTAATTGTAATAGAATGTAAAAAATGAGGTTAGTAATCATAATAGCAATTATTTATTGTAAGTAATTATAACAGATGGTAATGAATAAGGTAAGTAATTGTAATAGAAGTTAATTATTGGGGTAAATAATTTTAATAGAAGGTTATTATGGAGATAAGTAGTTGTAATAGAAGATTATGACGTTATATGTCTTGTGTGCTTTTTATTCAAATCTAAAAACATGATATTTTGAATTCCAAAAACTCCTGTCACTGTGGCAAGTAGATCCAGATCTGTTCTAAAATCTAATTGATTGTATCTTTTCCTATAAGCAACTCCTGAGCAAAATTTGAGCACAACATCTCATAAATACTTCTCAAATACTTCTCATAAGTACTTCTAAAAAATTCTCAACAAGTTTTTGAGTTATGAGACAGTAGTCAGATAGGCAGTCTGAATAAGTCACATGTCAATATGTTGGACGGCATACACTCAATTCAAGTAACACTGATCAGATACATTAAATTTGTCACTTGACTATTTGTACACATTGATGTGATTCTATTTCAATCACATGGTACATTGTTGCTGCTTTTGTTGTTAACTTAGCAGATATTTTTCAGATAACAACGAATTTTGACTGCATCCTTAAAGCGGGAGAGTCGTCGCCTGCGCATGCGTCAGATGGCCATAGCATGTCATTGTTTACAAACAAGCGACTACCCACAAGCCTTTGCGGTTTTAGCGTGTGTTATCATCGCTTGGGACTCAATTCCCGCGCGTGTGCAGGTGACGACCCTCCCGCTTTAACTTTCTGAACAGGTTGTATCACCTTCCATGGACAGATCATTTATTGTTTTAACCGCTTTATATTACTCTTAATTGAAGTATGTTTATTGTTATTTCTGTAGTCGCCTAGTCCGACATGGAAATCCGTCGATGGAAACGTTCCATGACTCTTTATCCCCCCATGGTAATAATCTTCTCCCCAGCAGTAAAGGATCAAAACACAGTCAACATGCCAGTGGAACCAGTGCTTGTGGCAAGGCAGAACACAGAATAATATCACCTAATATATGGAAAAAGTAAGCACATTTCATTCATATGCTCATTCTGTCATTACTTTTGATTGGAGGATTTTGTCATGGCAACAATTCCAGCTGAGAGTCCACATGTTGCAGTGATTTGTGTAATATGAAGTTGTCAAAAATACCATTCTGTGCCATCCAGGTATTGCAAGCACTTCTAAATATATAACAGTTTAAATAAATCTGAATATCATCCCTTCAGCGAAAATAGCGAAAATAAATTCCAAAAAAAAAATAAAGTATTTTACGGTATGTGATTTCCTTGATTTTTCCAAATTTTCAGTTCCTAATTACTGTAATAGAAGGTAATGATTGAGGGAAGTAATCGTAATAGAATTATATTTTTGGATCTACAGTTTGTATATACATCAAAACACTGTTCAAATAGGCTTGTGGGAAGCCCAATTGGACGGCAACATTGAGATGAAAATGACTCGGTCATGCCGTTCATGCCAATTAGTATGTCACAATATAGGATCTCACAGTGCAATAAGTGAATCTAGTTATTGTTTAGATTTCATCTATGTTACTGAACGTTCTACGTTGCTAAGACGTGCACCACTGTACCATGTATTTCTATAGGCTCTGCGCGAACAGCTATGGAACGCCGGTCGAGCCGGTGAAAACAGCTAAAGTCGAGGAAACAGCAGAAACTCGATTACAAAACAATCATGAACAACCAAATTTATACATGTTGCACATGTAGGGTTAGGAAAGTCTCAACAACTAGCCCAACGGGTTGTGGTTGTCGGTGGTGAAAATACAACCAAATGGCAATTTGATGAAAATAAATCTGTTTTAAAATTATTCTAATAAATGCATAACAAGATAACACTTGTAAATGTTTTAAAATTAAACACATTGAGTATCTTCCTTTTTGACTCTGCAGTTAGTGTGTCTGTATGTGTGTATGTGTGTGTGTGTATGTGTGTATGTCTGTATGTGTGTATGTGTGTGTGTATGTGTGTCCGACTGTTCCACTGCTATCTCAAGAACCATACATCGGTTTTTGATGAAACTTGGTGCATAGATGCTCTGGGCCAATGCGCAGATTTGATTAGGTTTTGGTGAAAATCCATGCTCGTTAATTACCTAATTTGCATGATAATTAGCTAATTTTTAGCTGTTCTATGACTGTTCCACTGATATCTAATATTCTTTCTAAGCTTTCTTTGATATTAATATTTGATGAACTTGTATCGACATATTCAGATTTCGAAGCAAAGCTCACAAAGATAGACGAGGTGATATGGACACATGGGAAGACTTATTAAATGTTGGTGAGAAACACATACATGTTGATAAAAATGCCGCCTCTGGTTTGTCTGCAATGCCTCGTAATAGTATGGCTGTCAATACTGGTACTCTAGCAAAACATGGTAAGTAGATGGAACGGTACAACAGCGCCCCCTGTGGTTAAATGCAGCGATGTCTTTCTCTTAATGATAACTTCTGAGGGCGCTTTATGGCATGACTATTGGATTTAATTCATGCGTTTTTCAATAATTTGGAGCACGTCTTTAATTGATGTGATTCATTGGTTCGAATAAATTGAAAATTACTGCTAATTCAGCATATCAATTACCTAATTTGCATTTATCCATTTTTTTTTTTTTTTTTTTTTATTAGTGAATGCATATTCTCTTGTTGTAAGTCACTATCGATCATATCGTCGTCACGACCAGCATTATGAAAAGCAGCCATATTGGCTTGGGGAAGGTGTAACAGTTCCTGACAAAGGTAATAGCAGCGATGGTTTGACCTGATTGAGCATTATGCGAGTAGTATTTTGATCCCAGTACTTTCTTGTCTGTTTTGTGTACAACATGAAATAAAGGGTATAAAAAATCAGTTTTTAATGGCAGTCCTGAAATCACTTTCTTCCTTAAAACGGGTGACAAAGATGCATACGTACTCAAATTTGGCAGTGAATAGCGCCCTCTAATTATAAAGCCCTTCTGTGACATACACTGGTGACCTAAAAGTCATTCCAAATAACAATATTTTTTTTATTTGTAGTTTTACTAATATCTAGACTACACAATCAAACACAGTGGTTTATTGGTACAACATTGCCTTTAATTATATACTGTAAAATACTTTATTTTCACTTGGAATTAATTTTCCTTATTTTCGCTGAAGGAATTGATTCAGTGAAAATAAAATTCAGCAAATATACCTTTTTTCCTATATTTTACATTCAACTCATCAAAAATCAGTGAAAATAAATTCCATACAAAACACCAAAAAATGCCTTTTCAGCGAAAATAAATTCCAGCTAAAATAAAGTATTTTACAGTACATATACTTCATTTTGACATACTGTAAAACATGTCTTTTTAACTAGATTGTTATTTTAGCTAATCAGCTAACCTGTAATTTCGCTAATTCAAGATGTCACTAATTTAAAATAAAGCATATTATCACAATGAGATTGTTGGCACTTTAGCTAAATTAAGATTCAGCTAATTCATGTATGGAGTCAAAATTGCTAAAATGTTATGTACCTATGTTTAATAGTAACTAAAGCTTTCTATCACTAGAGGGCGCAATTTATAGGAATGGTATTGACAACCACTATGAGAAATACCTAAGGAAAACTTGACAAAAACCTGATAAAACAGATTTCTATTGTGATACACATTGCTATATGCTGCTTTGTGTCATTTACTATTTCTTTATTTAAAAAGACAAAGCATGTGAACCAAAAGAAATGGATATTGTGTATTATTTGCTATTAGGTATTTCTGAAGTAATAGAGAGAGAAACAAGTGTTCTATGATGATTAATGTTGTCTACATATTAGCTTACTTATGTGTATGTAATGCCAAATGAGACGTATTTTTCTACATTTTACGTATAAATGGATTTGATCATATTTTAATCAATGGAGTTGCATTTTGTTATTTCAAATTTAGGACTGAAAATATCTGTAAATAACAATCTTGATTGGAAACAGTTGTGAATATAATTATAGCAAAAATAATCAATATTTGTCAATGATTATTTGTTGGGGTAAGGTATTGATCTACCTGAAGTGTGGGTCCCATGCAACTGAAGTGATCACAAACTGTTGTGTTCAGTGTGGGTCCCATGCAACTGAAGTGATCACAAACTGTTGTGTTCAGTGTGGGTCCCATGCAACTGAAGTGATCACAAACTGTTGTGTTCAGTGTGGGTCCCATGCAACTGAAGTGATCACAAACTGTTGTGTTCAGTGTGGGTCCCATGCAACTGAAGTGATCACAAACTGTTGTGTTCAGTGTGGGTCCCATGCAACTGAAGTGATCACAAACTGTTGTGTTCAGTGTGGGTCCCATGCAACTGAAGTGATCACAAACTGTTGTGTTCAGTGTGGGTCCCATGCAAACATAGTCTTCACAAAGTGTCCAGTTCAAGTGTGGGTCCCATACAAGCACAGTCTTCAAAAAGTGTCAAGTTCAAGTGTTGGTCCGTATGTGCTGCCAATGTACACAAAGATGTGATAATGTTGTTTTTATCTCGACTACAAAAAAATTGATTGTTTTTTCCACATTATTCTAGCTTGTTGTGTGATTAATCTATGTGCCTTTATTCATATCTCAAATTTATTTCTTTTTTTTTTTATTTTTGAATGGTTATTTTCTGACTTTAGTTAAGAAGACTACTACACAGAAAGGAACTAGTGATGATCCGCACAAAATAGTTGCAGAAGAAAATGAACTCAATTTGGAACACACTGTAGAGTCTTTGAGAATTGCGTTTAATGCAGTGCAGAGTAAAATGACGAAAGATGTCTTAACTGACATAGAAAGATTAGAGAGGTGTGTTTAGGTAGATTAGGGAATAATAGTCAAGTTAAGGACTGGTAGGCTATAAGAAAATTTTGGTCCAGTAATGGGGCTTGTTAAAAAATAATGGTTGAGTTAGGGACGGTAGACTTATAAGCAAATGTTGGTAAAGTTAGGGGGTAGTATAAGCAAACAATAGTTGAGTTAGGGGGCAATAGGCTGTGGGAAAAATTATTGTCAAGTTAGGTGATAGTGTATTATAAGCAAATGATGGTCAAGATAGGGTTATAGTAACCTATAAGCAAATTGTGGTTGAGTTAGGGGGTGATAGGCTTTATAAATAGTTGAGTTAGGGGGTGATGAGCTGTATAAATAGTTGAGTTAGGGGGTGATGAGCTGTATAAATAGTTGAGTTAGGGGGTGATAGGCTGTATAAATAGTTGAGTTAGGGGGTGATGAGCTGTATAAATAGTTGAGTTAGGGGGTGATAGGCTTTATAAATAGTTGAGTTAGGGGGTGATAGGCTGTATAAATAGTTGAGTTAGGGGGTGATAGGCTGTATAAATAGTTGAGTTAGGGGGTGATAGGCTGTATAAATAGTTGAGTTAGGGGGTGATGAGCTGTATAAATAGTTGAGTTAGGGGGGTGATAGGCTTTATAAATAGTTGAGTTAGGGGGTGATAGGCTGTATAAATAGTTGAGTTAGGGGGTGATAGGCTGTATAAATAGTTGAGTTAGGGGGTGATAGGCTGTATAAATAGTTGAGTTAGGGGGTGATAGGCTGTATAAATAGTTGAGTTGGGGGGTGATAGGCTGCATAAATAGTTGAGTTAGGGGGTGATAGGCTGTATAAATAGTTGAGTTAGGGGGTGATAGGCTGTATAAATAGTTGAGTTAGAAGGTGGTAGGCTGTATAAATATTTGAGTTAGGGGGTGATAGGCTGTATAAATAGTTGAGTTAGGGGGTGATAGGCTGTATAAATAGTTGAGTTAGGGGGTGATAGGCTGTATAAATAGTTGAGTTAGAAGGTGGTAGGCTGTATAAATAGTTGAGTTAGGAGGTGGTAGGCTGTATAAATAGTTGAGTTAGGGGGTGGTAGGCTGTATAAATAGTTGAGTTAGGGGGTGGTAGGCTGTATAAATAGTTGAGTTAGGAGGTGGTAGGCTGTATAAATAGTTGAGTTAGGGGGTGATAGGCTGTATAAATAGTTGAGTTAGGGGGTGGTAGGCTGTATAAATAGTTGAGTTTGGGGGTGGTAGGCTGTGTAAAAATATAGTTAAATTAGGAGCATGTAATGAGGACCATGGATAGCTGAAAAATGTCAAGTTAGAAATTGAGTTGGCTACTACTGAGGTTAGATTACATGTACATGTCAGTGTACCAATCATTTGTATATTTCACTGTTTTTTTCATTTCCAGGGAACGATGCAAGACATTCGCACAAAAGTACGTCGCTTTGAAACTCAGTCCTCTCTTTGAGAAAGAAGTGAAAGAGATGAGAAAGGTTTCTGTACAGAGCACTGGTCAAGATTTGGAATATGATATCAAACCTTCAAAATGGTATATATTACTCCACTTATAATTAACACTTAATTTTTAAGTGACAAAATGTGTTTTAAACTCAGTTTACGGCAACTTTATTTTTGTGTATTTTGAAAACGAGGCTCCTCATTAGCTTCTCATTTGCATACAGAAATTCCTCTTGTGACGTCAGAAGGGGAAGTCGCATGGCAGCTTGCATTGCCGATACGTGTAAATAAGGCAAATTTCTTGTACAGTTTTCTCGTCTTTGACTAAATTGTCACTTATGTACTTGTTCGTCGAGGAAGAATGGACCATAATGAACACATAGTATCAATTTTTGTTGCATGGGGTTGAGTTAGATGCAAAATATGTCCGTTCTGGTGTAGCTGGTCACCGTGATCGTCACCGACACCGGTGCACGTTTGTACACTGTCGCTGGACAAAATAGAATTTGACATCGGAATTATCTGGTTATTTAGCAGGTTACTAGGCACGTCACTACACTGTTTTATTTCATCGATCGTCTGAGTAAAACTTTCAAAATTAAAACAAAAGAGAACATATTTTGACATTCTAAACATTAGACTATAGTGATCACTATAAAATAATTAAAAAAAACGATAAATCACAGTTACTAAATAAATGACAGCCGCGTGGAAATAAATTGACATTTTGTTGAAATAGGTGAACACGTCAGGTCACAATGAGAGGCAAGTGCGTTAGAAGCGACGTTTAATTGGATTACAATAATAATCAAGATCGACACACATACAGATAAATTCAGAGTGGATTTGAGTTAGCGTGATCCATGGCGTGATTGTCACAATTATAACATCATATTAAAACTTTATTTGGTGGAAACACATTGACCAAGCCCGGATTTTTATTTCTTAAATTATTACGCAGATCAAGCTGCAAGCATGGAGGTAAAAAAAAGAACAGAAGTGTGAATTCGACATTCAACACCAACCACCAAACAATTCAGAAACTTTTAGCCTACGAAAATGAAAACAATTAGCAGTGTGTAAGGGCTGTGTAATTTCCTGTTTGTCCGACGCTTTGTTTTCGTGTCACTATCAAAATTATTGCTACCTTTTACTTAACAGGGACTAAATGGTCTCTATAAAACGATCAGAATCGCAAAAAAAGTCAACTCATTTGAAACACTTGCCAGACGTCTCTCTCTCTTCTGAAATTCGCCTCGGTGATCATGGGCTGGTCCGGAATCTATTTCTTTCAAAAGTGTTGCGCCAGGTTTATTTATTTATTTATTTTTATTTTATTTATTTATTAACACACAACATCCCCCAGAGGGGATGAAAAGGGTTACAAATCAGATATTAGTAAAAGAAAAATAACCACATAAAAAGTAAGGGAACAAAAAAGCATTGAAAAAAAGATAAAAATTTGTATACAAGGAATGTGTTATTGGCTTAGTTTATGTAGGTGCTGCTGTCTTGTATTAAAACAGTTTTTTAAAGATTGCGCTAAAGGAATAGACATTTTCTCGTCACTGTAATGTAATGATATGAATTTATTTTCATTACTAAATTTGTCAAAATTTGGTATACGTTTATTAGCTACAATGTAAAGTTTTAATCTTATTTCATTGTAATGAGGACAATTTGTGACAAAATGTTGTTCATCTTCAACATGGTCATTGTCGCACATATTGCAGACTCTGTCTTTAAAATCCAATCCTGTATGCCGGCCTGTTTCAATTTTCAGACAGTGGTTGCCAAGTCTAAATTTTGTTAAGGATTTGCGAAGTTCACTGTTTTTCATAATTGTTAAGTAGTTTTCTTGTTCTATTTTGGTTTTAAAAAGTTTGTAGGTTCTTAGTTTATTTTTAGAATTTGATTTTTTCCTATTGTCATTATTTATTTCATTTTTCCACTCAGTTGTAAACTCTTCTTTTAATTTCTCATCAATTGTTTTTAATTTTGATAATGAGATAATATTTGTTTCATTTAAAAGATAAGAATGGTTAATATTTTTTAATATCAGATCAAGTTTAAGTTGTCGGCGTTTCTCTTTAAACCTAGTTTTTTTTCATGGACGAGGACAGTTTTTCCAACAAAAAAAAAGAATCTGAGGTTAAGTGGCTTTCGTCCACTGATGTCGCACCTTCGAATCGATTAGAAACGTGTGAATACATACACTATGACTATACGTTTCACTGCAACTGCCCACAACACAACATCTAAAAACTCTCTCTCAAAAAAAATAAAATAGACCGAAAAATGTATATCGTTCAAAAGTATACTGAATGACCAGTGTTATTACGGCTCAGGGGTATGACTTCCTCTCACATTTTGTCATTTGGGCATTGCACAGGCACTTTTAATTAATTAGGAAACTAAGATGACCTCCCTTGTCCACAAAACTATATATTTTCGGAAAGCTTATTGTATGAATTTTAAAGTTTTGTTAGTATTTTATTTTTATGGACACTGTAGTTTGAAATATGCACAAAAATGTGCTTTTTGGACAAAAGAGATTTAAAAAAAAGTAGCTGCTAAACCATGCTTCTGTTTCCTGTCAAAATTGGTTTATGGGTACATCTGTTTACTATGAAGAAAGCGCCGTCTTGAAAACTGTCTATCAGTTGTCAATTTTGTAGGGCAGCAGCTCAAATTTCACTACTTCATGTTTATGCATATATTAACACCCAGGCTCGTTGTCTGTACGATTGTTGTAACACTGTTCAACTAAAAACAAATGCCCCGACGGCGTTTTTAAGATAAACACATTGTCATTCATTTGTGAAAATTTTGAAACAAAAGGTCAAAGCGTCTAGAAGCTATTTTTTTTTTAAGTTCTGGAATGTGCACTAAAAAGAAGCTGAGATAATTGCTAATTTGCATAACAATTCACTCAGTAAGAAGTTTGCTAATGCTTATAATTAAAATGGCTGTTACAGTTTCAAATTTAAATGTATTATCGTTTTGTAAAAAGTTAAATACAGTGCATAATATGGAGATCCCGTCATTTCTTTTTTTCACCATGTTTTTTTTTATTATTTATGTACAGCCTTGGTAAATCTTGCTCAGCATTTAAAAGAGATAATTTTGCATCTGTTATCTATATTTTAAAATAGTTTTTTGAGTATGTTCCACTATTCACAATTCTTCACAATTTCAACAGTCTATAGCCAAGACTTTTTGGATAATAAAAAGCAAAAAAAAAAAATTTCACTCCAAAGTGCCCATGAACCTACATCTCTACCTTAATAATACATATAGATTTAACATTTCCAAAGCTTATAGAATTGAAAAACACTCAAATTTTACCATGTTGTTGAAAGTTCATTGCTACCATATATGGATATCTTGAGCAGTAATAGGTGATTTTTCGTACAATTGGGAGATCTCGCGAGATACATAAAAAACGCGCGTCGAACGTCTGCCGTAAAAAGAGAACGATTTGATTTTGAACTTGAATTTCTTCATTTCGGAGCTCACATCGACCAGCTGATCTTTGACAGAGGAATATTGCTTCCGAATACCCTTACTTAATCGAAATTGCCTATCATCAAATGTGGACAGCACATTATTAAGCATGGAAATGTCCCCCAAAATACTTTCGCGTTTGTCGAATCCCACGCGATGTTTGACGCCACTACAACGTTATGACCTTTGTTTGTCCTGTTTTTACGTTCGAAAATAGTCTATTGTATAACTACTTGATCCTGTGTCAGTATAAGACCATCAGACACATTTAGTTGCGTATACAGTTTTGAATTTCTGATTGCATTTAAATTAAATCAATGATGAAACTAAGTGCGTTTCATGTGCGGATGTCACATCATTATTTTTTGGCAGATTTGTATATTTTCTACATAGCTCCATCAAACTGTCATCATGTGCGTGAGATTCTTCCTAAACCTGATATATTGCTTCATTTGTATCTTTATAATTCACATTCTCAAGCAGACTACTTATACACAGAAAAGAACGAGTGATGATCCACACTAAATAGCTGCAGAAGGAAATGAACACAATTTGGAACACACTGTAGAGTCGTTGAAGATTGCGTTTAATGCAGTGCAGAGTAAAATGACGAAAGATGTCTTAACCAACTTTGACATGTGAATTAATAGAGTGACCCCCATTTTACACACACACACACCCCTATTGCAAGAAGCATCACAAATATCTAATTACAATTATTTTAATTACTTATTTACTGCAGGTATATTGACTTAAAAGCTGAGAGTGCTAATCTAGTGGGTGACCTGGATAAAGATATAAACACTATCATGAAGAAATTAGCAAGATTCTGTTATGAAGATGCTAAGTCCATACCAGCAGGAAAGGTAAAATTCTGTCAGTGTTTTGTCTACCACTAACAAGAGCAGTTCATTGCTTTGATTCGAAACCTATCGTGTACACCGCTTGGGTAAATTTGCTCATGATTCAGTGTACACTTTTCCAAACATGACTTACTTACATACTAGTATATTAATTGCTATACCATTCATTTCATTTCCTTGGTCACAGAACATATTAATCATGTTTTTAAGAGAACAATTTCAAGGTAAACATGATGCAAAATCATGGCAGTGCTAGTTTGTTCAACGTTTCAAACATGCATTTGAGTAGCATCGTAAGAAAATCCAGATTTTTTTAATTAACTTATAGTAAAGAAATGTTTTATGTGTTTGAAACAAAAATTAGGTTAAAAAAAAATTGTTTCACTTAATGCTATCTTATTACCCTCAACACATAGAAATCTTTTCTTTGGTTTAGAACTGCCAATCCAACTTTCTGGATATTTTATACACATTGATCCGTCAAGTGAGTCAAATGGTTTTCCGCAGTTTACTTTATGGTCTAATATTTGTAAATAAAGGATTATAGAGACATATTTCTGTTGTAGCAGTGAACATTTGTTAGGGTTTTCCTTTGATAGTAGTATGGGTACCTGACTATGGTTTTACTCATCTGGTTTACCATTCTCTACTAATGTCTGGATTGGCTACTACGATTTTGCTTTTAATTTAACCATGTAAATTTATTGCACCATTATGAAGAAAGAGGCAGTCACATGTATGTATGTAAGTACAAATGTTCTGTTGAACAGTGGCAGAGTGTAAATACAAATGTTCTGTTGAACAGTGGCAGAGTGTAAATACAAATGTTCTGTTGAACAGTGGCAGA
The DNA here is from genome assembly GCF_978046115.1 of Saccoglossus kowalevskii. Classification (NCBI taxonomy): domain Eukaryota; kingdom Metazoa; phylum Hemichordata; class Enteropneusta; family Harrimaniidae; genus Saccoglossus; species Saccoglossus kowalevskii. The sequence continues at coordinate 11,775,963 of NC_140654.1, forward strand.
GTGTAAATACAAATGTTATGTTGAACAGTGGCAGAGTGTAAATACAAACGTTCTGTTGAACACTGGCAGAGTGTAAATACAAATGTTCTGTTGAACACTGGCAGACTGTAAATACAAATGTTCTGTTGAACAGTGGCAGAGTGTAAATACAAATGTTCTGTTGAACAGTGACAGAGTGTAAATACAAATGTTCTGTTGAACAGTGGCAGAGTGTAAATACAAATGTTCTGTTGAACAGTGGCAGAGTGTAAATACAAATGTTCTGTTGAACAGTGGCAGAGTGTAAATACAAATGTTCTGTTGAACAGTGGCAGAGTGTAAATACAAATGTTCTGTTGAACAGTGACAGAGTGTAAATACAAACATTCTGTTGAACAGTGGCTGGGCGTAAACACAAATTTTCAATGTATGATAGTGATGAAGATGATTTAACAGAGTTTGTTTGTATTCTGCTTAGGAGAAGCTATGCCTACTCATCATGTCATTACCAGCCGATTCACTGATGACCATTCACATGCAGCAAGGACTGAGATATGTCTTGAACCACATCCTCAATGCTCCAACTGAGTTCTTCAATAATTGGTTGTTACATCGAAAAGTACCAGTAGTTATCTAGTTACATGTGAGCAAGCTAACGAAACTACAACAACTTTTAAAGCTTAACTATTGAAAGTAAAGAAATTATATAGACTTGTAATAGAGTGTATTTTTGTCACAGGTTCATCTGTACACATTACCCACATTTGAATACCTGCACACACCCTTGCACACAAGATTGAGATGTAAAACAGTGATACTATAGTAGCAAACATAAGTGATAAGTGACACATCCTCATATCCAGTACAATGAAAAACATCGGAAGCAGCACTGCAATAAGTTGTTAACAAAATGTACATTGAATGTCGGTAGATTTTGTTTCGTGATGTACGTATTTATTACATTCTCAAGATGGCTGACACAACATCCGGGTCATGGGGTTACTAAGGACTAGGGTCATAGGTCAAATGGACTATATAGCAATATAGTCAATATCGTAACATCTCTCTTTACATAGTTTTTTTTTGAACAACAAAACTAAACTCGATAAAATCTTCGAAACGAGCATAAATCGTAGCACCATAACACTAGTGTAAATAATGTTCAACAGTTCAACATTCACTAACAATATTCTCATCAACATCCATGAAATTCGAAATAATGTTTAACAATAATTCATACTTAACTATATGTTAATTATATGTTCTTAACAGTCCATTCTTTCAACAGTTAGTTCAAGACAAAGTCTTTATAGCGTGATGGCATTCTAACAGCTCGCGTACTTGAGCATATTGGTGATGTTTGTATCGGTGGATCTGTTGTCATTGGTAACTTCACTGCTGGTGATGGTGTTTTGTTGGGTTGTGGTGTTAGGTCGCGATGCATATTTCTAGTTGGAGATTCACATGGTTTTATGCTGGTATCTGTATCATGCTCTATTTCTGGTGATATCACTTCCTTCGTTGGCCTTAGGAATTTCCTGTTTCTTCGATATGTGTTTCCATTGATGTCGACGTTGTAAGAGCGGGGTGCAACTTGTCGTGTAACAGTCCCGTGACGCCATTTTCCTTCTCTGTCAGTAGGTAGTGCTTTCATTCGAATTGGCTGACCTATTTGTAACTCGGGAAGTGTTTTGGCATGTTGATCATAGTAGAATTGAGATTTACGTTGCTTGATGTCATCTGTAACTCCGTCAACTACTTTTGGATGCAGTAGGTAGTAACGTGCGAGTGCGACGTGACATGAGACGTTGTACCGGACTGCTGTGCGTTTCTTCAGTCGGTGTGTTTCTCCAGTCAAGGATTGCTTTCCAGGGGTCTTCATTGTTTCTTTGTGATTTCTTTATGATTCTCTTTGCTATTTTAACTGCTGCTTCTATCTTACCATTAGATTGACTATGATATGGTGATGAGGTGATTATATTGAATTCCCAGTCATGTGCAAATCTCTTGAACTCGACACAATCAAATTGTGGACCGTTGTCTGTGTCGCATACGACTTGTTTACCACTTCCGTGTGACTGAGAATGTTCTAGAACCGTACTGTGTCTGGGTGGAATTTTTAGAAGTTGGTTGAATAGGTAATAGGACACTGTAGAAAGCAAAAGAAGGTAATGGAACATTCTAGAAATTTGTAGTAAGTTCCAGACTCATTATGTATGCTGATGTAATGGTCTATATATAGACAGTGTGGGTATATATAGGGGAGTTGTTCAGCACTGAGATCAGATCGGAGATCTTGTTGAATTGTATTGGAGTTTAAGTATCTAGTTATTGGAGTAGTGGAGTTTTACCGCGTTATTGTACTTGATGTTTGCAGAGTATAATAATACCAGTACCAGTTGAAACCTCATCTGTTGGCTCCGTGTTCGTATTTTATCATCGCCGCCAGGGAAGTCTTTCTGTTACTGTTGCCATTTTGGTATTTGAGCCATCACACCTGTACTATACCAATTACGGTAATATTATGTTGCGTGTGAAAGTCTGACATAACAGTATCGGGAATCCCATGACGACTGAATTGTATTTTACAACAGTTTATGATCGTTGTTGCTGTTGTGTCAATTACCTGATCCACCTCCCAGTAGTCTGAGTAATAGTCTACCATTATCAGGTAATCTTTACCGCGGCACTTGCATAGATCCATGGCAATTTTGCTCCACGGTCTATCCGGAATTTCGTGGGTCATGAGTGGTTCTTTCTGCTGATTCTGTTGATATTCATTGCAAGTACTGCATTGATTTACAGTGTCGTTATTTCTTCACTCATGTGTGGCCAGAATAGAACGTCACATGCTTTACGAAGACATGCTTCAGCTCCTAGGTGACTGGAATGTACGCGTGCTAGCATTTCAGGACGCATTACTTTGGGTATTATGACTCGTGTACCTTTGAATAAGACGCCATTTTGAACATTGAGTTCATCTCGATATTTCCAGTATTCAGGAATGATGATTGGTGTTTCTTCTTTGATATCTGGTCATCCCGCAAGTATTGTCGTCTTAAGTACTTGCAGGGCTTCATCTTGATGTGTATGTTGTTGTATCTGATGTAATCGTTGGTCAGATACATTGAGCTATTCTGCTGCGTTAATGTTTTCTATTTCTGTATTGAAGTTTGTTTCTCGTTTGATGTTGAAGATTGCGTACTGTGGTGTATCGCGTTCTACTTTTCTCTGTGGTAGAGAAGCTTGGGAGAGGAAATCAGTGATGTACATTTCTCTGCCTTTCTTGTAGCTAACATCAGGGTTGTATTTCTGTAGGCGGAGTAACATTCGTTGTAGTCGTTTTGGAGCGGAGAGAAGCGGTTTCTTGAATATGATTTCAAGTGGTTTATGATCAGAGTTGACGCTGGTAATGTTACGTCCAAGTATATACTGATCGAATCTTTCGCAGGAGAATACGATTGCGAGACACTCTTTTTCAATTTGAGCATATCGTTGCTCAGTTGGAGATAGCGATCGAGAGGCGAATACGACTGGTTGTCCGTTCTGTAAGAGTACTGCACCCAGTCCGACTTCACCTGCGTCACATTGAATGGTTGCTTCTTCCTTCACATCATAATATCTCAGTACTGGATGGTTTGTTGCTAATTTCTGTACTTCTTCTATGGCTTTATCATGGTGGGGTTGCCATGCCCATATAGCATCGGTATCTGTTAGTCGCAGAAGGGGCTCACACGTGTCTGATAAGTGTGGCAAGAATTTCGCTAGGTAATTTACAAATCCAATAAATTGCTGTACACCTTGTACATCCTTGGGTTTGGGCATTTCTATGATTGCACGTATCTTTTCTGGATCAGGACGCAAACCCTCTGTTGTCAGTAAATGGCCCATATATCGCACTGATTTGAGACGTAGCTTCAATTTGTTCTTATTGAGTTTGATGTTTACTTCTCTGGCACGGTTCAGCAACCCAATGAGATTTTGATCGTGATCAATGGCTGCTTCTTCTTCTGTGTCACCACAGCCGTATACCAGGATATCGTCTACGATTACCTCAACGCCGGGTAGTGATTCAAGAACTTCATGTTGTCTTCTCTGAAACTCTTCTGGAGCGCTATTTATACCAAATGGCATGCGGAGCCAGCGATATCGCCCGAAGGGAGTCCAAAATGTAGTCAGATAACTGCTTTCTTGGTCTAGCTTCACTTGCCAGAACCCATCTTTTGCATCTAAGACTGAAAATGTTCGGGCATTCGTTAGTCGTGGTAGAATCTCGTCGATAGTTGGCATTGGATAATGTGCACGTTTCAAGGCTTTGTTTAGATCTTTGGGTCTAGGCAAACGCGTAGTTTTCCTGGTTTCTTGACTGCGACCATGCTGCTGATCCAGTCAGTCGGTGTGGTAACTTTTATGATTACCTGTTGTTTCTCTAATGATTCTAATTTAGTTTTCAGTTCTGCTCTCATATGAACTGATACCTTTCTTGGCTGGTGTCGTACTGGTTTCACGGTTTTATCGATTTCCAGATGATATAAGGGACAACGTCAAAAGATCGATGTTGGATAAAAAACTTAATTCCTTTA